>NC_051189.1:8750000-9375000 GCF_015220075.1 Falco rusticolus | reverse complement strand
TAGACATTGTGAATACTAAAATTTCTTCTATTATTCTGTCTTATTCCTAATGAAAACCATAATCTAATTTCTACCAATATTAAATATTGTCACATTACAAACGGAAGCCATATCTTAATTAGTTCATTTAATAGCTCATGTTATTGTTGCCAAAGAAGAGCACAATTCAGTGAGGTTAAGAAATAACAGTTACTTTCAACTTGCAATATGTTGTACTGTTTTTTAGTAAGTGGACTAAAGTTTGATGAACAATCATAAAATTTCTCAAAAAACCTTGAAGGACAGCACACCTATTGACAAGACAACTCCATTTTTATAGGCATCAAAGAAGATATTGAACTGTTTCTTTTGGACATTTTTTTTATTTTGCATATTTTTTCTCTTCATTTGAATTTTAGTGATTTTTCAAATTTTATTGATATCATTGAAGTCACATTGACACAGAAGAAAAAAAATCATGCCTAGGACAATTACACTGACTTTCACAGCTTTCCAACAGAGATATTTGTGGTATTTGTTGCATTTATGAAACTTTTATCTCCTCTCTGACTTGTATTACTTTTTTTTTTTTCTATAAACTATACTGATATTTGCTAAAAAATTGGAAATAAATCATAATTTCTGACATACTTGCATCAGTAAAATGACTCAGCCTTCCAAGGTAACATGTTTTCTTCGAAGAACATGTGAATGTCTACACAAAAAGAACCCACTTCATAGAAGTATAGTTGTTTACCTTTGAGAGTATCAAGTATGTGTCAAATCAGCTACTAGACAATCTGTATTAACATAACTTCTAAACCTTTCCGTAGCATGAATGTTTAAAAGTTCTCTTTCTTAAAAAGCTCTTCTGCATTTCTCCAAGTGTTCCTGGGGGGTGACCTATATAACAAAATTCTGTTCTGTTATATATCAGAGATTCTGGTAGTATAAAGTCTGATGGATTAACTCATGGTGTTATCGGTATGCTCTAATGTTGCATATCAAAACATTGAAAACATGAACAGTATTCAGACCTGTAAAAAGAAAATTAAAATGTTAAATCTTTGAAATTAGAACCAACGTAATATAAAATAATGTTAAAGAAATAAGAGCATTTAAGGAACTGAAAATCTTAAAAGATTATTTTTTTTTCAAGAACATTAGAGGCAGAACTAAAATGGTATAAAATGAAGAAGCCTAAAGTTTAAAAAGAATTACACTAAACACATGAAAAGTGCTCAAAACAATCTCAGGCTTAATTTAAATAATTTAAAAATTATTATGTATTAAAAAAATCTAAAGATTAGTCATATTTAATCCCTTTGTTGAGTGCTTGTCTTCCATAGCATTCCCTCTACTGTCCTATCCTGAGCTGATGTTTTGCAGTGTTATTCCATGATGACTTCAGTAGATTTATTCTGTTTTCATGTCATGGTAAATTAAATTGAAATCTGTCTCACACGGTATTTTCTCATTGCAAGTAAGGCTACCAAAGAAACACTGCTCCTTTGCAAGTTATTTTAAGTGTTTTATTTAGCATTTATTATGTATATCAGTAATTATTTTCCCATCTCACTGTCAAATACAATGTTTATCTGTAAAAATAAATCAGGTATGTTTTGTATATTATTTTGTCATACAACTATTGAACTGGTTACATAAGATAAATATTGGCATCCATAACTTGTTGCTGTTTTTATTTTAAATAAATATTTCTTCTTCATGTTTCCCTATAGAATCTTTCTGTGCTAAAGAAAGAGCTGTTTTTATCAATCATATGTTTGGTAGATACAAAAAGAGAAAAAAAAAAAAGATGTATTGGAGGCAAGTATTATTTCCATGTTTTTCTTTTCTGATTATTTTGTATGCTGTTGCCACATTTGATGTCAGATTCAATAATCATAATGAACTAAGTAAATACTTACACCCAGTAGCAACTATGAATTACATTCTAATTGTACTCTGCATTTGTAAGACTTGTGAAGAATGTTAATGCATGCAATTTGCATTAGTATTGTTTTAACAGCAATGTCTCACCATGCAAATCAAGATACGACGGCAAAACTACAGCATTCTGTTTGCTTTGCATTGGAGGATTTATTTTGTTTAAATTCATGGCAAAGCTAAAATATATGAGAAACCCACTTGAGTGTGCATAGAATGATTCCACATGGGAGACTGAGCAAATAACAGATTTCATTAAAAGAGTCACATTTGTGAAAATAAAGCATGTGATAAATTGAAATACCATGTATACATGGGTATAGGTATACTTCTGTATACTTCAAGCACAGTAATTGAATGCTGCTGATACCTTTCAAGATGCACTCAGTCTTCACCCAGTACAGCAGACAATGCTCTTCACTGGGGTGAATGTGTCACTGCATTAACTTTATTTAACCTATATGAATTCTCACGGGCTGGACACTAAAAATAAGACCTGTTTTTACTTTGCATAAGTGCAGTGAATCCTTCCATGAAATCACAGTAATTGCAAGTAGCATTTTCGCATTTCCTACCACAGGAGTTTGCACTGGACTCTGACCCCTGACAGCTGCCATTCACATACGGTCACTACAAGCAAGACTTTAGATGGTGCTGGCAATGTATTTGCCCATATGTTGCATAGATGAAAAGTGAGAACTGGTGTATTGTAAGGGACAAAAGGCTTAGAAATGTATGCCTTTCAGTCCAAAGGGTCTTGTAAGGATCTAATATTGTGGTAATCAGCATTTTTTTGCTTGCAGACAGAACTCAATTTAACAAATATTTTTTACTTGAAATTGGCTTAGACTAGTCTGAGTTTTGCAGTTAATAATCAGAAAAAAAAAATCTGGGCACTTTCATTTAAGATCTCTAAAATTAGTTGTGCCCTTTGGATTCTTAGATTTAAAATTAATCTTAAATTAATGATGAAATAATGTCCACAGTATTAATCATAGGACAGGCAGCACTATTTCAGTTTTAGTCTTTTCACTGGTTTTTTCGCTTGGTTGTTGGTTGGCTTCTTACTGTTTTTAAAGAAGCGAATCTTTTCTCTTCCCCCCACATGCACACTTCCTCTATATAGTCTTTGGAACATGACCCAATGAACGATGTGATGCATAGTTACAAACAGCTTTTATGTAATCCTCTTAGGAAGAGTGCTAGAGTCATAATGGCCTGAATTCAAGTGCGAATAATCCTTACTGAACTAGAAAGATGTCACAGGTCCTTGACTTAAAATTCTATGAAACATAGAAGGATTCATCATCAAGAATTGCCAAGATTTCCAGAGGCCTTTTCCAGGTTACTTTTGTGTCATGTTAAATGTTTAATTTTGTTTTCCATTTCAAGAAAATTTTGAACTTTGAGGTTTTAATAGTTACCAGAGGAGGTTGTTTTTTCATTATGCACAGATGTCTAGGTATGTTTTGGTTGCCCCAAGAAAAACATGAAAACATTATTCTGTGGCTTCGAGCCTTTTTCCTTTTCCTCTTTTTTTTTTTTTTTTTTTTTTTTAAATATATTGAAACACTAGTGTTTGGCACAGGTAGAGCAGTAAATAAAATCGACCAAGGTTCAGATATATGGCACATTATATCATGTGTGGGCTTTTCCCCTTTTTCCTGTCCAGAATTGTCATTTAGAAAAAGCCTGCATACTTTTTACATTTGTTCTGGCCTTCTGAACCCACAACAGCCTAGCTGGACTTGTGTGTTTAGTCTGAGCAGGAGTCTGACCTGCACAACCCACTTGGAAGTAATTCCAGTATTTGAGGATTTGGTTAGACATATTGTACAGGCAGTAATCAGTTACACAGTACATTTATATGAAATTTAAATGCACAGTACATTTATATGAATGACAGGTCTATGTGTAACAGTCATATGCAAAGACAATCATGGGACAGTAGCAAGGTAGTCCTGGTAAAAGCAGCCCTAGTCTGGGCTTTCTCAAGTGACCTTACAGAGTCAGATCGTTCTGACCTCTCTCTAACATGAGATTGAGAAAACAGCCTTGTAATATATACACTCTTTCACTCTTTTTTATTATATGTGAAGCTATGTTCCTTTTACTTAAGAAAAAAAGTTGAAAAATGGAACAAATCCATACTTCGCAAACACTTTTACACTACAGTTTCACTGATCAATGTTAATGGATGAAGTGTGTCAAAGACTTCATTCTTTTCATCTCAAACCTGAAGTATTAATAAGCAAAAGGATTACAGCTTTTTAACATTTTGATGCAGTTTTACCTGTATCAAAACATTATGAGAAAAAAGCTAGGATTATTCAAAAATCCTGAATTATAGAAAAAGTATGTGCATTTTCTTATATGTTTAACATCAGAACTATGTTGAAGCAAAGGAAAAACATGCAAGAGCTATTGTGAAGTTTTTGTAATAGGTGAAATTTCTGAATCTACAGAAAAGAGCAAGTAGTAGAAGTCTGAATAATGTATTTTTATTTGTTTTTATCTGCATTACAGGCAGTTGTAGCTGTTTTCAATAAATAATTACGTTGCTTGTTTCATAAAACCTACATAAAAACATTCATCAGAATGTTAAATAATATCTTTGGAGAAATATTTATAAGCTATAAAGTAACACACGTATTTAAGTTGCAAAAGGCCCTTCTATTACATAGCAGAGAAGGAAGTGGATCACTTTAATAATGTAAACAGAAGATAAACACTATGCATCGAACAAAATTGCTTACTGAGAAATTTATGGCTTCACTCCAACAGTTGCACACAGCTTTAAGTCCCCTGTGAAGAGAGTGCCATTGAGAGATCATGGTACCAACAGTTAGATTTATAAGGTGTTTTTTCTTAGCCCCGAGCAAAGATTTTATTTCATGAGATATTGCTGGAACATCATTCTATTTAGAGAAGGTATGATAAGTAAGTGGTTTTGCATTCTCCATATTCTGTCTACTTTAAGTTATTTAGAAAATACTAAGGTGAGTCAGCAAAAAATTAGATAATTGTGATGAAAATGCTTTGATGCCTCAATGCATGCTTAGTCTACTAATTTCAATGCTTGTTCACAGTCTAAACATGACATACCTTGAGTAAATTCTTGAAACAAAAATTATTTTTGTAGGGTTGGCATAGCCATTGATGTTCTTGGAGGATTTCTGAGAGTTGCTGAGTGTTGGTTAGCTGTCTCTGCCAAAGGATTGGGAGTAAAATAAGTTGCACTAAGAATACGTACAATTATATGTATACACGCAGACACACAGAGACCCACACACAAACCCTTCTCATGCCTAGTAAGTCTTCTAAAGACAGACCTCTGCTTGTGTAATTACTCAAAAGAATAGAAATAGAAGCCTTTCAGAAAAAACAGGTAAATTATTACTGATGTTGTCTTTCTTTTCACTGGAATCACTGTTGTTATAAATATCACAAAATCTATCTGCTCCCCCATAATAATGCCTAAACATTCTCTGGGACTAGCTGACCTGGAACAAAAGGATCTCCACATTATTCAGTGATGTGCAGTTACGGTGGACTGTAATCCCCAGATGAAGGAGATTACCACTTGGTTTTCCTGTGAGTGTCCTTTTCTTTTACACATGAAGGCATCATATGGCTCTTAGGCTAGCTACTTACTTATGAGTAACACCTTGAATCAAACAAATTAGAGAGATGCAATACACCTCAGTGTTTTTGTTTAAAGCTAAACACAGTTCCAGAGGTTGTATCAACTGTGCCAGCATTTGTTGCCCATTCTCGATAATCCTAATTTTACTCCCTTTGCAAGACAAGTTTCATAAATTTACACAGGTATTTGTATTCTGGCAAAGGTAAAAAAGAAGCAATATGAACGCCTGCAATTCCATATTGTGATTTACAGATGGCCAATGTAATTTAATTACTCCAGTTGTGTAGTACACTGTTCTACTGTGTAGCTACCTGTTCTATGAAAGAAGAAGATTATTTTTTTCAATTTTACTTTGATTACAGGTGCCATTCCTTCTAGAAATAAAGTGGTAGGGAAGCTGAATGGAACTTCTGTATTCCCCATGTGGTTTTCATACATCTTATCATTAAAAAAATATAATCTAGGATATTATTAGTTAGGCTCAACAGACCTTTTACTTGTCATTGTTTAATGCCAGCCAGCGACTAAGCACCACAAAACTGCTACTTATTTCCCCTGGTCGGGTTGCGGGGAAAGGATTGGAAGGGTAAAAGTGAGAAAACTCACACGCTGAGACAGAGACAGTTTACTGAGTAAAGCAAAAGCTGTGTGCACAAGCAAAGCAAAGCAAGGAATTCATTCACCACTTCGCATCGGCAGGCAGGTGTTCGGCCATCCCCAAGGAGGCAGGGCTCCATCATGTGTAACAGCTACTTGGGAAGACAAATGCAACAACTCTGAACTTCCTACCCTTCCTTCTTTTTCCCCACAACTTTATATGCTCAGCATGATGTCACATGTATGGAATATCCCTTTGGTCACTTGGGGTCAGCTGTCCTGGCTGTGTGTGCTGCCAAATTTCTGTGCACCCCCAGCCTACTCGCTGGTGGGGCGGTGTGAGAGGCAGAAAAATTCTTGACTCTGTGTAAGCACTGCTCAGCCATAACAAAACATCCCTGTGTCATCAATGCTGTTTTCAGCACAAATCCAAAACACAGCCCATACTAACTACCATGAAGAAAAGTAACTCTATCCCAGCCCAAATCAGTAAATTCTTCACCCATTATTCCATACCATTTATGTCATGCTCAGGTCACACACTATCCAATACATCCTCATTAACCCACACCCACACCCACACATCCTTTGATATAATACACAGATATCACTCCCTTAGTCTATGGACGAATCCTGTAAAATGTCCATAAAATGTCCACAAATGTTCACAAAATGTCCATTGAGTTCATTTAGCCCATGAATTTGCGCTCCATCTGTTATGATGGTTACTCAGGCCAGGAAAGCAAACACCTTCACTTAAAATAGTTCTACAGTTACTGAACAGATTTATTTGTAAATTAGCTAAGATGTCTGGGGTTTTTTTTCATAACAAAATCGTGTACTATATTCATGAATACTAAATAATGTCTGAAACATAAGAAACTATTCAAATAACACTTTAAAGCAGCAATTAATATACCAGGGATGTACTGACTATGGCAAGAAACCTGAAGCTTATGAGCTTGTATTAGAGAGAAATCTTTGAAAGTAGAAAGTGGTGACAGTTTTAATGATCATTTGTTAATGTATAGATAAAGTCTAAAGGTCCTTGGGGGTATACATATGTGGAACTGAAGAATGTGAAAGGTTAAGTAGGACTTGCCAAAGACGTTGGTTCTATACTTAAAAGACCATAATCCCAAAATCTATGAACAAAGTCTATAACATAAATAAAAAACCCTCTAGGCTGCAATTACAGACTTCTGTCTACTTTGAAATGAAGTTTAGTGAATTCAGGGGGGTTTATTTTGTTTATATCCTATTTTTATTACATCTATGAATCTGTGAATAAATTGTCATGTATTTTGGAGTCCTGGCTGCTTGTTCAAAAATTCACTAGTCTTCTCTAAGGTTCTTGTGTATCTTAAAAAAAACAAAACCATACAAACAAAACAAAGCAAACAAACAAACAAAAAAACCACAAACAAACATACCCTTCCCGCTTCTGTATGTATCTACTTTGCTTGTTTATTTGTGTGGGTATCATTCTGACTTTGAACACGGAATACATGCTGAATTAATAATGGGAACCTCAGTTTGCTGCACAGGGCTCTAACCCTTATCAGCTTGTTCTGATTGCAGTTAAAACCCCAGACAGCCTCATTCAGTAGATCAATGTTAATGAGAAAATTATTGAGTTTTAAAAATACCCACTGTCCCATGACTCAGGTGATTCTTATTTTTCAAAGGCTGTCAATAGTCAGATCAGCTGCGTTGCTGGCTTTCCATGGACTCATATTCTGTTCTCCCACATGTTACCAACTCATATTCCCAAAAGATAATTTATGGAAATATTAATTTGATTTTGTAGTTCTGATAATCTTCTTAAAGGAGATTGATCAAGTTTTGTTTTCATTTCAGTTTATCTCGAAACACAGTTCAGGTCTTGAGATAACTGAATTCTGGAAAGATCCTGCTTTGTCTGAAGTAGCCTAGAAACATGTTCCTCTGTATGCTGCATCCAGGTAAGATAGTAACAAACATACTCCAGATTTAAGTTCTGAAATTAATAACAAGTACCTTGACATATGCCTCACCATACATACATACAAGATGGAAAAGAGTAACAGTGAAAGAGGGATTGATAACCTTGTCACCTTCTAAAATGAAAAATGTAATTAAAGGAACTTGAAAGTTTTCTGCTGGGTATACGTTCCTCCAATTTGATTTACTCCTGGAGATGAAAACTGCAAAAGGTCTTATTTCTAAAGTTGTATTATCTTTCTGAAACTCCCCGTAGATAAATTAAAGATAAATAAGATGCAATGCTGTACATTTAGTGTTTAATCATTACTTTTAAAATAGTCTTACATGTAATAAGTATTTTACATAATATATAGAATAGTAAATAAAAATTACTTTGAGACTAAAGTCTGTAGGAAGTAAATTAACATATAGCATAATTTATAAATATTGCAAACAGTTTAAATCTATTTCTAGCATTAGTTTGGTCAAGTGTGAGTAAGAGATGAGTTTGGGTTTTTCAGATGCAAAAGGTTAGAGGGAAATATTCAATGCCAATTTACTAAACAATATAATATTTAATTAATTTAGATTAAGATAGGTTTATTAACTGAGATAATAGAATAGAGATTTGATATCCTGAGAAAACATTTTCCTTTCCTGGATTGTTCATTCCGAGTTCCCATCTGCATATGCCCAAACCCTTCTAAAAATTTAGTTGTTGAAGTTGTAAGTTATGAAAGATTTTGTGTCCTGACAGATAATTTTTCTATTACTGTTTCCCTGAATCAAATTTTACTCTTCATTTAAAATTCATATTCACTTCTTGATTTTCATATTTTTGTTAATTTTCATTCCTTAGGCACATAATTATCATTTGCATACTTCTCATTTTGTTGTAGTACATTTGTCATGTCATATTAAGCTATTATTCATCTATCCTTTGTATTGTATAATTGAATTTTTAAACGCATTGTTCTATTACCAGGAAAGGCTCAGTGCAGGTTCCTTACACTATTGCCATTTCTAAAGGAATTTCTAGCTCTCAGGATAGGCCTCTGTTTTTTACTACTTCATGAAAAGCTCTTCTTTTGCATTATAAATGAGAAAATATCAGAGGACTTAGAAAGAAACCACTCAACATTGAATATAAATCAAACAACTGCACAGTTAACCAAAATTTACCCAAGTTATCCAAATACCTGCAAAACTGAAAATATCAAGAGAAGTTTAAACTTCTGTACCCTTTCCTGTACTTCAGTTCCATGTCTCCCTTGGACCATGCTTGCATTCCTGTATTTCTGCACTTAAGTCACTGCTTTGCTAGAGAAAAAGAAAGTTGTTTTGTGGGAAAACCAGCTAACTACTACAGGTAGTAGTTAAAGATCCTTTGAATTATCTGATACTTCCTGTATCTGACATCACTACACCAGCTCTGATTCAGCATGGCAGCTCTAAATTCTGTCTGATAGTTAGCTTTACATAATAAATACCAAAACCTTTTCACCATTTTGAACATTTCTTCTTTTGAGCTTTGGATTAAAGTTATTAAACTTCAGGTTTTGTTAATTTAGGAAAACAGAAAGAGAAGTTCAGAGATGTAGTTTTGCTAATGCCTAAAGCTAATTCATGGCAATTTTCTGAACTGTTTTAACAAGTGTGTCTGCAGTACTGGAACAGAGGTCTAGGAAAATGGTGACACATTCATAGATAGACAGCTATAAGTTTGATATATACGTGCACTGAGTCATCTTAGTGCAAAGCAGTCTGTTATCTGAAAGCCTCAAACACAGTGGAAGGACAACATAGTGTCCATGCTTGATATTTGGTAATTAATTTGATATAATGCAGCTTTATACCTTCTGGGCTTTGGTGGCTGTGTGTGGCTGGCTACAAGGTGCCCACCCAGCTGCTCTTTCACTTTCCCTCCTCAGCAGGATGAGGGGAGAGATGGAAAATATTTTGAGTGGAGATAAGGACAGGGAGATAGCTCACAATTACTGCCATGGGCAAAACAGCCTCAACTTGGGGAAGAGTATTTTAATTTATATCCAATTTGAAATGGAAATGAAAACAAAACCAAAAAACATCTTCCCTCCTGCCCCCCTTTTCTTCTCAGCCTCAACCTCACTCCTTTATTCACCACTCTTTTACCTCCTCTTCTCTGGGTGGTGCAGGGGAATGGGGAATAAGGGTTGCGTTCAGTCCACAAGGCTTCATCTCTGCTGCTCCTTCACTTTCATACTCTTCCCCTGCTCCAGCTTGCGGTCCCTCCCACAGGATATGGTCCTTCACAAACAGCTCCAATGTAAGTCCTTCCCATGAACTGCAGTTCTTCAAAAACTGCTCCATTCTGGGCCTTTCCTATAGGGTACGGTCCTTCAGGAACTGACTGCTCCAGTGTATGTCCCTTATCAGACAGAGGTCCTGCCAGAAAGCCTGCTCCAATATGGGCTCTCCATGGGCTGCAGTTTCATTCAGGGCACATCCACCTGCTGTGGCATGGAGTCCTCCATGGGCTGCAATGTGGGTGTCTGCTCCAGTGTGGTCCTTCACTGGCTGCAAGGGGGCAACCTTCTTCATCATGGTCCTCTCCACGGGCTTCAGTGGAATCTCAGGTCTGGCACCTGGAGGCCCTCCTTCTTCACTAACCTTGGTTTCTGCATAGTTAGTTCTCTCATATTTTTTTCTTTTCTCTCACAGCTGCTGTGCATTGTTTTACACTCTTTCTTAAATATGTTATTATAGAGGTTCCACCATCTTTGCTGATGGCTTAGTTTTGGCCAGCGGTGGGTCTCTTTTGGAACCAGCTGAAAATGTCTTTGTCCAGCATGGGGCCCTCTCCTGATCTCTTCTCACATAGGCCACCCCTACTACCAAAACCTTGTCATGTATACCAAATACACAGGCCACTGTTAAAGATAATGTGGATATGGGTGTGGATGTACATAGGTATTATATAGATGAGATAGATGTAGATGTCATAGGGATAGGGATAGACAGATGACACAGATACAGATGATCTAGACATAGGTGGTATAGATAGAAATAGATATAAATATCAGTGTAGATGTTGATGTAGATCTTAGGCATGAGAATGTCCATAGATTTCGTGTTAGCCTCCTGAGGGCAAAATCCTCAGCTCACTCGATGCAAGGACCCAAGAGGCAATGAAGAACAGAAAGTAAACTGCTTGTTCGGATCACCTCTGTTTTGCATGATGTCACATACTGTAAAGGGAGTCTGTGAAAGCTGTTCTCACTGTCGTCTTTGTAAGAATCTTCACTTGTGACTTTTGAGTATCTCCCATACTGTTCAGCTTGACAATACTGACATGCATTACAGCTTCTACAGGTGCAGGGTAAATTTTCAATACTGAGTGTTATGCTGTCTTCACTGCAAAGCATTGAGATAATTGTCTTTTCTGTTTATTATCAAACTCAAACTTCATTCTTTTATTTAATTTATATTAACAGACTAAGTCACTAGATGTTTTGTTCCAGGATTTTACGTGTCAGTTATGATTAACTTTTACTTCACTTCAGATGAATTTTTACATAAACTAGGGAGCTGGATATTATATGCCAAACAAACATGTAGCTACTTTTTATTTTAGTTTTTTATTCAACAAATAGTATGTGTAAAAATGTTTTAGGTAATTGCTTAGATAAATTGCAGATTAATTAGGAGTAAGGATGCTTACAATTTCACAGCAGGCAGCAAATATTTTTTTTTTTAAATTACTTTAGGACAGACCAGAACTACTATTGCTTAGCAACATTTATCACAAGGTTACTGTGATGTTGAATCTTTGTTATTAAAAGAATAACAGGGGAGAAATATCTGGATGTTGAAGTTTGGTTTTCTAGCATTTTTTTAAAGTCTTGTAATTACATCTTTTTATGATGCATTAAAAAAACTAAAATCTTTTTAGGTACCTGAAAATGAAGACAGTATTTTAATAGTTACTTCCAAAAAATCACTGTTTAAAGTACTTATTAAAAACAGACTTTAAAATCCATCTATCTGTTCTACACCAATATTTATTTAATTTTCTTACTAAAATACAGATAAATAAAATAACAGGATGGCCATTCAAAGATATTAATTAAGTCAGCATACATTCAAGCCAAATAATCTAGACAATTATAAAATGGAAACATATAGTCCACTGATTTTAGAATATTTTCTGTTGCAAGCATAAAATATTAAACCTCTTACTTATGGAAATGTTTCCCTAACTGCCTTCTTAACTGCTGGCTTTGTTAAGACCATGTCCCTCTGTCTCCCCTCTTAGGCTCTTTCTTTGCTTCATGTTCACTATATAATCATATTACCCTTGCCTTTGAGTCCTTAATGTTTTGGCCCATGCCCTGCCTGTCAGATCAACCTGCATCATTAACCACTTCCCTTTTTTTCAGCAATCGATCCCAGCCTTCACCATACTCCCTCTAATCTATTTCCCCCAAAAACAGTATCTGCAAACCTGTAGCCTCCTCTAAATCTCGATCGTTTTTTTTTCTTGCTGTGCTAACAACTTGCAGTCCTTAAAATTGTACTTTATTTGCCTTAGTGATTCTTCCTTCAAGATGCTCATGTTTTTCTTAAGTTGTCATTTGTTTTGTTATTTCGTTTGACATTCGTTCTCTGTCTTCCTATTTGATCTTCGTAGGTGATCTGTATTAAATACTATGATCTAAGCTATATGTTACTCTATCCACAGCTTGGGCTTGAGATCTGGTTAGGGTTATTTACTTCTTCATGGGCCTGTAGCAAGTTGTTTGATTTCCTGTTTGCTTAATTTCTCACTCTGCTTCTTTTTTCCTTTTTTCCTCTTTTCCCTCCAGAAATAAAAGAGCAGTAATTGTCTTTCCCAGACCTTTCCCTGCCATTTGTCTTTCGCCTGTAAGCCAAAGTGAAAGGAACAGCCTTTCTCCAGCTGCTTTTTTATGCCATTTTGCAAAATGGATCTTGAGTCTTAATGATTTATTATTAAGTGATATCATTCAGCAAATACTCAGTTATTAGGTCATGTGGTAAAGAAATCTGTAGACTTCTTGAGAAAAGTAGCCTTCACCTTACTACAAAATTCAAAAAAGTCTAAAGGAACCAGACAGCAATGGGTACTGTAGCTCTTTACCCTTTCTAAATTTGAAGAATACAACACCAAATTTTGTCCTAAGTACTTCTTTAGAATAATATCTCTTTTATATTGTAATCATACAGTAAATATAATCTGCTATAGAGTGGTTTATTCCATAAGCAAAGAAGGAGAGGCATAATTTCCAGGGTAGTGCTTAGGCAGCCTCATTCAAAATTCACTGAAATTAAAGGTAATATTCCATTAACTTTAATTTTAGATCAAGATAGTGGAGAAAGAGAGAAAGGATCCTAAATACTTGGGAAAGAAAAGAGAAATCCAGAGTTTATTTAGCTTTGTTCATCATGGGAAAAATGGATTAATTGTAGCAGAAAGTTAGAAAGCCAAACATAATACCTGAGATATATAAGTATCATTAATCATGGTTATTATGTTACTGTCTAGGGACTAGACTGTACAATCTCATTGTAAAAACACAGCCCAATAACGTGCATTTGTATAGTAAGTTAGAGTGGTCTTAGCCATCACCTGCAACCTTTTTAAAGCTAATTCAAAGCTCTTGAACCCTCTGTTCCTTACAATGGGGAACTGAGATACAAAATGGTAATGTGTTATTTTTTTCTTCCAATGTTTAACTCCCTTTTTTACTCTAAAGCTTGTTGTACCTACTTCTTGACGTAGATTTTTCCACTAAAAGAACTGCTTTTATGTGCCCATTATCTTTTGGGAGTGCAGCTTCATTAAGAAAGCTAGATTTCTGTGCATGGAGGGAGCTTGTGAGTCCAGCTTCCAGTAATGGAAGGATGTTTCTAGACAACTGATCACTGTTACGTCTCTTTAGCAGCCCCTGATTGACAGCTCCAGCTGATTTCTGAGTTTAGTGGGTGGCTGGAAGCTCCGTGATTCAGAGACATAAGGTCTCACCTTCCCAGCACACAGTATCGGCCAACTCACTGTGACTCTATTGTAATTTAAACAAAAGGACATTATTTGACCAAGTAAATGAAGGTCATCTCTAGCCTCTACACTGTGCAGACAGTGCTGTGCAATGGAACAGACCTTAAATCTCACTCCCAGTGGCACTCATTGTACAGGATCTGGGACACCTGGCCACCCTGGTAGGCAAGATCTCAGTTCTCTATAGGGCTGTAACTCCTTGATCACACCCATCTTCAGCAGTTTCTGAGCTAGAAACTCCCGCTCCCTGGGGGCTGCTGACCTCCAGCAGCCTGGGACAGCTACCTGATAATCTGTCGTCATTTCTTTGTTGTCTTTCTCATGGAAAATGGCTTTTTCTATCTCTCTCAGTTCTTTTCTTCCCAAGCTACAGGGCTGTTGAGCTCCCACAGAACCAGCCACAGAAGCAGAGTTACCTAGTTCATACCTAACACAGAATTTAAGCACTGCATAACAAAACCTAAGTGATATATCCTTCATCTTTGCTTCATCTTTGCATCTTTTTCCAAAAAAATTATTTGTGCAATGTGTGTAACATTCTTGATATCTTGTTCCTATGTGTGTCACAAGAATGGAAGAAAATGCATTTGTATGTTACAAGAAAAAAACAACAAACAAAAAACCAACCAAACAAACCCCAAACTTCTCCCCGCCCTGCTATTTAGCAAGTGAGAGAAAACAAGAAAGAAAACTCTTTGTCAGTGTCACAGAGTGTCTTTTGAGTGAAGATCCCTTACTGCAGAGGGAGCACAAGGAACTGCATAAGTCTTTGTGTCTATCTTGTGCATGGGGAAGAATAAAATAGTGCTATATCAAGGTGCTTTTTAATGTACTGACATGTAAAGTTTTTGATCTTAGCATTTACTTAAGAAATGTTTTATTTTCCTAAAAGTTTGCTCAGTGAAAGTCCCCAGAGCAGTGTGTTCCTTTCCTCTTGCCTCTTTCAAAACAACTACACTTGGTTCATGCTATTTTGAAATACATAACAGAACTGCACAGCATAATCAAAACTATTTTAGAAAATATTCTACCATTGGGGATCAACTTTACCAGTTCTTTTCTCTTAGTAATTCATACATTTTACAACAGGCAATTGTTTGTGGAGTCTGCATACCAGAAAGACTACCAATCCTTAAAGCTATGCCATTTCCATTGTCTTTTATTTTGTATTTCTCCTATTGCACCTTAGGTGCAGCTGCTACTCTGTCATAATTATAATCACTAGGTAAAATATGACTATATCAAATATTTTTGATGAAGTCAAGGGGGCAGAATGAAGACATGCATCCAAAGAAATGCAAAGTAATAACTTAAAATTAACCAACTTTGAAAGTTTAAGTTTATTTTTTACAGTCTGAAAAGAGTAAGCCCAAGGCACACATTTTTAATTTATAAAATTCATTGTGGCAGAAAGACATTCAACATGATTTCTCTCCTGACACCAAGGAATCTCCAGGTGCTCAGCTCCCTTCAAACTACAACTGCAAGGTTGCCTGTGTGCCGTGTGCCCCAGGCTTGGAAATATCTGAGTAAATTTAGCATCCTCTAGAGGTGAGCTAGCACATCAAGTTAACTGTAATGTTTCATTATTTAATTGTGCCTGACTTGTCTTTGCTCAATTGCTTCCCATGCCTTCAGCCTTCTTTTCACTCTCCAAAGAAGACATATTTATCTTTGGCCTTTTAAAATACATATTTTAATCTGGGGTGGGTGGGTGTGTGTGTGTGGGTGTGTGTGGGTGTGGGTGTGTCATTTAGGAATCAGTCCCTTGTTTGCAATATTGTTAAAAGGCAAGGGTGGGACATTTTACTAGAGATACTGTGGTGTGTTTTTTGCCTACGTATAGGGAGGACAATGGCAAGAATAGGTACCCATCCCACAGAGTTCTCTTATGCATTTGATGTACATTTATGTCCAACAAAGGTTTGACCTGTAGCCCTTTGTCAGTGGATGTGGCCATGGAGGGGCTTCTGTAGAACTGCACAGAAGGTTTAATAGTAGTTCAGTGGTTAAGGTATCAAATAAAAATGCTCTGGTTAGACACAACAGAAATGCAGGTTCAGACTGAGAGTCTGTTAAGCGCCAAATCATGTGAAAACAAAATCACATGCATACTCCTTCCCAGTAAAATAAACTGTAAAATTCATCTGTAGTCTAATGATCCAACTTAGTGAGGTGCTGAGCATCCTTGAATACGACTACCTTTGTCTGAGCAGCTCATCAGATTCACATGGCTAAAGCATGCCAGCATTTGTAACCTGCAGCGTAGTACCATCGATATTTTCAGCATCATGCATGTGCTGCACTTGATTTTGAACTGACAAGGCATCACTCACATCAACAGCTGACTGCTAACCAAGATGGCAGGATTAGGTCTAGAAGTGTCCAGATTTCAGCTGGGATGGAGTTAATTTTCCTCTTAGTAGCTGGTGCAGGGCGGTGGTTTGGATTTGGTGTAAGAACAAGGTTGACAGTGCAATGATGTGTTGTCACACATCAATGTAAGTTGTTGCTGGATAATGTTTATACTTAGGACTTACACTTAGACCAGGACTTTTCAGTTTCTCAGGCCCTGCCAGTGAGAGGGCCAGAGGGGCACAGGAAATTGGCAGGGGACACAGCCAGGGCAGCCCTCCCAAACTAGCCAAAGGGGTATTCCATACCATATGATGTCATGCTGAGGATATATAGGCTGAGTGAAGAAGGAAGAGGGGGACATTTCACATTATGGTGTTTCTTCCAAAGTAACAACTAGGCATGATGGAGCCCTGCTTTTCTGGAGATGGCCAAACACCTGCCAGCTCATGGGAAGTGGTGAATGAATTCCTTGTTTTGCTCTGGTTGCGTGCACAGTTTTGCTTCGCCTATTAAATCTTTTCCCACAAGTTCTCTCACTTTTACTCTTCTGATCCTCTCTCCCATCCCACTGTGGGGGGAGTGAGCGACTGGCTGGGTAGTTGCTGGCTGGGGTTAAACAACAACAAGAAGAAACCAGACAATTTTGTCATACAAATGCTCACTTAACAAGTGGCCACAGATAGCCCCATTGAGAAAAACTACACAAAACTCACCTGTGATTGGATGGTAACTCTGAGATGAGGAAAAAAAAAATGATACAAGTTGTTTAAATCTTTGGTGGATTCCTCATTTCACTTTCTGCCCTCTTTTTTTTTTTTTTTTTTTTAGCTAAAAAATAGTTAAAGGTACAATAATTACAAAGCAAGATTTTCACATTTGCCATGCTTAAATACAGAAAAGACTATCTGATCAATTAGCATTAACATGTTCCAGATTTGGCATAAATGCCTACAGTAGACTTAACCCACTGTGCAATTGCAGGTAACTCAGACAGCTTCACTTTGCTGCAACTACAGACCTAGGAAACCGCAGCCTGCCGTGGGGACTGCTTGGTTGAGTTGCCAGGGGTATGGTGACACCAGCACTTAGACCAAGGCCTACACATGCTCCAAAATTTATACTTGGCAAATCTGCTGACCAAACATACCCTAACTGTTAACCCCAAATGCCAGCTGTATTTCACCCCTACTCAGGAATTTAGTTAAAGTGGAAAATGTGAAATCTAATTTACAAGAATGCCATAAGTAGCAATTTATTTTCCTTGCCTCCTATGCTTTCTTTGTCACCAAGGAGATGGCTGTGTTACTGAATTTGTTGTTTCTTCTTTACCCCCTTATTCTTGTCAAATTCCAACTAAGAGCACTGGTAATGGAAGTTACTGCCATCCTAGCAAACATGGCTTTTTGATCCTCTGCTACTTGACTCAGTACATCAATATTTTAGAAACTTTTTTTGTTTAATAAAAAGCATATTATCTTTATGTTTCTATTGCAAACACCCACACACACCCCACCACTACCTCCAGTCTGAAGCACCAAATCCTTAGGCTTGTAAAATTTGTTATTCCATCTTGATGATAAGAGAATGATAGCACTCATTAACAACAAGCCGGTGAGCTGATAACAAATAGGACACCTGGCTGACATGACAGATGAAGAAATTCTTAAAAGGACATAACGATGAATGTGAGCAGCAGCAGAGTAAGCGAAAGTGGAATTCCTTACATTATTATCTTATTCCATGGTTATTTGAGCAAACAAACAATGCCTTCCTAACTTGATTTTTCATGTCATGTCACAAAGACCCACAGGAAGGAAAGAAAGGGATGGGAAAGGGCTCAGTAGACTTTACTGTCCTATGTCTTAAGAGATAGCCTTAAAATGCTTTCACAATACAACTCATTCCTATCGCCAGGTCTACATATTTCATTCATTTTGGAATCAGTAGGAAGTGGGAAGATTGCTTTTTCAACATAGTACTTTATTTTGATTCTCTTATATATAGTTTATTGATTAGCAAATATTTTATTTTTTTTGGCTTTGGAGGAACAAGTCTATAACATTTTTTCTGGCTCAAAGTTTTTTTATTATTATTTATGCAGTTTCATCAGTTCTGCAATTTGATTTAGTTTGTTAGGAATTTTTCTATTTGTCATCCATTCTTCATTTATCATTGTCTCCAACTTAATAACTGAGCTGTTAGATGTAAATGATTACTGTTCAATTCTAGTAAGAAACTGTGGCCTTGCTAAGAGGTCTTACTAAAGAACTAAAAAGATAAAATAGCACACACAGTCTGTGGATTAATGATACATTAGCACAAACTAATTATTACAGAAATTCATACAATAAAAAAACCCAACTTTAAACAACTCAAGGGTATTCAAAGATACACAGTTGAACTTTCTTCTCTGATCACCATGAACCTTCTCCTGTGGTTGCCCAGGTCCTGGGAATCAAGGAAGTCTGTGCCTGGGGGTGGCATGTTTGCCCTTCGTTTAGGAGTGCAGACTGCATGTACAATATCTGAGGTTCTACCACAGAGAACAGAACCAGGCGCCATCTGCTCCTTCAAACACATCTCAGATTCCAAGAGCTCATAGCTTAGCAGACACATCTTGGTTAGTATGGGAACATAAATTTCCAGCAGCAGTATCCCAATAGTCGGTTTGCCTGTAGCAAACTGGTTAGCTATGTCTAGTAGCAGTCTGAGCTTGTGATTCTCCACTCTGTGATGGCTACGTATTCCTTTATCATTGATGTCCCCTGGCACTGATATTGGATGCTCCATGCAAGCTTTTTTGGTTAGTGGGTCTCCTTCATACGGAAATTCTGTGTGATCATCATGTGCTTGCAGAAACAGCATATTCTGCTTCCATATGTTAGGTTTTCTAGCTGACAAATGGCACTTCGCAGTTATTGCTAGAAACGGAGAGTAATGGGAATCCATATCACTGGAAACTTACCGCACATGTTTTTGCTTCCACAACAGAAAGTCTGGCATTTTGTGTCTTTGATCATGCTGGATGTATAAACATTCCTTTTGGTTTCCATCCAAGAGGCCCTGAAGCAACCAAACACTCTTATGCTGCATTCCCAGTTACGTCATGCTGCTATGACCATTCCAAAATCAGCAGTACAGCTTTGAAGGGACTCATGACTTGTGACTGGGATTTCAGGGCACAAAGAAGTATTAAATACTAACTCATTTCTAGAAAATGTCAACCCTGATAGCATGCATATCTACATCTGGGAAATAGGATTCCAAACTGGACACATTTGACAAAGGCTACAGGATGCAGTAGAAATAGGGAGAAAGAAACATCTGGGTTTGGGATTCTTTCAAGTGAGCTTGTGTCCACAGTTGGGATACACTAACTTATTTTTTTAAGACCACTGTTAATCCCCATTTTGTAACAAGCTGTGCTCGAGGTAGAGTTGTTTGAATTAAGACATATTCATTTCTGGTCCTTCCCTCATAACTCTGACCCTTAAAGAGGCTGAGTCATGGAGAGAATTTTGTGAACGTATCTTTCCTTTCTACAGCATCCTACATTTAAATTGGAGAGGAGGCATTATTATGTAATGGAAAATTTATGAAAGCAGTTATTTTTGTATTATAACAACTAGGTATACTTTTATTCTTTGTGTAGTGCCAGCATTAGTTGAAGGAATGAAAGACATGAGACGAGCAAAATTTTCCCCAATAAAAACCTTCATACCTACAACAAAAGGAAAAAACAAGATTTATATAACTGATTAGTTTTTTGAAAATCATTACTGAGCATTACTAAGTTTTCTTCCTCTGCATACACTCTTCTTTAATTCTCAACCTTTTTGCAAATAATTTTGAAGTAGGTGGATGCAGGAGTAAAATAAGGTCGCATTTGACTGTATATGCCTACCAGCAGCAGGAAATTATTTAGTTAAGCTGACCTGCTAATTATTTGAAAAAAATTAACTTGACTTTAGGCCAATTATAGACTTGTTAGCATTTGCCCTCAGTCTCACAAAATTAAGGTGATAGGATAAGAAGACAAAAGTAAGAGACAAAGTAAGCAGTAAAACTAGACAAGTTTCTTAGCCATTTGTTGGACTTTCTTTGTCAAATTATTAATTAATCTCTGCCTTCTCCTTCATTTTCTCCCTGTCTCGCTCTTCAGTGAATTTGATAACTGGCGATTACTCCTGTGGGAAGTCTAGCAATGACAAAAATTAGTTACAAAATAACCTAGACCTTATGCACTAGCAGCAAAATTAATACTATGTAATTACCATTATTTCCAACAGAATTGCTAAAAAAACTTTTGTAAAGTTTCTAATAAAAAATTGAGAACTTTCCAGTATAAATATATATAACTGTGAGGAGGAGGTTATAAAGGAAGCATTTGATAAAAAAGAGACTACAAAGAACTACAAGAAAACAAAAAGTTTAGCTTAATGATAGTATTTTAGAAGAGGTTTTATTTCACTTCAGTTTTTTTGTCAGTTTGCAGGAATCATGTACCTGTCTTATGTGCTTAAGCCAACTGACTATCTGACTGTAGGCAGTGTCTGACAGGAATGATGTTTCAGTTCTTCTGACAGAGTAGCAAGTGAGATTTCTATTTGTATCTAAGCAGTAGTTGTACACTTTGTTCTTTCAAAATTTTTAAATTCAAATTACTATAAACTGATACTTTGCAAATACCTAAATATGAGTTACTTGAAAACTGCAGACATTTAGGCTGGCTTCAGCATTCCCATTAAAAAAGAACATTATACAGTGTGCTACACAGGGACATAGTTTATGGAATGGTATGACGCCTAGAATCATATACAAAAGAAATTAAATTTCTATATAATTTATTTTCTAAAGTAGCCTGGCCTACCAAGCCAATTTTTATATGCTTTTTATTTTAACTCCTCACTTCTGTTTTTTTCCTGGCTTTATCCATGAATAAATATACACTGATGTAATCCTGTGTTCAATCACTACACTATCATTTAAACCTATATTTGTGAAAGACTGTGAATAAGTGGCTACAAACATGGCAGTGGGGGAGTGGTAGTAAAGTGTAACAACCTTGAGATTTTGTTAGCCTGTTCCATATGTCCTAAATACTTTCAGCTTTAGCCAGCATTATGTGGCTTTTTTTACAACTTTCTGTCTGGGCTAGTCATACAAGCAACTACACTAATGCAGGCAGATGTGCACTAGTTTTTAACTGGCACTAGTAGAAAACTATCCACAAAGCCTGGCACAGATTAATGATGGAATACGTACCCAGTTTCTCCAGTAGGTTTTAACTTCTGCATTGATCTTCATGCTGCTACAGCCTATGAATGTAGCACAGACAGAAAATTCAATCACACAGATTTCTGCAGAGTATCACCTGACAGTCTTGCAGATGAGCATGTGGTGTGGACATTCTGACACAAGAATTGTTTCCTGTGATTCTAATTCCCTCTTAAAAATGGGCTGAACAATCTCAACTTTGTTATAATTGCATTGAGTCAACACCTGTTAAGGGATGTTTATGTCTTGTTAAAAAATAAAAAAGCCCCATTGAATAAAAACATTGATTTCCAAACATGGTATATAGCTCAGCTGGACATAGAACAATCCAAACTGAACTATTGACACATAGTTTCATTTCAGTCTCTCAATCCAATGTAACATGTTCTTTTCCTTTGCAAGAAAAACACATTGAAAATTTAGGCCTGTTCAAAGAACAGCTAACTTTAAGGGATTTTTGATGTTCCAAAAATTTTTATTTGCATGCGGTTTTCTCTATACTGCCATGGTGCGAAATCTCCTGTTTCTAAGGAGATAAACCCCAAGAGATTTGCAAAACCAAAACCTGTAGCAGAACCTTATATTTGCCTCAACCCTGGGGTGGGAGTGTGTGGGGGTTTGTGTGGATAAAAAGGTAGAACAGAACCACAGTTCAATAATAATAATAAAAAAAAGTCATGTGTCACAGAATACTTCAGGTGGCAGCTCAGTAGATGACAACATAGTGTGCAAATACATGATTTGTTTTACAAAGGTCTGCAAAAAAGAGATATACCTCAGCTGAAGTTTGGAAGCTCCCTCCATTTTTTATCTTTAAAAACACAATAAGGTTCACATTTTTCTCATGTACTGGCAGTACATACTATTAAAAATGAAAAAAAAAAAATTATATACCTTTACTCCATTTGGAATCAAAAGTAGATGGTTTTGTAACATAACCTTTTCACTAACCCTTAAAAGAAGCAAAAGTTAGTTGTTAATGAGCTTCCAGATGGAGAGTGACTTCAATACTTCCTCAGTCAGGATCTCATGAGTGATATCAGTATAAGATTTTCAGTTGTGTTTCCTTAGATACTGGGTTGACTTAATGATTCACTCTTAAATCGCTTTCCCTGAAAAGTGAAAATTATTCTGCTCTTAGTCTTTTTAAGTCTACTGAATTCAAGCCATGACTGATCGAGCCTGTAGGGATGGGTAAGTACTTACAAACCGATAGACAAGAATAATGTATGGGAAAATTGCTGTGGATGGCATAAGATATCCCTTAATCTGAAGCCATTCTTAATGGAAATTAAATTCAGCCATTTAAAGGAAAAAAATGTTCACATGTTTTTCATATATTTTGCCTTCCACATCCAGAAGAATTGAAATACTGTAAAAGAACAGCTCTTGCTTGTAGGGTTTCTATAAGTGAGCACTTCTCTTTCCTGAACATTCAGGAAAGCTAACCAGAATAGCAAACCTGGTTAGTTTAACAGCATTAACACCTTATTTGCAAAATTAGTTAATAAAGGTAAGTTAAAAACATTTTAATTTTAAATCAGTGTCCACACAAAGTTTTAGTGCAGATAACCAATCAATTTTAAATCCTTACCCAACTTAGTTTGGATCAATTTTACTGAGTGTCCCTGAAGATAGCAGAGGTGTTATAAACTCTAGTAGAGAACCTGATCTTCTGATATTTTCTGGTTTTAGTGACAAAAGAGGTTCAGATAAAAATCTTGATGCATGTTATTTGGACTGAGATCTGAGTTAAAGCTTTAGAGGGTCAAAGCCTATTATCCTGTTTGAAAACCAAACCAAACCAAACAAACCCAAATTTTATAATGCTAGAAGAGTAAATTGAAACCATCAGAACAGATAGCTAGGTTGGTTTTGGTTTTTTGTTTTTTGGTTTGTTTGGGGGTTTTTTTGTTTTGGTTTTTTTTGGTGTTTTGTTTTGTTTTGTTTTGTTTTGTTTTGTTTTGTTTTGTTTTGTTTTGTTTTGTTTTGTTTTGTTTTGTTTTGTTTTGTTTTGTTTTGTTTTGTTTTGTTTTGTTTTGTTTTGTTTTGTTTTGTTTTGTTTTGTTTTGTTTTGTTTTGATTTGTTTTGTTTTGATTTGTTTTGTTTTGTTTTGTTTTGTTTTGTTTTAAAAAATGATCAGGAACTGCTGTCTTTTAACTCCATAGAAAATCAGTGGTGGCCTTTTTAAGAGGGGTCCTGAATGCTTACACTCACTTACTTGAGTTCTATGGACTACACACTGAAAACGAGACTTCAAGTATTAAGAAGTTTTACACTCAAGAGATCAACATTTACAGAAATATTCCTTTGCATATGACAATTATTTCAATTAGAAGTAACTGTCCTCACTATGATTTCTTATGTGCATTTTCCCTTCTTTTGAAAGATGGATATTTCAATCACGTACTTTCATATAACAACAATAAATATTAAATACTATTTTCACATGGAACACAATCTTTTTCTTACTAGTATTAGAGCTTGGAGATGTGTAAAGGTAAGCTGCTAACTTGTAGATGTAACTGAAATTGAGGTTTCTTTTCTACTTTTGTACGTATGCTGTAATTCAATTATTTAAATATATGAACGGGAGACTGAGGCATATGGCTATCTAGCTCAGGGAGAGATACAGAACACATAATACTAAGTTTAGCTGGTTTATGTGCCTTAATTGTCACCTTGCATCTTCTGTAGTGTATGATTTGATTTCCATTTATTTTAGGAAAGCAAGAGTGATTGTATCCAAGTATCAGAGGTGAAGCTAGAAGACACATGGATCAGCAAGAAGATGGAATAAGTAAGCTGTTCTATCAGGTATAATTTCATATTGGGTGAACAAAAAGGGATATGCCTTTAGAAAATATGCCTCAGAAATATAAGTTGTAACTATAAGTGCATAAATAAGTGTATGATATTTTCATTGAAGTCAAGGAGTTTCAGGAATGCGGCAGGGTTAGAAAAGTGAAAGGGAGATGAGAGAAATAAGACTAAATAACTGTAGCCTTGCAGCATATCGTTTTTTTCATATCTCTAAACTTGCATCAAGTTAACAACAGACAATATAAACAAAGGTATTGTCTCTATGTTATTATTGAAAATTAATGTGTTTGGTCACTTGAACTTCTTTGGTCAAAAACAGAAAGCATATAAATCTTTAAAGTAAACTCTAATCTTTACAAACTGTATTAAGTTAGAGAAAAATGAAGAGTGACTAATATAGGAAAATATCTCATAAGAACTGTATTTTGATTTTAATACAAATCAGCAGAATTATTTACAATTAATAAAAATACTAAATTATCCAAGTTTAAATTTATATCATTCCTGCTGAAGACATTTGTGAAGAATCAGAAAACACTTTGTAATGAAAAAATTTGAATCCAGTGAAAAATTCACAGTGAAATAACTCTAGAAAATAGAAAAGTTTCACCTGAATCTTAAAATGGATTTGAGCCATCATTGTTCCAACAGTAGGAGGACGTAAGAATCAGGAATTATTAAGGCTTGAATAAATGGTGTTTGCTGATGGCGATCTTTTTTCATTCTGCTATTTATGAACATTTCAACAGAAACCACTTTAATTTAAAAATAAGGGTTTATATTCCTTTAGTTTTGCTTTACTAGAAGGGTGAAGGTCTCCAAACGTTAAAGTAGTAGATAATAAAAAAGTGCTTTATGCAACCACAGTAGCGTGCAGAAGTAGCAGTAATCATTATGAATTCATAGTCCCTGTGTTCCAAGTGTATGAAATATGAATTTTATGTAGCAGAACTGTATTCACCTGAGTGGTATATAATCAGCTTTAGTGTCTGCCATAAACCTTGTATGAAATCACAATGCTTTTAAAAATGTAGAAGAATATATGAGCACTCTATAATAGTTTCCCAATACTACTTTTGCATAAAGCTCAGAAAGATGAGAGGACTCTCCTAGCTTTGACCACAGGAATTGTATCAAATATAAGTTGTGTTTGTAGACTAAACCAAAAAGGACAAGAAAGCTTTTGCTTGCTCCTTCCTCTTCTTCTAGTTTCGCTAAGGTCATATGCCTAGGTACATAACCAGTTAGAAGAAACCCTGTCACTGGTGTTTAAACTTATTTATGCAATATTTGTCGAATTTATTCCAGCATCCAAGGCATTTATTATGTTGGGTGCTTCCGTAAATGGCCTGGCATGTACTCTGGCTTACATTGCTCCTTTTCTCCACTGATCCCCTCCAATTGCTTTGTAGAAAGCCAGTTTTATTGCACTGTGCGATGTCCATGGGGAGCTCCTTCAGCTGATCAGCCTTTGGCTTCTGAGGGTAAACCTTTGCCCTGGAAAGCAGACCCACTATGTGATTTCCCTGCCCCATATTACCATCACAACTACAATAAATTAGCATACGTGTTGCACAGGCACATGGATTCAGCCCACACCACAGAGTGTTCACATTGCCATTTCCCAGAAGAACATGGTAATGAACTTGAAATTTCCATTCACTGAAAAGAGAATTTAATGTCCTTGAGGTCTGCCTATGAAGAGACACACTGAGAATATTTGAGCTGGGGTTAGGGACTGGTAAAACCTCAGAAATTTTAGTGGATGATGATGGATGACTGAAAGATGTGGCATATGATCTGGATGTGTGAGCAGGGTAATGACTGATTGGAAAGGTCTCATACTTCATGCAAAAAGCAGTAATAGAGAACTAATCTCAGCCATGGGTTATAATGGGCAGTCCACGGCTATTAAATCCATGCCATCTAGGATTTGCGTGATATCCTTGATTTCTAGAATGGCTTGCTCCACTTCCTTGTGGTGGTAAGGATTTATGACTCAATCTCCCAAAGAAGAAGCATTAAGTGATTGAGTATACCAACACCCAGGGCTGCACCAGCACTAAGCCTTGATACTTGGATTCCTAAAGCTGTTCATGAGCCATCTCACATTGCAAGGTCATACTCATTCATTTTCAGTTTATGCAAAAATGATGCAGATGTAATTTGAAAAATTGCTGTTGTGAAAAGGAATATAATTTTGTTACAATTATGAGATCTGGCCTCCACTTTCTGTAGAAATGTCCCAACATGACCACTGCTCTTCCTAGGGCCTGTGTGGTGGCTTGACCGGAGCTGGATGGCAGGTGCCCACCAATGCTGCTCTATCACTTCTCTCCTCAACCAGACAGGGGAAAGAAAACATAATGAAAAGCTCATGGGCTGAGATAAAGACAGGGAGATCACTCAGCAATTACTGTCACAGGCAAAACAGATTTGACTTGGGGAAATTAGTTTATTCTATTACCGTTAAAATCAGAGTAGGATAATGACAACTAAAAATAATGCCTTAAAAACACATTCCCTCACCTCTCCCTTCTTCCTGGGTCCAACTTCAGCCCCAATTTCTCTATTCCCCGCCCCGCCCCAACCCTGGGCAGCGCAGAGTAATGGGGATGGGGGTTACGGTCAGTTCATTACATGTTGTTTCTGCCGCTCCTTCCTCCTCACTCTTTCCCTGCTCCAGCATGGGGTCCCTCCCACAGGAGACAGTTGTCCATGAACTTCTCCAGTGTGAGTCCTTCCCACAGGTTGCACTTCTTCACACACTGGTCCAGTCTGTGTCCCTTCCATTGGGTCCTTCAGGAACAGACTGCTGCAGCATGGGTCCTCTGCGGGATCACAAGTCCTGCCAACAAACCTGCTTCAGCACAAGCTTCCCATGGGTCACAGCCTCCTTTAGGCATCCACCTACTCTGGCATGGGGTCCTCCAGGGGCTACAGCACTGTTAATCTCCATGGGCTGCAGGGGTAGAGCCTGCCTCACCATGGTCCTCATCATGGGCTGCAGGGGAATCTCTGCTGCAGTGCCTGTAGCAACTTCTCCCCATCCTTCTACACTGACCTGGATGTCTGCAGAGTTGTTGTCTCACATATTCTCAGTCATCTCTTCCACTGCAGTTTGTTGCACTGATTCTTTCCTCCTCCTTAAATATGTTATCCCAGAGGTGTTACACCATTGCTGATGGGCTTGGCCTTGGCCAGCAGTGAGTCTGTCTTGGCGTGGGTAGACATTTGTTCTGTTGGGCATAGGGGAAGCTTCTAGCAGTTCCTCACAGAAGCCACCCCTGTAGCTCCCTGTTACCAAAACCTTGCCATGCAAACCCACTACAGCCTGCTAACACATAGCGTAAGCAAGTACAATTCAGTTGCCACCTCTCTGTCAACAGAACTTCTGCGATCAGCTTACAGTCCACCATATCCCAGCACTCCAGAGACATTCACAAAACATTTTTTAATTGAAAGGGAACGTGCAACTGTTTGCTAGGATATCACAAAATGTGCAGGGTAAAACAGTTCTGGAAAGAACTATTCACAAGGTGCTACAACTCACCAACTCTCATGCTATCCTTCTGAAGGTAAGAGAAGCTGCTGTTGTATAGTAGAAGAAACCAGCACGCATCATGGGCTTGAATTCTGGAAGTATGACAGCCCACCACTTACCATTCCCTCTGAAAATTATGATTCCAAATTCTTTCTTAAAAAGTTGTGTACAAATTTCTTCTTACCTCCAAAAACCCATGTTCTCTAGGGCAGTAATGCGGACTGTAAGTTTCCCAATGATGCCAAAAAATAGTCTAGAGTGGCCATAGTGGAATACATGTAATGTGAAGTAACAATAAACAGGGTCAGACAGTTACAGAATGTGTAGAAGTTGCCAGTTTTCCATTTTGCCTACTTTTTTTTTTTTTGAACTAGGATGTAGGGGAATCTGGACACAAGTTTTCTTATCAAATACTTCCAGGGACCTGATATTTGGAGCATTAAAGATTAAAATAATGACATAGGGAAGAAAGGCCTGGAAAATTAGCTTATAGAAGGACTATTCAGAGCAGCTGCTAGGAAGCCAGAATTAAAAAATCCAAAACATAACCAAACCATTCTGGATCAAAGTTAGCTACACAACAATTCACAAATAAATGTCACCCAGAAAAGGTGTCTTATGGTGCCTTTTGAACAGAGATTTGCAAACTGGTAACTTCATTCATCCAGTCAGCCTGCAGCAAGTTTCTTCTTCATTTGTCTAATGTCTAATCTTCTAGGGGATTATTGTTATTAATAATACTATTTTTAGGATATATCTGGATTTGTTCAGGACTATGCCTAAAAGTGCTATACACATTTGGCATTAGGCTTTATATTTCAATACTTTATCCTTCTTTGTATCTTTCGGCCTATCACATTCGTAAATTGCTAACACTTATCTTTTCCTTAATTCTGCTGAAACACAATTTCAGTTGCCTGTAAAAGAAAGACTCAACTGCTGTCCCAGAAAAGGACTAATAAGATCATTATCCCCACTGAATTAAATAAATTGGGTCACATGGAATGGGTCAAGGGGAGGTTTTTCTGCCTTCTTCCTACTTTTTTCCTTTAATAACAATGAAACTCTGCTCCTATAAAGATCAGGACAGTACATAGAGGCAAATCAGGGTCCCTCTTTTGTAGATGACATCTGCTCTGTAAATCAGGGCTGTGAATCAATCCCTAGTTAAGTTTATTTCATTGAATGTTAAAGGGAGTACAAACTTCAAAGAGCTCTATTGTTAGTCTAATATCCACTCCAGTTCATTAAATGCAGAACAAAACTGAGGAAAACCTAATGAAAATTGTTATAAGCATGAATATATGGTGGTAAACAAAACAAAGATCTTGCTATGAATAGCAGCATTTCAATTAGTGACAGATTTGACACTTTAGGATTGAAATGTTCAGCTGCTGCAAAGCCATTTTCTGAGTAACAAAACAAATATTTGCTCTTTTCCCATCTGGAAGGGAATAGCAATTGGTTACTCTGCTTTAGCTTATCTCATTGGATTAGTGTCCTGCATACCTCATTGGAAATATTTAACTCTTTTAATCAAAGCTGTGCTAATATACTGGCCAGGGATTCAAATAGTTTGAGCTTTCTATAACTTTCTTACTCTCTTCTTCACACTAAATGAGCACATCCCTCACACTCTTAAATATTTGTTTTGCTCAGAGGTGATTATAGTCATGACAGCACTTAGACATCTTCTGGGATTTGGTACGACTGCCATCTGCCTCGGGTAACATAAGAACAGTTTCTGAGATTGTTCACAGCAGGAAGCCAGTTCCAGGTAAATATTTAGAGAAGGCAGCTAAAACAGTATGACTGTATTTCACTTGCTGATTTTGAGTGAAACAACAGGTATTTTAAAGAAGTAAATAGTTGAATTATGTCCAGATTGTTTGTAGTACTTTTATTGTTCTAAGCAAGCTTCCAAAACAATAGAAGTCTTCTGCTAGACTGGAATGTTATGATAAACAAATAATCTTTTCACAATGGTTTGGTTCTAAACTTGACTGAAAAAATGAAAGCTATTCTGAGTAACTGAACAGCTGAAAGTTAATCAGCAAATTCATCCACCATGTGAATCAAAATGTCAATCTGAATATACCTGAAGGTTAATTAGAATATAAAGGATAGAAGTACAAGAAGCAGGCACATAGGAATTGTTTAGAATGTCAGTTGTTGAAAATTAGGAATAGAGTAAGAGATATTTATGATAATCACATCTATCGAAAGATAATAAGCACTTTTTTTTTTTTTTTTAATAGACTGGCAGAGATGAGTGTAGTTTAAGACTTCAGAAAGGTTTGTACAATTCAAAGGTGATATATTCCAGAAAACTAATTGTGATTTTTTTTAAGCATTGCTGAGACTGAGCGATCTCTAAAATCTGTATTTTCATTTTGTCAAATCAGACAGCCAACTTCACATAAAAATATAAAAATAATTACTTAACGATTAATATGAATCCAGAATCTTTTTCTGTTTGGCCATTTATATGTTATCTGGCACAGTTCACATAAAGTAACAAGACTCACAGTTTGTGCAAGAGACATCTCGAATTCTGCAGCAGCATAAACTGAATTCTGAAGCTGTTTTAATAGATTAGGCAGCTGTGTGAAATGCTTATGAAGTCATGCATTATCATTCTGAAGCAATTCTAAAAGTATTACAAAATTTAAATATAGAATCATTGCCTTTTATTTGTATAGCGGCTAACATCTGATGGGACTTAGGCTCATACAATGATGTACCTATAAAACCAACTTGAAAATAAGTGATATGAATAGCAGAAATTCCTGGTTTCTGTGGGCAGTTAGCAGAGCAAAAGGCAGCTGCTAATTCAGTACAAAGCTCCATTTTGGCTTTGTATCCCCATGGGTCAAGTTTTTAAATTTTATTTTATTTATTTGTTTTACTTTTATTTGCTGTTACACAGCTCCTGAGTTGCACCAGATTCCTGCCCAGTTCATAGGCCAGATTCCCAGGAGAGAAGTCTTGCATGTCTAGGAGCCTACATGTGAACCCACTGGAGATTTTACCTTGCAGTACTCTCAGAGAGTATTTCAGTCCTTTTTGGTCCATTGATGCAATCTGCTTAGGCTGGGGTCTTACGTGAGAAGATGGAACATTTCAGTGTTTGGGTACTAGTCTGGGATTTGGGAAACGAGCATTCAGTTTCTTCCTTAGTCCTGTTAATACCTGAAGCAAAGAAATTAGTCTTCCTGTGACCCAGGGGTTAAATTAATCATTGGGCAACTATACTCTAATCCTTCCATATTTAAATACCTCAAAGAATTAAGTTAAGTTGTTAGGGTAATTCAGCATCAGATAGTAAGCATCTGATATTTCAGAAGAATTTGCTGACTGCCTGCAAATTTTTTTCTTCTCTGAGACAATACAGACTTCCCTTGTAACTCCTGCCTTCTCCAATCCTTCTTCCTCTGGTGATAATCTTAAAAGAAGAGGTTGGGGAAATCCAATGTGAGTAGAGAAGACAAACTGGTGAACAGAAAACTTAATTTAGAAAAACAGCAAGAATTTTTATTTACTGCAAAACAATATAGAAATAAATATTATTATGATAAGTCATACTTTGCAATAGACATCATGTGTACATTTTGTGGCAAGCTAATGATTAAAAAATGTATAAATTACCCACTTTATTTCAAGTTTTCTTAAATTACGGTCTTTGTGTAGAAGTCACACACACAAATGTGCAGGTACAAGAAAGAAGGCTTTTCTGAGAAAACAAGGTGGAAATCATATCCCAGACTATCTTCTCTCTACAAATGTATTTATTTCTTTGTCTTTTAAAAGAGAAGAACAAGACATGAAATGTCACTCATGTTTCTGATGCTGTTGAATGACTTTATTTTATGATTGAGAAACAGCATAGCATATAACTCCTGTATAATATTTTTGCTCTCTATGTTTCAGATACTATTCAGATAGTGCCATTTCATTATTTTTATTTAAAAGTGTATTACTAGAATTTATGGCAGATTAGGTTCTAGTCACAAAAAATAAATATCTTGGCACCATCACCAACCAAGACTGCTGCATTTTCCTACTGTCAGATTAAGGTGTTCAGCAGTAATAAAACTGAAAAGAATAAGAAGTGACCTGACAGAATTGTGCAATATAGCTACACATTTCATATGTTGCTAAAAGTCATAAAGCTTTGATTCTATCAGCAGTCTAGTAGCCTGTTAGCTATTATCACTATTCTTGTGCAAGTTCATTTTTTCTAAATATTGCTTAATCCAATGGACTGAAATGAAATCCACAGAACAATATTTCTTAGTTTTATTCTCTATGACAGTTCAGCACTTGTATCATGGACATTTTCTGTACAGCAAGCTGAGCAATGACTCAAAGTTGCATGTGAAACAGAGTACAACCTGGGATGACACATAACTGTATTTTTGCCAGATATGTATTTCTGTACTTCATAAGGTTACACAAACTGTCATAATCCACATAGCTCAAGTGCTCAATTAGCATATTAAATTTTTTTCACATCTAATATATGTTTCTAGACAAGCCTGAATATTAAAAATTAAAAACCATTACCTACATGTATTTTTGAAACCTCTGAATTACCTTAAAAGATAAAATACAGTAATGACAAAAGTGATGTTATCCCAGCAAGTTTTCTTACTGGGAAAGACACTTAAAAGTTCAGATCCCTTTCCCCTGCTGGCAGATGATCTGTTTGGGTCTGCAGTGATTTATCCCCTCAGCACGTGATCATCACATACAATTTAAATTTGTGAACCTTTAGTACTCACTTAAGGCCACTCTCAATGAACATTAGCCAGAGCTATGAGCTGCTGCAAGCAGCTGGAAATCCCAAGCATGCTGTTTCATGAAATCCATCAAAGGCATCAATTGTGTCTGATTGATTCACCCCTGTATTGGCAGTGAACAAGTTTAGGAGAATGCCACAAAGAAACATTTCCAGAGGTTACAAAAGCTCCAGTGGCTCTTTGGAAAGCAGATGGGTTGTTTTGGCATCTTAAGCTTTTATATAAAAAGCCAGAAAGAAATATTGCTGTTCAACTAGCCAGGTTTATTGAACAAAGTCTAGCTAAGTATTTCCACTAGGTCATCTGGGTTGTGGCAGCTTTGACAAGATAATGTCTATTAAGCAAAGTTAGAGGCTCCCACCATGTTTCAAGTTTTTCTTATCTATTATTTTAATATAGTAACCTGGGACACAGACTGAATTTGTGATCTGCCTGGACAGAGAACATGTTCATGTTCTGGCATACATATAAGCATTGCCCAGCTTTTCATCAGGAGGTGAGCAGCACTTTCCTGAACTATGGTACCTCTCTCTCTTCTAAAGTAATTTCACTACAGATCAGCTACATAACCAAACTGCAGAAGTTCCCGTCATGTGATGGTAGTTTCATGCTATGTTGAGCCATTTTAAAGGAGAGAAGAAGAAAAAAAAAGGGAGGAAGTCTAAGCTTTAAAAGCAATCCACTTAGTGTGGCCACAGTCAAAATACTGTCCACTGCTGCATTGTGTACAGCTTGGTCACTGCAGCTGTACACAGTACACTGGGTGATACTGTGGAGGGTAAATCTACCTTAGTCACGTATGACTGATCACACCTTTTGTTGTCAAAATGCAAACTACCATTCAAAAATTTAGTATAAGTGGTGATAGTAAAGTAGCTGAAAGACCAAAGATCTCAACACAACCTGAAAAATCATCCTTGGGATCCTGAGCCATGCTCAAGTAACTTGTCCACATAAAGTTGTATGTTGTCATGTCCATACTGTTCCTTGGTACCTAGGCCAGCTAGTTTATAACTAACCTGAGTATGTCTCTACTTTTTCCACATTGAAATAATGAGTCTGCTCATTCAGAAAAAAACCCAATGCCCTATGGATTCTCTGAAAATAAAGTTTTCGTTGATCCATGTCTCTATTCTCTTAGCACCCATAAATAAGTAACACTGCTAATAAGCAAAAATTATGTTATCAATGTCATCTCTGTAGCACCCATGAAGAAGATTTTTCAGATCACTGTACTGCTCAAATATAAAAAATTAATGATTTGACAAAATAGCCACTGCAAATTAGAGAATAAAACAAAATCTTCTGGTTTGAGTTCATTGGGGTTTTTTGTTGGGTTTTTTTTTTTTTTTGGGGGGGGGGTCAATTGTCATTCAATATATTTTCCTTTCAAATAAACAGAATCCACGTTTTATATGTGGAGATAGGTCCAAAGACCAAATGAAAATAAGGTTTAAGTGATCATATATCCTTTCCATTTGCACTGTTTGTTTTATTATCTGCTAGATCCCTCTAATATTTTTTTTAAATGTTTTGGCTAATTACTACCAAACCATAGAAAGATAAGAGAAAGAAAGGCATTAATCTTCTATTAGGTTTGTGGGAAGAGACAAAGGAAGAAGGGACATCCCACACTGCAGAAAAGTCTGTTTCAGGAATTTTGCCCTATTATATGTAAAGAAATCCACAGAGTTCATCCTTGAAACACAAATCCAGAGGGAAAAATGTTCACCTGGGTGCAACTGCTAATTTTAAAATTTATTTAAATGATTACTTTGCACCCCTTTGCAGATCACAGATATTTGCTGTGCAATATGCAGTCTCTTAGGATTCTATTATTTTAAAACATTACTCTTTAGCATGACTGTGATTTAAGCTTCATAATTGCAATTCTCTGTAGCATTTCATGTTTAACTGATAATTTTTTAAAAAGCACCATGTTCAGTAACAGATTGCAATGCAGAATGCACTGCTGCTCTACAGGCAGTTAAACACTGATTAGCTAAGAGCTGAAAGTCTTCAATAACTTCCTCATTTCGTTATAGTGTAAGGTATTAATTTCAAGAATAAACTGTGTTCTCAACCTAGTTATTTGCTTTATTGCAAAATAACTATTGGTTTAGGAAGATTAATGCATTGGTTAATTTAAATATTACTTCATATTAACAACTCTATAAAATGACTAAGGCATTACTTCAGGGGAAAAAAAAAAGATTGGTGGGTTGTATATTTTAAATCCTAAAAGAGCTTTGCTGGTGTTCCTAGGGTAACCTAACTTTGTAAGCAACACCATGCCAAGCTATGCAAACCATAGGATGTCATCCATGTTAGCAATAAGAAATATTAATATTATTATATTCTTAGGATTTCAGAGTTTTGTTATTAATCATCGGTAACTGATATAGAAGCTTTTTTTTTTGTCATCTATGCACCTATGCCTATTTCTGTGATTTTTAGTTTCTACAAAAACACTTTTTGAGTGTGTGTATGTTTCTGAATGCTACGATGCAAGGTTCTGATCCTACAAATAAACATGCAACATTATACATGATTCTGCATGTAGTTTGAGATGGTTTTTCAAGTACATTCCATACTGTTAGTAGAATGAAAATTCAATGTGGCCTTAACCGTAGCCTAGGTTTTTTTCAACCATTTAAAGCTCTTGTCCCTTCTGTAAGCATTGCTAGTTCGATACATGTGCCAATATATCATCTTGGGTTAAAAGGTGCCAGTGGTTTATTTAAACACAATACAGTTGTGAGCTTTGCATACAATTGCAGTAAAAGAAATGTATTAAAGTCTTGTAAAGGAACATATAGTTATGTTTATATTATATATATATATATATGTAAACATTTATAGAAGATTCAAACTTTCTTTGCAAAATCAAATAGTATCTACTGTTCTACACTTCAGCAATTACTTTTTCGGGGGACTCACAGCTGTGAAATTTTTTAAAAGAGGGGTACACTGCACACTGAATGACAGTTAATTTCATCAGTATGGATATGAACCAAAGTTCTGTTGAATCCACAGAAAGTGGAACTCTATAGAAATGGTAAAAGTCCTGAGCTGAGGTGTAGGCCATATCAACATGGTCAGCAACGTTCCCTGACACTTACCCTAAATCCCTCCTTCTCCCAACACTCCCCCTTTCTTTTAGTTAAAACTGAAAATTGTCTGCCCTGCTCCTGGCTGGGGGAGTGGGACAGGCCTTGGCTGCCAGGCTTAGGTCCCCTGCCGGACCTGGGGAGCCCCTGGTAGTGCCAGTGGCTGTGTCCCAGGGAGTCCTGCAGTGCTGTGGAGCCACCAGACCTCCCAGCACCATGTCATCACCACCATGGCTCTCCAGCTACTCAGTGAGTATAGTATGAGCTCAGTTTTGTCCAAGAAATTGAATACATACAAAATTAATAAAAAAACTGTGGATTCTAAAGGTCTCACAAACAAAAACCTAAAATCATTCTGGAAATGAGATTCTTTCATAGTAGGGGTTTTAAACCACCCTACATAATAGGATGACAAGAATATCCCTCTCTCTCTTTTTTTTTTTCTTTAAGTTATTTAGAATTCTGCACAAGTTTGTCAGACTCCATTATATTTCATAGAAATTAGCTGTAAGAATCACCTTCACGGACTTTTCTTCTTCAATGTTTTTTAAGGGATGTCAGACGCATCCATTTCCATCTTGCTTTTCAATTTTTTTTTTTTATTTTTTTTTTTTAATCAGTGAATTCAGTGCTGGCTAGAACAGGTTTTGTCAGCTGTCAGAGTTTTTATTTTCTTTCTGGACTGTGAAGTGAGCTAATATTACACATCACCATAGGAAGAGAGTTGCTGGTACCCCAAAGGCCACATTTATGATCTTCTTAATATTTATTCTCCTTAACAAAAATAGAATTACTGGCAAATTTTTCTATGTTTAGCTTTCTTATTGGGAAGCTGAAAGAGAATTTCTAAGTAACTAAGGTAGTTGAGAAAGGATGAATGATATAGCCAAACATATTACTTTTGTGCAAATATCAATCTAAATTCTCCTTTCATTATTACAGTTAATGATTTCAGAACACCACAGAATCAAATCCTCTTTTTCTTTTTTCCTTAGTTATCTTAAAGAGTACCTTTCAAACTCATGTTTATTGATACTTGTCTGAAACATTAACTGTGTTTCCTAGTATTAACATCACAGAAAATAAACCTGTTGCATTTTACATTTTATAAATAACATGAAGTTGTTTATATTAACATGTTCTGCAACAATAATGGATAAAATAAGACTTGAATTTCCAAGAAATATCAAAAGAAAGCAGGGCATCAAAGACTGCATAATTATCTAGTTTGTAGAAGCCATGACTACTTATCTAATCACTTCATGCTGCCTGGTACTATGTGCAGTATGAAGAAAAATGCAATTGTTTTTTATAATCTCCCATTAGCAAAGTACCAAGACATATCTGTTCAGTCATATCTTACAGATCAGGAGGCTTGGAGGACAACTTGTGTTACAGTGTTTCTTACCTATATGTCCTCAGGATGATCTATCAGGGTATTAACAGGAGATGAAATTACATATATTCTTCACAAAGACCCTTGTCCTGCAGACATCAACATATTTGATTAACTTTACTATCCAATTGACTTCTGCAAACACTGATAGTAGGAATATGTTGTGTGTACTTAAAAACTTAGTTTCACTGTTTCCAGAAGTGTGACTGCTGTATGAGAAGGTGTATCTCCAGTAGCTTTAATCCTGCTAATTCCAGATACTGAGTGCAGTGGAATGGCAGCAGCCTGGACATTCTCTGCCAGCATCCTAGCTGGTGCCCTGTAGTTAGAGGCACAGGATGTGGAGGCTCACTTTCACTCCAGTGCTTAGGAATTAGGTTACTCAATACAGAAGAAATCTGAAATCAGCTTGTAAAGAGCTTATCCCTACAGAACATGAAACCATAGGCTTTTCCCAGAGTGTGAAGACACATCACTGAAATCGGCTTTAAGGCTCCTTATATAAATCAAAACCACCATGGTCCTGTATCACAAGGGGATGACCCAATATAAATCCACTTCACCAGTTCATATGAACAGAGGTTATCTTTTGGTCGATCGGCTTACCTGGCTGGCAGGTAAGCCCCCACCCAATTGCTCACTCACTTTTCCCCAGTGGGATGAAGAAGAGAATTACAAGGTCAAAAGCAAGAAAAAGAAACAAAACAAAAAACCAAGATAGACACAGTTTAATAACAGAAGATAAAAAAGTAGAAAAAGAAGTGATGCAAAGGTATTCACTAACCGCCAGCAGACTGATGCCCAACCAGAATTTGAGCAACTGCTACTTTGGAGAAACTCCCACTCAGATTTTATTGCTGAGCACAGCACCATATGGTATAGAATATCTCTTTGGTCAATGGGGGTCACCTGTCCTGGCTGTGTCCACTCCCAATCTCTTGCATACCCTCAGCCTACTCATTAAGGAGCAGTGTATGAAACAGAGAAGACCTTGATAGTATGCAAGCACTGTTTATCTACAGGCAAAACACTGGCGTTTCATCAACGCTGCTTGGGCTACAAACCTAAAACACTGCACCATGCAGACTGCCATGAAGAAAACTAACTCCATCCCATCCAGAGTCAGTACAACTGGCAGACTTCATGCCAGTCCATACTACCCCACAGACATTTTTATCAGTCAATACATTATTCCCACTCTAACTGTAGGAAACCATTGCTGCCTTAAACTGTTTTGCTTTGTACCCACTCCAGAAAAGCTGGGTTGTTCCTACCTGTAGATTGCATCTTGCACTGAGCTTCTTCACTGACTGTTTAACTTAGCTGCCCTGCATCACACTAAGCATCTTTGTTTGAACTTTTGCTCCAATTATGTCATTGTTTCTGACCAGGATGGTTGAAGTCAGTGTGTTAACACGTTTTTAAAGGACTGTATTCTGAGGTTTGCAAACTTTATTTGTTCACATTTTCGGTACTACCACTCTCTAAACAGAGCGAGTGCAATTGTGACATTAGTTAAAACATGAAATTATTTCAAAAGATATTTTCAAGCTTTAAAGTTCCTTTTAACAGGGGAAAAATCTTTATAATATTGACTGCAATTCAATTTCTACATAATATCAGCAACCTATTCACAAAAAGCAGATAAAATAAGCTAGTATCCAAGAGCATATAATACCAGTAGTTTCCAGAATATTGGATATATATCATGCATGTTCAACAAATGGCATGTAACATGGGCTACAGTGTAGTCAAGTTTCATAATGGCATTAGATTTCCCTTTTTACTTTACTAAGAAGACAGTGTCAAGAATTACAGAACCATTTTTTAGTTATTTATAAACAGAAAGATACCAGCATTTCTATTATTTCCTGCCAATTCTTCACATATCTAACTGTGGTCAACATTCTGACTGTCTCTGAGCTCAGATATGTTTCCTTGTCAGATGGACTCTGTAGACTTAGTTTGCTTTAAAGGTTTGGCTACACTTATTCATAAGTGAAAATGTTGCTCCATTTGAATGAAAAGGACCAAATAGTTATTGGATTGGATTCCACTGCTTCTTGACAACCTTTCTGATACAATGATTGCCATAGATATTAGCATGCACATAAAAATCAATGCTCAAAATTCAATGCTAATCAAGTACAAAATTAAATAAATGGCTGCTTGTGACAAAGCAACACCCTGATAAAATTTCCATGTTAACTCCTCTGCAACAGTGTTCAGGTGAATAATGTTAAGAAAAATGTTATAGTTTTTTAATACTGGAAGTCAGCAGGGAAATCCAGCCACTTTCAATTTTATCTTTGCTGTTGTCCTCTGACTTAAAAATACCTCATTAATTCCTAATAAGGACTCTTTTCAGTATTTAGTGGTTTCAAAAATAGTAGTAACTTTTCAGTATTAAGTTGTTTCAAAAATAGTAGTAACAAGGAAGAACACTTAGAAAGTTTTTGTAATAAAGACTGTCTGTTATCTTCCTTCCAAAGTTTCAAGTTACTGATGGCTTGATTCTTTACCACAAGGGTGAGGGAAAAAAGACATTGCATCTTTTTGCAGGTGAGGTGCCAAAACATAGTCAACTGGTCAAAGACCTTCAGCACTATTTATTATTCCTTTGGCTATTAGGCACTGAGCTCCTAACAGTAATTGCTGAACACCCAGTCTTATGATACAGCATGAGTCCAAGACTCATGTAGAAAATTTCCATACAAAAGGTGACAGGTTTGGGTGAGATGCAGTAGAGTAAAAGTAGAATTGCCATTGCTGTTGCTGTTACACACAGGAATTGTTCTCACATGCAGGAATTCCTAGATGAAGAAATACCATCTTAAACACTGATGTTGAAAAGAAGTGTTCCCTGCCCCAGCTGTTTCACAGTCTGGGTAGGTTAGTATGGAGTTCTTTATTTCCTCTGTTATCTGAGCATGTTTGTTGTTTAAAAAAAATATTATGATTTGTGTTAATTAAGAAAGCAAATGGACAATCCATCTCAGTTGGACTTTTCTGCAGTATTCTTCAAAAAACTTCTCACGATTTCTGCTTGTTCCATAATAAAATCTCAGATCTCAATCTAATTTGCTAGCATTGTTTTAAATATGACTCCACTTTTCTATAAATTATCTTAAGAATTGCATAACCAAGAGTGTATTTTAGCTCAACATCCAATTACTGACAGTGGCTCATAGAACATATCCAGACACAAGACAAAAGAAATTGCTCAAGTCTCAACCTCTGAAAGTTACAGACCAGTTTAAATACTGCACTACAAGGTTTTCTTACCAGTTTGCTATGGTCATTAGATGTGGTAAGACTAGATATTTTGGTAATTACCCTCAACATAAAATTTTCCCCATTCCCATTTAAGTTTGTTACAATTTAATGTTGTAACTATTCCTTTTTATTAAAAGTAATAACTTTCTGTCATGCCAGCAGATGGAGACTGGAGGAAGTTCAAGACTACAATAGATTTCTTGAAATCCAGATCCTTTGTTAGCACCCAAACCCAAGCATTCTGTGCCAGGTCAAATCACAGAAAAAAATATCAAAAATAACAAGAAGGAAAGAACATCAGAGGAAACCGGACTTTATTTGTTTTCAAGAATAACAATTCTTTAGTCCTAGTTTTATGAAGTGTTAGATTTGTCATGCAGTGCCACTGAAGATTTTTTGTCAGCATAAAAAAAGCTTCATAGAAGTTTCATAATCATTTATACTCTATTCATTATGACAGCTAATTAAGAAAAAAAAAAGAAGAAAAAAAAAAAGGAAGAAAAAAACTCCCTCTTGATAGCGTACATTTAGGAAATGAAATTAAGACCAAAAGATTTTTCTGTTGTTTCATACCGTGTGGAGGATTTACCCTTTGATTCATGCAATAATTACTGTTGTCTGATACTACACTAGCTAGGCAACTCATCTCTTCCTTAACATGTTATGTTCCTATCAGAACACCAAATAAAAAGATGTGAGGAAAAAAATGTGGCTGCTTTCTCTGAAATTCTATCACTTTTTGGAAGTGACATTCTCTATTAGGTTAGTACAATGAGTAATGACTCTGCATAGAACAAATCTGAGGAAACTAGACAGCTGAAGGAAGTTGCATAAAGATGCCATGTATGAAAGAAAATTCTTTAAACACTCACATGAAATAAGTTTCTTGCAGCTCATCATAGGTCAAGAATCTTTTTCACAACACCAAATATTTTCTTAAATACTAGCACATTGATATCTCAGTTGCATTCATAAATTTAAGCAATATTACTCTCTCCCCTTTTCCTCCACCCTCTACCCTCACCCAATGATATGCACCTTTATTTTCTTGAGAAAAAAAACAGAAGAGGAAAATGTACTACAACTTATGAGAACATTGACATTCCAAATAGGTTTATATCACTTAATATGCTCTTCCTTCTTCCTTAAACATTCAGTACCAAAACCCATCACTGAAAAGCAGTATAATATTTTGGTGTACATTTCAAGACTGCTATAAACGTGAGAACCTTGATTAAATATTATGACGTTCCTGTCATAAACCAAACATTCACTCAGTAATATGTATTGCTAGTAGACAGTAATCTTGCAAATGAACTTGAACCCCAAAATTGATTTAGAACTTCTTTGACCTCTTGAAATGTTTAGTCCCAGAAAGAAGAAACTTTCTGGCTTAGGCCAATGAGTAAAATTTTTTTTTCACCACATGGAGAATTTCTAACATTCAAAATTTCTTGCAAATGAACATGCACTCTTGAAAGCATGTTGAATATAATGAACATAAGGAACCTGTGGTGTTCTATGAATTAGAATTTGTGAACCATCAGTTTAAACTGAAGAGTTCTTCACTTTCTTCCGTCAGGGTATGTTATTAAAAAGGAAAAGGAAGCCTATGAAAAGTGCCTTGACCTGAGTGACTATGATCTTTTGATCTCAGTGATCATCCCCTCCCATTTCTGAACTTCTGAGCGAAGGCATCAGCTATGGCAGAGCCTGTATGGTAAGCTTTGGGATTAGAGACCTGTCACACTGTATATGCAACACAGGAGAGCCCCACTCCTGACTAGGTCATATGCACACCATCAACACCAATAATTTGCAAGTAAAACTATTTGAGAAGACACCTCTGAGGGAACATCAACAGAAGCCAAAACCTTGTCCTTAGCAGAAAGAAGTTATTCTCCTGTCATGAAAATTGCTACAGTCTCCTGGAAAAACTATATACTGTTTGGCCAATAAGCAGACAAAATTTGTATCAGCTATTTGGTTAATAATATCTGATGTGATCAAAAATTAAGGGTGAAATTCTTCATAACGTATAATTTACAGTATAATTTCCACTGAACTTCAAATATTCAGCAATATAAAATAGAGACGATCAGGTATTATTTCTCTAATGTGGTTATACCATTTGGAATTCCAGAAGTACTTTCAGCCTTGAAATGTTTGTATTTGTCAATATGGGGGGGAAGCAGAAATACAGTGACTAAATCTGTATGCAGAAGCAATGTAAAATGAGAGAAACTGCTGTTCATGGTATGTGAGTTCCGAGTATACGTTACTATGCAAAAAAAAAAAAAAAAAAGTAAAATAAATCGTCATCTGAGCAGAGCAATTTCAAAGAAGGAATAGGAAGTCATAGCTGGATAAAACAGAAAGGAGAAGCTGAGATACAGAAAATAAGAAAAACATTTAATCAGTTGCCAAACAATAAGCTCAGTTTCCAGAGTAATTTGCAAGTACTGGCTTAGGTAACTATTGCATAACTCAGTAACTATTAAATTGCAAATATAAGGATCAGAAAACAATTAGTAAAAACAAATTAATATAAATTATACATATCAGACAATTAGACATCAATCCAATTGTCACAACCATGTGAACTGACAAGCATAAGAAGATAAAAGGTCAAAATATGTCTCACGGTCTTCCACATTTTGTCAAGATAAAGTACATAACCTATTGCTGTTATTAAATTAAAATTGTAGAGCTGCTAATTCAGCAACTATATATTTTTATAGTTTTAATATATATTTATTAAAAATACATACAGACATATCTTTCTGTATATATTTTAAAATCTCAAGTGAATATATAGATAATTTAAAAATAATATTTAAAGCAAAAAGTTTAAAAAAATCAGGGAAATTTGCATTTAATATTTCTGTATGTATCCTTATTAAAGGACGGACGGACACACACACAGCCCCCGCATCTTTCTTAGCAGCACTTACAATATGTCAGATTTCTACAACAGAATTAAATGTGTCCTTATTTAGACATGGCTAATTTCTCAATGCGAATGTTTCTATCCAATTTAATAATCTCAGTCTTTATTATTGCCAGTAGAAAGAGACAGACACTTCTAGGGGAAGTTCATCTTATCTGAAAAGAAATTTCTGAAATAAATCAGATGACTCGTACCTGAAAAACGTATTTTTTTCTCTATGGGCTGTAATTTTTCCATGTAAGGAAGTCATAATCACTTTTTGTATTCCCTTGTTTATAGAACTGCCAAAGTCACATTACTCTGTTTCATGATCTCTTAGATATATATGCTTGGTCTCAGACTAGTAGCTACAACTTTAGCCCGGCTGTTAGGAACACATAGAAGCATTTATCCAGAAATCTTACTTCTAGAGATGTAAAAAAAAAGAAGAAAAAAAAAGAAAAAAAACAGAAGGAAAAGCTTATTTACAACTAAGTAACGTTCACATTTGTCAAATGGAAAGAAAAGAGAAGAAATTGTGCTACAGCCTGACAACATGAAATTCCTAGAAGCAAAGGTATTTTGCAGAAAAATTAAAAAAAAAAAAAATAAACCTTAGGCATTCTAATATATGTGTAGTACATTTACTATCATCCTGCTGCAATGATTTTATTTAAAATGTTGTTGGGTTTGATTTTCTATTTGTGTAATACATGATTTTTTTTAAAACAAAAGATCTTTTATAGACACTGTTGTTTGGTATTGAGTAGTTTTATTGCAATTTTAAATAAAATTAAACATATGTAATGTGTGGATGTCTGTATGCAAAACTAAAGATGAAAGTAGTGGAATGACAAGTTGCAATGGTTTTCATCTAATGCAATCAACTTCACCAAAAATAGGTAAAGACAGTTTAGAATCTAGAATCTAGAATATATCTGTACTACATAAAAGGGTATCATGATTTAACCCCAGCTGGTGACTAAATGCCACACAGCTGTTCTCTCACACCCCCCTCATCCAGAGGGATGGGAAGAAGAATCGGAAAGGAATGTAGAACTCCAGGGTTGAGATAAAAACAATTTAATAATGGAAATAAAATAATAGAAAATAAAAGAAAAAATAAATTAAAATAAATACAATAAAAGCAAATAATAATAACAACAACCACAACGACAACAGTTACAATGAAAAGGAGGAAGAAGGGGACAGGAATAAAATCCAAAGGGAAGGGAGGAAATAAAACAAGTGATGCACAATGCAACTGCTCACCACCCACTGTCTGGTGCCCAGCCAGTCCCTGAGCAGCGATCCCCAGGCCCCAGTCAACTCCCCAGTTTATATATCAAGCATGATTTTCTATGGGGTGGTATAGAATACTCCTTTGGCCAGTTCAGGTCAAGTCTCCTGGCTGTGTCCCCTCCCAGTTTCTTGTGCCCCTTTAGCCTTCTCACTTGCAGGGCCTGAGAAACTGAAAAGTCCTTTACTTAGTATAAACATCACTAACAACTAAAACACCAGTGTGTTATCAACATTGTTCTCATGCCAAATCCAAAACACAGCACAACTACTAAGAAAATTAATTCCATCCCAGCCAAAACCAGGACAAGGAGACACATACAACCTCATCCCTTCTGTGCTCCACTTATTTTTACAAACTTCCCTCTCCCAGGTGCCTTCATTTAACAGACAGCATTGCTGGATACTACTGACAGTTTTCATACTGCCTTTCATAGTCCAAAACTGATGGAACCACGTTAGTACAACGTCAAGCCTATAGCCAAGCACAACATACAGTATGCCCAAGCTTATGCAATGTTTCTTATTCCTACCACAAGACCATACTAAACACAGCTTGATTTTTGTCTGGTCTAGGGCATACACAGGGCAAGGTCTTATCTGTCTTTAGTTTTCCTTTGGTCATGATACTGATGGAATTTCATCCTTATGGGTCCCTTCCAACTTGAGATTTTCTGTTTCTATGATTCTATGACTTAATTGCCTGCATTCATCAATTATGAAAGAAGCCTGACTATGTCAAATTATATAGAAATCTTTTAAAAATAACTAGCCCAACTTTTGTGGTGTCTTTCATGTGGCTACCGGGGCAGTGTGAGAACTACCAACAGAACTCCTTTCTGGTGTTGTGTTCTTTAATATTTATCATCAAAAGTTCATTCTTTTGACTTAAGCTTTTCAAGCTTTTCCTATGATCATGAAGGCTAGAAATGTTTAGAAGAAAGCTAGTATCACAGAAAGTGACAAATATTTCTGGTATTGAAAACCCTGTGACACCTGCTGCCAGTCTAACAGAAAATGGCTGTAGAAGGAGGACCTGCTAACCATGTTGGACTCCTCTCTAACCAAGGCAAAAGCATTAGTTTACAAGGGGCTACCCTAGAAGTGTCTGGGCAACATTTGCGCATTGTCAGTGGCTGAGAAAATCATGTATCCCAGGACTTATTCTCTACTGGGGGATCTTGCCTACTGTTGACCCCAGGCATGAGTTGGGACTCAAATGATCGAAACATCAGTCCAAGAAATGCAAAGTATTTAATTCAAAAATAATCTTTTGTCATCACAGAACACAGCAAACAAATAAAAATAATATAACAGAAGTATGTAATGAAAGAAATACAAACACATTGTCTGCTTATTTGGTTGCTTTATTTTTTTGTGATAACTTAGACATAAAAGTAACTACAATTGATTTTTTAATGAATTTTAAACTTGGATATGGCCAACCTGGTAGAGATCAATCTTGCTCAAGTTTCAAATGTTAAGTTGCAAGGAAGTGAAAGTCTTCTTACATGTCCAGGTGGGAATCAAAAAATTAGCTTAAATTTATTATTAGAGGAACTAATCTCAGGACAGAGCCCTTCATTTATTTTCTAACCACATCAATTACAAGCATGATGGAATCCCAGTGCAAGACTTGCACTCCTAGAACTTGCTAAAAGATCTACAAGTCTTGAAAAATGCTTCCAAGATGCTCATGAATAATCTGGCTCAATGTATGTGTCAGCATTTTAACTGCCTGGCAGTGACTGAGCTGGTGGGTATTCTCAGACAACTGGTATTCCCTTTACAACAGAGGGTACAACAACTGGATTTGAACTGAACTCCCCAGTATGCTGTTTTCATGGAGGACAAATCTACTATTCTGTCCTTGATCTGACTCTTAAGATGCAGTATAGACAAGCCTTGTGAGTTCTGCTTGCCAGAAAATTGTATAAAAGTAAAGGTTGTGCTCCTAACACCAAGTGGTAGAATAGCAGCATTGGAAGCCAACTAAGCAATCTGGAAATGAGATATTCAAGTTGTCTAGAAAAAAACCAAAAAACAACAGGTTAAAAAAACCCTCACAGTAACAAGGCAAGAAGTAGAGCACAAAGGATAATATTAATGATTAACAAATGTCTTCCAATGGCACAGGCAGCAGAATAGAAATCAGCTTGTTTCTTCTGTTAGTGCTAATTTATTCTTTTCAATGGATCCATAGGTTTTGCTTTGTTATTGGCCCTGCAACAAATTTGTAATATATATAAAAATTTAACAACTGCTAGCCCCTTTAAGACGACTGTTAAAAACATGGTGTCAGGTATTAGGCATCCCAATGTGATAAATGTGCCTCTATTTTTAGCACTTACGAAAAGATATTTCTAAGCATATTGCTCTCATCAAGATTATGTCTGAGAGCTATTTATGCTAAAGACAGGTAAACTGGTTTTTCTCAACTTCCTTCACAAGGTAAGAAGAACATTGGTGAATACTGGGGAAGTGAACAATTGAGCAAATATGCAAATACTTTAAAATATTTGTTTAGGTCCACCTGAACTAGCAGCAGAGCCTTCAGTGGCGAAAGTATATGTCTACTGTCACTGATGTCAACAGGAAGGCTCTGTGATTTGGTTGCACTTGTGAAATAAAATCTAAAGGCTCAGGATAAGAAGTCGATTCTATTATTCTTTTAAGACAAGATCCCAGTTATGAATTATTTAGAGGTGCCCTGGCATCTGAACTCCTCAGGGCATAGTTCTGCTTAACCTCTTTTTAGTGCCGATATGCAGCCCATTAAAATTCCAGAAATGTATAGTATAACACCCACAGCACACAAACCTAAAACTCTATTACACTACTTCTTAGAGTACACACATTCTTTCTCAGTTGAAGGATATGGTGCCAGTGGTTCCAAAACAGATGGCAAATTGCATCCTGGGGTGCATCAAACACAGTGTAACCAGCTGGTCAAAAGAGGTGATTACCCTGCTGTATTCAGTGTTGGTGCAGCCTTATCATGAATGCCATGTGCAGTTCTGGGCCCCGCAATTTAAGAAAGATGTGAAGGCCCTTGAATGTCCAGAGGAGGGCAACAAAGCGGGTGAAATGGCTGGAAGGAATGTCCTATGATGAGTGGCTAAGGATCTTTGGGCTTGTCTAGTTTGAAGAAAAGGAGGCTGAGGGGTGACCTCTTTGCTCTCTACAGCTTCCTGAGGAGGGGAAGGGGAGAGAGAAGTGATCTCCCTGGTATCCAGTGACAGGACACAGGGAAATGGTTCAAAGCTGCATCCAAGAAGATTCAGGCTTGATATTGGGAAGCATGGCTTTGCCAAAAAGGTGATCAAACACTAGAACAGCCTTCCTAGAGAGGTGCCCCAGTCTGTCAGTATTTAAGAAGCATTTGGACAATGTCCCTAATAATATGTTTTACCTTTTGGTCAGCCCTGAAGTGATCAGGTTCTTGGACTACATGATAGTTACACGTCCCTTCCAACTGTAATATTCAATTCTATTATAAAAAGGAATATAATGAGGTCATCAATTGTCACATGCTTTGGCACCTTTGACAAGAGTATTCATCTTCATCAATCCATTTACATTATGTACATGTAAATGTTATCAATATTATAGTTAGTACTTATGTAGTAAACCACTGAATTTTCATCTTAGGCACACTAATCTCACATTTTCAGTAGATTTATGTCCTGGTTTCAGCTGCGATGGAATTAACTTTCTTCTTAGCAGCTGGTGCAGGGCTGTGTTTTGGCTCTGATGTGAGAACAATGTTGATAGCACACTGATGGTTGTGGTTGTTGGTGGATAATGTTTATACTTAGTCAAGGACTTCTTGGTTTCTTGGGCCCTTCTAGTGAGAGGGCTGGAGGGGCATGGGACGCTGGGAGAGGACACAGCCAGGACAGGTGACCTGAACCAGCCAAAGGGATATTCCACACCATGGTACATCATGCTTCATGTATAAGCTCAGGCATTAGCTGGGGCCTGGGGTTCATTGCTGGGGGACTGGCATGGCATTGGCCAGCGGGTGGTGAACAGTTGTACTGTGCATCACTTGTTTTCCTGTCTCACTTTCCCTTTGGATTTTTTCCTTTCCCCCACCTTTCCATTATATGTTGCTATTCTTCTTCTTCTTATTGTTGTTGTTCTTACCTTTTAATTCTGTTTAAATTATTAATTTGTATTTACCTCAGCCCTCGAGTTTTACATTCCTGTGAGTGAGGGGGAGTGAATGAGCAGCTGTGTGGTCCTTGGTTGCCAGCTGGGGTTAAACTGCTACAATTTGTAACATTAAAAATAAATGTATTAAGGTAATCTCAGATTGTAAGTCTATACACAGTGCAGGTCTTTGTTCTTTGAAATGGTCTCAATATCTGGTTTCAGAGAGCTAAGGGGATTTTACTGTAATTAGGAGACAATGTAAGAGACTCATTGGTTACAGGGAAAGACATACATTGGAGGGGGTATTGCATAATTAGAAAGAAGCCTGATATCAATGTTCCAAAGTCACTGGAAGTAACATGTCCTTGCTTTCATGAGGACAATGGTTCAGGACTTTTCTCTGAAAGACCATTCCAGATTTTTTGTATAAATTAGATGAAACCATCAAGCTTAAAAACAGTGTTCTCTCAAATCTGTTCAATTAGATGACAGATTGTCCTAGTTTTGCCTGGGATAGTGTTAATTTTCTTTTCAGTAGCTGATACAGTGTTTTGTTCTGGATTTAGTATGAGAACAATGTTGATAACACATTGATTTTTTTAGTTGTTGCTAAGTAATATTTATACTTAGCCAAGGACTTTTCAGTTTCTCAGGCCCTGTGAGTGAGAAGGCTAAAGGGGCACAAGAAACTGGGAGGGAGCAAAGCCAGGAGAGCTGACCTGAACTAGCCAAAGGGATATTCCATACCATAGAATGTCAAGCTGAGTATATGAACTGAAGGAGTTGGCTGGGGCCTTGCAACGGCTGCTCGGGGACTCGCTGGGCATCAGTCAGCAGGTGGTAAGCAATTGTATTGTGCATCACTTGGTTTTTCTTTCCTTTTAGAATGTATTCCTCTCTTCCTCCCTCTCTTCTTTTCATTAAAATTGTTGTTATTGTTGTTGTTATTAATATATCTCATTTTATTTCAATTTTTAAATTGTTCTTATCTCAGCCTATGAGGTTTTTTCCTGATTCTCCTCCCGATCCCATCGGGGGAGGGGGGGGGGCAGTGAGTGAGCAGCTGTGTGGTGCTTAGTTGTTGGCTGGGGTTAAACCACAACAGAGATACAAAAAGTGTTTAAAGCAGATGGACGATCAGACAGATACACAGAATAGTTTCATTACCTTTGCTTCTGTAGAAAAATGGGAGAGATAATTTGTTTTATTATATGCAAAATGAAAAGCTAGCATATACAATATGATATAGTAACCTTTTATTATTTTTGCTGTACTACTCCCCATAGCAGTGTGAAGACATGTAAGATGAACGGCTGATGTCTTGATGACTGGAATGGGATGAATCACTTCCAGAGAATCTGCTCTGAAAGACACTAAAGAGATGTTCCTAGCCTTTCTTAATATCTATTTGTCACCATATGGAAATTTTCAGCAGCACTGTACCTTGACAACCAGCTATTGCAACCCTATTGCCTTCACCAGGATTACATGGCCAATACAGATTTGCATTTACTCCATTGTTTATTTCTTAGAGTCTCCTGCCAGCAGACATGTACAAAATCCTTAAAGGGCCTTTTTTTCCCAAAAAATTATTTTCCTTTTCTTAAGGCTATTTTAAGAATACTTAAAATGTTATGAAAAACTTAAAATTAAATATTGCAATGATTATTTAGAATGTTTTATATTGCAGTGTATTTGTATCTCCCAAAGTGAATACATGCAATTTTTCTTACAGAGCTAAATTATACATATTTTTAGTGTCAAGTATTTTTTTCTTGCATTTTTTTTTTTGCAATTTCTTGCAAAAAAAAATTCTTTGCAATTTCTTGCAAAAAAGCCTGGCAATTATATTGCAAGTAATTTATTTGCTTGTTGCAATCAGAGAGGAAAGAAGAGAGCAAAACAGACACCATCTAGTAGAACCATTCTTTATCGGTGTATTCTTGTAGACCTACCCTGTGTAGACTATGAAATCTAATGTTATTACACAAAATGACAAATGAAAAACCTGGAATACTAACTCTAGAAGAGATTTTCTATTTTGTGAGAGTGGGAATGGTTAGGGCAGGAGAAAGGAGAGGAAAAAGGAGGGAGGGAATGTTGTAAGAGAGAAAGATAATTATAGCATGCAGATGGCCAAGGAAATGTCATGAGACATGCTATCAGCACAAGGTACAAATTGTAGTTTTCAAAAAAGCAGCATCCCTCTCTTTTGCCCCTTGGCTTATGATGAGTCCTGATTATGTTCTTAATATGGAAAGAAAAAAAAAATCAGATTTATATTCCTAATCTGCAAAGAAAGGAAAAGAAAAATTATATTCCCCTTCTAACTGAGAGATTAGGCAATGTTGGAAAGCAGAAATACAGCAGTCATGTTAGTACAGGAGATACAGGTTTACGCTGGTAAAAAAATTTACTTACAGCAAAATTTGGAAAAAGTCTAGCAGGCTTGTTTCCAACGGGTTTTAGTGAATACTGTTTAGTTTATATCCATACAGGGATCCAATTCTCAAGTTTTCACTCAAGTTATTACAATTAACATTACAAAAACAGCAGAATCTATCATTTTGACTTAAATCTGGAAGGTTCAGCTTGCCTTGAAAACAAACCATAACATAGTTTACTTCAATATAAAAAAAGCAGATGACTCATCTGCATAAACAGATAACTCACTTCACATCTATGAGCCCAATTTGCCTAGTCAATGGACAACAGTTCAACTCATGTATGAATATAGCCTTCTTTTTGCAAGTAATTCACAGTTTTGAGTTACTTGATATAAGCATATTTGTAAAGTTGATAATGTGTACATTCTAAATATGTAGGAGAGACAGCATGTGAAGTGTTGGCTAGTGATCTTTATTCATTCAGATAGTTTTTATGCCTTGGCTGGATGTAGTGTGAAAATCCAGAAGGAAGTCAGAAGGTCTCCAAAAAGCTCAAAATTATTAACTGTAAAGGAAAATATAATTCAAGAAATGCTTGTTTTCTTTTCTGGGTCACAAATCAGAAAGGTCTGCTTCCCCTTCGGATACACTGAGCTGTTGTGAACTCACCTGAGTAGATGCATTTCACATCTTACCTACATTTGCAATGACCAAAGTGTCAGAGGACACAGGTGAGATCTGCTCCTCATGTGCCTTGCTGAGCTCTTTGAAAACGTTCTGCTAGACCCTATCCTTATTTCAGTCAAATATGGCTTCATCGTACTTCAAATGATGAAAATCTCTACATTTTATCAAAACATTGACCTCTTTACTTTCAAAATTCATTTCCAAATTGTGTTTGTATTTGACTGTAGAATGGGCTTGGGAGTCTTTGATCATAGAAAGTATAGTAAATATATATGTACACAATTCATTCTGCAAATGTGAGGGTATGAATCGTGTACCACGTACATTTAGTGAACAGGCATGCAAAACGAGCTTATTCCTTCAAGGCTTATCTGAAAGTGTGATTATTAAATGCAAATTTTGTTTGCAGCAAAAACCTTGTTCTTCCTGAGTTATCTTTCTATACATATACTGACACATATACAATGTACTCTGTACTATGTAAAATTTATTGGACTGCTATGTACACTGTGCTGACCAGGATCACATACTAAATTATGGCCCCATATTTGCAGCATTTTCAGTGTCTTTGAGTCACTTGAGGTGCAATATTTTCCACGATTTTGTTCAATGCAAGTACTGCAGTGAAGTGTCTCACCACTGCTTTTAAAAACTGGTCCAACCTCAACAGCAGGGAGGAATGAGCCTCAGTTTTGGACTCTCCTGCATGAGAGGAGAGGCAGTACTTAACTCTATGCTGGGTTATGCAGGCACAGGAGAAGATTTGTCTTCAGACCTGTGATGCCTCTTCCTGTTACACCTGCAACTTTCAGCTCATTGCCAAGCCATTCACAAGGAAAGAGATTTGGCTTTGGGGGTAAAATCTGCTTTCCAAAAACCTGCTCCAATTTCATCCAGAAAATCAACAGCCAGGTGGATGGGCTACAGCCTTCAAGTCATCCACTGGGTCTCACTTAAAAAATACCAGTCTCTGATGCTCAGCAAAATATTCTGGGTTTTTCAGAAATTAAGAAACAATGACATTCCTCCCAAAACCAGTCCTCCTTTATTGTCATGGTTCAAGTGCACAAAAATGAAATAATGTCCTACAAAATTAGGGAGGCATTGGAAGAAAATCGCTACTGGTATCAGAAGAAATTCTGATATGAGCCTGTAAGTACTGTGATCAGAAGGACGACACTTTATAGGGGAAAGGGAAAGGAAAAAGTACATAAAAATAAAAATCTTACAGCATTCATGATCTCTGTAATGTTTATTACAAACAACTGCTCATGAACAGTCTTGCATACATAACCTATGAGAGAGACAAGGAATAAAGTTATTGCCATTTCAATCAGATTTAGTTTGTCTATAATTATTCTGAAACCCACACAACTATGTTGAACTGTCTACTGGGTCAGCTTCTCTGGAAACTGCCCTCTCTGCCCTCCCATAGTACTATACATGGGATTTATTTTTATACAAGGATTATTTTGAAAGCTGATTTGCAATGCTGGAATCACAGGTTTGATTGCAAGAAGAGTTCATCGAGTCATAGAATGGTTTGGGTTGGAAGGGATGTTAGAGATCACCTAGTTCCACACACACCCCTTCCATGAGCAGGGACACCTCCCACTAGACCAGGTTGCTCAAAGCCCCATCCAGCCTGGCCTGAATGCTTCCAGGGCCACAGCTTCTCTGGGCAACCTGTTCCAGTGCCTCACCACCCTCACAGTAAAGAGTTTCTTCCTAATATCTGATTGAAAACTACCTTCTTTCAGTTTAAAGCCATTTACCCCTTGTCCTATCCCTACATGCCCTTGTAGAAAGTCCCTCTCCAGCTTTCTTACAGGATCCCTTGAGATACTGGAAGGGTACCCTAAGGTCTGCCCAGAGGCTTCTCTTCCCCAGGCTGAAACACCCCAACTCTCTCAGCCTGTCTTCATTGGAGAGGTGGTCCAGCCCACTGGCCATGTTCATGGTCCTTCTCTGTGCTTGTTCCAACAGCTCCATGCTCTACTTGCCTAAGCTGATCTCACAGACACTTCATCAGCTCTTGTGCTGTCCTTCACATCTTTGTTAAGGCAGTGGAAACCACAACCACAGAAATGATTTCCACAGCCATACCTGCTCACCTGTGATTTGCTTCAATTGTTTAAGAGAAGCAACTCCCAACATGACTAAAATGAAACGATCTGATACTGCTTTCATTTCCCTGTTTGAGCTATACTGAACTCGGCTTTCCTGTTTTGTGTTTTCAGGTTGCCGTGTGGATGCATTCCCTCTGGACAGGTGAGGCACGTATGCAAGGCAGAAGGCAAGTACGATAACTCCTCTATTACAATGATATTTACTGAGCACAGGCAGCTCATTCTGTACACATGTCAGTAAATAACCAAACTGACAATGGACCCATGACAAGGATACGCCTCTCTACCCTTTGCTTGTAATCTATTGTGTATATTAGAAATTTAAGGGTACAGTTAGTGTTTGCTAATCTAAACAGACTTCATGCACAGCCTTTACCACTCTGTAAGGGTGAGTGTTTCAGATTAAGTTCCCTAATTGAAACCCCATGGTCATTTGGACAGAGAAAATGTAATTTCACAGATGGTACATGCCAAACTTTGTTCTGATATATTTTGCAGCCCCATAATAGAAGATGGGCAAAGTAGCAGAATAGAACTTAGTCCACTATAAATGGCCTTTGTTTAAAGGTTTATTTCTTAACTCCAACACTTTGTTATTTGAAAAAAAAAATAAATAATAGCATGCAACAGACTAGCCAAACATCCACTGTTAAATCCAAATGGTTCATAATGGGCATATTCATATTTATTCCACAAATGAAATTGTGACATATACTGATGCAATACTTGAAAGAAAACTGCAGAAAAAAAATGTTCAATCCCACATATGCCCTTCAAATGCTGGCACTGAGGCCAGAAACCACTGCAGCAGCCACATTGCAGAACAGCCTCCTATTTCCTGTTTTATAATATTTGCAAAGGACCTGTGTTTTTAATATATTTTTGGCTGGTATTTTTAGGGCTGCTGAATGCTAACAATGTGAGGAGTTACATCCAACTGTTGTCTTGCTTAGCTGGAGAATGTGTATTGCTCAGAGTGCACTACATTTGGCCAGCCTTCATAGTACACCATTAGTATACCTAAAAATACTGCAGCTGGTAGAAAGATGTATTCTTGTTTCATTTCAGTACTGTATGTTTGTGACATTATTTAGTAATCTAAACTTGGAAAGTTGCTTTTTGCATTTATTTTTTACCATATTTGCTGTATTATTGCAGGACTGTTATCCACTGTAGTGTGCCAAAGAGTCCTTTTCTTCTTGTTGTTCTGTATTTCTTTCACCTGATTTTGTTCCTGGCTCTATCTTGAAAGAGCTTGCTTTCAGAAATTCCTCATGAGACTTTGTTGCAGTAGCCTTTTCTTGCTCATACAGATAAGATGCAGGTGTCTGTACTGTCACTTCACTGTCACTGACATGCCAGTAGATACATACAGCCCATTTTGATATTTCTTTGACAAGCAGGAGTAAAATCTGGAAAAGTAAAAGCAGGGGGTTTTTTCCTGTCTGCAGCAACTTGATTTCTTTAAATAACAGTGGGTTTTTTTTCCTTAGAAAATTTACTATCAGTGACACCACCAAAATGAAAAGAATACAGAGAGACACCTAGCTAATACTAAAGGTTACACATACTGTCTGACATTTTTCTCTATCTTTTTTTTTTTGCCCCCAGTAAATGCATTTGCAGTACACACAAGCTGTGATACATTTAGCTTGCTGGTAGTAAACCATCCATACTTTGCTTGGCTGAACCAACCTATTTTTAGGAGTTTCTGTCCTCAAATACTTCTAGCCTTCATCCCTGAGAATTCTGTGTTTAAAGAAGGTTCTTCCATGTAGCTTCGTGAACGTATTTTTCTCCATAGATTTCACCTTAGGCATTTATTAATAGATAAATAGAAAAACAACTTTTCTATACAATCTTGACGATTTCCCTATATCCTATTTGCTTTCTTTTGCAGCTAGATCTTGGGATGAATTATGCCTTTGAATTCCTAAAACCAATATTCTGCAATTAACCTATTCATTCATGATCCCTTTGAATACATCTGGGAAAATATTTTTGTGCTCTGTCTCTCCACAGGATCCTAAAGTCCTTAAACCGCATTTATTACTATCTCTAAATACTAGCTGGACATATGAGTTAGACTTCTCTGAAATCCCAAGCCTTCATAAGCTTTCAGAAATAGAACATTAAAGGCAAAAATTGCAGAAAACACAGCTAGCTGTGAAAATACAGTCATATATACATTCTAATAAAAATCATGCTTAATTTCAAACTTTTTAAACAATGTTTCACAGGCATCACTGAATTTCATCTTGATACCTGACATATTAGTAGGGAAAGGAAAAAGCAGAATCATTCTTGGTGAAAAAGTTTTTTCTGGCTGGAGGAAATGGGAATAAAGACTACTCCTAAGATTTCAAGTGGCCCTTTATTTTGCCTGAAGGCTGATCTTATTCTTTCTATATTGTAGTAGTCCCCAAAGCAGGTAAAATTTTTTAATACAGATCAAAAATCCCTGTGCATGCCAGGTTGCAGATGAACCCCTGTGTCCCAGATAGGTGCTGCACAGAATCACACTGTGACGTCTAACTGCCTGTGCCTAAGCCTATGGCAATTGTGTGGAATCAGATAAGGCACAATCAGAAAAGCAACTTGAACCTGAGCAGTCATCCAATTATCTACTCCCACAGCACACTGTGATCTTTTCATAGCACTGTTAAGTCCTGAAAATACAATGGTTTTTTTAGAGCACATGTTTATTATCCCTGCAATGGAACGATACAACAGAGTGTGGGAGGCAAGGCTTGCAACAAATGAGGTTCCTTTTATCTAATAAGCAGCCACAGTCAGGCAAAAGAATGAGGGTTCAAAAGGTGAATCAAAACCGAGCAAACAATCAAACAAGACCAACCAGCCGAAAACAAAACGCACACACATCACACACAAAAACCCCCAACAAGTAACCAAAAACAGGGAGTGTGGTGAGAAAGTATTATTAAGCCACTAAGATGTGGTTAGGATTCAGGCAGTCTCAGGCACAAATCACTAGAGACCAGCAAAGTATACTGGAGATATATCACTAGACATTTGTCCTGTTTCTCCTTCTTCAATAAGGTCCTCATTCTTCACAGGTGTCATAAGCTGAATAACAGGCTAGATGGACCTCTTCTCTAACTTACTAAGTTGCTACAGAATTGAGAAAAGAGACGTATGCATCACAAATGGCACTTTGAATGGCAAACTGAGATTATTGTTTAATGAATGAAATCAGTGATAAATTAATGAATAGAATAAGGGATGTGTAGTCACACTTCCTCTCATTGACATGTGCTGCAAGTCTCATTGTTATCTAATTCAGGTTGGATCCCAGGTTCTGGGTGAAGTTTTGGTGTAAGTTTTGTCCTTTACCTTTGAAACTACAATCCATACTATAGATTTCCTTCCCACACACCCGCCCCTTTTTTTCCCCCCTTACGGCTTCAAAGAGGAGAAATGAAGGACCACACTGTGTTAAGGTATCTTGCACACCATAATACAGGAAAATTAAAACACAATTTTGTTTTGATGGTAGACATATTTGGCAATAAAAATATCAGCTTTTTTTTTTCAAAGAGAATCCAGAATGTTTTTTAATTTTATTTTATTTTCCAAACTTGAATGTGTCAGTATTCATAGGCACTTTTAAACCTTTAAAACACCTGTTTACCTTGAGTTAAAATAATACAATAAGACAGAATTTGTAAAGACCATCCAGAGCATAGCATTTTCCATAGTTTTACACTCACTGAAAGACATTGCTTAATAGTTTAGACATTTTTCTTTTTGAAATACTGATTTAACTGAAGTAATTTCCTACAAGAGGAAATGTGGATTTAGAATTTCAGAAAACTGTAACTAATCAACTAGCTACTCAAACTGCAGAGTAATGCTCCCAAGAATTAAGATGATGTTATTCCCATCAGGTGTGACTGCGTCTTCCCTTTAGTGTTGCCCTGTGCTACCTGCATATTTCATTCATGCAGTACTACGACAATTAGAGCTTTCCCAATCCTCAAAGGATGCTATGGGAATCTGAAAATATGTTAATAATTCAGACTTTCCTTGCGATTTTGTACAACTACTAGCTCTGCACATAATTGTTGCCTGGAGAGACTATTCCCACGAGTTATAGAATTATTGTCCCAATAATTTATATGATTACAATGACTCCTTAAAGCCGCTTGTTAGTTGGCCATTCAGCAAAAAGGTTTCCAATGGCAAGAGCAGATCCAATTCTCTTAAGAAACTCATTCATGAGGCCAGAGTATTAGGTAAAGATCCACCAAGAATACCCTTACTTGTCCTTGATACGAGGAAGTTAATGGGGCACTTCACAGGGCCAGACTTTCCAACTTCAGAAAGAACTGTTTAAAAAACCTGGTGTTTTTAAAAGGAGAGTTGAGTGCTCTTACCACACTGTGAGTGGCTTTCCTCTGCCTACATTTGCACCTCTACCTTCTGCTTATCAGATCTCACATATGACAAATAGTGTCATATAAAGGCGGTCACTGCCCTGAGCTGAGGTGCATTGCTTTCCATTTTTCTTTTTGTTAAAAACAGAACTCCATCTTTCATATTCTTGTCAGTAATTTTTAGCTCATAAAAACTAACTGCTGCACAGAAGGGTTAGCATGTGGGAAGTTAGCTGTGAGGGGAATGAAGGAGAGATGCAAATGACTTTGTTGCAGAGGTATAATGGAAGAAGAGTAATACAAAAAGATCTAGCAAGCTTGGGAAATACTACAGTAAAAATAAATGAAAAGATTTAATCAAATGGGGGGGGGGGGCAGGTGGAAAGTGGGCTAGTGAAGAACCCCTCTTCAAATATGTCTTTTTGTCATCAAAACTTCCTAGGGTACCTATTTATTTATATGCATCTCACAACATCTTTGGGGCTGGCTTCTTTCATTGATCAGTCATCAATGTGCATAGATTTATATTCTTATATTCAATATAGTCAAAAGGATCAAATATCTAAATTGTTGGTGTAGATTTTTAGCAAACCAGTCTCATTGTAACCTCCAGCACATTAAAGGGAATGAGCAAAAGTTTTTGGGTTGTTTTTTTTTTTTTTTCTTTTCCTCCATTGAGGAAAGAAAAAAATAATGCATATATATGTGCAAAGGACAAATTATTTTTGTCTGATAACTTGTTTCAGCATTAGTTTCACATTTGATGCCAAAGCTCCTCAGGATCCTCTGCTCAGCTCATTCCTCCTCCCATGTTTTCCACTTCCCTTAAAACCCTTTTGTAGGAACATTTGCTTGTGCAGTCATACAATGAGTGATACTGGAGAAACAGTAACTAGCCTAGCTGCAAAACAGCACCTCTATTTGCAGCAATATTTGCAACTGTATGAATTTGCTGAACTGTTCCATCATATCAGTTGTCATGCTGACACAGGACAGGGGTTGTTTAAGCTAAGCCTATAGGAGAATCATGCATGGAACCACAGTTGTAAGACCCAAATTCTTTCGTATTTGTAACTCTAGCATAACTTTATGTGCTCAACACACCTGCTCCTATGCAATCAATAACAGGGACTACAGACAATTTATGATGCTGATAGCAAAGCTGCCTGCAAGATTCTGTTCAGTTTTGTTGGGTTATTTTATTACTTTTGCATATTATATTTCTCCTGTGCTTATTCCTATCACATTTCATTGCAGTACAGTTTAAAAAGTTCAGTTTCAATTGTAACTGGTCTGTCTCTAGAATGTTTGGGGTTTTTTTATCCCTTGAGATAGTTGTTTGTCTAAAAAAAAAAAAATATCCATCCTACCCAGGATTTGCAAAGAAATGAATAGATATTTTTATTTATAAGGAATTTATCATTGTAGCAGAAAAATCACTTGGAAACCTCAAATTCATAGAAAACCCTGAATCACAACTAAGCAACAGACAGATCTGTGATACCATTTATAACAAGTCACACCACTAGACAGGTAAGAATTGAAAAAAAAATAAATATGAAAATTCATTAGGTACAATTTGTTGTCAATGATTACAGCAGGCTTTTCTCAACTGTACAACCATTAGTTCATAGGCCAGGGATCATTAGGAAGCATTTTAGCTAGCTCAATTACCTAAACATGGTGCCACTGAACATATTCATGAGTGTTGTCTGCACAGGTATTGTACAAACAGCCCATTCTCCACAAGGACATGGGTCTTCTCTTGGCTGTATCTGCCAGCCCTCTAAGGATGTTTTCAGATAACCTAGAGAACCTAAAGTGGCACTAAATGTCTGTGTTTGAGCAAAAGAATTGCTGTCCTCATGTTCATAAAGCATATCATAGATACGCTTTTCCAGCAGATGATAACATCTAATCACATTGACCGGATTTTCATTTTTCAGAAGCAGCAACATACACAGCAGCTGTGTTTACAGCAAATGAAACCTTCATCACATTAGCCTTAAATATGCTATACATTCTCAGAAACCTCCCATATTTTGGCTTAGGAGCTATTTTTCAGAGCCTGACTAAGGTTGCCTCAGGAAGCTCTACAGCCCCAGCTGCAGAAGGAATGGTCAGGAGCAGGGCACTGCCAGATGGCTGTTCCTTTTCTGTCTGCGTCTTCCCTTCCTGCCCTTGCAGAAGTCAGGCCCGGTAGTCACAACAAAGTTTAAGAAAATAACCGTTAACCAGTGGGAGCAAGGAAGTGTAGTGTGGGATGAGGGAGGAAGCAGCAAGTACCTGACAAGACAGATGGGAAAAGATGTCTGAAGATACAGAATTAATGGAGAGTTAGGAGAGCTAGTGGGTGTTTAATAAGGGAAAATCTGAGACAAGGAGTAAAATCTAGGGCTGAGAGGAGGCTGGAGGTTTGAAGGGAAATCAAATGGCTTGAGAGTCCAGTCAGAAGAGCTGAGTGCAAGATTTAGTGTGGAGGTGTTTAGAGCAGCTATGCTAATGGTTAGCATAGTGACATGGTTGTCCTACCTGGCTACCACATGTATTAGTGGATAAATTATTTTATGTTCTAACTTGCTTACAACCTGCTGGAAGAATTTCACAAAATAAAAGTCACCTGCGCAAAGGCAACCCAGTGAGGGAGGGTTGTTCTTCTCCCTGTGTTTCCATCATCAGTATTTCGTTCTTTCAGGTTCCCGTGTGGGCCAGCAGCCTTTTGGAGACCTTCTGCGTTGCAGGAGACATTACATAGACCTTTCTGCATCCCCAGGAAGTCTTTTTCATTGCATTACCTCTAATGCTTTGCTTGAATGCCTTACTCTTCTGAGCTTTTTCCTGTTCTCTGCTGTGCTGTTAGGTCAGTGCTGGCTGTGCTTCTTCACACACTTAATCTCCTTTTTTCATGAATGTCCTACCCTTATGGTCTGAAATCTTTTCTGTCCAAACATTTGTCCATTTTTCTCAGAAGCAAATTCTCCCTCCTTCATGTATTTACATCTGACTGTGTGCAGCTGGCTACCTGGAAACACAAAGAAACAACCTTTTTAACAGAATAGAAGCTAGTACACATCATAAACCACACAGAAAGCAAGCAAATGTTTTCCAATACATTGGTTAAGGACTGGATGAATCTTTGGCTTTCTGTCGTGGCAAGTCTAACCTGAAATAATTTCTTTCCACAACTGTGTGTTCGCATATATGTGTCCAACTTTATGTTATTGATCCAACACAGCCTATTACAAAAGGCTTGTGTAAACTTCTCTGCACCATTAAGCTTTCTATATCAAGGGATGGCTAACAGCTAATGGCATCAAAAATGAATATTTGCTTCCAGAAAGAACTGCTGGTACCTTATTAGTTCTTTTCCTTTAGAGACCATTATATTTTGAAACAGCTGTTCATTTAATATGACATTTTCTGTATGTTTCATTGTTCCTGGTCATTGCAAAATATGTGTGTATAAAAAGAGTTTATTTTTCTTGTGTTCATTTGCTTCTACTGCCTCATAATCATAACAGAGCATAATCATAACAGAGGTAATACAATATAAAAACATTGTTAGTAGGTAAAATAAATTTTTAAATCTCCCAAATGGTTTCAGTTGCTTCTTAATGTAAAATGATGAAACACAGATGAAGATCATTTTGTTGGCCATAGAAAAAGTATTCTCATTTTGGTGTGCAGCCTTTGGTGTTCTGAATTTCTGAATCTCAGTCTACAGGGTACAACTCATCTAGGAGATTAATTTCCATCGCAGACCACACTGTGGTGTGTGCAAGACCCCTCAATTTGTGGGAACCTTCCTTAGCAGTACTGTGGAGACATGCATCATGCCAGCTGTGCTTTCTCTGCCTTCCTGAGCAAAGACTTCCATCCATTTTGTAACATTCCTCATAGCCTAAGAAGCTTTCTAAAGGGAAAAGTGGCACAGAATCAGGTCCCAGTATGCTGAGATATTTGTTAGTAAAAGAGTTTTGTTAGCTTACTGCTGCTGGATCTGATGGCATCATGGCAAACTGATGCTTCAAATGTGAGGAGATGGACAAGAAAAAATCTGGGGCAGTTCATGAAATATTTTTGCAATCTACAAATCTGGACCAATTTTTTTTGCTGGAATAAAGCCATAGTGTCACTGGTAATCTGTGACCACCTGTGTCTCAGAAGTGGTTTGCATGTGAATCACAAAAAGAATGGATTTTTAAAAGCCAAAACTCTGGGTTCTGGGCCAGTTTTATCATTAGGAGTCAAGGACAAAATGAGCTGAAGATGGCCCCCTGCAAGATTCCTACATTGCTACTGAATTATTTTCCACAGCCAATGTCTCTTTGTTAATACCAGGCAAATCCTTGCTGCTGGACAGAGGTCATCTTTGTGGATGAACGGCTGGCTGTAATTACAGTTTTCAAAACATGAGAGCTGGAGTACAAAAGTGAGGTTGGAGATATGGGTCATGGTATGTGGACATAGTGTTGTTCTACATTAAAAGGAGCACCACAAGAAACTTTAGAAACCATTCCAGAATACATTGTCTTTTGCTAACTATTAGTAAGGATACTCCCCAGTTTTTATTTTATTCTAACACTGAAATGGTAAAGTGGTTAGCAGTTAAAATACTCCTGTTTCCAATCCTTAGAAAGTTTTACTTCTCACATGCATTACACACTCTAGCAAAGGGTAGAAGATTTACCTTATACCATGAATATAAAGAAGAAGCTCGGAGAATTGTACAGTTCTTTATATACCTACTTCTACAACACTAGTTGGAGTAACCAACCACTTAATCTGCAGCTGCTGCTATAGATCAGCACAAACAGAGTGTCTTTTCTTGAGAGTGAGTTTTATCCATCCTAAATCAAGAGTTTGAAGTTCTCATTGAATGCAGGAAGAGTTCAATTCCCCTTTCCAGTTAGCCCTTTACTCCAGCCTTTCCATAAAAAATATAAAGGTTCCAGTAGCTGTACCTGTAGTTCAGTCTTCCTTAGAAATAATCAATGACTTCTCAGGGAGTCTACTTTAAGTATTTATCACCTGTCACCCATGGTGCTTTTGCTTTTTGCAATAAAACCTTCATTGCCATTAGTTGCAGGCTTGGTAGTTACATAGATAGAATACTGGAGAATGAAAAGTCCACAGCATTTTCCTCTTACATGATTTATGCTTGCTGATCTGCAATTTGCAGAGGCTGTTCATCTTGGAAGTGATGAGAAAATGTCAGTCATTTTAATCAAGCAAACTGCCAAAAAGAGAAAAGAAATTTAACCTGTTTTTCTTGTCTGATCACATGAGATAACCATAGACCATCACATTTCCAGTTATCTTATCACATTATTACAATCTTCTTGCATCAGATTGTTTGGGGATTCTTCTGAGTAACAGAAGTCAGTGACAGTACTGTAATTTAACTTGTTTTTCATCCAGAGAGTAGCTCATGCTTGGTTTGAGTAAATAGTATTGTCCATTGTTTCTCAGCCTATATAAAACGCAATAAAGCACATGCTGTTTGAGGGGAAAAAATAAAAATCAAAGATTGTCTACTAAAAGCTTCAATAAACATTTTCATTGCCAGACTGATGGGGTTTATCACTAAAAGTTTATTTTTATTTGCATATATTTTTCATGTTTGAAGTTAGGAATTTATGTGTATGAAGGGGAATGAGGAGAAGGGTTATTTGTGGTTGGGGATTTTTGTTCATTTATTTGTTTGTTTTTCTTGGGGTATTTTTACCAACATGTTCATACTGATTTATAGACCATCAAAAGATGCTAAACTATAAGATAAGAAATCCTGGTGAGACATAAATCTGATTTGCATATTTATTATAATTATGTTGAATTGTGATAATTATAATGAATACTAGCTAATTTTCCTTCTTGTTCTTTGTTTCCTAATTGTATTTTTCTTCAGTGAATGTCATTATCAGTAAAGGCACAGCCAGTTCATCTGTTTAGTATCTTTCCACTCCAGTAAAAATACAAAGTATGATAAATTACACAGAATAAAAATATTTTGAGCTATGATTTACAGGCCATCATTTAAAATGTATGTAGAAATATGAAATAATTTGTGACAATTAAACGGCCATAATCTAGATTAAAATAAGGGACTAGATGATCACACTCATCCTCAGAGCCAAAATCTTCCTCACTATCCTCCTGAGCCTGGAAACGAGCCAGAAATCTCCCAAAGAACAGACTTCTCTTCAGACAGGGACAACGGAAGAGTGGGAGAGAAGGGAAAGTTCTACACAACTCTCCTAGGTGAGTGAAGACCAATGGGTAAGGCAAAAGTTCCTCACATTTCAGTACTTCCACTTACTCTCACAGTGTAACTTGTAAGCAAATACCAGCCAGTCTTCTGGGCCAACTTTGTGGGCGTGCTCAAGTGTTTCAACCAGAAAAAAAATCTGGTACAGAAGCTGTAGCAAAACACAACTTCCATCATCAAGTATATTAGCAAACAACCAATTTTGAGAATGTGGGATTGTGTTGGCTGCAGGTGCCCAGGAGCTGGCGGCGGTGGCAGCAGCAGCAGGAGGCTGTGGCAGCCACGTGAGGCGGTGCCAGGGCTGTCCCCTGCTTGGCACAGCCGGTTTCAGCCGGTTCCAGCCGGCTCCAATGGCCCCAGCGCTGGGCACAGCTGAGCGGGTCAAGAAAATGTTTAGCACAAACTTACTGATCAAGCTTAGAAATAACATAATTGATGAGCATGGGCAATCACAGAGAAGGCTTTTCCAGTAGTTAGGGTGTTATTTGATTCCTCCTTGAAACACATTACGAACTTCTACTAGCCAATTTTTACACGTTATCAAATTTATCTGGTCAGTGGGTGGTACTTTGTTTCTCATCTTTTAGGATTTAATAGGTTTCTATGAAAACTCACTGCTCGAGTAGGCCTAAGTAGGCCATTTAGTAGCAGAAAGATCTGCATTTTGCCCACAAGGTAAGAGGGAGCCCTTTCTGTTCATCACAAGAGGGGAACAACAGTTAGCACAGACTGAGTTTGTATCTTCTATACTGTCGTATTTCTTGATGAATAAACCATTTTAGAATAACTAGGCAAGTGTTTAAAACCTCTCCTTCTTTCCTGAAGGTTAAGACTGTGAGAAGTTTACTCAGTTTTGCCCAAAATGCAAGTAGTCAGTGACAGAACAGCCAGTCAGGCGCTGTCCGCTTTGGGCTGTACAAAGCTGGCACATTAGGGCACAGCCTCATGTAACTCTTCTGGTTTTACTGCTGGTGGGTGACTGACGCTTGAGTGAGACCACAGGGCTTCTTTTCTTTTATATGAGGAGTCACAGTGACCCTTTCCCACCAAAACAAAGTACTGTGCTGATACATGTCAGTTCCGCTGTTTAATAGTTCTTCCAAGTAAAGGATGGGGAACAGTCATCAAGATGGGTATTTAAATTGCCACTATCGAGTATCTGAATTAACCCATTGCTTTCATGAAACAAACTGCTGATACTGCTGCTCAGGTGTGTTGTGGATTGCTGCATCTCTTACACTCTCCTCGAGTGGTTTCTTTGTAGCTGGAAGAGCTTAAGATGCTCTGTCTTTTTTTTTTTTTTTTTGAGGAAATGTAAGATGAGAATTGCAAGAATGCTGGTGAAGCACAAGCTGGTACACAAACATCAGCTGTTCCTGAACCCTGCTTCTGTTGCAGTACAGTTCTGCTTTACTTTGACTGCCAAACTTTTGTTTTACTATTTTTATGAGTTCTTTTACATATCCTGCTTGCTAGCAAGAGCTTCTTCTAATAGGAAAAATGCAAAGCATAAAGGAAGGATAAACATTTGTCAACTCCTGTTTGATAGTGTAACTTTCACAATTAAATTTAAAATTATATTTTATAGCGATATTAAACATTTTATATAAGCATGCTACAGTCACACATATTCTATCCTAATCTGTGTTTCAGAATATCTAAATATTTGCATTTACACTTTGCAGTTATCTGAATATATATATATGAATCTTGACATAATGTTAGCTATTTCCAAGTCCACATGGGAATATCAATAAATCATTTTGAAAAAACAAAATTAAGATGGGATTTTTCTGGTAATGTCTACACTGTTTTGCCATTTTGTGCTTTCCAGATATTTATTCTCAGGATTATCTTGTAGGAGCTAATTTTCGAAAGCTGACTGTCTAAATAAAATGTATATATTTAAGTGAACAAAAGCCCATTTAATTATCCAGATTTAGCTTTATTTTCTAATTTATCTAAGTATGTACAGAAAATTATTCTAGTAACTCCTTCACTCCTTGGAAAAGCATGTTTGACACTGAAATTTGCTTTTAAAAAAATCATATTGGAAATCCTTTTAAAGCAGTAGAAATGACAACATACCCCTCTCATGTTTTAAACTTGACTGCTAGCTAGTCCCCACCCAGCTGCAGCATTGTGGGGAAGAGAATCAGAAGAGTAAACGTGAGAAAACTCATGGGTTGAAATAAATACAATAACAAGTAAAGCAAAAGCTGCACATGTAAGCAAAGCAAAACGAGGAATTCCTTCACTACTTCACATGAGCAGGCAGGTGTTCATCCATCTGTAGGAAAGCAGGGCTCCATTATACATAACAATTACTTCGGAAGACAAATGCCATAACCACAAATGCCCTCCCTTCATCCTTCCTTCCCCACATTTATTGCTGAGCATGATGTCATATGGTGTGGAATATCCCCTTGGTCAGTTGGGGTCAGCTGTTCCAGCTGTGTCCCCTCCCAGCCTCTTGTGCACCCTCAGCCTACTCAGTGGCAGGGCAGTGTGAGAAGAGAAAAGGCCTTGACTCTGTGTAAGCACTGCTCAGCAGTGGCTGAAACACACCTGTGCTATTAACACTGATGCAGTAGAAATCCAAAACATAGCCCCATACCAGCTACTCCAAAAAAATCAACTATCCCAGCCAAAATTAGCACAGCCACAAAATTTTCACCTGAATGTACTGTACTCAGGTATGTAAAAGAAATTTTGGTTATAAAATAAAATGCAAAGTTTGATCATGTTTAACAGGCAGGACATAATTTGGCATTTTAAGAATTTCAAAACTTAATTCCAGCGGTTCTAGGTGTCTAACTTTGAGGGCTCTGTTTTTGTCAGCATATCGCACTTTACACTGAAAAGTCATGCACTTTGCAGAATGCTTAATGTACATATATAAACATTACCTGTCATCAGTGAAAATCATATTGCAAGTAGGATCACAAAAATGCTGACCAAATAGAAGCCCAATTGCAACTACCAAAAATAAAAATGAAACTTGAGTGCTGGTTTTTGGTGGTGGTATTTTGGATTTATGTTTTGGGGTTGTTTTTTTTCTACAAAATCTACCTTTCAAGTCTCTTGGTGGAGGAAAAAAGGAAGGAAGATTAAGAAATATCAGCTTTGATGTTCCAAGGTCAGCTTCAGTAAAGCACATTCCCTAGTCAGAGTAATGCTTTTCTTATTCTTTATTCATACACAATCTCATTTATTTCAGTAAGTTTCCCGTTGTAAAGTAGGAGTCAAAAATAATTACAGTGTGAATGAGGACTAGTTGGTTTCACCTGTTGTGATTTTAATTATGATGTATATCAGGATCTGTGGTATAACATTTATTAACTGTTTGCAATATGCAGTTCACTCATTCGCACAAACTCTGCAGTGGCATTGCAAATAGTATCTCCTTTTCAAAATGGAAAAAATGGACTTGACCGTATAGAAAAAACCATCTTGACAGTATTTCCCTTGAAAAAACATCCCGATTATTTGTCAAAAAGGCAAATAGATATTTTTTTGTTGAGATATAGAGATATAGATAATATATCTATATATTTCTTTATAACATAGAGAAATAGATAATTTTTTCATTGTAAAATAAATACGCCAACTTACAATTGAGACCATAAATGTACATTCTCACTGATCAAAATGTTGAGATACTAAGATTTGCTTTAGGTTCTCTTTTTATTAAATCTTATTTAGTGCTTTCTGGATTTTTAAACCTATTTAACAATGTGGAATGATATTTAAAGATCTTTAGTAAAACAATAAGCCTTATTCTAAGGAAAAAAATAATTGCAGTATATATTAAATCGGGGGATTTATTTCTGTAAAACACAAAGCAGGATTCTGTACTGAAAGGGTTATATTTCTTATGAAATAAAATGCAGCAGTTTCTTGTGTGTGCCTGTGTTGCAAATGAGAAATCATCTGAAGCAAAAATATTTTATAGACCTATAAATAATTAGAAAAAAAGCCCAATCACACCTTAGTCACAGCAAGTGTAAACTATTCTTCCCAAAATGAAATTCATATGTCAGGTTGCATCCAAATTGCTTTTCAATGCCTGAGATAGAAAACCTTAAAACAAGGTTTTATTATGGTAATGCATACATAGTTATACTCTGTGCTGCATTGATATGATCAATGTTTAAAGCTATAATTAATTTGCAAACAGAATAAAAAAGATACATTGCCTGTAAATGTGGCAAAATTCCAACCCATGCTCTCACATTTAAAGAGTAGCATCCTTCCTGGGCTGATGAACAGGGTAGATGAGGGGAAGCCAGCTTGTGGCTCTTGGTCTACTTGCATTTCATGAGCTCTAAGAGCAGCTACTTTACCAGGGCTACGGCATGTGCTGACAACCACAGGCTGTGCTGCATTATGAATGCTTTCTTATCCAAATCCTCAGTAAAAGTAAAGAAATGAAATTAATATTATAGGGAAGCCTTGGAGTCATGCTGATGGACCTATTCCTCAGTAAACAATTTAGCCCTTGAGTTTCTATCCATTGCTTCTGAATGCTTCCCAGGGATATGTTTTCCTGGGTCCTTCTCCAGGATATCTATTATGTTTTTATTCAATTATTTGTTCTGTTTTGCTTGCAGTAAAATGCTAAGTGTAGTGGTTTAACCTCAGCCAGCAACCAAGTACTGCACAGCTCAATCCCCCCCACCTAGAGGGGTGGGGAAGAGAATCCAAATGGAATGTGAAACTCAAGGGTTGAGATAAGAACAATTCAATAATTTAAACATAATATAAAGGAAATAGTAATAATAACAACTGCATAAACAGTTATAACGGAAAGGTGGGGGAAAGGATAAAATCCAGAGGAAAAGGGAGAAAGGAAAACAAGTGATGCACAGTACAGCTGCTCACCACCCGCTGACCGATGCCCAGCCAGCCCCCAAGCAGTGATCCCCAGGCCCCAGCTAACCCCCGAGCTTATACACAAAGCATGACATCCCATGGTATGGAATATCCCTTTGGCCAGTTCAGGTCAGCTGTCCTGGCTGTGTCCCCTCCCAGTTTCCCGTACCCCTCCAGGCCTCTCACTGGCAGAGCCTGAGAAACCGAAAAGTCCTTGATTTAGTATAAACATCACCCAGCAACAACAAAAACTGTCAGTGTGCTGTCAACGTTGTTCTCACATCTGAACCGAAACACAGCACTATACTAGTTACTAAGAAGAAAATTAGCTCCACCCCATCCAAAACCAGGACAGTTAAGCTTTCAGTATGTGAGGCTGCCAGGCTCCAGAACAAAGGAAAACATCTAGGAAGGGACATTTTAGGAAGTTAAATATATCCATGGAGGATTCAGGGCAAACTCAAAACCAAAAAGAATAATCTACACAAAGCAAAATACAAGTGTTGCTTGACTCTAACCTGATCCAAAACAAATCTTTTCTTTGCAGATATCAGTTCAAACTCTGCTTCAGTGAACTTCTGATAAAACAGCACAGTGTAAGAAGGCAGCTGTTGCCAAGGGACTGTTACAATTCCTGAGTTTTCAGAATGGATCTCCTGCTCCCTGAACCCTGGCAAAGATTAAGGCTGGTTAAAGTGAAGTAAGCCAGTTTATCTCAGCAGAATCAGTACGAATAATATAAATGGTTAAGTCATAAAAATAATAGCAATAATCAAGAAAACCACAGAGATTTTGGGTTTAAAAACACTACCATGTTAGTGCAATATTGCAAAATCAAGTCTTGTATGAAATTAGATTAATTCTGTAGGAGTTAGAACATTCCAATCCCCATGAAGTGCTGAACTAAATAGCTAGTTTTACTGTTATAGCATGCAGAACTTTTTTTCTATTACATTGATTAAATTACAGTTTAGATTAGCCAAATTATTAAAAAAAAAAAAAAAACCACAAACACAAACACAAACAAACAACAAAACCCCCCACAAAACACCAAACAAAGAAACATGGCATCCATAAAGGGCTGAGGAATAAAATGTTTTGGAATTTACCTTTAAAAGCAGGCTTTTCTCACAGCTGAAGTGGTTCTTGAACTACCTGTTGCTATGGCTTAATGCCTTCCTGTATAGGCACTGAAGAGAAAATGGTGATTAAAGGTGACTGAGAGATTTTTCAGTTCATTGTTTTCCTCAGAAAAAGGTTATCACAGATAACAGGTTCAGTCCCATGCTGACAGTCATGACCAAGCTGGAGCAGATGATCATTTCTAAAAATCAATAAAAGTAGAAATGTGGGCATTGACTAGCCTAACATTGCAGGCTTGGCTTGCATTTCCTTTGGTATTTTCAGTCAATTTATTATCAGGTAATGACACTGTATTCTCTGCAGTTCTCCTAGAAGTTTGACCATATCTCATCAATCAATCTGTCACTGCATTTTACAAATTCTACATATTTTTCATATGCTTGCCCTTCACAACATAGTTGCTAGAACATTCACTGTCTTCCATTGAAGTCTAAGAATGTCATTAGGATCACTTCTGAAATCCTTCAAGATATTTGCTTTCAGATAATGACTATTAAATGCCAGCAGACATTCAACACATATTAAAAATTCTGGGCTGTGGAAAGAATGCAGAGAGCATAATGTATTTTAGAAAATTATTCCTGTGAGCATTGTGCATTTTGTTAGCTTCTTATGAAAGAACACAAAGATAGATGAAACTATATTGTGTGGACTTAAATAGTTTGGTTAAAGACATTTTAAAATATATTGACTCTGCCTGAGTCAAAATAGTTCTCTGAAACAAAGTAGAAAATGATGTTATTTTTTCTGAACTACTATTTGTAATTAAAGCTGAAGCTGAATTTTGACTGCATGATCTATTTGCTTCTGTTTTGTTTTGTTGGATTTTTTTTTTGGGGGGGGGAGAGAAAAACTAAATTAGTTTAGGCATTTTTAGACAAAGTTAATGGCATCTTGGCTGCAGCTGATTCACATTCAAACAAGCAGGAAGCTCACACCTGCCCCTAATCAGTCTGCATAGCTGAATCAATACTTCCCAGCAATAAGCCCTATGTAAGACATCCTTTTCATGAATTATGAAGTCTGGCTTGCAGCACTCATGGATGCAGCCGCAACAGAGCAGACATGCTTTTGTTACTGCTCATACAAGTGTGGAAGCTGTATTTTCCTTTCAGAAATGACATCATAGCAATGCTGAGAAACACAGAGCAAATGATTTTTTGTAAACATGTATTTCAGATTAAAAGGGCCCAGAAAGTTAAAGATGTAACAAAACAATAAAGAATTAAGAACATTTTAATATCAAATAGATCTCATGTTATCCAGAGATCGAGGTGTTTGCTTTTTTGTTGGTTTTTGGGGGGTGGTTTTTGGGGGGTTTTGGTTGGCTTTTTTAAAAAAAAATTAAATCCCATCTATTTATCACCTTCTTCATCTGCATCTTCTGATTCTGGAAGAAAAATGGTACCTATACCTTTTTTTCCTCAAACTACTTTTATTGGCTTTAATTATCAATGGATAAATACTGTAGGGCTTTTTAACCCTTTATTTAAATTGTTGACTTACCAGCATTGTCTGGCAGTTCAGAAAAATACACATTCAGGTAGCCCAGAGATCAAACTAGCCCAGGAAGATTTTTTTTCCCAGTTAATAAATGGTTGTCTCTGCATCTTTCAGACACATGACCCCTGAAAACAAAACACATTTTGTAGAGGATGCTGTCTTTACTAGTTTGTTTGTGTTTTTTTTTAATGACTAAAATATGGCTTTCCTTGCTAAATACAGACTCAGTGATGAAAAGGCTACGCTATCTTACAGAAAAGTGAGGGCAAGTCAGTTTTCATTTCAACTTGAAGTCTTGTTTTTTCTGTTATCATAATCTCCAACATTCCATATTTTAAAGGAGCTGCATGTTTTATGCAGGGCCAGGATGTATCTCTCGGACAGTTACCATTCCCTTTTTACTCAAACAGATTTCCCAGTGAAGGAGAACAATGTGTTAAAAGGTCCATGAAACTTTACTGTCTTCAACAATGGCACCAGCCTGGTATGCCTTGAGAGCTAACTATTTTTTTCTTGGATGAAAACTACAAAGACTATAGAATTTTACTGATGATAAACATATTCCTGCAAAGTCAAATACTGTCTTTAATAGGTCTGCAATATGTAGTCTGAGCTTGAGCTATCTATGGGGCTTTTTTCTCTTTAGCTCAACATAACAAGTTCATTGATTGAACTGAAGTATTTGGGTACATCTACTGCTGCATGGGATCATTATCAATGATCTGGATGAGGGGATTGAGTGTACCCTGTGTAAGTTTGCAGACAACACCAAACTGGGTGGAGTGTTGATCTGCTTGAGGGTAGAATGGCTCTGCAGAGGGATCTGGACAGTCTGGATCGATGGGCCAATGCCAATTGTATGAGGTTCAACAAGAAGTATTGAGTCCTGCACTTGGGTCATGATAACCCAATGCAATGCTATGGGCTTGTGGAAGAGTGGCTGGAAAGCTGCCTGGAGGAAAAGGACCTGGGGGTGTTGGTCAACAGACAGCTGAATATGAGCCAGCAGTGTGCCCAGGTGGCCAAGAAGGCCAAGAGCATCCTGGCTTGTATCAGTAGTGCAGCAGCAGGACAAGGGAAGTGATTGTCCCCCTGTACTCAGCACTGTCGAGGCTGCACCTTGAACACTGTGTCCACTTTCGGGCCCCTCACTGCAAGAAAGACACTGAGGTGCTGGAGCATGTCCAGGGAAGGGCAACAAAGCTGTTGAAAGGTCTAGAAAACAAGCCTCATAAGGGAACTGGAGCTGTTTAGTCTGGAGAAAAGGAGGTTCAGGGGAGGCCTTATAGCTCTCAACAACTCCCTGAAAGGAGGTTGCAGGCAGGTGGATGTCAGTCTTTTCTCCCAGGTAATGATTTATAAGAGGAGAAGAAACAGCCTCAGGTTGCACCAGGGGAGGTTTAGAATGGACATTAGGAAAAATTTATTCACTGAAAAGGTTGTCAAGCACTGGAACAGGCTGCCCAGGGAGGTGTCACCATCCCTGAAGGTATTTAGAAGACACATAGATGTAACACTTAGGGACGTGGTTTAGTAGTGGACTTGATAGTGCTATGTTAATCGTTGGACTCAATCATCTTAAGGGTCTTGTCTAATCTAAATAATTATATGATTTTATGATCATCTAGATATCAGTAGTATGTACTGTTGTTCATTTTTTCTAAAGAAGGGTACTTTGTCATTTTGTTATTAGAGTTACTATTGCTGGGAGGAAATAGAAGATTAGTCCATTAACGCAAGACAACAGTTACCCTCTACTTCAGTGGGAAAACTGCAGTATAACATCCTTCCATTACATCACATTCTAAAAAAAAAATCTCACTTTCACAGGAATTAACATTAATGTAAAGAAAGTTATTACTGTAAAATTACTGTAAAGAAGAACATACTGTAATTATAATACAAAGCAACACAATGAACTCTTTGTGAAGCACAGTGAAACTGAGTGTCTGGAAGCTAAAGCTTGGCAAACGAATGTCTGAAAAAGGCAGGAAAATTTTTAATATTCTCTCAGACTTATTTTGAAATTAATGTTTTTCTAAGCATAGTGAATTCAATTAAACCTGTATACTATAACACTTTGATATTTAGAGAAAAGTTAGATAACAGATATTGAAGAACAATGCTCCCAAATTTAGGTTCTGAATGCTTCCCATCCTGAAAAAGCATATGTAAATAAAAGAAAACTTTAGTGCTTTGCACAAATAAATAAGCAAAAAAACCCAGATTGGTATCCAAGTATTATTAGAAATTAAAATAAATAAATAAATGGAAACACAGCTCTGTTCTCTGTTATTCAGATATACTAAAAGCACAGGTGGATTTTTCAGATACTTTAATTGCTGCCTTTATCACTTGGATTCAGGAGTTTTGTGAGAATCTGATTCTGAATGATGTGTAGGATTCACAGAACTACTTGTCTCAAATGGAAATAGTGGATTTTCAGTACTTTTGAAAAACACATCAATTAAAGGGAGTATACCTAAATAATAGGTATTAAAACTTTGTAGAGACGCACAGCTGAAAACTGTTCCTTCAAGTTCATATACATGAATTCATACCTTTCATGTATAACAAATACAAAAGAAGCTACTTTTGTACAAAGAAAAATGAACTATTATAAGATCCCCTCAAAGCATAAATATTAGGAATCATACAGAAGCTCAACCATTAGTAAGAATTTTACTTAGCAAACAAATTACCTGTTAAATTCCTCTTCAAGAATCTGGTGACAGGCCAGTTTTCAGTTTTATGGGTCCATAATAATGCACTGACCTCATACACCACACAGGAATCTGGGGAAACTGATCGAAAATTTCTGGTGCTCAGTGAATTTATCTTCCCCTCTTAAAGCACAAATCAATTCATTTAATGAACAGCATTTCATTACAGAGTAAATATGAAACATTCAGTAACATATATTAACTGGGCAATATCTAATACCTAGTAAGTTATTTTCCAGAAGTTTTAGTATTTACAGCCCTCTTCTCTGACTTTTTTCATGAAACACCTGCTGCTGATTTCCAGTAGTAACAGCTTGCATGTAGGGGAGACTGACCTACTGAGACTGGTTGAAGTAGAAAGATAATTTAGAAAATAGCTCTCAGACTTGATGGTAAGGAAATACTGCTTCCTGCTCATAATTATACCTTATGGAAAATGTATGTGTTTCTAACTTACCTGTAAAAGAAAGCCTTATTAGAAGGCCCAGAACAGTCACTCTGTGAGTGCAATCATATCCAATCTCTTTCTCAAGCTGAAGAACATCCACTTTACCCATTGAGTTTTTGATTCTCCAATCTACTTTTGTGAACATCACATCAGTCTTCAGTTCAATTAATAAATTTAGCATTTGATATAATTCCAATTTTAGAACAGCCTGCAGAAGGAATTAAAAAGCTATAAAACAACAGGGATCTCTAATAAAATCTGTGTTGGTTGTGCCTTGAGAGGCACAAACATTCCTGAAATTTGAAAAATTGTGTAGACACATGGTCTGTATTTCAAAGTCCATTACAAAATTTTTAGCTTATGGACCATTGTGTCTGTCACCAAATTTTTAAGGCAAACAACCACCCAAGTACATTTAGGCTTACAGGCCTAATAATAAAAATACAGACAGTATGTATCTGCATCCATCCAGCCACTAATTTTGAATAGTTCTCATGATCAAGTGAGTCTTAGGGAATCAGCATACTGGTAAGTACTGAAAACATTAATGGTGACAGTCATCACACATCAGGAAAATAAATAGCATATTAGAGCAAGGCAGGAGGGCACTGACATTAACAGGGGATGACGTGAAGGGAGAGGATTCCCATACTATAGAGAAGAGCACAAAACAAAATGCAACATGTTTCAGACACAGAAATTAGAACAGCTATTTTAAAATGAGCAAATCATCAGTAAAAGTATAAAGGAGAGTTCAGGAGTATCTGCCAAGGTTGGGAGTGATTATTGACACGGGCAGGGAGAAATGGGATGCCAAAGACTCGCTGATGAGTGTATAAGCATCCACCTGCCAAGAGCCAGGAAACTGACAAGTCATTTAAAGAACTAGGAAAAAAAAAAAAAATCAGGACTGAAAGCTGTCAGGCTCTAAGAAACATTTGAAAGGGTATTCACTCTTCATAGATCCTGTCTTTCTAAAGGTAATCTCACTGCACAAAAAAAATGTGAAGGATGTTTCTCTTTTCAAAGAACTTAGATTTGTCTCTTGCAACACAGACAGTACATGTGACTCCATATGGGAATTATTCACCATATTGTTCTATTTGCATAAGCCATTATTTTGTTTTGTTACAAGATCTCAGCTAATAGAGAGCTGCCTCTTTATAATCACTTTCTGGTTAATTTTGTACTTCACCATAAGAAAAATATTATGATCTTGTACAATTCCCAAGATAATGTATTTGAAATAAAAAGCAAACTTATTTTGAGACATGCAGCAAGAGCAATGTGTAGTTAGCAGGTGGTGTCAGTGTAGTGAGGCTGTATGTTCGCAAATGTTTAGTGAGCAGGGGAGCTCTGCCTTGATCCTGCTATATTTGATCTCATTATACTCACCAATGGATGCACTTTGTGTTGATTTTTATCTTTTCTTTGAGAGGAATCAGACTCCAGGGTTTTTTTATTATGGTAGGCATAAGGAATTACAATTTTTCCCCTGAGAAAAATTTCACATGTAATATTTATTTTCACATTTATTTTCATATTTCTGTGTATTTTTTTCTATAACTGAAATAATTATATATACATATTCTATACTTCTGATTTCATTGTAAATAATTTTGAGTAACAAATTAAGGAAAAGAATGAAAACCAAATAACATGAGTAACTATTCTCAACATCCAAATATTTACATGAAAAAACCTACTGGTTTTCAGGGATTTGTAAAACATTTATAGACACTTCTCAGAAATTAATTTAAGCTATACCAGTTGTAAGACCTAGTTTTGGAAATGTTTCCTGAAATGGTCCAAGGCTAAATAATGTTTGATCACCTCCAATGACCCCTGTGCAAGATCTCCGTTGTGAATGTTTAAACTTCTTTTTCATGGTCAGTGGAAACCATCCAGGACTGCTTCTCTTATTTAGTTCCACTGCAAATGTTGAACCATGAAGATGCAAAAAGGGATGGTAAATGGCATCCATCTTTTAAAGTGGTGTAGATTAGTCTTTCCTCACTGAAGTAAAGAGTTCTTCAGATTTCCGTCAGTGAGAAGGTGGTGCAGTTTTCTCAGCTTGAACAGTAAGGAACTGAACAGATGATAGTGATTAAATACAAAACCTGAGTCATTAACTCTTGATCTCTGATTTGTGGAGTAAAATAACGACTCAAAGCACTGGACATGAATGACTAGTAAAATAAAATGTAAAATGTTGCAAAATTGTATTTATTAAGCCCTCAACAGGTCTTAGAAACTGCATAAGTACAAGAAACTCTTCATTAACTCTCTTCTCAGGAAAGTATAATTATTTTCACCATTTCTCTGAAAATACAGAATATTATTATTGGAAAATTAGTTGTTACAATCAATCCTTCCGTGATTTTTCAATCTTGAACCTGATTGTGACCCTCAAGTAACAATAATATTTCACAAAGTATAATGTTGTATTATGTATTCATTTAATACTATTTATGAAAAATATTGTGGTAATGATACTATTGGGTTTTTTATTAATATTATTACATCCTTGGATTTCTGTAATAGATCTAATAGATTAGAATACTTGCCTTGTACCTGGATATCACATTTTGAAAATCCTCCTCATATCTTTTTGTGTTTTATATTACAATTGATCATGTCTGCTTATACTGGGCTACTTACGAACAAATGTTCATGAGTCAGGTGTCACTGACTCCAGTGTAATGAGACATGCATGACTTCAGAGGAGGATGCAGATGTGTTCCTGAATTTGGTGTAGGATTCTTCTCTCTTTCATAATGACTAACATAATAATTTGTTCCCACTTTTCTTCATGATTTCTGTGTGATATACTTTATTTATTTATAGAAAAGTATGACATACATCAGCAACTATAATAGATTCTATATTAGGTGTTCTGTGAAGTAAGAAAACACAGTGTTCTAGGCAACCTGACATCAACATTCAGGAAAGTTCTCAGAGCTCACACGCACCCTCGGAATTACAGACAATACAGAAAAAATCCTGATAATTGAAGTGCTACTCAGTTATCTTTAGAAATCTCCAAAACAAGCATTCTTTACAGGTGCATAGTGTTCCCTTCAAGTTGACAGGTTGTATTTATGTTGAAAAGCTGAAAATACTATTTGACAGTATCATTTCAAATTAAAATGTAAGAAAACTGGGAACGGGGCTGAGGCTGGGGAAAGGATCACATTCCAGAGTTTACAGCCATTTCGCTTTTAATTTAGTGTGGGCTTCACACAACATCCTGAAACTAAAAGAAAGATTCAGTTCCAATGCTCCAAAATTCACAAGTCAAAGTTAGATATTTTCTGTAAACACAAAGAAATAGTGTTCTATTAAGAATCATGAATATAATAATTTTCTCTGTTTACCTCATAGAAGATTGACAATGAATGAGTAGGGAAGTTTTTCACAACATGATCTGCACATAGTAATTGTGCAGTTGGAGCATCAGATTTACCATGCTGTCTGTTGGTACACTTCTCAGAAGAGTGGATGCTTAAGAATAATGTTTCATGGGTATTTAAGAAAAACAGTAGTAAGGAAAGAGTCCATATATGGTCAGGTATTTAAAACGTTTCAATACTTGTTGAGAATTCTGTAGATGGGTATAGATCTCTTGTTTTATTTTCTGATAGGTGTTCGGCTGGTTCATATTTTAGCTTCAAACAAAAAATATTATTTGGGTTATATTTATCTAAATACTTCTGTATCATGGAGCTTGCAATACCTGAGACTTATAAACACTGTAAACTGATGTAAAATGTAACCTGCCTAGAAGACTAGCAAAGTTCTAAACATTATTTCTTTTATGGCCTTCTTCTTTAGAACTTGTTTTATTATTCATAAGCACCACCATAAAAAAAAAAAAAAATTTAAAAAGACCAGGCAATGAACATGATTTTTAGCCAACAGAAACATTGCAGAATATATAATTTCATCATTTATCCTACTCTTTGTGCCTGGTCACTAAATAGAAGTTTTCCAGAGGTACTATCTTGTTCATCTTGCTGGACTGCTTGATATGCATTTCCATAGAGTTAATATGTGGTTTTTTGCCATGTTTGTCTGATTTTATATGTGGGGGGGGATTTATTTTTTTTAGAGTTGGTTTTGTTTTGGATGTAAACAATAGTTAATGCATGCTTTTAAATCATGCTTTATATGAACTCTATCCTTTTAAACTGGATTAGGAGAGAGAAAGTGAGATAAGAGAAAGCTAGCAAAAGGACATAGGGAAAGGGATTTTTGAATACTTTTCAAATTATTTGCCCAACCCAGTTGGAATCTGTTTCTATTCAGGTGTGCTGACTCCTAATAAGACGAATGGTCTTTGTGATGGAAACACCACGGAAGAAGACTGTAGGTAGGAAAGCTCCACAGTTCCTTTTAATCTGAAGAGTCTGAACGACAACACTATGCCACAACTCATAAACATGTTAGAGAACGGTGAGATCAAGAGGTTAGGAAGACACTGGTTTAAGACTAATTGTCAAATGAGGTTTTATCAAACTATCACAGAACGGTTGAGATTGGAAGACTCCTCTGGGGGTCATCTTGTCCAACTCTCCCTTCCACCTAGAAGCAGTTACCCAGGACCATGTCCAGATTTTTTTTTTAACATGTTCAAGGATGGTGACTCTACAACCTCTCCCAGGCAACCGGTGCCAGTGCTCAGTCACCCTCACAGTAGAAAATTGTTTCCTGATGTTCAGAACCCACTGAATGTCCCAATCACAAATATGAAACTGAAATTTGTGACTGGGACTTTGTGGTGTTGCATCTCAACCACTTCCCTGGGCTGCTCTACAACCTCAGAAATCTCTGTTAGGTCTTGGCATTTGAGTAATGGGTTGGACAGTGGGGCAGCCTTTGATCATACCAACAACTTTTGCATGACTAAGGTGGGGAGTGGTACTGCTCATACCAGAAATTCTTGTTGCCTGTCAAAGGTGGAAATGAAAAAGGTAATCAGTCATGCCCTGACAGCCTTGGGATGTTCCTGAGCTGAATCATAGCCCAAATGGAACAGTACCATTGTCACTGAAAAATGACCAACTCAGATAATGGCCAGAATGAAAATTTACAGGTGACTAAAGCCGATCACCTAGAACCCTGTAAATAACAGTCCAAGTCTGACTGAACTCTCCTGGACTGCAGCAGGCTGTGACCAGCATCTCCCTTTGAGTGGGATGCTACTCAGAGCTTCTGAACTCCTAAGTTTGTGATACTAGGGGGACCGTTGCCAAAAGCTGGTAACAGCACCTGAGCTGATACCCCTGCTTCTTGAGGCTAAACCCTTCACCTGTTGATAAACAAAAAGACATTCAACATGAGTATTTCACTGAACTCGAGGGGAACTTTTAGTATGTATACCTTTGTACATGTATTTCTATGCACCTATTCCTTTTTATATGTGTGCATGTGTGTGTGCACAAACTGATTTAGATACCTCATAACCAATACAGTATAATATACATATATATATATATGTCAAAAATATACTGTTAGCATTTTGGATCAGTAATCAAATCACTTTTATAATTGAAGTAAATCCTACCAAATCACTTCATAAATGTTAAATTTATTGATGAGTAAGTGCTGCTACTATTTTGTCAACAACCTTATACTGTGTGTAAATCTTCACTCTCAATATATACCCTTAGATATAATCCATTTTCCAAGTCTGAGGCTAAGATTGGATCTAGCAGCACCTAGGCTCTAAAAAGAGTTTAGAAATTAAGGGGCCCCATTCTGAACCTCATGACTTAGCAGAAGGACCTCCTTTACTCTTTTGTCCTACCCTTTATATCTTTTCTTTATATAGACATAAACTGTTGACCAAATCTGAGACTAAGATTGGATCTAGCCACACCTAAACTCTGCCAACAAGTTCAGAAAGCAAGGGGGTGCTCTGTAAAACTTGTGACTCAATGGTAGCACCTCCCTTACGCCTTGTGTCTTTGATCCCCCTGTAAATAATTTCGGTTTAATTTTTACTTGATTCTAAATTTTATTTTTATTTTAACTTGATTTTGAATTTGTTTTTTCTTTGTGTGTTCTATCCATGTAATAAGTAAGAGAGTCAACCTGGCCGTCAAACTTTGTGAAGTTGCACTCCACCAAACTTGTATTAAAACTATTTCACTCATATTTTTGGTGGTGAATCTTTAAGCAACTTAATCTAAACCACTCATCTGTGACAGATTTTATGCAGTCCCAACCGCAAATACTCAGAAAGTTGCTCTTTTTTCATGTCCCTTTCCTAAGTGATCTTTAGTCAGCATATGTATACACACATATATATATGTATATAAAAATAAGAATGTGCGTGCGTATATATGTGTGGGAGTGTATGCATACGCATGTGTACTTACGCATAGATTTGTAAGTATGTGTATATGATTTATGCATATGCAAATGTGTGCGTATATATATGTATACTTGTGTGATCCAAAAGGTCTGTGGCACTGAGGTTAACATAAAGGGGCAAACTGAAGACCAAGATACTGGAATTACGATCTGAAGGAGAATGTTTTTATATAAATGCTTGGTGAGCCATACACATTTTATAGTAATCCATTTCTAAAAGTGCCAAGTCATTTCAAATGTATTTAATGATAATACAGTCAAGTAGAATATTTTGATGGTAATTGTTTGCAGGTGAATGGTAAAGTAGATGAATACTCTTTAAAATCCTGTATTCATGTTAGCAGCAATTAAGAACCTGGACATAATCACAAAAAAAAAGGCAAGAAAAACTCATTGCTGAAATGCATCACTATTATTGCATTATACAATTTCTTTAAGCTATTTTAATGATAATTAAATGAATACAGTATAAATATGTCATCATAACTAAGAAAGTCTATAAAACTTAGTGGAATTATGTTAAGTGTTGTGCATTATTTTAATGTGTTTGCTTTGAGAGATGATCTATAAAACGTTTATGAAATCCATGAAAATATATAAAGGTGTACCTTGTGATGTAAACAACCCTAAATTGAGACAGGCTGTTGAAAATATATGTATTTTAGCTTTATAACCCATCTTTATAAGAAGAAATTTAAAAAATCTATACTAAACATAATGTAGTTGCACTTTGTGATTAAACTTGTCACAATTTATTGCTCTAGTGGGACCCATATTTGTTAAAATGCAAACAAGAACCCATAATTATGATCTATTTAAATGAATGTTAATATATTATTCAAACTTGAGATTTCACTGTTTCTTCATTCAAATATTTTTGCATTTGTTGCTGTTATAAGTAGCAATATTTAATTCTCAAAAAGGAAACTTGTTTTTCTTCTATGCTATTAACGAGTTTGGTTTATGTCTTACTGCATATACAATAAACACCCAATAATTTTATATGAAAAGTAGTCTCAGTAGGCACATTAAATGTGAGGCTAAAACAGATCATTAACCTTATCTAATTTTCCCAACTATTTAATTCAGTCAGTTGCTAAATTATTTTTTGTTTGTGTTTAGTGTCAACAACATGAAATGTGAAATTTAATCCAGTTTCTATTTGATGTGAAAGAAAAAAAAATTCTCTAAATTTGCTGAAAATATCTAGAAAACTTGGTTGTCAAGGGGTCTGATTGCTGTATGAAAAACTCATTTGATTCACCAAAGACCCTGAGACATATGGAGGTGTATTCAGAGTGAAGAATACCCTAAATGTGACGTTTCTAATCTACCATTAGTCCAACTCCATGACATTTTATAGATATCAAATCAATGCACTAGGCTGTTTCACAATAATCAAATTATACACATCATCTAAATTGTCAAAAACAATGTAAAAAGCAGGTGGAAATTTCTGAAATTAAAACCAGCACCCATATTTCTAAGCTTCTGAGCAGAATCTCAGATATCTCTCTTTATTGGGTTGGGGTTCTGCAATTCAAAGATGCTTAGAATTCCCTTCTAAAGGGAATTTGTCTGAAAGCATCAACTCTTTGTCTGCTTCAGATTTTTTTAATGAATCTTAACTCCTAAATTTGACAGCTTTCTACAATGTAGAGAAGCTTCGCCAAATGTTTTTTTTGTATTGTTACTTTAAACAACACAAAGTCAGACGTTTTAGAGTTTCTTACAGTACAGCAAAGCCTTGAGTACAACAGAGTCAAGGCTACTCAATAAACATGAAGTCCAAAAACATACTGAGCATGATGACACAAACAGAAACAAAGATAATAGAAACTGAAAGCTTAACAAAACTGAATATTAAATAAAAAACAGATGAAAATTTAAAGGCTTGGTCTTGTTCCCAGTTGACAGTATAAATGTTGTACTGTTTGATTTTGTTTAAGATTGCTTAATCTGTTGGTTTCATACAAGTGTAATTATGCAAATTTTGCTGCAACCTTTACTCATCTAATAGCTATGTATGTGAAACTTGAAGATCTAGTCTTGTAAGATGTTTACAGTTCTGACTGCTGTCTGAGAAATCCCAGTATTATTTTTCTCAGTTCACCCTGTGTTGCAACCTGTTTTGCAGAGCTAGCAGGTAGTGCTGTTGTTCAGATTGAGTTCTAGGCCCTGCAAAGGTAGTCACAAAGATCTCCGATGTTGACTTAGTAAACGAGGATGTAGCATTTGCATTTAACCTAACTTATCAATAACATAAACTAGACTAAATCATATTGAAAACTGCAACAAGCATGAGGAAATGTACATGATAATGCTTCCGTTTGGATGGAAGAGAGTGGTTCTACATATCATCTCAAAACACAAGAGCAACTGGTGAGGGCAGGACAGCATTGTGGTAAACAAACAAGGAAGGTCTTGACCTAGTATCAAAGAATGGCAAAAGGACCAAACAACCTGTAATCAAACTCCTTTAACCATTGCTTTGCTCATTTTTAACATGTGCTGGAATAATTTTAATGAAAATTGTTTGTTGATTTTGAAATGATACATTGAATAATTGGTCAATAATTTGTCACTGTATTTTAAAGTGTCCATCACTTCAATGTTGGGATAGCTGTGCCCACATTGTAAGGGTTAGCCCAAGAACAGACTAAAGATATTCTCAGCTGATATGCAACAATGTTCAGGCAACAAGTGTGATTTGTGATCCTCGTACCTCATAATTTGTGAAAGTCTATAAATCATCATAGATCCATTTACTTGGTGACAAGTTACTCTCTTGAAAAGCAGTGGCCATTTATTTGGGTTTGAATGTCTTTTTCTGCTGAATGGTATTCTTTCTGAAGTTGGACTATAGCCATACAGCTGGGAATACACTTTGTATCAAAAACATAAGGACGACATGTAGGATCATATTGAAACTGCTTTAGATTTGACGGCAGTTTGCTGAACATGAAATACTTGAGTTATCTATACTATATTGCATTATTGAATGTCATATGAGGAAAGGTGGACAACTCCAGACACCAGTTACCTCCTAGTTTAAGCAATGGACTTTTGTTCACAAGCCTAGCAAGCTCCACTTCTATCCTAGTCAGATGTTTTGCACCTACTGCTCCAAATTAAAAGCTCTTCCAAAGGTCAATTGTTCTACAGGTGGGGGAACTTCTGACCCCTAGATTAATTTTTTTCACATATATTACTATTTTTTCTAATACCAATACTGGACTTTAATATAAATAGGTCATGTTTTCCCTTCATAAATCCACTTTGGACAAATTCCAAAATCAAAACATACATAAATATAAGATCTCCTTTTTACATCAATTTTAGAAGACATACTTATGTAGACACTACAACAGTATTACAGAACGTTACTGAGAGGAAAATCGTTAACTTTTAACTTTTCAAGTTAAAATCTGAACAAGAAGTAAATAAGGGTTTTCTTTCTACACACAGAAAATGGAACCAATGCTCATTAAAAAAAAAAAAAAAGGAAAAAGAAAAAAAAGAAAAAAAAGGAAAAAAGAAAAAAAAAAAGTTAAAAAAAGGGGAAAAAAAATTAAGGCATCTATCTTAGTGCCAAATTCCCCTATCCAGCCAGGCTTTCCATCACAGTCTGTTTTAAAAACTCGTATTTCAGTACAAACCTCAAAAGGCTGAAAAATGCAATGCACGCTGCTATGAGAATGAACAAGGTAGCTTACTGATGTGTCACACACATGAGATAACATCATTAGTTTCCCAGTTATTGTTCTCCATGGACGCACAATTTGATGTATACTCAGTACAGCAGAAAGTGCTTGTTTACTTTGCTGTTTTGAAAAGTTGTGTATCCTTTCCATTAACTTATGTATCTCATATATATCTGCTTTCTTTTGGATTTGCCACCTCTTCCTTTTATGACTGTCCATTGTGGTTACTCCTGTTACAATATCTATGTGTTTTTGTGATCTTATGTTCTTTGTGGAACAAGGTATGCTTTTCAGAAACTTCTAAGGCAAGCCACTTTCAGTTCTTTGTTGCAGACACTGTATGGTCTCTTCTATCGAAAACCAAATCTGACTAAGCATGGACAGCGGGAAATCACTAAAGCAGTTGATACTCAGCCTTTTTTCCTGTTATTCTGATTTGTCTAGGGAAAGGTGCTGAATTTTACTTGTCCTCTGATAAGTTTAGAAGCTGAACTGCTCAGCAAGAAGTTAGAGTCAGAGTCTTGCTTAACTAAAGAACAGAAATTATTGAAATGGCTCAAGTATATTGTTGCAGTTTAATCCTGCCCAGCAGCAAAGCCCCATCCAGCCCCTTGCTCATTTCTGGCACATTAGGATGGTGGAAAGAATCAGAAGGGTAAAAGTGAGAAAACTCGTGGGTTGAGCTAAAGACAGTTTAAAAAGTTTGCTTAGTAAAGCATAGAAAAACAAGGGATTAATTCACTACTTCCCATCGGCAGACAGGTGTTCAGCCATCTCCAGGAAAGCTGGGCTCTATCATGCTTAACAATTACTTAGGAAGACAAATACCATCACTCCAAACATCCTCCCCTTCCTTCTTCTTCCCCCTGCTTTATATGCTGATCATGACAGCATATGGTATGGAATATCGCCTCGGTTAGTTGGGATCAGCTGTCCTTGCTGTGTCCCTTCCCAGCTTCTTCTACACCCCCAGTCTACCCCTTGCTGGGGTGGTATGAGAAGCAGAAAAGGCCTCGGCTCTGTAAGGACTGCTCAGCAATAACAAAAACATCCCTGTATTTTCAGTGCTGTTTTCAGCACAAATCCAAAACCTAGCCTCATAGAAGCCACTGAAGAAAATAAGCTTTATCCCAGCCAAATCCAGTACAGTATATTTATACTTTTCCTTCCTTTCAGCATCACTGTCTTTTCTGCAGTGACTCATGAGAAATGGAATATACTATGTCTGCAGGACAAGGCCTCAAGGACAAGAGTCCAAGTACTGTTAGCCTGATGAATAAAGACATGTTAGAACTTGTAGGGCACAAGCCCTGGGAACAAAGGAGCAAGCTAACTGCAGACTCTTGAGCCGTTGCAGTTGAGATGGCAACCAGATGGACAAAGAGGAACAAGTAGCCAGATAAGGGAACGGATAGTGCCAATAAGGAACTTTATTAATTAAGAAAGTCACGTAGGAAGAAACCCCCTAATCTTAGAATTGAAATTGTTGCTATGACAAGGTAAACTAATCAGTTCCTATTGTTTTAACGGTGTGCCTTAAATGTCAACCAATCAGTGTTTTTTATGCTTAAGATTTAACCAATCAGTGTGTAATATGTAGAAGATAGAAACATATATAATTGTAAGAAAATCACTAATAAACGGACAACTTGCTTGCAGCAAGCTGCGTCCCATCTCTTCATTCGCCACATATGTCCAGTTTCTACAGTATCAGTGTGTAAGTCAAAAGCCTACACTCCTATTCAATAGTCTTGACAAAATCTGATAAAATACAAAAAGCTTAAAGATCAGCAGACTGTGTTTGTACTTTGAATTTATCCAGACAGAATTTGGAAATTCCTAATGAAAGTACCAGAAGTTTTAGGAAAAATAGCATGAATGATGAATTCTCCATTAATTTCTTGGAAGGAGATTCAATATTTCCCCATTTAAAATATTGCCATTATTTGGTGAAGCAGTAAAAAAATGCATGTTACTTAGAAAAAACAAAACTAAAAGAACTCAGAAAAAAACCCCAAGTTTTAGAAAATACAAAACAAAACAAGCAAATAGTAAAAAAAAAAAAAAAATTATAAATGAGTAGTCCTTTAAGCAATTCATGAAATAACTACAGATAGTAAATGTGACCAAAGTGATCAAGATTCATTCCTGGATCATTTGCAAAAAAAAAAAAAAAAAAAAAAAAAAAAAAAAGAAAAAATCCTAGCTCATTTTCATAATCAAGTCTGGACTGTCATTTCCATCCTTAAACCATAATTACAGACAAATATGAAGCAAAATATTTTATAAGCCCAGTGTAATATATTGCAGATTTTATCTGCTATCTAAAACATAGTCCATGTTTGAAGGGCAGCAAATTTATTCTTTCAATGACTATGAACCAAATAGTTTTTCTTAATTAATTCGGTGATTATTTTTTGAGAAAAAATAATTGCTGACTTATTGCCTTTTCAGTTTGAACAGCCTCATGATTCAGTTTTGAACCTTATTATGAAAGTAGAAGTTAAGGAATAGACAGCTATGCAAGTCATTGCCTTTCCCAAAACTGACCACCTTCTATGTGATTTCCATGCATTTTATGGGTCAAGTATTAACATGGAGCTCTGCATCTACCTCATGTCAATACAGAGACTGTATTTTCCTTCAACCTTTGAAGAGTAATAAGCAAAAGAAAAACAAAACTGGATCTTCTCATAGTTTCAAGGAGAAAAATGTGCAAGAAGAGACAGGAAAATGCTTTCACTTTTCATCACATCATGCCTAAATGCAGTCAGAAGTTACCTGGTACAATGCAGCATGAGGCCACTAAAAAAAATATGAGTGCCTTTATCAGGTTCTGTGCTATTACAACTGGACTGCTTCTGATGTTTAAGTGAGGCTGAATATTTCTGTTTTAAGGACCTATACATAAAAGAGATCCACCTTTCTTATCACAGCTTACGTATAACCTGAATCCTCACCTGTATCTCACACCTATGTACTCCAGAAATGAAGGCAGTTACTCTTCATGTGTAAAGATAAGCACTGTCATTTCCTACTTCCAAAACTAATTAAATACATTTTCCTCAAAGCAATATGAAGCTATGAGCAAAAATCATGAGAAATTGCAGCACGCTTTATATGAAATGTCCCCCTTCAGTTGCAGTATGCATCCATGCACTGTATAGGAGTCTCCATGGCTAACAGAGATAATGCAGCAGCCTTACAATCAACTGGACACGTGAAGTTGTTCTCCTCTGCTTACCTCTTATTTTCAGAAAAAATCCAACCACTGCTTGGTTGATACCTTTTTTCATCATGATTTTCATCAATTAAAAAAATTAGTGGTAGGAGCTCAGACACAGAGAAAATTGTACACACCAAGCTATGCCTGCACAAACACAGGTGCAGGGGGACGGTAGTCTAGGTCTGAGATACCACAAAATGCCTCCAGACCTTACTTGTTACTGTATGGAATGCAGCTCAGACAACAAATGCTTTCCATCATTAACATCAATCATCTAATCTGTATTCCTTTCCTTTCTGCCTACATAGCAAATTGCCCATAAATCTGTTGGACAGTTCCTTTAAAGTGCAAGAAATATCATACAGATTTATCCAAACTGTTGTTTAAATAAAAAGCATGTGGGGGAAAAAAAACCAAAAAGCTTCAATACGGTCTCCTCAAACAGGAGCAAAACTGGCAAGAAAAGCATCTTCCTTCACTGCCTACGCCGTGTGCTCAGGAGGGAGGAAAGACTACTGCAGTGGACGTGCTTTTCTTTCTGTCACTATTTTAACTTACTGCCAGTGAAAACTAGCACAGCCACTGCTTTCCTGACAGGACTTGTATATCTAGAAATTATTGTCAGAGGATGTTTCTGTTCTTGTTCACTATTTGAATCTTGAACTGTAAGCAGTGTTAAAATAGACACAATAAATTGTTTTCTTCAAGATTTGAATCTTTAATACATTTTTTGCCTGTTGATTTTTGGAAAATTGATTTTGAGAAGTAGAGCAATATTCTTCAACATTCTCAAATGTAGATGATTTAAGGCACAGTCAAAAGCATTTTTGATGTTTCTGAAAGATGCTTAAGCTGTTCAGGATATACAGTTACAAAGCTATGCTTCTTTTTACATAATACTTCCTATGGAAACAAAGCAAAAAAGAAAAATAATCCATTATTTATTTTCTAAAATTAACAAGTTCTTACTTACTTCTTTTGTGTACCAAGATCAGTGTTTTCAGATCTTACAATCTTACCCTAAATCTTGTGATTCCAGCATTCCTCTTGAAAAGCAACATTCTGAATTCTTCAGATTAGCAGGCTCCCCTTTAATTTTTTATTTCACAATGGCCACATAAAAGGAAAAAAAGACAAAACTTTACGAAACCAACTATTTTGCTGTTTTTCATTATGAAATGTAAATACTACTGTGCTTTCCTGCCAAAGTTAGTGACTGACACTGTCTTTCTACTGAAGCTCTTTAAACATTCAGAGACATATAGTACAGGGGATGAAGCACACCTTCTGAGAAAATTATGGTCCATTTTCACTAATTAATTGCTTGTAAATAGATTTTGCATTTGCATTTTTCCTTCTAGCTTCATTATCCCTGTTTTATTGTTAATGGCTTATTAATGATTTTCCTTTTAATGGTAAAAAATATTTCTGAAAATATCTGGGAAGCAAATAGACATGACAATGAAATAAGTCAACACATTAATTCCGTGGTTTTATTTATTTATTTATTTATTTATTTATTTATTTATTTATTTATTTTACGGAAATGTGTTTTCTTGATTTCCTATACATTTTTCACTAAAAGCATACTTCCCTAGCTTGCTGAAGTATCAGAAAGGATAATAAAATGCACCATCTGAAATAAACCTCACAGTTCTAGTTGAAAATATATTATCAGTTCATGTAACTCTTTTTTTTTTTTAAAAAAAAAATAATATATTTTTTCCACATCTCCCAGGTACACCTTTGAAAACTATTCTCAATAAATTTTGCATTCAGTGGATCACTGTTCACAAATAAATGAACAAATCTATATATGCACAATCCTGACACTTTGTTTAACAATTGATCTTACAGAAAAAGAGAGCAAACCAAGAAAATTCTACTTTGCCAATCAGCTTCTCACAAACATTTTCAACATGGCTATATCTTGCCTGATTGTTCAAAAGTAACAAATTACATCTTATACCTTCCTGACTAATTTATTTCTGAATTCATGATCTTGTTCCAAGATGCTAGTAAGAATACTTTCTTCGGTGCTATTTCTGGATCTGTGAATTTTAGGAGTTTTCTGCATATGCAGGCACACAAGGGCTTATGTTTGTGTAATACACATAGGCATCTCATTTTCCTTCTGTGAAGATTCTTGAGGAATAAAAAGGTCTGCTTGTGTGTGAAACCAGAGTGACAGCACATTTTGTCTATAGCTTTTCCAGTTATGTATTTGATTATCAAATTATTATGGTGTCTCCTTAAACTGTAAGCTAGCAGCCACCAGTTAGTGTATTCTGTAGTGTCATGTATTGACAAGTGGGGTTTAATTGTCTTCTAGACAGTCTGTGATTGTGTTTACCCATTTTTTTACATGTGTGGATACTCTCAATAATGACAGGGACCTGTCACTTTTTATACAGAGTGTGATATGTCCTTGCTAGTAAAAATTATAAATTTCCTCAAGTGCTATAAATCTTTACATTATAAACCAGACACCAAGCTGACCTATTATTCCTGATATATCTTTATTTATTTGGTGTTCTTAAGTAACCTGATGTTTAAGGGGACAGAGTGAATAGTTCCACAGAAGAGTTATGTGTTTTTGCCTTGCTGCTCCTGATGTTCTCAATGGGTTGGACTCCAAACCTTGGGAAAAGTAAGCTTTCTCATATACAGTGAATGATTAAAGTGAGGAAGCTTTCCAGGGCTCTGAAGGCTGCAGTGTGATTTTTAGTGAAAATTAAAGTCACACTGCCCTGTGCAAGCTGTTTTAGCAAAATTCAAACTATTTTGAAAAAGGTAACGAGAAAAACAGCTCTTGCAGCTGTGGAGTTCTGTCTTCAGAAAGCCATTTTCTTGACTACTTCATTCCCATTGTCATTATTGTTATTACCGCAGCAAATTCATTAGTGAAGAAACATAGTTCTTACTTTCACAAAGGGAATTTTATCTTGTTCAATTATTTGGAGAGCTTGTTGAGCTTCTTGGGCTTTAATGATCCAAGAATGTAATTTTAGGACAGAGGTTGAAATCAGAAAATTAGAGCTCAATGAACTGTTTCAAAAAAATATGAGCTGATCTGAATAAACCACAATTAATTCAACTGAACCAAAACGTTATATCATTAATTTAAGTGTTCTGGTTTACAGTCCTGCAGTGTTCATGTCACATGCTAGCTGAGACAGTCAATCCCATCTCTCAGCTACACAATCACACTCCAGGCTGCAGAATGGCTGGCATGGCTGTTCCTCAGCTGCCACAGCTCATAGCTCAGCATATTAAGGTATGACATGAATGCAAGTGCAAGCTGTTATTGTGGATTGGGATTTGGGCTGTTTTGTCTCTTTGGCTAACATGGACAGCAGTATGTTGCAGAGGGTGGGCAGGAGGCAAAACATACTGCTTAGAAAGTAGAAAAGGATTGCCTGAGGTTGTGATTGAAAACCCTCAAGGGTTAACACTTACATTGTCACATCACAAGTACACCCAGGAAAGTTTTATCTGTCGCTAAAAGAAGCCTGTTCATTTAGGGAGGAAAACAGCCCAGGAAAGCCAACAGAGCCAGGAAGAATGTTGGTACCTCTGCTGAGCAAGCAGCAGGTCTCCTCTGTATGTAGTTCAGTCTCCATTTAGAGCAGAAATTTGAAGATAACATAAACAAGATGTTTTGTAATTTTAATTACTTCTTAAATACTTCGTAATACCATTGACCAAACCTAGAAGTGATCAATAAATGTTTAAAGATAATTACGTTAGTTACTAAGTATTTCATAGAAAAGTACCTCATTCATTTTTGTTCCTCTCCCTGTAGTTTATACAGCATGTCACTAACTAAGCCTACTTAACTTCCCACTAGTGATTTAAGATGTGTTCCTAATAACAGAAACTTTTTTAAAAAAGGCTATTTTAACAGCTGTTTTTTTCAGTTATAATCTTACATTTTGAGGAGTGTAATGAGATAAATACTTGCAGACTGTGTGAAAATAGCATAGAAGATCCCTTAGTATAGCAGCAAGAAAGTTAAAATGGAATGCTAGGGACATTGCCTTATAAAATATGCCAAATTTAAAATTCAATTTAAAAATTAATTTTTAAATATGCTCATATTCAGTATGTAGAGTGTCAGTAAGGGGAGAGGGCTTCAGCTTCATTCATTCACAAAAGGAGTCTCTGTTGTTGGTATGATGCCGGAGCCTACATCATACTGTTACACAGAGCTGCATCTTCTATAATTTTGATATGTCTGGTTTTGGGCTTATGGTATTACAGCATGTTGTCTTCAGTCCTTCTTAAATGGGGATCTGAAAGCCCATACACTAAGGAGGAACTGTCAGTAAATGGTGGATGCCTTCTGGGCACGTTTGAATTGTGGTAGGAATGTGATTCCTAATAGACAAGAATGCAAACACCTCGCCATTAGCCATGACCCTTTCCCTGCAAAGGATTTAATTCAGCCTTGAAAAGTCCACTAGAGCAACCAGTAAAAAGTGAACTACACACAAGAATCCTATCCTGTTTTCCAAACATGCTAAATTATGAAATAAATACCCCTGATTTCACACTTCTGGAGGCACATTTTCTGAAATGAATTCATGCACCTCCCATGATTTGATTCTGCATAAGTTATGATTTATCGTAGATTCAAAACTTAATGCATTAAAATTTAGATAATTTTTTCAAAGGAAAATATTCATGTACATTAACACTTCCATTAAATGCAGCTTCATAATGCACATAAATATAGGGAAATGTTTGTTTTATATAAACATAGTTGGCCTCTTGACAGGCTGTAAGTATAGATTTAATGTTACTATATTCTTAGGTTTATTTCTCATGCCAAACTGTGTCATCATAGCCTGTAAACGAAGAATAGACTTTGGCCTTTGAAAAAGGTTTTTCTGTGTCTGTTGAAGCTCTAAGACATGCAGTTCACCAGCGGCTACAGGGAAAAATGTTGTTATGCTTTGCTCATACTTTCTTGCCTGCGGAGCACAGAAGCCTCTCAGACTGGTGTCAACAGAATGGCTTTCAAGTTAATTGAAAAGTAGGCTCAATCTTCTTGGGATTTCTATCACTCAGAGCAAAGGGAAGAAATGTATTTAACCAAGCCTTTGTAGTGTTTACGCATGATGTGTTCTAAGTGCCATGTCAGGCCCTAGATAAAAAGTAAACAGAAAAGTAAACAAATAAGAATCCCTTAGAAATGCTGCTAAAAAACAAGTTCATACAGAAAGCATTACCTGCAGTACCTTGACAATGCATTGATGGGATGAAGCCTTTTAGGGCTCCAGTTCAACAAATTCAGGAGTGCTCAGCTGACCCTGATGAAATTATTGTCGTGCTCAGACAGTTCCCTAGGCTGTTACTTAAAAAGACCCCAGTGAAGTAATTTATAAGATTCAAAAATCTTACTGATCTCAATCAGTCCAAAAAAGTCATCCATCTTTAGCTTTTGGGGGGAACTTGAGGCTGCTGATACACAATTTTTAAGTTATTTTTTTTCATGTGCAACAGACATTTTGAATGACAATGAGCAAGTCATCTGATCCAAGTAACTGCTGAGGTACACTGTACCTTTGTTATGTGTTGTTATGTTATCAACACATATGATATTGTGTTATGAGTAGAGATCCTTTCATGTCTTTTTGAAGATCAGGTACTGCAGCTAGACATCCAAGAGTGCTTTGGTAAAATTTACCTAAAATCCAAAACTCTTAACCATTTTCTGGGGATGTATCTGTCCTATTTTAGCCTTTTTCTTTCCTATTTTCCATAATTAAAATGATGAGTGTGATATTAAATAACATAATTTGAAATAATTATTTTACAGCCTTCCAATTTTAAGGATACTCTATTTTTCTTCTACTAAAGTATGAGGTGAAAAAGTTAATTTTACTAGATCATAACTTAATTTTCTGAGCTGTAATCAAAACTGCTTGTCTAGCTGTAGATGTATTTACCATTTAATTCCTATGTGATTCTTTTATAAGCAGGAATTAGGCTTTCATAAACTTTTATGAACTTTTTATGGATGCACACAGTCAGAATTCACCTCAGTAATGCTCCACCTGTGTGACAGCCCACTAAATCAAATTCTATAAACTGACGACTTGAATGGTCTTTGTGATGCCAATCAGTGTATGTACTGTTTTGCACATATTTTTTTTATCGTGAGGCATATACACAAATAATTTAGCTTGTTCTTTTATTGTGGCCAGCAAAAATATTTATTTCTCTCATAAAATTTTAAATGCCTACTGCATAATTTGCTTCCTGTATTTTTCCCATTCTGCTGTGGTGAACACACTATAACTCAATCCTAAGTGAAAAGTAATGTTAGTTTAAGTAATTTTATGGAGAAACATAATATCTTCTAGGTCTATTTAAATAGCTGGAAATAGCCTACAGCATTTCTGGACACTATTATGTGGCAATTTTAAGACTTTGCATTTGCTAACACACATGAGAATGTGAGAAAAAATGTGCCTAAACTACAAACATAACTATGATGGTTGCAGGTGCAAATATATCTTATCATAGATAAAATTATACGTCACATATATGACAACAGGAGTATGATTGTACAATGGTGAAGGAAAAAATTGACTCATACATGTGTCCCTGAATAGTTTTAAAATATTGAAAACTGACATGGAAAGAACAGATAGCTAAAAAGGATTTGCTGTCTCCTCCCAAAACATGATAGATAGCATCTACTATGCACATTTTCTTTGAACTTCTGACAGCTGCAATACAAAGTTGGAATCACTGCTGTTATCTTTCTAAGGGAAAAAAAGATCGCCTTCAGGCTGGCTTATACACTATACGCAAGGCAACAAGTAATGGGCTATGACACAGATTGACAAAGAACATTTTATTGCACTCACCAATTGCCCTACAGTACAGAAAGCTTTACCCAACAGAGAAGGATTATATAAAAATGGGCTTTGAAATACTGCTTCTCTGTATCTATATATACTCTTCTTTTTAATAAAATAATATTATTATTTTTTTTTTAATTGAACCTAAGACTAGAAGTGATATTTCTTATTCTGTGTGGTTATTCACAGCAGCTAAGGCAATTGGAAGTGCACTTTCTTACCTTCATCAAATTGAGAAATGGTATTGTCAAGGTAAAACATACATCATCCCCTTACCAGCGTTTTTACATGTGCCTTGTTAACAAGTAGGTTTTACAGATTTTGCTAGCCAGGCAGTCTCCTTAGAATGACTTCAGGGTCTGTGAGGAAGAAATTTAGAAAAACAAAGCCTTACATACTGTTGCAAGGCTTCTGCCATGTGTCGAACAAAGCTAAACAAAATGAAAGAAGAAAATTTCTAATGTAACAGTTTAGATCGATACGGTTGTAAGCTCATAAAATAAAAACAAGCATACATCCTGTATTGAGCTAAATATAAATGGTGTTAATGGCATTAGGACTGTCTAGTGAATATAATTCATGGAATTGAAATGATTCTTACTGGATTTGCAAACACCTCTCTATGGTACCTCTTTTCAAAATTTCATTTACAAGCTCCAAACAAGGGGTACTTCTACCAGACAAACAGGCATTGTATTCACAGGTGTGTAATATTTTATGTGTAAAAGACTTTATAGATTGCACATATTGACAGTAGTTAGCTGAACTATAGCATGGTACTCTTTAATCAACAAGGCTTAGATGCTTGCCACAGTGCCTGAATAAATGAAGCTTAAATGCAATTGTAATGCTGACTTTATTAAAAATTTTACATGGGCATCACCATTCTTCTCACAGTCACAGCAGCTCAAGTTGCCAATAGAAAATAACATGATGAGCAAGGCTAATGTCAAACTAGGTAGGAAAACTGCCACAGTCAAGCAAAGATAAAACAATAAGATGATAAATTATGATACGTTTAACTGTGTTTTGGTAGGAGAACCCAGGGTATTTCAGCTGAATTTCTTGCATAACTGAGTTAATAATATTTGCATTACCATAATCAAATCTAAAAGGATAAATGATCAAAAATAACAGTGGAATTTAATTTTAAAGATGTAAAGATAGTACTGTAAAGGCGCGCGCGCCTGTGTGTGTGTGTGTGTGTGTGCGTGCACACCCACGCCCGCACCTCTGTTAAACTTCTGGTCAGTCAATTTCAAGTATATTTGTTAGAAAAAAGCTTTCAAAGATTACCAAGTTTCTAAAAATTCCTTGAAAATTTTCTGTAAATAAAGGAAAGACCCATCTCTTGGAACGTCACTTGATAGAGAGGCAATGATACGAGGGCATTCCTTGTTAGCTAGGTAACCCAGTCTGGAAGAGGAGCAGAAGAAAATGAGTTTGTAGAGAAAAAGAAAGACTCTTCAGCACAGGGAACATTTATTTGGTACACATCGATTCTTAGACACTGAATTCCATGGATGGAATAATGATGGATAATGATGATTATGAATCGAGAGGAAACAAAGCTCCATTTATTCCAGTGCTCATGGACCTAGTTGTTTTTGGGGAAAAAAAATGTTCTCAGTATGTTGAATTATGTCTTCAACACAGTGGGATGGCAGAGGAAGGTATAGTTTGAGCTTAAGTCAAATTGGTTGAGATATTTCTAGTTGTTGTATTGTGGATTTGAAACCCAGAGCCTGGTTTGAGAAAAAGAAAACCATGTGAACTCCTCCCTTGGTAAGGATCAAATAGTAGCTCAGTGTTGAGAAACTTGTGAGACACTATGGACAGAGGTGAAGTTCACTCAGAAACATTGAGTTCAGCTATCTTGGGCACAAGAATTGTCACAGAAAGCTTGTAGGATTATACAGAAAAAATAATTAAGGTTGTCATCCTGCACTAGTATTATTCAGACAGTGGTTAATTTGAAAAATGGCCTTTTTGGAAATAAAGGCTATTGTTAGCATTCTAAAAATGTGAAGTTAACCAGCACAAATCTTTCCTTTTCAGCTCTTCCAAGTTTCCAAGCATCATCAAAACTGTTTATAGATAGTTCTTCAAGGTGATGACCTATTCACCTTTTCTGATGTTAAGATAAATGTGGTTGACTAAACTGTCTTCAAACACAGTGCAGTTTGAGTATGAAATGCATTAAGATAAATCTTAATAACTAAAGCCAATCAGCAACTTAATCACTTTGCTGCTGGATTTCATGTGATTCCCTACTAATTCTTCAATAAAAAGGATTCTGAATTGCTTTAATGCAGTATTCTTCCTTGAAAAGCAAAGATTTTCCCGAATTTATAAAAACCCAGTTTCAATATGTTGTTTACATTCCACCTTCACATTTACAAACTTCTCACCAATAATTGCCCTACTTACAGCATTTTTTATGCCCTCTATAGAACTCCAGCATTTCAGTGTAATAATGAGGAGTTTTAAAAGAACTGGTTTATATATGAAATCTTGGTATATATTCTAGTCTTTTTCAGTATGTTTTGTTTTCTGTGTCCTTCAGAATAAAAATTATTGTATGAAGAGAAAAAAATTCCTCTTCCTAAATAAGCAGTTCAATAGTCCTTTGGTTGTGGTGAGAAGAACTCTGCAAAGAGATGCATTATTTCTCAAATATTCCTTATGACTCTTGAAGTATGTTTCATAACAGATGGCAGTAAAATTTTGTATATAAGCATGCTTTAATTTTTTTCAAGCAATTCAATGCTACAGCACATCACTTATAATCTAGATAATACGGTCTTTGTTCAAAAGGATGAGGACAGTTCAAGACAGCTTCAATAAATTAGCTTTGCCTCACACATCTCAGCTTTTGGCTCTAGGGCAACAGTTGGAATACTAGTAGATGAAATTATCATTGCTTGTCTTGCATTTAGGTATCATAACTACATCCATCACATATTATAATGGTGACAGTCCCACTAGGATTTGACCAAATCTATTAATATTACATTGTGTCGAGGAATGTTCTACAAAAGCTACTATACTCCCAGGGTTTTGGTTTTGGTTTGGTTTGATTTGGGTTTTTTTTTCTGAAAAATGTCATGGTAATACTAATTTTAGAAGTCTCCATGTAGTTATTTGCATTTTGTTTAAGACTTATTTAGTTCAATAAAACATATTTTAAAGCTTGTAAAGTAAGACTTTTTTTTTCTTTTTTTCTTTTTCTTTTTTTTTTCTTTTTTTTTTTTTTTTGACTTGCGCTTGCATTAAGGAAGGAAGGAAGGAAGGAAGGAAGGAAGGAAGGAGAGTCAAGAAACAAGATCTAGTAAAAAGCAGAATGATAGCTAACAGTCCCCTGAGATCTGGGAGATGCACATATAGGCATCCATAGATGCGTATTTATCAAGGTAGCAGAAACCCTTCTGTCCTCAGGCTCCTTCTCCTGTGTCTGCCCTTCCTAGTTATAACCCAGATCTCTGTGATTTCTCACCACCTCCTCCAACACCAAGAAGATGTGACAATTTATAGCAGCAGGTATATGTACATGTGTGTGATATTTTTTTTTTTCTGTCTGTCTCAATGCCTGTCCAGACGTGACTTGGAGCTGGGGGAGGGGAGGCTCCTGAGGAAGAGATCTGTTATCATCAAGTTATCATCCAGCTCTGGGAACCTGCTTAGGTCATTTTAATCTGACATCAGTCGCCTCAGTCGCCAGATTATTGGTTACCCTTAGCCGAGTCTGTTGGCATGCTTCTCTTGTTTAATTTGTAGTTCTATTTTAAGTCAAATACTCATGACCAGCTTTTATTGTAGTAGAAAAATGTATGTAAAACACTGAAGGAAACGGATGGGTGAAATGGGTAGAAGCATCTCTACAACACTTGTCTGGCTTGTGGCTCTTAAAAAAAGGCCCTGTTTCTAAACTTGTTCCAGAGGTAAGTCTGAAACGTACTTTCCTGTCACATTGTCTACTTTAGCAAATGTTCCCATGGTAACCGAGTCTCTTAGAAGCTTTTGATTTGTCTTCAGTTTTCTTGTATATCTTATTTAGCACTTTGCCTTATTCAGTCAGCTTTATACCTTCTTTCTTCTATTTGCTTAGCTTTGGTGGTGTTTACTTGCTGTTTTCCTTTGTTGAATCTTTCCCACTGCTCTTTTATGCCCACATGTTCTCATGTTGTACTTTCCTGCTGCCACTGAGTTGGAAGGCAAAGGAGAGCAAAAGATATTTATCAATGATTCTGTTACCAAAGGACTATGAACAAATATAGTTTAATACCTTCTTCATTGTAGTTAAGTTTTCCATCGTTGTTCAAAGAGTAAAATTCCTTGCCTAATGCCACAAACCAACAACCAGCACTTCCTTCCCAACATCAAAGAGCTCCATCAACATTTTTAGAATAACAGTTAGAAGCTCCAGTTTTGACATGTTGTGCCTTTTTCAGAAGGAAAGGCTCTGGGGCGGTCTGTAGTTGGCCTACTTGCCCTGGCCTGGCCAGCAGCAAATATAAACTAATTGTAGTTTTTTTCTCAGATAAGGTGGATGCCAATCAGCTCTAACTAGCTTACATAAAAGAGTACAAATGCAGGATGGCTGAGAAAAATATAATTTGCCTGCAGCTCAGGGGCAGAACACAGCTGCTACTGCATCTGAATATAAGGACAACTGACTTGTACAGGAGGAATGGGAACTGCTGCTTTTTTTGTTGTTCCTCCTAAATGTTCAGAACATCATAACCTACATTGTCTGCTGAATGATACTTCCCTTGTCAGATGAATTCTGTTTTATTGCCTCAGGTGCTATCCATAGTCTTCAGGGAACACACACAACTAGCAAAGGACAGTAATCTTATATTTGGGAAAAGTATAGTGCAGCACAAAAGTATCTTGAAGAGAACTGTGAAATAAAAGACTGTGAAGGAAGAATTCTTTCTGATTTACATCGCAAAAGAGCCAATGAAATGAAACTAAATGAAGAGGAAGTACAAAACATAATGAGACCCAAGACATTAGCTGGTTATAACTTTTAATTGTTGATTCTAGAAAACCCTGGATCCATCATGCAGTTAGTCAAACATTACTGTCATTGTTTCCATTGAAGACTAAATGAAAATACTGTAAGGTGTTTCTAAAAACCCAGAATGCTCTGTAAATCTTCACTAAAAACTCAGAATAATAAAATGGTTTGGGTTGGAAGGGACTTTAAAGATCATCTAGTTCCACCCCCACTGCCATGGGCAGGGACACCTTCCACTAGACCAGGCTGCTCAAAGCCCCGTCCAGCCTGGCCTTGAACACTTCCAGGGATGGGGTGTCTACAATGTCTTGGACAACCTGGTCTCATGCCTCCCCATCCTCACAGTAAAGCATTTTTTTCAATAGCTAATCTAAATCTACCCTCTTCCAGTTTAAAACCACTACCCTGTAGGCCCCCTTTAAGTACTGGAAGGCTGCTATAAGGTCTCCCAGGAGCCGTCTGTTGTCTAGGCTGAACAACCTGAACTCTCTCAGTCTGTCCTCATAGGGGAGGGAGGTGCTCCACGTTCTTGGCCACGTTCATGGTCCTCCTCTGGACCTGCTCAAGCAGGTCCATGTCTTTCTTATGCTGGGGACCCAGAGCTGAAGACAGTACTCCAGGTAGGGTCTCATGATAGTGGAGTAGAGAGGGAAAATCACCTCCCTCAACCTGCTGCCTATGCTACATGATCATCATCATCAGGTCTTCAACAAATGAGCAATTCAAACATATCATGTTTTCCCATATTTCGTCTTGAAAGTAATTTTTGTGATTACATTATTATTTATAATAATCCCATACTGACTTCTAATTTTTCTGCCTTTGATTCCTAATCTGAAAAATGAAAAAATCATTAAGGGCAGAGTAACTTTTTTAAAGTTCATAAAGAGAACTCTGATTATCAGCATAAATCAAGTGAAGGAGTGTAATGTTTGAATTTCATTCCTGTTCAGTAGTTCTTTATAAACTGTATGTATTCCTCCCACCTAGCAGTGCTCTACAAGCAGCAGTTTATGGAAGGATCATGCTAAAATCCTTTTCATGAAAAAGTTATTTTTCAGTCTTCCTATCTAAGTCTTAAACCTTATTCAAAGAACAAACAGAAAGTGAGTGATGGCAAAGGCAATTTTGAAGAGGAAATGGAGGCAGTAGCTATGCAGTTTAAACTTTCTGGTAAAGCTAAAACAATTCTGGATTTTGCAGACTTGGTCCTAACTTCTTCCTTTTTCACTCAGCCAGCCTGTACACGATTTTAGCCAGTTGAGAGTGAGATAATATTTTCTCTTTAATGTATTCTTTTTTAGACTACATTTAATGGATGGAAGAAGAGATTTTAAGGCAAATCCTCTGAAAAATAAAGTAAGTAACATATAGAAGACAACCATCTACTATTTATATCTCAAATTTTATCCTTCATGTAGCATGTTTTCCTAGATAGGTAGGAAATATTATTTTCATTTTAAGATATAATACATTAGACTTTCTCAATTATTTCAATTCTCAATCTGCAGTTTCATATCTCCATATTTTTGTTTCACCTCTTTGGAATGATCCTCCCTTGTTATGGAGACAGGAATTTTACCTTCACTATATCCCCTATTAAGATTGTCTCTATTATTTTCCTCATAAAACATGCTTGTGGTGCTGTATATCAAGAACAGCACACAAAATAAGTTTTTATAACAGCATGTGAAGATACGCTATGTCAATCTTTAATATTAGTTTCTACACAAATAAATTTATGTTGCACAACTTCTTGTAGCAAACAGCCGATAAAGTATGGGCAACAGAAATTGACAGGTTCATGTAATAATACTAAGTCAAAATTCAAGGAAATGGCAGAATACGCAGTCAAGAATTTTACATTAAAAAATACCCAAAACAACTAGCAATGCAAAACATTGCAGTAGAGCAAAAAAAATGGTTTTCAATATTCAGGCAGGCAGTGGTTGCTGTAATTGCAATACATTTATTTATGCACATGTAAATAATAAGCCTGAGGTCTATGTTGAAAAAGTAGTTCTTATAATACAGTCATAGAATATATTTTTTTAAGAACTAAAATGCAACAAAATAAAAAGAAAGTTATTATGAGATGAAGAATATGCATACTCCTGCATTCATTCTATACTAAATGTTGCAACTGTGTAAGAATTCCAAAGCGACTCTAAAACAATAAGGATTCAAACCGATAACGTAAAGCTCTCCAAAAATTGAGACCTTCATTTTTCATTGCACTGGATTACATTGCAGTTTGCCTTGAAGGGAAAAGGATTATTTGCCTGGGGATTCTTGAAGATGTTGAAATATTAAAAGTGTCAAATCTTCTGCCTTCAATAAGGTTTGTTATAATTGGTACAAAGCCAAAAGCATCATTAACTTTTGCAATACACAAGGGTGCCACCAATATCCCACTGAAATACTTTGTTTAACTAATCCATTAACTTTCCCTGAAATCAATTGACATTGAGATATCCTTGTTTGTTCACGGACATGATAATATGTAATCATTCCTTTAGACATTTGAAATGTTGCTATGTAGATAAAGAAGTTTATTAGTCCTCGGGAATGTAATTAAATTCTATATGAAATTATAATGTCCTATTAATGCCATCACACACACACACAAAAATCCAATTTCTGTAATTTTTCACTTAGTTTTGAAAAGTGTTAATGGGGTAAAAGATGCATTAGAATATAAGGTTGTTATCCAACAAAGTCATATATAAAATATATCATCATTGAAGTTCATAGCAAAATTTCTCTTTATTTGTTTCTGTTTTCAGTTGTGGGTTGTTTTTTTGGTTTTGTTTGTTGTTGTTTTTTTTTTAATGAAGCAGAAGCAATGAGGTTTATTTGGATGATCAGATCCTGAAAGTTTCAAGTAACAAGCTCCCATATCCTATGAATGTTACAATTAAGGACTGAATTAATAAATTAATGGATAAATAAATAATGAGAGAAAGAAAGCTGCATAGAAACACAGGGTTTCTATACAAGCAAACAACTGTCACTCTAGATATCTAGGAAAAAATACTCTCATCATATAAGTTGCGGAACTCAAATGCAAATTATGTCAGGCTGCTCTGTACTTGAAATGACTACAGAATACCCAGTACAGTTTCCCAGTGTAGATAGGATATCTGCAATGCAGATCAGAGGAATGAAACTGCCTACTTTACTATATATAAGCCAATGCATGTTTATGTATTACTTACATGCCTGTTTGCACACAGAGTAGATTCTGCATAAATACAGTATTTATTTTTTTTATCTACACTCAAAAAAATAAAAATGGTTGTTACTTTGGCACGTGCCCACGACTATAAAATCTCTGCTAACAATTTCTGTTCTTAGGTATATAAAGGACAGGGAGCAGAAACAGTGTGCATCCTTCCACAAAGCCTGCTCTTTGAGGGGGAGACCCAGCCTTTCACAGCTTCCTCTCTTCACTAGCTATTTTGGTGATAGCTAACTCTCTCTCCCTCTCCCTCTCTATCTACCCATTTTTCTATCTGCTTTAGCTTTCATATATGTAGAATTAGTATATTCAAAATTACTATTCACTTGCCTTACCACAAGGCTTCAAAGCTAAGGTGCCAGACAGTTATTTAAGTTCATTGAACACAGCTATGCAAAATGAATGGTGCCAAGTAGTAGATTAGGTTTCAGGGTGAGTCAAGGTCTAGGTCTGATTTAGATTCAATTTCAATAGTTTTCATTAAAAGAATGGGCTGGAAAAAAAATGCATATTTCACAAGCTTACCTTTTTCCCTCCAGACTTTCTATTCTCTTACAGCAAATTAAGAAAGGAATGGCTCTTCCTGAAACATTAGAACCACTCAAACACGAGAAAAAGCAACTTTTATTTTGGATTGCACCCAAAGTAAAAGCTACAACACAGGTCCAGCAATCTTTCAAGGTTGCTGTGTCAGGCTGTGTTTTTTCATTCTCAGATTGGAGACTGACTGCAGTGTCAGCCTGAAGATGCTGCCTCTCAGAGGAAAAGGAATCCAAGTATCTTAATTGCTGTACTTTGCGTCTGGGTGAGGCAGCAGCTCCCAGGTTTTTTGCTGAGTTTGGACCTCAGTGGAAATCAGGAAAACCAACTATTTCTCATAGATGCCACTTATGCTTTGTGATGGACCTCCTGGTTTTCATTTAAAAATCTGCCTCAGACAAATCCCTCTGTGCTGCCTTTGGCACTTACACTGCCTGTCAGCAGACCCCGCTACATCAGCTGCTTGAAATCTTTCTTACCTGTATACTCAAAGGCACTTAATGAACTTTGTATCAGCACCTCTTTCTTGTCGCTGCCATTTTCTGATCCTCTGATGCCATTATTATAATATGGCTGGTAAAGGGAGGTTGTTGCATGAAAAGCACAGATTAGGAAATTCAAATTGTTATTGGTTAGTGTTCTATATTTCCTAATCATTCATTTCTCCAGTAGCCTCGTTCCCTAAAACCATCTTTTTTCTCCCTTGCACAAGGTTCCTTTCCATTTCTCCTTACATTTAATGGGAAAAATGCTGCAAGTATATTGATTAGGTAGCTTTTTACTTCATTCTGGAAGAAACACAGGCCAGAGTTACAACAGATTTTCCTTCACTAATGTCTCTCTACTCAGTCACCAATTTTTGTTGGATTAATAGTAATAGAATACCCTTAACAACTTTAGTCTCAGCCAGATTTAGCTGAAATGACCAACAGACTTTAAAGTTATTAGGAGACATTTACAAATATACAGATGGAGACAGTATGGCTGCATACATCTCATTTCTTCAAGATGCTAGGCTGAAAATGTTTCATTAAAACAGTCTGATATCACAGATGATTTACAAACCTCTGCTCCAAACCCTGTTCATGTGGTTGTCTGATGAAAACTTACTGGAAATAGTGGATCAGAACAACAATGAAATTTAAAATTTATACACCTATACTAATTTGTGAACTCACATTCCCAATTGAGAAGTGTGCCTTGGCCCTTTATTTCTAATAGCATTAAAACTCTCCAGAAAGAAATTAAAGGATCAAAATATTTTCTCTATGGTTTTTTTTAAAGTCCTTTTTTTCTCTTTCTTTACTTTTCTACCTAGATTCATTTATACCGTGTGCTTTACAAAGGTCAGCTAACTAAAGCTCTCTTCAGATAAAAAATTACAAAGTCAGAGAGCTGTATGAGAGGAAGTAGAGAACATCATGGAAAATCTGGTCTTTTTGTAGATTTATGTACAATTGGTGGTGATGTCAGCAGCTGAAAAGTCTGACTGGACATTGGTATAGGCCATACATATGCTAGGAAACTAAACAATCCCAGGTACTGTTCCAAGTATAGTAAATCAATTGTTTCTGTTTTTAAGTTATCAAAATGGTCAATGGTGTGCCTGTGGTCCATTCCAGTTGCTGCCCTTGCATGAAATACCTGATTGTGGCTGCAGAGTTAGCACAGGCCAGAAATAGTTAGGGACAGAATTTTTTTGGTCTTTTTTTAGGACCTGTTGCAATAGGACAAGGGGTAATGGGTTTAAACTAGAAAATGGTAGATTTAGACTAGATAAAAGGAATAAATTGTTTATAATGAAGGTGGTAAAACACTGGAACAGGTGACCCAGAGAGGTGGTAGATGTCCCATCCCTGGAAACATTCAAGGTCAGGTTGGATGGGGCTCTGAGCAACCTGATCTAGTTGAAGATGCCCCTGCTCATTGCAAGGTGGGGTTTTGGACTAGATGACCTTTAAAAGTGCCTTCCAACCCAAACCATTCTATGAGGCTATGATTCTATGCATCTGGTAAAACAGAAATAAAGCATTCTTTCCTATCCACAAAGAAAAAAAAATACAGAAACGGAGGTTTGGGTATGCATTCTAACACTTGCCCAGTGGAATAAAATAGAACAAACTTGACATATATAATGACTGAAGGATCCAAACACCGGAAAAGTTGTTGGTAGAAGAAACCATTGACATAACTATGGGGTCTCAGTATGCTAAAATTGTATAAAATGAAAGTGGCAGCAGTTATGAAATTAAAATGGCAGTAGATCTGGGAAATTACTACTGACCTTTGAATGAGACAATATCACCTCTCCCAACCTTTTTTAACGGAAATCTTTGGAGTGAAGGATATTTGATTTAATTATTTCTCCTCTTAAGAGTGTGAAATGATGATTTAGGAAAGAAGAAAGGGTGCAATATAAAGCTGATATCTGGGATTACACCTTTTAAGAGATGTTACTCGTAGAAAAAATAGCCTCCTGGCAAAAAAATAAATCATTAACAACAGGTAATATATTTGCAGCCACCCTTTTCAAAGGAAAAGAGAACTAATTGTATAGATATGGGCCATTCTGTGCCAGACGTTGTCATATTGTATACATATACCATTATTGATTTTAATAAACAAATATCAAGGAAGTAAAGTTTTACTTGTTGAAATGTATTCATAAGATTCTAACAGTCTTCAGAATTATAGTCTGCAGAAATTACCAGTCTCCTTGTTAACCTGCATGTATTATTCTATATGGAGCAGCACTTGAAAATTAATAAAACCTGGAAAAATTGAATGTAGCATCTCAGTTGGTTATTAGAGTTGTGAATACATTAAATCAGCTGTTCCTTTGCTTACTGTTATTCTGTAGCTATCTACATTCAGATCAAGATGCTGTTTTGACCTTTATGAATATAGGCTCATGAGATAACGTTGTGAGGAGCAGGCTCTTTCCCGCCACCATTCTCCCCCAGTTCAGAACAATAGAAAAAATCAACTTTGAATAAATAGGAGTAAGGAGCAATTAAGGATTCATTGTGAGGCAGTGTGCCACCCCCCTGTCCCACTCCTGTCCTTTATTTCCATTACACAATGTTGAAGTGGTGGCCGCCACGGCTGCATCAGATCATGAAGGCTGTATCCCACTCAAATTGGATTCAGGGAAGGCAGATAATGACACAATAGCCAAAGGCTAATTTGAATAATGTGCCCACCTAACAGTGTTGGTCAAGGTCTGACTCAAGCCAAGTTTCAAAGAAACTAACTTCTTTAGTCAGTATGCAAATATGGTCATGGTCAATTACCTTACTCCATAAATAGTGGACAGCCCAGAGCCTGTTGAGCTCTCCTGCATGGCAGCAGGCTGCATGCCAGGATGTCCCCTTGACTAGGAGCATCTCTCAAGGTTACTCCTTGAGGCTGAGAGATTCCTTGCAGTAACAGATTCTCAGTAAGTGATTAAGCTTTGAAATCTTAGCTAAGTGGTACAAAGGTTTGATTGTGCACATATGATTCTTTAGATATAAACCGTTGACCAAGTCTGAGACTAAGTCTGTATATAGCTGTATTCTCTGAGGAGTTTAGAAGGCAAGGGGGTCCTTTCTGAACCTTGCAAGTCAACAGTTTTGTCTGACCCTGTCCTCTGCATTAAATAATCAGATGTACCTTGCCATCAAATCTTGTTAAACCATTGTTGCGTTTACTATCAAACTTTGTTAAATTACTGGTTTATACCAATAAACATATTGCTGCTTTACTCTTACCAGTGAAGTGTATCAATCCATCTGTGATGTGTCATCATGTGTCTATCTTCATTCAAAATAGCTGAAATCTGACTCCTTTGGGTGATATTGTATAATCTTTGTCATCTAATGATGTGAAAAGAGGGGAGAAAAAGTGTATTTATAAGGTTTTTAAAGGTTTAAAGGTGTATTGATACCAATTTCAGAAAAAAACCAACATTATAACACCAATATTAATGTGCACCAATGATGCACAAACTTTTTTGTTTTTCTAGATTCTGATAGATCTTACAACAGTCTCTTATAATAATGAAAAAATGCCTTCCTAGTACAGGAAGTCACACAGGCCTAGCTATCATATTAAAAATAAAACATAAGTAATATACCCACCTTCCACAGAAGAGCAGATTTCATGTGCAAAGAGGTTAAAGGAAATCAATAGTATGTTACTGAAATCAAACGAAATTGAAGAGAATGGCCTTGAGTTGATGCCTACGCCTAAGTTGGTCTTTATCTTTAAAGAGAAAACAGTGTTGCTTTGGCTTTGAAATTGAAGGTGCCATAGTTGTTAACTGTGACTCAAAGAAAAAGAAGTCACAAAAAAGGTTGTTTTTTAGTAAGTGACAGGTCAGTTTAAACAATTTTAAATGGAGCATCTGATGTTCAAGGAACCTAAAACACTAACCATTAGATTTAGTCCGTAGGTTATTTTCCTAAGGAAAAGTAACCTACAGTGAGAAGTTAAGACCTTAAAGACAATATGACAATAACATTGCGTAGTAAGCCAGATTTAGTACTTAAAAATAAGCCTGTAGGAAATAAAGCCTCATTAGATCTGCTGTTTGGGGAGCAATTTGTCTTTGATATTGTTATGAACCGGACTCAGTTATAAAACTGAAGTATACATGTGAGAAATCAGTTGGTTTGTTAACCTTCATTATAGCCATCTGGGCATGGAAATCCAGATGGAGGGCACCATCCCCCCTCTCAGGGATTTTGGTGAGTTATTATTCTTACTGTTACATGGTGGGTGCTGGCAAGTACAACAAATACTGGGAGAAGTACATTGCAATTGCTTTATCTGATAAAAAGCTGTTTATAGAATACATATATGAAAAAACAAACAAAAAAAAGGGCTGGCTGGATTAGTGTTGTCACTATGAACAGCTGAAAGCTGTATTTCATACTCTACGTGGAGAGTACACCATGTTAAATAAGGTCCCTTTATGATTGCTCACAAATTAGTGGATTTTTTTTTTTTTTTAATATAGCACATACATGATATATAAGATTCCAGGTTGCTTCCTAAATGCTTCTGTATTTATCACAACACTTTTTAATATGAAATTTTAAACAAGGGATTTCAAAAATTTCAACTATTCAACAAAGGATTTTCATCTGCTATTTAGCAGTGCTTCCACATAATCTAACTCTGCTTGTTGAAGTAATGAGGACTCTGCTTACAGTCTCTGTATATAAAAACTCTGTCTCTAAGAAAGCAATTTTATATTAATAATCTTTAGTTTTAGCACTCATTTGATCAATGCATTCTGTCCACAAATCAGGAACTTATGATACATGAGACCTTTCAGGATCATAGCCCAGTATTTCTGACAGTGTAATATACTATTACTTTTATGAGAAATTATATAAATATGAAATAATGGATACAGATACATACTGGTGAAGTCAGTGAGTGGTTTCCTATTAAACAATAGGCTGAGCATTAAATGCCATGATCTTGCCTAAGCACTGCACTGACTGAAATCCTAAAATTAAATTAAATCCTAAACCAAAATAGAAATCCCAGAAACTGATTAGTCATGCTCCACTCAGTGTAAAGAAATTGTTACAGGTGGCTCAAAACAGCCATACAAAGTCTCACAAACTTATTTTTCAGCTGGTACCACAAGATTTTGATTAATTTTTTATTTTGGGTGGATTAATTATTTTATTTTTGTTGAGCCAAAAGCTTTATTTTTATTAAAAAGAGAACAGAATTTCTCTTTCTACAAGATTATATTAGGAGATTTAAGCAGTGATATTTTTGGTAAAGACTGTAGTTTCTAGATGCTTTTACCAATTGAACAAAGATGGAAAATAAATGAATTAGTTTATAACAGAAGTAACTGTTGAATGTTTAATACGACTTTTCCTCCAGAGTGATGTCATTCTAAGAACACTGACTGCAAGCCATTTAATTAGCTTTAAGTTGTAATGAAACATAACTTTGTGCTTATTAAATATTCATGCATACCACTTATTTGTATTTGTTTGTTTAATTATTTTAGAAAGGCATCTATTAATGTTGCAAATTGGTACCTCATATTCAATTTAAAAACTTACTACTAAGAATGCATCTTGTACATGGGCAAGTTTGTAATCTAGTGGAATAAAATTAATTGTTTTTCCACTATAGGACTGGGGTGAGAGTAGAATGCAAGAGAAAAGCAAGAAGGGGAAGTGTCATAAAACAGTTTGCCTTAAATCCTCCTGAAAAACGGCACGGTGGCTGAGAGATATTATTGTATACTGCAGCAGGAAAATATTTTTTCATCTTCTTTCCCAAACTAATGTTTCAATGCTACAGAGTCTGCTACAATTTGACTCCTGATTATGTCTTATCAAAAAGTAAAGATACCTTTAAACACAGTTTTGAAGTGTGCTCTAAAATATATCATTTTGGCTCACTCAGCCAATCAGGCTAAGCAGGTTCTATAGAAAAACTGGGTTTAAATAAATGATAGATGGATGCTGTCTACTTAGAAAAAAAGTGTTGTTCATAATTTCTACAAAAATAACTTCAAGGATCTGATGACAGGGATGCCAATGACCCTCTAAAGTGCAGACTGTCGCTTAGTTTTCAAAGGAAACTGCAAGCTAGGGAAAGTGATTTGTTCAGGACCATTGGGAATTGGCCAGGAATGTATGCAACCCACCAAATAATCTACAAAAACCTCCCAAAGAATACTGCATCACATAGGCTCTAGCCACTCTCTTAACTATACAAAATTACCACCAGCAAAATAAGTAAAAGGTAACATATCTGCCAATGGTGCAGCAAACCTATTGAAGAAGGTGAAGCTTTTTTCTTTTTTTTTTTTTTTTTTTGGCACAGCTGGAAAGGTTGAACTGGAGCTTGAACAATTTTTTTTTGGAATCTGGTCTTAAAATGGAAGATAATATTCAGAATATGCCTAGTGGCTGAGAATCATTATTTTACTTTTAATTAATATTAGCCTGTCATTGCAGTAATTTCTTAAGATTTCCATTAGAGTTTTAACTCCATCTTGTGTCACCATTTATTATTAACATAGAAAGACCAAAGGAGAAAATAAAGTTCTCTCGTTTAAGAGTAAATTCTCTGTAACCTTGTGTTAGCTATCTTTTAAAAAATACGTTTGTATAAACCAAAGCAAATTGTACAGAGATTTGCTTAACCACTTCAAGCAGCATATGTAAATACCCCTTAGACACAAGTACAAACTTTAATGACTATTATCATTACTACAGACACCCAAGAGTTCTGTGTTTGTAAGAGTTTTGTTCTCACACTGATTACACATTAGGGATTCCTTCTATGAATCTCTGTAAGCAAAGCAAGAGAGAACTTTGTAGTTTTGATCAAAAATACAAACAGAAGAACAAGCCAATTTTTAATGCCATATTGAAATTTCCCTATGGTGCACAGAAAAAATCTATGTACGGTATATATGATAATATCTGTAAGCAGCAACTAACACACAAAGAGATGCTCTACAATTTCCAAAGCTTCACACTGCCAGCGTGCTTTTCACTGGCAATTAACTGCAAGAAATGATACCTTAACAAGTGTCAAGGGGAAACAGAGACTTTGATGAAGCACAAGCTGTTTTTAAAAGAGTTTGATAATATTCAGGAAAGCCTTTTTCTTTTCCCATTTTCAATACTATTATATTTTAACACCTTTCTGGTTTGCAACTGTGTCCTGCCACCTTCAAAAAGCTAAATAAATCTATTACATGGTATATACCACAATTCAAAGCTAAAAACATTTCCATCAGAAAAAAATTTAGTAGTTGCATTTCCCAAACACTAGAAATGTGCCTTCAGAAGGAACTTAATGTTATCTAGGGCCCAAAAAATCTTAACCATTTTCCCTAAATCTCAGGAACAGGGCACTTAACAGTCAACAACATTTCAAAATCAGTGGTTAGCCCAGAGAAGTTTCTCACTATGACTATTCACCATGAATGTCTTCCAGATTCTAAAATGTTCATTCTGGGCTTACTTCTACAGTTCTTTCTCCAACAAACAGCTCTACCTACATGTGGAAATAGCAAGCTATATAAGAATTTGAAATATATGTAAAATTGATTTTCTACTCAGTTTGTACACCACCATAATCACTACTTAATGTGATTCACCTGTATAAGATTAGAATAATCTAATTTAAGACAGCTAATTATGCATATCCTATGGCTGTAGGACATTATAATTCTCTTCAAAAATCACAGACCTGCTTTATCTATTCACTGCTATACACCTTTATAGCTATAGGCTCCTATTGACTTCACTGTCTAGTAAAAAAGGGCGACCCTTTGTCTATGTCTAGGGAGACTAAGTTAGGAAGGAAATAAAAAAAAAGAAACAAAATAAAGACGAGTAAAAATACAAGGGAATGAAAGAAAATAAACGTAAAAAGGCAAGGCAGGGAATCAAATAGCATATGTGGTCCCACCATATAGTATGATTGCAACACTCACTTATGTGATAACTATTTTCTGTCACATCCCTGAGTGGGAATCACAAGGCTTCTGGAAGAGAGGAACAGGCCATGGGCTGTGATCTATCAGAATAGTTTTTTCATCCTGTAACCCCATCTGGAGGATCATGAGGCAAGAGACATCAGGGATAGCCAGTGTTTAATTGCATTCCTTTAGAAGAAGTTTCTTTGGAATTTATAATCAAATTCCAAAAATGACATATCTATGGCCCTATCATGATGTTTATGGTAATGTCCCCCCTTCAGCAGAAAGGTCCTGAAGCTTGCAGCCCATATTTCGCAGCATGTTGATTCTGAACATACCATCATTAGACTGAGTACCACATTTTAAGGAATTTTATAGAACTGAAAAACTCTGTAATTAGTAATGGTCATGTGTTTTGAGCATCTTCATTCTTCACTGTTTATAAAGACCTTTTTACTCCTTCCCAAGAATGAATGGACTAAAGCATATTGTAAAGGTTTAGTGACAACATATATATTCCTTTTTCAGTTTTAATCATGGAAGCAAAAGTTATGCTAGGGCTAGTCAATTTGTTGTCTGTTTTTTTTTTAGAAGTAATTCTGATCAACATAATCAAGAACTTAAAAAAGCAATAAATTAGTATGTCTGCTTTTTCCCTTTGTTTTTAAGACACATGGGGACAATCACATGCATCAGTGGTAATAGGAAAACAATCATCTTTTTAAGGGTGCAAATTAAAGAGTTGTGAAAGAACAGAATAGTGAAAACTTTTTTCTGCTTTCCTTGTTGAATAAATCTTTGTTTCACAAATGCCTTGTATAAACTTAAATTTTTCAAAAAAAAATTAGATGGCAGCATGCTCTGTTCCTTTTATCTTTAATGATATGTTTTGATTACAAAGGAATAAAAATAAAAATTACAGAGATTAGTTTAAAAATAGGAAAGAGTATTCTTCAGAGAAAATTCTCACAACATATTTTTTCCCAGATGTTGTAGAGAGGGAAGATGAGAAAAAAAGAAAACAGAAACTATTCATATTGATAAGGATGAACAGGGGAACAGGCTGACAAAAAACTTACTAAGTGCTGGCACTTATCCCTGAACAGAAAGAAAACTCTAGATTCTTATTTTGGTTTGTCAGTGAAACTGCCAGTGGCAATGGAAGGACAAAATCAAACCAAAACCACAGGACAATAAATCTATTTGAATTTAGACACTTATAGTCTGACTAAGCAACCTCTGTGGGCCAGCCTCATTGCCAAAATATGGAACTTGCTGCCTGTTAAGAGACTGCAAATGTTTTCCTGCATATACAGTAATTACAGCGGACAGCTGGGCATAATACACAGAATTCAGTTTTGAACGACTTACTAGTTTTTTATCCAAGTCTCCCTTGTACTGCAGCAAAGCGTTATGTATAGATTCAACCAAGAGCCAAGAAGGGATTACCATGCTAAACTACAAGTGAATACAAGAATGCAGGATCTGTTTCACTTCTTCAACTAACCTCCCAAATTTACATAAAAAAAGAAACTGGATAACAAGGCAAGTGTAAACACTATTTCTTAATCTGTACACTGGTCATGGTTGAAGGTGTATCTCAAGAGTGATTCTAACATTAGAAGAGTTAACAAATTCTGTAGTTCAGAAAAAAAACTTTGAAAATTTCAGTCTGCTGTTCAATTTACAGAAGGATTGTGAGTCATAGTAGGTATAACTTTCCCTGTTCTCTATGCAGCAGAAGAAACTAAGTCATAGCAATCCTATACAAGTAGTTTTTAAATCTCACGTGAAAACATTTTCTGATTTTGCAGCCAGTGGCTTTGTGGGATGTGTTTTCTAATTTTTAAATCTTGGGAAAAGTCTTTCCATACATAAATCTTGACGTATTTCAGATGAAAATCGTCTCACATGCATAAGGTGAGGATACCACACCTTTCATTTGCACCTCATGGGGAACACAATTAGCAAGGGTTCCTCCCTTGCACAATACCACTAAACCCAGGACTATTAACTGTAGAGGAATGAAGGTGGGTTAATTAACATTGATAATATACAGCTGTGGGCTGGCTTCAGGGGTGGTGGGTTGGCTGATGTAGGTAAGGTGCAGCTGTGGCTGGTTCTGTTAAGTGGTTGGGCAGCCAAGGAAAAGAGAGGGGGAAGAAACAGAGGGAGTAAGCAATGTGTGTCCTGGTTGAGGAGAGACTAGGAGAAGGAAGCAGAGGGACTGGTGTGAAAAGAATGGTGGTATGTGATGGCAAAAGACCTTGTTGCAGCTTGATAGTTTGGAGAGTGCTGTAGCAATTAACAACCTTTCTTTTCTTTGCTAAAGTCTCCCACTCTGTTTTTCTCTTGGGAGTTGCTGGAAACTCCCTCTGTACCAGTTCTTTTTAGCATCTTTTGTGACTTGTTTTCTCCCTGTATTGCACATCATAAAGTCTAGTCATAATGGAGAGATGTGATGTACACACATGATCCAGGGAGGAAAGTCATATTCCTCCAGGTCTCCAATTTACTTCTGTACTCTTCTTTCCCCCAGAAGTTAGTAGAAATTACCTCTTTGACTCCTCTCACTTTTTTCTTCCTTTCTACCTGCTACTCTGAAGCACGGTAGCCTGACAAAAAGTTTCTCCATCATATCCGTCTGTGATAAAACTGTAAGCTTCTCTTTCCAAAGCACTTTCAAATGCAGCCTGTACCTTTCAAAGTACCCAGTAGGACGCTGTGATTCCTCTGCGTACATTCTTCTGTATATAACTGGGGCTTTTAAGAGATACAGGCATCAACATGCCAGAAGGTTTAGCTGATTTGTACCTTATAAGTGCTCGAGTTTTAAAGTTCTTAGTCTTGTGTTGGCAGTGCAAGAAACAGTTAGAAACCCACTATAAGTGTCTTTGTTTTGTAATGAATAAAACTCCAAGCTACAGGAGGTTTTAAATAACTTCATTCTTCAGATCCAGGAATGCACCTGCAGTGCTGTCAAATATAATGATTTTTACATTGCATTTCTAATGAGTCTTAGGTGCTTGCTACATGGAAACATGGTTAAAGGCTAGGTATGTGAGATTTTTCCCTTATTCAAAATGGATTTCGTGTTCTATTAATATTGATAAGATTGAAGGTAACTGGATAAATGCCATTTCAAATTTCTTCTTGTGGAAGTGCAGCTGCTAATAAGAAAGGTGCAAGACCTCCTGGGTGTTTTTAAAGGTACAGTTACCTTGGCCACAAGTAACAGCATTTCCAGTTTAGAGTGCAATGATATGGATAAAAATATACCTGTAAAAAGACCATGAGAGCCATATGCAGAACAAGGAGATGCACAAAAACAGCAACAGAACGGATTGAAGATTATAGAGTGGCAGAGGACAGCAGATAGAGAAGCAGTACAGAAGCACTCAGCTCTTGAAGCAGTTCGGGACGCAGTTCATTCTTTTCAAATCTGGATTTGGTCTTCAATGTCCAGTTTTGAGTGAATAACTTTCTTTAAGAAGCTTTGATGTAAATATAATATTTTACACATTTATTTTGCTTTCAGGACAGTTTAAGGAAAATCCTGGAATTTTTGGAGATTAAGTTTGAGACCGCAGATTGCGTTGGGCTCATGTTCTCCAGTTGACAGAATGCAAGAAAATGCTAAAACAGTGCAAAATAGATTTTACCATTTCTCTACAGGAAGGACTAAAATCTCTTCCCATCTTCTTTTTCCAGAGTATCTTTGTAGTTTCTAAGCTTACTTTAATCTCCTTTACCAAAGTAGATGTTCTCTGTTCTTTCAGCTGAGCCCTATAGATAAACACAAAGGGAATATGAGACAACAAAAAATGCACCCCTTATAATAAGCCAAAATTTGTATGGGATGAATATTACCTGATGGAGAAATGGCAGTTTTCTGATAGCCTGAGCTGTGCCAGCATGAAAATTAATTACACTTATAATTTCCAGAAACAAAGAAGGTATCCAGAACATACAGCCTGTATAATAGGAAGTGCTTCTTCAATCCCCTTTAGCCGTATGTTCAGATACCTCCATAACAACCAAATGGATTTTTATAAAACTTTTTAAGCACTTCACCTCTGGATTGAGCACAAGTCTTAGAAATTTTCTTCCAGGAGTTAATGGCTTGGAAAGTTATAAGCAGCAGGAATTAAGCTCTTAAAATGGAAAGAACATCTTAACCATGACTATTAAGCTTGTACCTTTGTCACCTCAAGCTGTGAGTTCAGATCTCAAAAGTTATGTGGCATCAGGCTGACTCAGTGCTCAGATGAGAACCCTTTAGGGAACACTGAAGTAGAAATTCAGGACAGCACTGTTCCCACTGAGCTGCTAATGAAGTAGTACCCACGCCAGATGTTTAAGGATGTCCAAGACAAGGCAGAATTATTGTCTTATCTGACTAGTGATATAGTTACTCTGACAGTATAGATGTGAACTCCTGTGTCCTGGTCTGAGACCAATTTACATAGTTTCTTTCTATCATCCCTCAGCCTCATTTGGGTATGCAGTTCCCTACTTCTTGCTCTGGAAGTATCATAGTTTATAAACAATAATTGTGTGCCATCAGGAGCTAGACATTCAGTAGTCTTCACTGTCATTTTGTAACTGTAGTGGTAGACTACTAACCACAGAGGTACTGCTCGGACCTTGTCTGTGTCCCTGGAGAAACCACACCAAATAGAGCTTTTACCCTGGTATGCGGAAAGCTAGGATTTTAAACAGGGCACTCTACCCTAATTGTCCGGTGTCTTTGACTGAAACAGAAAGGCAGCTCTGTCTCCTTTTAAAAGAACTCATTTGCTCAATGAGGAGTTAAATTGAAGCATCAGTAAGTAAATTGTAGTGCTGAACTTCAGTCAACCTCTCTAGTATCCTTCACCCTATTAAGATGCCACAAAAATATTTTCTAGTCTCAAATTTATGTTTTGATTTAATAACTGTATGGATCCTTAAAGGTGTTAGATTGTGAGAATTACTATGTATCTTGCATATGTAGAATAGCTGGTAAAGTTTGGAAAAGACCTTATGATCTATTTACATGGATTTTATATTGCAAACAAGCATTTGTCATTCTAACAAATGAAAGGAGTAAAGGATGTTCATAGAGCTTTATTTCCCAATACACAATTTCATCTGAAGTTAGCAGGAATTGCTAGTGTTTATTGCTTTGAAAATTCCAACTTTGAACATTTAATCCTGTCATTTTACCACTCCAAAACAGGAATTAATAAACTCAGTGTAAGTTCAGGCAGGAGCCTTTGTGCTCTTCCCACATGCCTTGTCATTTGTTCCAGCACTGGGCTTTTTCTTTTTTTTTTTTTTTTTTTTTTTTTTGTACCTGTTTTGTCTGTCCCCTGGGTCATATTAGTTCAGAATAACATCTCACAGAAAGAAATTTAATGGCCCTTGTCAAGTAGTTTGTTCTGCAGACACAGGTACTCTCTTAACATGAAGAACTCATCCTCCTGCTAAAACTATTGGCTAGTATGCCCCTTAAATATCTGCAGACTTCCTTTTACTCTGGTTTCCTGAGAAAATGAAGCTTATGCATTTGCATTGTTTATTTATCCATCTATCTATTCACCCTATGCCTGCTGCCTACTCTTTATTTAATTTATTGGCCAGATTCAACCAAACTTGGCAAGAGGAAAAGCCATTTCAAATATAAATAGATTTCTGAGAATATAAACATTAGTCAATGAGCAGAGCTGCAGTTACTGCAGTGAGAGATGAAGTCATTGTTTTCCTCTTCTGCTAGAGAGAACAATGAATGCAATTTACACACCCCACAAGGATGCACATGCCCCACCTTCATCCTTTATGTGTCCAGCAGCTGGAGAGAGATTGAGTTCACCAGGTCAATAGAAATATATTTTTGATAGAAAGCTACATACACTTAATCTGAACCTATTCTTTCTCCAGCATTTTCACTTTTATTCCAAGTTTAGTTCTGGGTCATCAGGCAAATCAAAAGTGCTTTTTTGCCATTTAGAATCCAGAAAAGTGTTTTCTTCCTTCCATTTAGAATCCAGAAAAGTGCTATTTTGTATGCCATTATTTCATGAAAATCTGTGGAATTAAGATTTGTTGTTTTCCACTTTTACCAGTATTTCAGTTATCATCTACATAATATCATATAGATCATATGCATATAATACATAAAACATGGGTGGGAGCAGACACAGCTCAAGTTATAGTGTGTGCCAGCAACAGCATGTTCCCAAAGGTTAGGTTTAGATGTAGCCACTCCATTTAAAAGAAAAAACAAGAACTGTAGTCATACAGACACAAACGTTAATATGCCATGTGGTGTGTCATGGTCATAGAACACACCTTGGCATTTTGTTTTTATAAATAGAGGAATAGCCTTAGGAGCTAAAAGATATTTCCTAAAGTATTTAATATATAATGAAACACACATTCACACACCTTTTCTTAAAAAAAAAAAACAAACCAAACAAACAAACAAACAAAAAACCCCACAACCCAGTGCCTTTAGTCTTTGGACACAATAATAACAGGGAATCAGATGAGCAGGAATATTTTCATATTTGCCAGCTGTTCACATACCAATTGATTTAACACTTTGTCAAATTACTGTAATGATGCAGGCACTGGACAATAATGAATTATTCTCTTGCAAGTATACTGAAAAATCTGTTGTTTTGTATGGCATATGAAGTCATTCACATATCATTAGAATAAATACCAAAAAAATGAGCAGTGTTAAGGATATTTAGATTGTATTAGTTTTGGAATATCTTGATTTAGAGATAAATTTTAACAGTGTTCACTGAAACAGGTATTTACTGTTAGCATCTGAATTTTATTCATCAAGAAAATATTTTTTCCTCTATGCAAAACAAAAGAAATGAAGTTCAGTTTCAGAATGGAATTTTGTTAATACTGAACATATGGATGACAAACTTATTATTTTACTCATCAGTGTTAAAGAAATACATTACTGAGTAGAAGGAAAAATACTGCAGTGCAGTAACTTTCAGCAATATTCATGCTCATCAGCTTCCTACTTTGTTGTTTTGAAATATTTATACATGCGTGCAACAGGGACCAAATCATCAGGGGTGAAATTCAACATAGTTTTATTGAAAATAAAACTGTATTGTCTCTGAGGTTGAGCAATTTGTGTACCTACGCAAGAAAAGTATTTAAATTTTACTGAGAAGCTCCCATTCCACGCTGTAAACAAAACTACCTTTCCATGTGAAAACGGGGACACAGGAGGACCTTTCCCTTTAATCTGCTACAATTCCCCTGTGGTGCTCCTTAAGGCAGAGCTGTATAACCAGAGTCCAGAATAAATGCCCGTTCATAAGAGATTGGGTCTGAACTAGTATCCCTGATTCAAAGCCTGTTTGGAGATATGTGTAATAGGCTCTAGCCTCCAAACTCCACAAAATAGGGACTGAACTGTAGGGAATCAACTGTAAAGAGCCCTACGCTTATTCCTGCCTCCTGACAGGGCAAGTCTTACTCTGCTCTGCTTGAGTTCTGTGTGTGTTTTGCTCACAATGCTCACCATGTTTTTATTCCCAAACAGAACTGCGCAGTGCTAAGTACCATCTGGAACCAGGGTGGCCTTTGTCCTGTACATGGAACCTTTACAGGGAAATATACATTAAAACTTCAGTGCCCCACAGAGGTTACATCTCCAGAGTATACTAATAGGGTAATCATTAGTAACCACCAGTGACAACTCCTCTTATATGTAGGATGGAGAACATGCAGAATGAGTTTTGATATACCTCATTACATGTGCCACTTAAGCAAGTATAGGATGTGGAGAACGTAAACAGCCAAAACCAGGACCAGCACCCACAGCCGGGATCCACTGTTGGGGCTCTTGCTGTATTGAATGATTATACTGAACTCTGAAGCAAGTGGAAAAATACTGAAGAAATAAGACGAGGTTACGGCCAGAACAGTGGGATGAAGAAAAAGGAGCAAATTGCAGATGTTTGCTCAAAAGCAAGGCCAACGGGACGTGATAAGAGGAGCTGGGAAACCGCAGAAAGGAGCCTACGTGCCAGAGAAAGCAGAAACAGAAATCTTCCCAGTAAACAATTGTTAACCAATCATATTATTATACGCTTGCAAAATAGCCAACCACATTATTGCACGCTTATAGAATGCCTTATAAAAGTCTACCTGGTTTGTACAATAAACGGATCAGATCTTGAACTCTGTGAGTATTTGAATCTGACTCCCGCTCGCCCGAAATGCCCGCAGCAATCCACCATCATACTTCTTTTGCCCGGGAAGCTCCTATGGCAATAATGGTATGTATTCACGCATTCTTCACGGCCAGCTGATACCCACATCTAAATAACCAAAGCCATAATCAGTCGATTCATATACGAAACTTATAAACAAACAAACAAACAAACAAAAACCCCAAAACAAAACCAGAACCACCAGAGACATTCAGAAGGGTAATCATTACAAATTATTTGGCAAGCTCAGAGAAAGCACTGTGGTTCACAGCCTGTATGTCTGAGCCATATGACTTATTTTTGTGCATTCTGAGGAAGAAAGCAGTATAGAATTAAAATTGCAGAGCTGTTGTTACCAGGATTTTAACACACCAAGTGGTCTCAGGATTTCAGTTTCATCAAATGTTAAACTGATTTTAAAATTGCTTTTATGACTTATGAAATCATTGCCCAATTTGGGATATTTATATATATTTATTTGGTATATTTATCTTTAGTTCTGTCTCTGAACTCTGCTGTTGGCCATTCCCAGTTAAAGGAGCACATACTTGTCTTTGCCATATATACTGACAAAAGCACTGATTTCTGGCTTTAGGATGAAATGCTCACTAAAGCACAATATAAATCTATATCTATATTACCTTTTGATGTTAACTATTTTGTGTATAGCAGGATTTTTATGTTTTCATATTTAACTCTTCTGATGTTGCTAAATGATAGATGCTGTGAAACAGCATTTTATTACATGTGTTCAAAAAATAAGGTTGTATAATGAAAGACAAAGGAAGGGAGGAAGGGAAGGAGGAAGGAAGGAAGGGAGAGGGGAGGGGGAAGGGATGAAGGAAAGAAGGGAGGAAGGAAGGGAGGAAGGAAGGAAGCAAGGAAGGAAAGGAGGAAGGAAGGAAGATCAAAGTTTTTACCCCCACTTCTTGGTACCCATATTTCCTCCCAATAAAGTTCATGACCTTGATGTAGTACAAGGAAAATTATGACAATGTGGAGTTCTTGTGAAAATCTCATTCAAAGAAAATATAAGTCCAGGACCTTCCCAACTAGTACTAGCAAGCTTTCAGACAGAGATATTCCAAGTTATCTAAAAAACAAGAAATGTGATGTGCACAGGACTGGTTTGGACTATTAGGGTAATGGTTTATTACTCCCATGCTGTGCAGAGTTCTTTTTCATATTGATAGAAAGGTTCATGATAATTAGAAGTTAATCTTGGAATCTCAGCATTTTCTGATCCTCTTCCTGAAAGCAGGCATGCCAGATAGAGGAAAGAAAGCTATCTGTAAACATCATAGTCTTAATTTGTAAAATGGAGCCTATACATCAATAAAAATTAATTTAGCAGTGCTGTTCCAAGAAGAGTAAGCAAAAACTTTAGTCTGTGTCTCAAACTATTTTTTTTCTTCCTAATACTTGAGACAAATGAGTGAAATTCAAGGTGCTCTCAGGAAAAACATTAAGGCAATTGGAAAGTTTGGAAATCGCTACATAGGTACCAAAAGACACAACAATTACTGTCAGTAAAATATGATTTTCAGAATGCTAAAAATTTTGCAAAAAATTCTCAACTGCAGAAACATACTGTCTTAGGTGAATAAAAGGCATAGGGGTTTGCACACATCTGGGAACAAGAATGAATGATAGGATTTGACACAGCATCAAAACTGACACATTCACATAAGAAATTTTAATAGTTGCAGTCTAATAAGCAATTTGGCATGGATTCAGACATGAAGAATAAAATTACCTAAATGCTGTAGTGATTGCCCAAAATGAATACTAAAAAGATTGCGTGTGCCTGAAATTGCTTACAAGATGGAGAATTTTGGGAAAAAAAGTCATTTTGAAACTGAGTTCCAATGTAAATAATATGAGTTATATTAAAGCAAGTACACTAGCTGTTTCCAAAGTAATTCTGGAGATATCTGTCAGGAACACATTTCTACTAATTATGTAGAAAAATAGCAATAATAGTAATATTAATAGACCCTGAAACTAAATATGTTACTGCATTCAGGTTCTATTTTCCTTCAGAAGCAATAGACCTCACAACAAAAATTTTAAACATTTTGTTAAAATTTACTTATGACTTGTTAAATCATGACATTTACATGTAGCTTGGAGGCTGAGTGTTGCAGGGAAAAAAATCGAGATCAAAATATCATGTGATTTTTATCTTTTCATTACAGCTCAAGTTTTGAAAGAGGAATTACTTTTACATTTAATTCATGGTAATTCCATAGAAGTCACTGTCACAAGAAATTTTGAAAGTTATAATCTTAGCCTAGATAATCATCAAAAAGGATTAGAAACCTATGAGAAATACTCATAGAACCACTAGAAATGATGAAAATTTAGGCATGTAAGTATTCGCAAATCAAATCAACCTGCTGTATGAATGCCAGAAAACTGGGATTAGATGGGTATTCCCTCAGTGTCAGAATATTCCATAACTGTTAGGATACAATAAGGATATCATACTCTCTAGAAGGATTCAGTACTGTCCACATATTATGAACCAATTAGATTGAATCGTTGTGACTATCTCTTAAATGAAGCAAAAGTGGTGTCTCCTGCTCAGAAAACATTTCAAATAGGAGATATCACAGGTGGCCTTTAATTGTTTGTTCTCAGTTTCTGTATGTCCAAGTTTTAAGACCCAAATTTGTCTTCACAGGGGCAATCAATACTGAAGGGCAAACAAATTGACTTGAAGTTGGAACAATGTAGAAAAATCGGGCTTCTGAAAAGCCAAGCCAAGATTTTGAAGCTGAGAACTCAAATTAGGTAATACTCGCAGAGGCCAACATCCTTTGTGCCTTGCTGTCTTCTCTGCAAAATGGGGATAATTCAGCTGCCCAGTCTGATAATCATCACCAATAATGTTTGTGATTCACTCTACTATTTGAGTTAGAGTAGATTAAAATTGCTAAGGAAAGAGTTTAATTATGGTATGTTTTGAAGATGATAAACAAACACTTAGGACTGCATAGTAAATGAGGAAGATGAAAGAAATATTGAATTAATTCACTGAATTAAGCAATGAGGCATAATCATACCTATGCCTGGAGTTAAAATGGCATAGCCAGATTGCATTTGTAGTTTTAAACTGGGCTGCCTAAGAAAATTATGGAATATCATGGTGGGTTAACCTGCTGGCTGCCAGGTGTCCACCAAGCTACACTCTCACTCCCACTCTTGAGTGGGACAGCCTGCCTCACCATGGTTTTCTCTGTGGGCTGCAGGGGAATCTGCTTTGATGCCTGGAGCAGGGCTCCAGCTCATGGAGCACCTCCTCCCCCTCCTTCTTCACTGACCTTGCTGTCTGCAGGGCTGTTTCTTTCCCATTCTTCCCATTCCTCACTCTCACAACTGCTGTGCAGAGTTTTTTACCCTTTCTTACACACGTTATAATAGAGACTCCACCAGCTGTACTAATGGTTTGGCCAGCAGCAGGTCCAGTTGCAGCTGACTGGAATTGGCTCTGTCCAACATGGGGGTGGCTGCCCCTTCTCATAGAAGCCACCACTGCAGCCCTCTCACTACCAAAACTTTACTGCATAGAACCAGTGCAAAGATCCATCATTCAGGTTTTTAAATAACATTTTATGAAGAACATGTATCATCCATCATCCTCAGCTATGATGCAGACCGACAGCAGAAGATCCTTGGCAATGTCCTGTCTCAAAAAAAGGAAACATTTCACAGGCAGACTGCTAGAAATAGAAACAAACTCATTTTCTCATGAAGAACCTACATAAAGCAGACGCAATTGTTTCATTGTATCAACGAAGTACCTCAAGACTGAGAAGACATCAGAGAACAGCAATAAAGAGAAGTATTTATTCAGGCTGGTCACTCTGCCTTTCTATCTCCTTGGAGGCCAAGGTGGCTACAGTTCTTCCCTATGCATGGCTCCACAAAGTTTCCTAAGTTGTGGAATTCTCTGTAGGTTATACTATAACATCTTTTTCTATTTCCTGTTTCAAAATTAAGGGGATAAAATATGCATCGGTACTTGTCACTAAGGTTTACTGCTTACTGCTTAAATTATATTGGATGGAAGATGACAGCCAGTACGAAAGGGTCTATGATTTTAGGTATATTGCAACAGGTGGCCATATAATTCAGTGTGATTGACAGCTAACTCCTATGGAGTCTTAGCTAGCCATGAGGCAGATTATATAGGAGACTGCTTACACAGCTTTCATTTTAACTAACTGTAAGAACAGCCCCCGGAAAGGTATCATACTTGGCTATTTTTTAAAGATGTTGAAGGACAACTACGGGTCAGAAATAGAAATAAAAAAAAAATGTGTGATCATGTGGAGTATTAACATAACAGGGGGTGATTACTGAGATGGCTTAATTCCAGCAACAATACACACTTTCAAGTTATTCTTAACACTGTATGATGCTATTTAGCACATTTAAATATAGATGTACATTATAGTCAACATTGGGAAAGCAATACAGATTAAGATAATGCAGAATCTAGTATATTAGAACAATTTCTCAGTGTATCATATTAGTCTCATAAAGTCAGTTATAAACCCATGAAAGTTTCAAGCCTTTTTCTAGCCCCTGAAGATCTGTCTTATCAGAAAATCAGGGCCTAGATTCCACATCACTGAAGCAAATAGAAAAATGCCTATTGACTTTGATGGTATTTGTATGAATATTTCAAAATACTGGTTTAAGGTTCCTGAAGTTCAACTTTTCTAAGTGACACCAACATTAGTGTTAAGAAATTTTGTCTCAGAAGGGCTTATTATTGTATTAGCCTTGAAGAACAGGAATCTTCATGACCTCTTACAGCTGAGCATGGATCAATGATGTTAATCACACTCAAAATGAATATTTCCAATACTTGGATTCTGCCTTGCTCCTTTGATGTAAGCTTGATGACTGATAGTGGGTAGCTTAAGTCTTTTTGGTACTACTCGTCCACAATTCCTCAGCTAAATATCTTTGCCTAAGTATGGGGTATTTTTATTCTTCCGTGTAAATATTTGGAGCAGAAGATGGAGTTATATTTACAAATATATTAAGGATTCCTGGAATATGAGTCCATTGCATTTCAAATATATATTAATATTTCATATCTGAGGGTAGTCCTGGTGGCAAAAGTATGTATAATATCAATTCACAATACTATTTGCAATGTCAGCTCCATTTTTGGTGGGTGCAGGAAGTGGAGGGAATGGGAGAAAGAAGAGCTGTGTAACTGCACCATTTTACTTCTGTCATGCAATGCAGTAAGAGGAGAAGATTGCCATTAATATGATTCACCTCACCCTTCAGTTTCACTTCCAGTAAATCAATCTCAATAAGTTACATAAACCATAATAAGTGCTAGGATTTTTACAAGTAGAAAGGACAGTGATTGTCTCAGAGTACTTACTTCCTACTGTGCTTATTTTGACTGAAGAAGAAAAATGTATGTAAAAAACCAACCTTGGATAATAGAAGAAAGGAGAAGAAACAAATACGAAGAAGAAAACATTTTTAAAGTCAGGAAGATATATGAGAGCAAAGGAAATTGTAAAAGAAATATGTAATCAGTATGTAAGGAATAATTATTATCCTTTCCCTAATGACAACAAATGAGACAAACCTGCTTGGATCTCAGAATTTGTTGGAGTAGTAGAGGCTGGAGAGCTACTGTGGAAGCAGTGTCCTCTATTGTATCTTCTGCTCTTTTTAAGTGTTGTTCTGAGGCTTCCCCTAGCTGGTGTTTTCTTCAACACCATGTACACAAGTTACATCCCACATAGCATCTGGGTGTTTTGCAGTCTTATATGTATCTGTTTTCACGAGGCCATCTCATCATCTTACAGGTAGGAAGCAAAGTGCAACGAAGCCGCTGATTATAGTATCAAAAAGTTGGAAAATTGTACCCTTAAGATTGGCTGTCCTCATTATTTAGGCTCAGGGGAACCAGCAGGGAAATATACTTCCAGATGGTTGCCTGAGTACCTTCCACACAGAGTTGAAAAGAGTGAGCTGGGAGGAGGAATGGCAAGCACAGAGATGTTGGCAGCAGGGTGTATAGTAAAGCTCAGATCTTTTGGTTAGCTGTACACCTATTGCCCACATGGGTCTCTCGTGCTGAATTGCAGACTCCTGGATTTTGGTATTGTTATTGTAAACAGACCAAGGGCACACCTTTATTTTCAAGTCAGAGAGGAATGTTTGTGAAGTGCTTGGTTCTCTTAAAGCAATATTCAAAGAGGTATCTGAATTTCTAGTGATGCAATTTTCTGAGGACAATTTGGACTGGCTGCTTTTGGAAGCAAGGTAGACTCCAAAAGCCTCTGCTGGGGGCAGGATGAGAAAATAATACTCATGGGAGGTACGTTTCCCTCCATTTTTATGATTTAGCCTAGGGGAAAAAAAAGAAAATTTATATAAATATATATATATATAATAAATATAAATAATAAGGCTTAGGAAAACTAGGAAAAGCAAACCATTATTCACCTCATTCTTTATGAGCTGCTATTGTGCTAGCAAGAGATACCATGCAATAAGCCACAAAGCAATAACAGTTTCATTTCCCTCTTCCAAATTCTTCTCTTTTTGGCTACAGAAGTTATTTCTGAACAACAAAATCCATTCTGTGATCTTAATAACATATGCTTCTATGCCAGCATGATATTATGAAAATGATTTACAGTTTCAGTAGGAGCTGGAAGCATGCAGCACCTCTGAAAATCCATCTGTTTTTTAACCTTAAAAAGGAGAAAGTGCCCACTGCTAAGCTATTGCAAATCAAATATAACCAGTTAATTAATTAAGAATCTATCTTCTTTAAAGTACAAAATTAGGACTCTACTGTACAAGACCATTATCATGAGTAAAACTATTATGGGTGAGGCTTGCATTCTGAATCAGTAACACACACACACACACACCTTTTTCACACACTAGTCACAGGGAGGACCATCAAAGGAGGAAAACTATGAATATTTTTACTTGAGAGAGAAGGCAAAGACTAACATAACCTATTTATTTTCAGTGGGGAGGAGGTATTCATGACACAGTCACCTTAGAATATGATTCAGAGTATAAAGGTGATGACCTGGGTTTTTTTGAATAGTTAGTGGAAACACATGTTCCCGGGGAGGATTCAGAGCACCTGTGGTATAAGCCCAAGGTTGACCTTATGAGCATTTGTCCACTCCCAACTCCCCACACTCTTTAACCTCATCCAGTTTCCAAAGAGGAAGCAACTAAAAAGCTAAAACCACTATTAGTAATAGGAGCATATCAGTCATCCTGGCTTAATGCTGGATAATTCAGACCATTCATTAAAAGGTCTCCTAGAATACCTATAAAACTGTTGGGAATTGTGTCTTTAAAGGCTTGGGTATTGTCATGAAGTGCAAAAACTGCTGTGCTGCACAGTGCCAATCAAATGGAAATCCTTTGTTAGTGTTAACAAAGGTGTTGTATGTCATCATCTGGCTATGGAGATATTTCCAATAATTCAAGCAGGATTTGAACTAAAAAGCTTAAAAATAAGTAGCCAAGATACAGATCCATTTTAATGTAGGATTTCGACAACCAAGTCACACAAAAGGGTTTCAAAATCTTAATGGCTTTTAGCACAGCATATATCCTATACTGCCCTAACAGACTCAGAAAATAACTGCCCCAGTCACTCACACACACAGTTAGAACCTGGCAAACAGCCAGACCTCAGAAATCAAAAGCAATGGTTCAGTCCTCTCAGATCCCAAAACAAGTCAAATTGTAACAGCCCATATTTCTTTTCTGTTTAAAATAACACTGATTTTGCCTCCAGAGATAAAATTAATGTTGAAAAATGTAATCTATCACTCCTTAGGAAAAGAAATGCTCCAGCCTCTGAATCTGATCCTCATTTTCAGCACTCTGACAGAGAAACAATAATATTTACCTTTAATATATTTTCATAATTGTATTGGGTTTTGGTGGCAGGGAAGCTACAGGATAGCTACAGCTTCTGTGAGTTGTCAGAAGCTTCCCCCATGTCCAACAGAGCCAATGCCAGCCAGCTGCAAGGTGGACCTGCTGCTGGTCGAGGCCGAGCAAATCAGCAACAGTGGTAGTGCCTCTGGGATAATGTACGTAAGGGGAAAAACCTGGTGCACAGCAGTAGCCAAGAGAAAAACAGATTTGTGGACACCAAGGCCAGTGTAGAAGGATGTGCTCCAGAAACTGGAGCAGAGATTCTCCTGCAGCCCGTGATGAAGCCCATGGTGAGGCAGGCTGTGCCCCTCAGCCCATGGAGGTTCATGGTGGAGCAGATACCCACCTGCAGCCCATGGAGGACCCCATGCTGGGGTAGATGGGCATACCTAAAGGAGTCTGTGACCCTGCGGAGAGCCTACACTGGAGCAGGCTCCTGGTAGGACCTGTGACACTATGGAGAGAGAGTGTTTAGCATAGCTTTACTGAATATATACAGTCTTTACACAGCTAATTTTAACTTATTTCTATGTCTGGTGGGTTGCAGAGTTTTTTTAACATGCCATGCTAATCTGGTCAGTTCTCTGCCAAACTTCTGTTCCTTTATCCTGGAGGCATCAGTACTCTGTGAACGGTACACAAATTCACCTTCCGTGAAGACTCAATTATTATTTTTTCTTGTTGAGAAGCCAAGAAATGTCAGTCATGATAGCATTTTTAGTAAGATGTCAACATCTCAGACCAAGTCCTACATGTACTGAAGTCAGGGTTCAATGTGGAAAGAACTGGTCACTTGTCTCACAGGCAGTGATGCATTCCCTTACAGTCTTAATTGGTTTAAGGGGAATTACACAAAATTACAGCAGCTAATGACTGTGCAGTGTTTTTTATTATCATTTTTTGGAGATCCCCTTTGATATGATGTTGTTGCATTTTAGAAGTTCACAATTAATATTGGAGATATGATAGACTTCTCCTGGAAGTAGACTTTACATCTATGCAAAGACATAGTTTCCTTGGAATTTGTCAATACTAGTTTTTCCATTTTTATAATTTTATTTTGAGTGAAAAAAAAAAAATCTTGGTTTATTTTCACTCTATGAATTTATATCACTTTAAAATGGTAAAGTCACATACCATTTAGGAACTGTCATTTTTATCACAGAAAAAAATTATTTATAACTCTTTATAACTCAGCTGTTAAGAGCTGACAGTTTTAGAACTTTGAAGTCTAAAAGGCCTCTTAGACAAACACACCCATCTTTCACACATTTCAGTCACATTTAGATTGGTAAAGAAACAGCATTCCAGCAATACAGAAAACATAACTTAGAAAACATAGCGAAGAATTATTGATCTTGGTCCAGGGGTTTCTAGCCTTTATTGCTGGATAAGCCATGGTGCCATGCACAGCATAAAGAAAGTAGAATCATATCAACAAAATATACTTGTCTTCAAAAAAGTTTGAGTTTTATCAAATGCGTGGCTGTAGACTGAGAAATACTTCAATAAATTTTCTCTCTTGCATTACATATCAGTGAAGATGAGAAGCTGGCAACTCAAAACTACTATTTAAAAAAAAATCTCTTTAAGGAGACTTTCTCATTGTTGCTGGGAGAGGAAAGATGGTGAGTGGTAAAAAAAAATAAATCAGTAACTATTTTTTTAAACTAACTGGCACAAGCTGTAAATATACCCCCATAAACCTAAGTGTCTTATTCAAACCGATCGTGAGCTGAGGATCTTTACACAGAGAACATCACGAGTAACAGAAGCACATATCATAAACAGCCTGATGCAAGACTGTTGCAGGTATTTTGATGATAGTTTTAAACATAAACAGGCATAAAACTGCACCTAAGAACTCTGCAGCTGTTTACTTCGTCCCATTGGTTTTAGAAACACAAACATGTTTTTTTACTGCAAAATGTTTCCAACATGTTTTGATAGCTGTAGCTGTGTTTCCTTTCTTTACAGAAATATAAAAATTCCAGACAAGCAAGATGTCACAAAGAACCCTACTCTTAAAACTTAGAGCTTAAAATCTATTTTTTTTTAAAAAAAAAAAAGGCAAGCAGGATTTGTCTCAATTTACAGAAGGCAAATGAAGATGAAGCAGAAAAGGAACATGTTTTCAACATATGGAAAGAGGATGTAATGGGATAGGGCAACTACCAACACATTGAAACTGAATCCAGATCTCTACAGTCGTAGACATTTTTCATTATAAGCTGCATTTCTGAGCAGTTAATTTGTGGCAGCTTTAAACAATCATATTCTTTTAACTTAAATGTTGGAAATCGAGCATTTAAAGGAAAAAAGGACGTCAAACATTGACTTTATTACTGTAACATAGCATTTCAGTGGAAACCAGTCTATTTGAGGGAAGGTTCTCTTGTTTCTCTTAGTTATCACAATGACTTTGTCATAGCAACTCCTTGTTCACAGACTTGTTTGTTGGTTTACTGTAAACCAACAGTGAATGGCTGAATACAGATGAGGAAGCTGCTGTTCTCCAGTAAATTGGAATTAGGACTCATAATTTTAAACAAAGAAACCGTGTTCTGGATTTTCCCCTAGGTATGAAAGTACCTTCAGCTATGGCATGATACAGATCTTCTAACTAAAGTATGGGAAGAATGAGAATTATTAGCACCAGTTTTCTGCTGTTACAGTAAAGGAGTAGAATGTATGACTGAGTAGGCTTTCATATTGAACTCTATGGTCTGATTTTCTCTTTAAATTCAAACTACTCCTAGTGCTATCTGTCATACAGTATTCATGGGTTCAAATGCACTACTATGCTTTGCTTTGTGTAGAAGTATAACACTAGAGAAACTTCTTGGATGAAGTCCTGATACCCCATTGATTACAGTATGCTAGAGGTCACATTTGTTAGAGATCATTCAACACAGCTTAATAAAAGATGATGGAAAATATAGTTCAATTGCAGGAGTACCTACTGCCTTTAAGAATCGGTCTCAAGCCCACTAAACATGTCTTAGCAGGGTAAGATGATTTTTTTTCCACATTTTTTCCTACAAAGTGAAATAGAAATAGAACAACCCAGTTTGTTTGTTTGTTTGACTCCCTCTCTACAAGCAGTGTCAGGTTTCTTCCAGTTAAATCTAAACCACTAGTATGGCTTTCCAATTTCAGTTGGAGATTGACATGATTTTATAAATACAACATTTTAAAGTAATTCCCTTGACAATACAATTGCCCCTTTTATTTGGTCTTTTTTTGAATTCAAAGCCTTTGGAATGTTTGTGGAAGTTTAATTTTAAAGTTCTGGTAAACATCCAATTTCAAGCTTATATTAAACAAGTCTAATACCTATTCCATATGTCATAAAAAAACTACAATAGCATGATTTCATTTGGCCAATCAGGACTAACCATTATAAATTAACTGGAATAAGTATTTAAAAACTATTTCAGTCATCTGTAGTATGTGGCAATTTTCTACAGAGATGGAAACAAATATATACCATAGAATCATTTAGGTTAGAAAATGACCTTTAAGATCACCAAGTCAAACCATCAACCCAGGACTGTCAAGTCCATCACTAAGCCATATCGCTGCACACTGCATCTGTGTGATTCCAGCACATCCCTGGGCAGCCTGTTTCAATGCTTGACCACCCTTTCAGTGATTTTTTTTTCCTAATATCCAATCTAAACGTCCCCTGGTGCAACTTGAGGCCATTTCCTCTTGTCCTGTCTCTACTTATCTGGGAGAAGAGACCTACCACCACCTGCCTACAACCTCCTTTCAGGGAGCTGCTGAGAACAATAAGATCCCTGCTGAGTCTCGTCCTCTCCAGGCTGAACAACCCCAGTTCCCTCAGCTGCTTCTCATAAGACAGCTCCATTGCCCTTCTCTGGACATGCTCCAGCACCCCAACGTTCCTCCTGAAGTGAGGGGCGCAAAACTGAACTCTGTGTTCAAGGTGTAGTATTCAATATATTGATGTTAATTTTTAATTCCTTGTTAATTTCTCTGTGGTAAATAAGCATAGACCAATACAATCATCATAGACATCACAGTACGTAGTTTATTCTTCGTATACAAAAAAAAAAAAAATAAAAATAAAATTGTGCAACTTAAAAACTATGAAAGAAGGGGGGAGGGGTTAGAGAGGGGTTGCTGAAGGTTTTCATCAGTAGAAGAATGTACTTGCTCTTCCAGCAAACCGAGGGAGCCTCTCCTGCAGTCACACAGTAACCCTTGTTAAGAAGTAATACAGTTGTTGATCTGCTAAGACAACATGTGTTAAAGGAAATTAACAAATAATTCAACCTGTCTACTAAATTATTAAGACTAATACTTAAATTGATTTTAATGATTAAAAGGTAGCAAAGTGTACCAAAAAACTGTTTCAACACAAGACTAATCAAGCTAAACTAAATCTGCAGTAAAACCAACTCAACACACTAGCTAATATAAATCAAGTGTTATATTGCTTATTTCTGCAGTACACTAAAGTGAATTGGTAAATTGGTAGAAATGTATCTGTTTTCAACAGGTGTTAATACAGAAAGTTACAAGTAGTAATGTTAACATCAGTCTTGAGCCCCATATTGTTATCTCATAAAATGCTGTTAATGCAGTTATTTGAAAAAACGATGACCAAAAGCAGAAGAGTTGCATTTCAGCAACACATTTATATTTTTTTAATACAAAATTTTAAAAAGACATCTGCCATCTATTACAAGAGAAATGAATCTAAATTGTCACCAGCTCTTAAAGTTCCTTCCACAGTTTTCCAGTTCAAAACCAACCTTCACAATGCCCTCAGCAGTCAAAAGTGTGCTCAGAACCATACCTTGACAATTATCAGACCTGAGCTATTCTAAGTCTGGGGTGAATGTTTATCCCGGGCATTCTTGCAGAAATCATTGTACTGCCTGTTGCCTCTAAATCAGAGAATCATTTCGCTCAGATACTCCACATATTACGCCAATAGCATCATGACATCAGGTTTCCACCAGTTTAGAAAAGAAATTCAAAGCAATTAATTACAATCAACCCAGAAGTTCAACCAAACATGGCATATTAAAGAAGTAACTGATGTCCTAAAAAAAAGAATGCCAAATTGTACATCATTAGCTGTTTTATTTATAGGACCGTCTTTTGAGTGGTTTCAGAGCAAAAAGAGGAAGGCAGAGAGGAAAAGGTAAGGGGCCAGAAATGCAAGTCATGGTTTTACTTTCCTTGCATATCTACTTACATGCTTTCAAAAGAGAGAAAAAGGAGAACAAATGATGACAGGGAAAACAGGTTCCATTTGCCTAGACATCCCTTAATTCCAGGAATCAGTGCATTTGGTCACCAAAAGGTCCTAACAGTCCTAGCAGTTCTTACATAATCTAAATGAATAAAATATGCCACTCTATCACTTCTATAATTCTGGTGTTAAAATGTTCTGTTTTACACTCAAAATAAAGCAAATATCACTAGCCTGCAAATGACCATGGAAATATAGACTATAATATTTATTCCCTTTGTGATTTACACAGATTAAATAATTCCTGATTTTACATGACATTTAATTTGATTAGCACTGTATATTTAAAAGCAATACCTCCGTGATAAAGAGAAAATATTCCTCTACAACATCACAGTGAAAACTAATACTGTCCTGAGCATGACTTTCAACATAAAGTATTTCAGTAATGTCATGTCATCTATATTACTCTGCTGCCTGTTTTTTTTAATATTTTATTATATTCAAACCTGATCCAGAAGCTGCATAATTGCATGTTTCACTATAGGCAAGGTAATCATATAACGTATTATTATTAGTCTTTGACCAAACTGAAGAAAATGCAACGTGGAGATTTTAAAATTAAAGGGGGGAGGGGGGGGGGGGAGCGGACCTTTGCCATATTATAAAATAAGATCCAATAAATATGAAATTTTAGAAAAACTAAATTATTATAGTTTATAGTTTATGAATTACAATAAGTTGAATAAAACAACAGGGGGAAAAAAGCAAACCCCTTTGGTTATGTTAGTGTTGAAAAAAGAAAGAAGTTATTTGCTTCAGCTAAATTTAATATAGCTATCTTCAGTGCTGCTAACAATTCAGCCAAGGGAGTATTAGAGAACAGCATAGCTTCCCAAGGACTTATCCAGGACATTGGACGGATTTTACATATCACTTGGAATCCCCCACTGCCATAAAATACTATTAAAATTCCTTGATGTAGTTCGCTTAACATTATCACACATATCTATATAAACTTCAGTTACACCTTTAGATTTCATTGTATTTATATCTAGAGTCGGATTTTTTTAGACATGTCTAATATTTCCCAAAAGACATTTCATAGACCCATCTGTTTCCAAGTATGTACGGTTTCACTGCATATCTGTTCTTCGCCTGAGCTTTTGCCTTGGCTTAATAAGCTGGTAGGCTACTGTTGATCTGCAAAAATAAGTTCAAGTCAGGCATGGTCCTCCCCTGGGGGCGGCACAAAGCAGACTTAGCTGTAAAACAGTGATACTTGTCACGTCCCAACTGAAAATAGCACAAGCTCTTATCCACCAGATTTCCCCAGCGCGAAGTCCTCAAGTTGTTGAAGATCATGTCTGACTAAGCTCTGAAACACAAGTATTCATACAGCCAATGCTAGCCCACTCAGAAGCAGTAGCTACCCACACCCTTTTTCAGCTTTCAAGCCTGACTCTCATCTTGTAACTTGTCCTGCAAAAGGCTTAGGCTGGGGTGCTATCAGGACTATGAAAGCAGAAGTCAAGAGTTTAATTTGTGTATGCATGACAAATCTAGCCTCAACTTCTAGCTCATGCAAGAGCCTGTCTAGCAATACAAACACATCAAATGTTGTTCAATACATGTAATAGTTTAATGCCAGACATTTCAATGTCGAGTTATGCTATAGCTCAACTACTGAGACTTCTGTATTGCAGAACAGGCCAAGGACAGCCAAAAATTTAAATCCCTCCTGTTTCATAGCACTGCTTTTATACACACTTAGATGCATGAACCTTTTCTTACTAGGGGCTGGGGCAGCAGTTCACCCAGCCATAAAAGACCTATTTTTCAGGTGGGTTTTTGTCATTCCTTTACAGCAAAATATTATATTCTTACTGTTTCCTACCTGTTGTCATTTTTTAGGCTAGCAGTACCATGACCATCAGGCTCTGGTTTCAACAGAGACATCCATAAGATGCCTTGAATTAACTCACTGCTCATTCTCAGTCTAAAGCTACACTGCTTGCAACATTTTTGTTAAAAGAAGTAAAAATCAAGTAACTCTTTCCCTTAGCTTCAAACCAGTTCTAACAAAACTTCAATACAAAACCTCAGCCCCATTCACTAGGGCTCTGATGTACGTTGAAAATCTCAGTTCAAACTCCTGTTCAATGTTCAATGCAGAATTTTTCATGACTCACTGACCTTTCAAAAGAGCCCAGAATCAAATGTGATTCTCTTCACACATTATTATCAAAAACATCCACAGTTCACAACTTTGCATGTCTTAGACATGAAACAAAAGGAACACTTGTTTAGAGGTTTGTTTTGCCTGTAAGCGTATGATTATATTCCAATCAAAGCAGAACTCACAGTTTGCAAGTCCATGTAGATCAAAACTGACAAAAGATTTGCATGGACTCGTAGGATGTAGGACTGCAGTGTTTTGCATATCGGGTTCACAGGGTGTCACAGTATGACTCATCAGGATGACATGAAGACAACAGGCTTCCTCAGCTGCTGCAGCAGCTCTTTAGAAGTGACAAGCTGACTGAATAATGAAAGCTGCTGAAACCATAGCCTACTTGGAGGAGGACCTAATACTTCAAACTAACTGGCAGGGTGAGTTTGGTGGGTTTTGTTATGTTTTTGTGGAAAGCGTTGTCTCTTTACATAAGCCAAAGACACTCCACTGCTTTCCTTGCTTTGGGGCTTTTGACAGGAGACCTCTTACAATGAATCAGGAAGTTGGCTGGAACTCAAACAAAAAACCCATTTTGAGTTTTTCTTCCTAGACTAATAGTTGAACATAAAACATTATTTGAACCTATACTGCCTAATCATGCAGTAACTTCTACAAGCAAGATCCATCGTATGAAGGTAAGAATAACAAACTTTGATCAACGGCAATACTTCTCTATATTGTAGCATTGTCTGACTAAGTTGGATAAGGTACATTTTAATTGTAAAAGCTAGACAGATTAGTTGAACTAAATCTGAACTGAAAAACAGTTTGAGAAGGCCTTTTTCTTTTCTTAAAACACAGCTGACTGTGAGCTATTATTTTGAGGCATTTTTTAATTTAAACCAGATATGAATCAAAAAGAATGCATCATTGCTAGTAAATCATAACGATTATACGGAAACATCTTACCCTCCCTGGCAAAGGACGTATCCATAAGGGGACTCTTACTGTGTCTACATTACAAAGTAATGCAGAACAGTAAATGCTTATCTGTGACTGAACAGCTGTCACTGACAAGTTGACATTGACACTGTGCATGCTCTAAATGATTAAAACCTATTTCAGCCTAGACCTGTGGACAAACAGCCCCACAGCAGTAGGAGTTCACTGGGCACATTCCCAGGACTCATCTGCCAGTTTAGGCAAGTTTCCACAAAGGGAATCAAGGCTATGGTCTTGACGTATTTTTCATGATTTTGCCCTAAGTGTGGTTCACAGGAGTAACTGGGATATTTACTTCTCCCAGTCCTAACTATACTGCTACTGTAGGTGCACCCACTACTTGCTAAGGTCTGCCTCCAGTGTTTTTGGCTGTCCCTTCTGCTCTCCTTTGGCAATGTTCCACTAGCATTTCCACACTACCACCATGAATACTCACTTCTAAAACATGAAGCAGACCTGAAACGAAATGTAAATATTCAGTAAGGGGGCATTGTACACACCTGAAGCAAACCTGAATTAAATTTCCTTTAAGAAATGGAGACTAGGGGAAAGATAGCGACTACATCTTTAATTCTGTCTTCTCTGTGATAGAAAACATGGCATTGCTGCTGGCAGCTGGGTCTTGGAAGCACCCATTGGAACAATTAGCGTGTTCTTTCCTGTCTCTCCACTGATGGACTGCACTGCAAATAAATTTCTGCATGTGCATTTCTGCTCCTTCTTTCATGTGCATAAAATTTGGCTGAGTGGGTTTGGTCTAACCTCCCTTTCCACTGAAATCTCCTCCTTGCACTGTGAAAGCAGCATTTTAGCTCATCTTCCTCTCTGTGTCACGTGCCCTGGAGAGCTGAAGAGAAGTGGAAGTGGTGAGGCAGAGGCACAAGTATCAGTGCTGCTCCTACAGGAAAGCAGGGCTACAGTCTCTTCCTAGCTGTAACTCCATGCTGATGGACCTTTCCCTCTCTTAATGCACTGTTTCCCAGCATGAATCACATACTGCATTGGGTATGGCAAAATAAATAGATATGGATTCAAATTCTTTCTCAGACAAGTTGGTATGTACTTGACAGCAATGGAGCTGAGAGAAATAATTTGCTAAATGAGGTAGATTGGAATATCATTATATATTTAATATTCAGCAGTGTACTTGTTAAAGTACAAAATAGCAGCACAAAATAAACTTTGATTACATGCAATTAATTTGCCTACCTGCAGGCAGTTAATGCAATAAATAAACTAAATAATTTCTTATTAGGGCCTTAAACTTACAGTGAGGTTTTTATTCATTTGATTAATACTTAACAAATAGCCTGCAGTTAGGTAAATCACGTCAGTACCAACTGGCATTTATTAATCTATTTTCTGATGCTTACTTAACATCTTTAAAATGATTTTGTTGAACAAAATGGTTAACATAACCATCTTTTCTGGCTGTTCTGATTTATCAGAAATTTTGATTCAGGTGTCCTACCCAGATCCTTCTTTCAATATGTCTTCCTATTGGAAACATCTCAGTTCTGTTCTACCTGGCCACTGCTAGATTTGGTACCAGTTTTACAAAGTCAAAAAATCTTTCAAATATTTGTAGCAGATAGATTATATTTTGTATGATTATTTATTATAATTTCCTAGATAAATTAGTTTTCAGTTGCCTGACTCTTTTTAAAGAGTAGGCAGCTTGACTGGCTTTTAGTTTTTCATTATTTTCCATTAAGGAGAAAAAAACCCCAACTATTAAAACTCATTTATTTTGTTCTTAACATCATATTCCTGTAATGAATTAATACTTAGCCCATACATTTATGTGTTGCAACTATCTCCTGTCTGTTTCACAGAGACCAAAATTTTCTGCAGCAAATTGGTTAGCAAGGCACATTTATTACCCAGAAATAATATTACCACAAGTGATGAAAGCTTGTAGGAAGAAACAACTAGTTCCTGTACTAAAAAACCTGCCTTAGTTAAAAAAAAAAACCACAAAAACTTTTATATGCTTATGGGGTCCAGGGAAGTAGTTTGTTCTGCTTAAAGTCAAAGCGGTAAAAGCAATTTCAGCATGTCAGAAAGGTTTGTTGTTTGGGGTTTTTTTTCCCTCCCTAAATGATGTACAGTTTATCTTCATTAAGTTAAGAGATGAAAAAAGTGTGTGCTTGACTCAGCATATGCATAGCAGTACATTAGAGAGTGAGGGAGGAAAACTGAAATCTATTTGGTGGATTTCCCTCCCTGTCAGAGGCAGTGTGTTGCATTAAAATGATTCAATAAGGAAATGATGGTCTGCATTTTGGGCCAGTGTACCCAAGGTACAGAGAAACACTAATGTACAGAAAACACAGTTTGGGGACAGTATGTAATGTATTCAGACCAGTGTCCATAGGCTGAGTATCTAAAGAAGTTAAATCTTTTTTAATGCGATATAAGTATCTGTAACCAGGTATCAGTAATGTTCTATATGTTTCCACTAGAAACAGTCCTGTCAGTTGAAGAAAATCTGTGGTCTCATACACAGCTTATTATGAATATGAACAGCAGAATCAAGCCTTTAATAATTTCTTTCTAAGCATACTGTGGAACTGAACAGAATTTATTCTGCATGTAATATGCATATGTATGTGCAGCTATATATCTATCTCTACAGAAATTCAGGGATTGAGACACCTGATGGAAAATATTGGGAAGCTAATTCAAGAATGTACTGTGTCCCAGTTAAGAAAAACTGCACCTATAGAAGTGTGCACTTGCATTCCTCTCTCTCTGAAGTAAGCACCCGCTTTTTGCTCAATGTTTTACCAGCCTTCTTGTGATTTACTTCAATCATCTAAGAATTATTTGGATCCATCTAAACATGTATTGAAATTACTTCTATGCCATTACGTGTATACATCCAGTTTTAGGTATCTTACACCATAATTAAGACTTATTTGGTGAGTTTTTCTTGGTAAAATATGATGTGTACAGTAAAAGCTTAGGCAGCTGCATTGTAGCTGTTCAACTGAATAGGATTGCTTCAGGGTGAAGATAGATGTTTTCTTTTTCTTCCTCTCCCCTCCCCCCACAAACTTGTTTTCTCTAATTGTTGCTATACATTTTCGTGCACTTTTTATTTAGCGTGATGAGAACAGGAAAGGCTGAACCTATGGGATAAAAAAGCTCCACTTATCTCCAGTACTAGTGTACTGAAAGAATCCCCTGTTAGTAGTATGGCAAGTGTTCAAGAGAAATACCTACTCAAATGCTATGATTTATCTTTTATTATAATTGTTCATTGGTCTAAAAGATTTATGCAAAGGAATATTCAGAAAGATATCATTCTAATGCAGCCTGAGACAAATTGCACCAGTGGACGTTGATATGCCATGCAGCCCTGTGTTCAGTGTATTCATGCCTAGTAGACCTACACCAGCAATCTAGCAGGGACACCTCTGTCACTTTGCACAGACCTAGTATGGGAGCAGGAGAAGGAAAGGCTGGGGATGGTTTCACCCTGGCACTCTTCTGCAGTGTTTCCAGTGCCTCTGCCTGTCTCCATGCCAGACTCCTATCTAAAAGAGTCATGATAGTGTAGTGCCTTTTGAAAGGACAAAATGCAACAGAGATGAGCAATACAGTTCCATACATATTTTAATGAGAGGTATATTACTTCCAGCAGAAAAAAAAAATACTGTATTTTTTCATCAAGTGCATAAAAGATGCTTATGCGACAAAACAATGCAATTTCTAGACAGATCTGTTGATTTATCTGTGTTCTCTCTTCAGGAAGTGGAAAACTTGCAGTCCATTTTAGTGGATGGACTGGTACTAAACACACTGAAAACTTTAAAACTTGTTCCCTTCCCTCAGTCACTTAATCTCAGATAATCATTCAAATGCCTGGTCGGTCATATACTGTGCAGATGGCACACATGAAGACACCACAACACCTCACCTACCTGTAAATGATTAGTACGTAGAAATCTATCAGAAGAGAAGATGCCCAGGAAAAAGATGGCAGTAATATCATGTTATTTAAATAACCATTCTCAGTCAAGTCACAATTTTTAGCATCAGGAAGAACAACTTTTTAACAGGAATTTTGCAGAAAGAGAAATGTGGGAAATTAATTTACCATTCAAGCATTATTTCATATCTCTATTTTTAAATCATTATTTTAAGGTGGTTTTGTTAGAAATGCTACTTCTCATTTTGATAATCCAGTTTTTAGTCATGTTAATAAAGCCATGTAATTCTGTTCTTCTTTTCACCATGCCTAGAGCAATTACTCATGTTGACACAAATAGGAAAATAATTCACCAATAAATTTAATTCAAAACACAGAATATGGGTTCATTTCCTGTTTATAGATATTGTAACATATTTGGTATGTAAACAGAAAATACTTGTCATGCTTAAGGAAATAGAGACTATCACTGTGAAAACATAACTATTATTAGGATAAACATTTATCTTTAGTGGCAGACTTGTGTATTTATTTACTTGCTAATGTTATCTGCTGAAATTTCTGTTGGGAAATTAGACATAGGACTACATGGTACATGCAAGCTTTAAAAAACACAGTATCTTTTTGATAGTGAAGTCACTAAGCAATTAGAATTGCCTAAACTACGTTTTTCAGATCAAAAAGAGTGTGGACTACACATCCATTTTCTGTAACTAAACCTCAATTTTTAAGACTCTCTGTTTTTAGGTTCAGTTATCATTGGGGTGTGAAATACTTGAATAATGACTTTTCATTCACTTTTCCACTTTTCTCCAGGGAAAAAAATTAAACATAGTCGAATCCTACAATCTTATCAGTATTGTCAATAAATAGATGAAGTGGGGAAAAAAACGTTTTCTATATATGTGAATCCATTGTGGTGACCTTCCACAAGTCTGCTTCTGCAAAGCTTAAAACATCTCTCTGAACTGGAAAGGTTATCTAGGTTTATAGGAGACCTGCAGTTTGTATGCTTCATACATACATTTCCAACAAGTTTTGTAAAATGGAAGAGATAACCACGATCACATCAATAAATGAAAAATATTTCGTTGTGTTCATTTATTCTAATTATCACCCTCAAATGACAGGATCCAATTCTGCCTTTAGTTTTAAACATGAGCTCACTTCTGACATGAGCAATAGAGGTTGGATGTAGGTCAAAGAGTAAAGATGGACAAAGGCTTTCTGTGCAAACAAGGATATGGCAAAGGCAAGAAGAACTGCACTGAGAGCGTGGGCAATTTTAGCTGCAACAAAAGCAGCTATGAAGAAGGTCTTGACTTATTTCATTACGTTTTGTACTAAATACACAAATAAGCATCATGGATGCTCTCTCATCATGAAGAACCAGCAAGATAGGCAAACAGGACTTCAAAGAGATAATTGGTTTTCCCTTTTTCTGATTCTTGGACAACTACTTCTATTGCCTGAGCTTCTAATTACTTGCAAGAGAGGAAATTACACACTTTTCAAGTGTGGTTTGGATAACTACCATATTTTGAAATAGAACAATTCTTTGAAGACAAATAGCCATGAATAGGTGGATCAAATGTTTACATCGTTAGAGCTGCTCTAATGGAGAAAATGATCTGTAGGTTCTACAAGGTATGCCAAGAAGGAAGTCAAGGCCATATAAATCTTTTGATATATGTAAGGGAGATGTCGTGACTTAACTCATTAAGAGTTTATGCAGCACTGTGTGGTATGCAACATTTTCTGAAACTATTTTAAGTATCTAGATTAAAAGACATGATGCAAAGGTATGACCAAGGGCCACAGTATAATTTTTAATAGTAAATCAAACTAATTGACAAAGAAGTTACAATTAGTTATGTGAAATATACATGAAATATGCATGTATACCCAAGCACCAGCTTATAAAACCACCAACTCTAAAATGTAAAAAGAGATGCTTTTATCCTTCCTAATCTAAAAGAACTTAAATTGTATCCTAAGAAGGGATGTATGCATGCATGGTGGGTGGACAGAGTTGCCTACCTGAAGAATTCAGATCCTCAAAAGAGCTGAAATTTCTGTCATATCAAAGGATATCAGTCCCTGTGTTAATTGTTATGCATACCTGTAAAAGCTTCCTATTTAAATAAAACACAACAGCCACCACAACCAGAGGTGAAAACTTATCCTGAAATCATACTCTGATACAAATATATTTTAGAATTAAATTACAGACATACTTAAATTCTTCTGGTTTACTTCTTTGCACCCATCACGGATTAGACTACAGGATTCTTAGTAAGGACAAGCAGCCACCATCAAGAAATAAAGAGTTTGTTAGAGCGGTGTTGGGAAGCCTTCTTTTTCCTCACTTTTTCACATGCCCTCATTGATGTTGCTAAATTCTATTGACAGAGTAAGACACATTCATTCATATCAATAAATTTAGATAAATTGGTCCCAAAATATCCTTGATTTTTTGTATGTTTGCTTGCTTGTTATGTAAATCAAATAAAAGCATCTCAGGAATACTCTTGGCTAAAAAGTCTCATGTGAATTAAGTGTCTTCTTTCCCTGACTCCTTTTTATTGCCATGGAAAACTTCTTTTGAAAGTACGCTTTGGCTGCTTGACCTTAAAGACAGGCACACATGAAAAAAATTATTAGAGTCGATTTGGTGTTTACATTATCTGTAATAAATTATCTCCAGATTTCAAAACATTAATGACAATACATTAAAATACTAAAAGTTCAAACAACAGGTCCTTTTACATTCTGCATGTATAATAGCATACACATATCCATTTGATGGCTAGATCCACCAAAACATTACTTCAGTTACTTTAATTTATTTTAATGATACAAAGTAGTTGTAAAATTGATTTCTTCAGTCCAGAAAGAAACACTGAACCTGGGGCATATCTAAAACTGTCTCATTGCAGACATGCAAATGGAGAAAGAATGACTCTGTCATTATTTTGTCATAAATAGGAATGTTATTTATGAACATTTTCCTGATGTAGAAGGCACAGACTGGAAAAGACATCCCACAGGTTGGTTGTATTCTTAGGGGAAGCTGAGAGGAATATACTTGCTACTTGTTAAGTGAGGGAGGATGGGAAGACAGAAGCATAACACATATTCTCTCTGCGGTTAATGAAAGCGATTCAGTAGAGGTCCTTAGACTTATTGTGAAAGTTCAACAGACTGAACTGACAGCACTTATAACAATATCACCAAATACCCTGTCTGGATATTCAATCAATTATGTGGCAATTTCAAAACAAATATAAGGGGAAAAGGAGTAAGATTTCATTTTGCTTCTTCCTCTCCATCCACCCTTCTCCTATATCCTTTCTTTTAAATACAGCACTTGTGCAGAGCAAACTGAAAGAAGCTGAGAAAGAGAACACAAAAAAATGGAAAGGGAGGTGAACACAGGATACTATCAGACAGACATCAAATACCTGAACTTTTTAAGAAGAGTTATGTTTTAGAAGATGATTAATAAGCTGAAAAGTAATTGAGAATAAAATGGATGGAAAAAAGTATCAAGCTTATTTTTAATGGAAACCTGAGTTTTCAACTAAACAAGATTTTCACCAAAAAAACCCCTCCGCTTTCTGATCAAAGTTTAGCTTTCCCAATGCAAAGCCAACTCTTTTAAACTGAAAATACTCCCAGGGTACCTTATGGCTGTAATTTATTTTCTAAGTCCATGAAACACTGTGTGTGGTGACTGCCATAACAAACTCTTTCTCCTATCAAAGGAAGAGATGGTGTTGCTTCAGTGTGATTTCAACAAAGACCTCAGACCAAAGAAGTAAAATGGGAGCACATCTGCCTGAAAATGCCTTCAGGGCATCAAAGAAGCACTTCCAAATCATAACACTCAATTTTCCTGCTGAGGTTATAGTGAAAAGTTCTTAGCTTTGATAAAAGAAAATTTTGTAGGAAAAAAGTATTCATTTTAAGTGTGAGATTATGAAGAAAGGATGCTCAAAGTAGGAAATGCTCTAAAGTAAAACTACAGTTCTCAAATCTTTAAACATCTTGTTATTACTTTTTTATTCTTATTTTTTACATAATTGACTACGGTGAGCTATTGTCACAACTCCAGAGAAACTCTTCTAAAGGTAGCATGTTGCACCCTTACAGGTGATTGCACTATAGACCCTTACCAGAGAAAGGAAGACGTTTCTGTGAAAGACAGGAAGCAGAGAACAGGAATGAGCATAGACTTTGAAAGGGCAAACCTGGAAGAATTTTCAAGATAAATACATATTCTTGTGCACCAGGAGAACACTGAAATTATTTAAAAGAATGAAATTTCAGCACTTTCCAGCATGAAACATTATCAGGGTCTTCTTATGTTTTTGTTAGAAGATTTATATAACATGGATAGAATTTTTATAGCAACTGAAACACTAGGCAGTAAGAAGCATCTAGAAACATCTAGCAAGCTCAGAGCTTAAAAAGCAAAGTGTGTATTTCTTAGAATGCTAGTAGAAACATACCAGAAGTTACAGCTTTAATTCTATGTTAAACCCCAAAAATTGTTTTATAAAATAAAAATAATTTTCAGCAATATCTTGTAAAAAGACAGAACATTACGGGCTACAGGTTTGGAGCATTCTGACAGTAAAGATGCAGCTCACACAATGATGCTGAAAAGACAACGCATTAATAGTCACTCCTGTTGTAATGTGAATGATTATTGTTTGCAAAGGACTTCTGCCTCCTCCTTCCATCTCATCTTCACAAATATGGCCTGAAAGTCTACCTCCTCAGACCGCTATGTCCACCTATGTGTGATGAAATGACTGAGCACTAAAGCTACAACAGCAGGTTTTGCTCCACTGGCAGTGCCATCTTAAAATTGTACGACTGAAGGGGTTACTCACCCAGGCCAGCTGCCTCCCACCTCTCATGGCTATTCATAGAAGGAAGGCTGAATGGCTTATGAAGCAGCTCCTGAATCATCACAGTTTTCTTGTAGATCACAAGATACAAATAAGGATCCATTAGTGATAGTGCACCCCGCTGAAAATAGTGTTCCTTCAGGAACTATTACAGGTTTTCCCTGGTCAATGCCACAAAGCAGAAGAGAAAACACCCATAAGTGGTAGCTCTTTAAAAAATTGATTTTTATTCCTCACTGCATCTATCAGAGCTTTCGAAGAGCTACTTAAACAGGTATTCTCAGTGACTTCAGAGTTCAGTAAGGCACAAGCTTATGTACCTTGCTGTTATGTCAGACTATTTATTCCACCTGTAAACTAGCTGACAATTTTGCTTATACCTTTATGATTTATTGACTGCAATCACTTACTGTGCTTTCAGAAATCAGTGTTGTTTACTCTGTGGGTGCTTTTGGGTTTGTTATGAGCATTAGAAGACCTTTTTCCTCCAGTGTGAAATACTACTCTTTTTTGTGCATGGTTTCAGTAGAAATGAAAAAGAGTATGTGTTCTCTGTGTAGACCTAGGGTTGAATTAAGGACATCAGGATAAGATTTTGCTGTCTGCCTTTAATACATGGGAAAGCCAGCTTTAAAAGTGCTTGTCTTGCTAATAGCTTTAAGAAAATGCATTATTAATGTTTCATATTGTTGAATTTTATTTATCAAGTTCTTCCAAGTTTAACATTTTGTTGCCTTGTCAGCATTCTGTCTGGTTTTCTACAACTGCTAAGTCTATAAAAATTAGGATTTGATTGATATTAAGCTGTGGTATAATATTGTCAAGCCCCTCTATATATCAATTAAAACAAAAAATCACTTATAAATTAACTGGAGCTTCAGCAATGTTTCATTGGAGCAAACTACATGGCCTTTAGCACAAAAAAAAAATAAAAAAAATATTGTTTGACTGCTAGTATTTTTTACCTGACTAATAGCTTATTTGCAGAAAGGGAAAAAAAATAGTATCAGTTTCTGTGGTTCTCTTGCTCTTCTGCTGGCAATTCCCTACATGCAGATAATTATCACTTCTAGATAATGGCTTAGTGTTACTGTAGACATGATCAGCTTCTGGTTTGGAGTTATACACTTCAGAAAATGCAAAATGAACCAATTTACCATTATATTTTAGACTGCAACACCTTTCTTGGTGATATAATATTTTATTTCATGGTGCTATTAGCAGAAGCAATATTAATCAAGCCTTTATGCTACAGCAGTTGAACTCAAAGACAGAACGCTGAGTCCATGCAGTTTTCAGAAGGCTGTATTGGCTGATTAGTCTTTTACACACATTAGTAATATAGCACAATTGACTATGTATCATGTTGGAAAGAGGGAAAAGGACTTTGGACAGCTTTCTTATGGTTCACATTTTTAATGACATTCAAATTAGGCATATAAACTAAATTTTCTCCTTCTCTTCTCTTCTCTTCTCTTTCTCTTTTCTCTTTTCTCTCTTCTCATTTCTCTACTCTTCTCTTCTCATTTCTCCAGTCAGACTTTGAAGTGTGCTTTTCCAGATTCCAGAGAACTTGAAACAGAGTTTGTTGTGAAAACTTAACCTCTGTTAACATAGACAGCATTGATTGCTGGTGTTCCCAGTTGTAATAATCTCAGAAATAAATCAGTGCTTATGAAACTACATCTGTCAACAGGGAAAGATTTTCTTATTTTCCTGGACATATGCAAAGGGAAAAAAAAAGGTTTGTGTTGTTTTGGGGGTTTTTTGCCAGTGATTAACATAAATTGACTTGACATGGGCTTTTATTTCAGTTTCAAAGAAGATCATTGTTTCTGTGATTAGAAAATCCTCCTAGGAGTACTTAGGTCCAGAATTTAAGTATAATGAAGGCCTTCTTCAAAAAGATTGATTGTTAGTTCAATGTCTGGCACAGAAGTATTTTGAAATTGTGCAGATATTAGCAGTTTCAAACCATCAGTTCTGTAGCTGAATAAATGACCTCGCTGGGGGCAATGGGACAGGCCCTATCTGACAGGGCGCCTGCTCTGCAAGCCTGGAGATCCCTAGTAGCTTCCAGCCTGTAGGGAACAGCCAACCCTTGCAGCATCCTGACATTGAATCAAAGAACTACTGTTACTATTAATTTCCAGTATTTTTTTCACTATTAATATTATAAAGTTCAGCATTATTTTCCAGTATGATTTAGTAGCCGTCCAACATCATTTGCTTGCTCTTTTCAAGGAAACTTGACAGTGTCACAGAAACTTGGCACTGAATTCTTCGCATCTTTCTGAGCAATCAAACATAGCATCTAAGAAGTAATTTTTCAGAGATGTTTAAGAGCATTTAGCTTAGCAGCTACTAATGGCTTTATCTCCCAAGGTGCATACCCTAACACCTGTTCTGGGCTCTGAACATTTGTCCTTATTAATATTTAGGTTATGTTTTATGCTAAGAGCTCCCAGAGTAAATGCCTGCATAAAGGATAGACTCTATTCATTTCATCAGCCATAACTGGGTATGTAGCGTGCATATTTAGAAATTGGATATGCTTTGTAAGTTTGCAACAGGACTGGCAGAATGTGCAACTGTGGCATCAGGAGTGACATTGATTAATCTGTTGTATTTCCATTATGGAGCAGATCTTCACATATCTGAGAATATTACCTTATTTTTCTCATCTGTTTTTCAAAACCCCAAGACAACATCAGCTCAGTCCACAGAAGTGTATCTGCACTCTGAAGAAACTGAATCACTACCAACAAGGCAGGTAGTATTTGCCTGGTTAAGGAAAATTACTATAGTAGTAATCATGCCTCTTGATTCTTGCTGTATAGGAGCTAAGTTGTCAATAGTTCACTCCACTTTTTCTAAAACATATGACCCTTTCTGAACCTGAGGTATCATGGTGCCCAAGTTTAGAGTAGTATGTCCAACTACAGAACTGACTGTGTTACAGAATGTAGAGTTGCCAGAGAAAAGCATGAAAGTGGTTATTATTCTGTTCTATCATTAGTAATGGGATTATTTAAAATTTTTTTTTGAAGCTATGAACAGCATTTTAATCACCTAAAAGACACATACAAGGGCTGCATGATAAAACTGAAAGCAAATATTGGAAGCCAGTGCTGGTGAAGTAAATCAGTGTGCTTCAGAGGTATCTATGACTGTCTTCTAAAACAGCTACCCAGAATTCATTGCCCTATGCGTTACTTTTCTGCCCAGAAAATGGAAGAATCTGGCATCTCTGGTATAACACCCTTTTTAAAAAATAATACCTAAAATCCTCTGGAACCTAGCAAGAGGAAACTATATTTTTGCTAACAAGTCCAAGCTCCTTTCAACTTGCACTTGACAGGTTTTTCATGTCTAGCTTTTTCTCTTTCTCAGCTGTGCTGCTGGAAATTCAGACATTTCCCTGATACTTTCTCAGGCGCTTTTTCTTTTATTTCATGGAATAGCTACAGAAATACTGGCCAACAAAAGGATATTTTTTCCTTTAGATTCACTGTTAGATAATGACCTGCACTTCTCTTTGGAGCAGGGTCATCAGGCTCTGTTAGGTTCTTACAGTTGTCATAAATGAAGAACAGTAATCCCACTCAATCCATAAGCAGTCCTCTTAAATCATGAACATTTTTGAATGTCACTAAGAACAAAAACTTGCAATAAAGAAAAGGCAATGTTGCTGACACTGTTGTTTTCTCAGACTAAATTTATGCAAAATATTATCACAAAAGAAGGCCAGAAATAAAGCACTGACTTTCATAGCCATCTTTACTGAAAATTCATCTGTCTCACTAAAAGAGTTTGCTCATCTCTTGGCCGGTTGCATGCACATTGTAGATGGGTGATAATTTGGCGTGATGGAGAGCTTGACACAGCATTAAATTTAGCAGTATTCTATAAATTATTCAACAAGAATACTGACAAGAATATTTTGTCTGACTTGCTGATGTTGAGGAGTCCTATAAGGAGATTAAGTAGAGGAAGAGAAAAGCCATAGATCAATCTACAGAAGTGAAGATTTGACTGATTAATATCAGATTAATTCAGTAGGAAACAAAGACAAGCTCTGTGTACAAGAATGAAGCAAAAGCTTGTTCATTTTATCTTCACAGTTACTTTGTGTCTTACCATCTGAGCATCTTGATGACCCAGACACTAATGCATTTATCCTCACAAAACCCCAGAGACCCGTACACAACGCTTTGGAAGCCATACCTCATATAGCTATAGATATAATGTAGAAAGTCTATGGCAAAAGCAGAGGAACTAACATCCCAGTGGAGTAACATAAACGTATCCTTATAATCACATAAAAATAACAAGCAATTATCATTCGTATAAAGACTGAATTGCTTAAATGATGCAACCTATCTTTACACCTATATTGTATAAGTACTGAGTATAAATATTTATTTTCTTCCCACATATTTCATTCCCACTGACAGTACATTTAATTTTTATTATTTTTTTTTTATTTCTGGTTTTCATTAAAATGACTGCCTCCCCATATCTTTGTTTACATCCACATATGAATTAAAACACATTGGACTGAGTATTTGTTTCATAACTGATGGACAAGACATTAAACTTGTCTGTTGTTTTCCATGGACAAGTACATAAGCAATCATATAAGCAAGTGAAATAGTTTTGAAATCCTTTGGTTTTTTCCTGTTTGCTTTTAGAGTAATCTGTAACAGTTATTTTATAAAAAAACTTTGTAGAGAATTTATTTTTTAATAAATATTTTAATTGAAAAATCTGAAGTGCTGTTCTAACCTTGAAATAAAGAACTGCAAATCTTCGTGGGTATCAGCTTCACTGTCAGACTTATTATTGGAAAAATTAGCATTTGAATGGCCTTGCAATGCAGAATAATTTGTTTCTTCCTTGCGAAATTATTCAGCTTTGACAGACTTACTACAGCTGCTGCTTCACAGCCACTGGAGATGGATCAGTTAATCAATGGCTTCCAAATTGTGAATGTTCTCATTCTTCTGCTAGTTGTCAAGTCCAATGTATTCTCATATCTATAGATTTAAACACTACAGAGAAAAAAAGCACCTACTATTTCCAACAGACTTTCTTCACAGGACCAGGACCTGATATAGACATGGCTATTTATCAGCAAAGTGAACTCTTCTAAATCTAAACAATTGCCACCTGATTATTTAACTATCCTAAACAAAAACTGTGTTCATGTGCACCAATGGTTCTATGAACAGCTCTATAAGCAGTACTGTACTGGGTCAATTGGTAGAAATCAGCAGAAGAAAGCAGGAGAAAGGCAGTAGGGATATCAAGCAAGCTACTTGTTAACATAAACATTTTAGACTATAATACTATTAGATAAAAACAAGACAGTGTGATAATTATCTCTTTACTGCATTCTTCCCTCTTAAACAGCTAAAATTAAGTAATTATAGGAGATGCTTGTTCCACGAGAGGAAAAAAAAAAAAAGAAAAAAAAACAAGCAAGAAAACCCGCAGAATACTTAATACACTATTCTTAAAAACAAATAAACCAGCAAATCAAATCCGCCAGCAACATCTAATATTCACAGCTTCTTTGGCTGGGAATGAACATGAAACAGAATAATACCAAAGATCTCATAATCCAAAAATATATAAAAAACCAAACAAACCCACCATCTGAAACAGGCTCAGCTCTTCAGTTTATATTTTCATTCATGGTCACGTGTGCACCTAATAAACTTGGTACACATTCCTTTCTTTTCAACATTCGCAGAAGCACTTCAGTCACTTGATATATCCATTTGAACTCACAACTATCTCAAAGCATGTGATGTGAATTCAGCCCATCTTTACAAATGTTTTCTAAGGCATGTCATTACTAAAAAGTTTACATTGCCCACTGTATGAACTTTCCTGTCTAAGGGTTGCACACATTAAGAACTGCATGATTTTATTATCCCTGTGATGAAATAATGCTTTCTCTTTGAGGTAAAATATTTCGTTCTATTTATTTCCAAATAAGAAATAGGTAAGGATCCTAATCAGCAAAACCTCTCAAGAACATGCTTCCTTTTCACTTGCTGTCAAGGTGCCGGCAGATCCAGGGGGTCCCCGGGTGGGCAGTGGCAGGGGCTGGCCTCCATCTCACCCCCAGCCAGGAGCAGGGCAGCCAGGGGGCACTGGGGCAGCCGCAGCCCCTGCACCGGGCACCTCCCTGGGGATGGGGCCAGGCCAAGGCCGGACTGGGATGTGGACACACGGGTGGGCTCAACTCAGCGGGACCCACGGCTGGGCAGGGCAGCGCTGTGGGCAGCTGGAGACCAGCCCTGCTGTGGGGTCAGGGGCTGGTGGATCTAGGGGGCTGACATGGGGTCCCGGTCTGTGGGAAAAATGGGGGAACCGCATGATGTGGGCAGGGACAGTCAGGGCTGGCAGTGCCCTTAGGGCCATGACACTCATCTAAGTAGTAACTTTAATATCCTGCATACACTTAAAGTACACTTAAAAATTCAGTGGCCCCACAGGCACAGTGCTGACCTAGATCCAAGTATGGCAGGGGTTTAGCCTGGAGGCCTTTGGGTGGAGGAAGCTTTCTGAGAGGTGCGTTAAAAAGGCCTTAAGACACTTGATCAGAATTTGTATATAAGTAGTAACTAGGCCACTGACAGGATGAAGTGCTGTGCAAAATGACCCCTTCCAGGGCATGGTCTGTGAATCCGGTGTGACCAGAGAGCATTAGGTACAGGCTACTGACCTGCACAAGGGCCGGTGTGGTGTCACAGACAGCCTGCAGCACAACTGTCTTACTGGGAGCGCACAACAAACCCTCCGCAGCAAACCTCTGCTGTGCCGCCTCTGTTCTCCGCGGAACAGAATGCAACCCCAGATTGAGGCTGAGCAGCATAAAAAGGTATGACAAAATAGTCACAGCCATTGGATTTTCGTGGCTGAGAGGAAATCCTTAATAAAAAGAGACACCAACAGGAATAAATATGGCCTGTGCCCTGTTGTCTCATCAAAAATAGTTAACAGTGTCAAGAGGAGTCACAGAGAAGAGATTTTACTTCACAGGAAGACAGCTGACTGAAAGGAGGAAAGCTACTTTCTGAGGTGTAGGAAATGAAGGACATTTTAATACCAACCAGCAACAGAAAATGGAAAATCATAGCCACTAGAGTAGGAGTTAAGTCACAGAGCCAAACTGTGACAATATTCTACAGATGGACCCTTCTGTCAGGTGCTGCAGTTAAGCCTGAAACAATACTTGCTGGAGAGCCAGATGGCAAGCTTGAGTATACAGGAAGAGTATACCCTCATTTCAGGACCCAATGAATCAAGAGCAGCACAGTGGCAATCACCAGATAAACTGCTTTGAAACCATCGACACCCCATTGAGCTATGCCTTCCAGCTTGGTTCACTTGTTCTCAGAGGGCCTTGGCCCTCTTGAAAGATTTCTTCAACACACACATGAATACTCAGAAACCTTAACTAGAGAAGCAAAGGTCTTTCTCATTAACTTACTTGAAATAATACAACAATCTCACTTTATTCAATCAAATATTCAATATCCTAAGCAGCATATTCTAGCTCTAGTTCCAGTTTAAAACAGTAATGCATATGAGAAGACCCTTTTGATGACTTCTAGTTCTACAGTTCTTTGTGCTTTCACTTAGTCAGAAAGAGACTGCTGGTTTTTAGAAATTCTGATACATCATTAAGGTTTGTAATTAATTTCTGTTTTAAGGTAGAAAATCCAGTTTCAGTATCATCCATGTCGATAGCTCCAATTAAAGCTACAGCTCAGTTTCAAATATAACCATAGCTGGAACTATTTACTGTAATTTTTTTTTTTTTTTTTTTTTTAGTAATAAAAACCCTATCTACAAGAAAGTAAACTAGCACAAGTTAAAACCAGTTAAGTTACAGAAAGCACAATCGTGTCAAGATTAGAGATGTGTCTTTTTTTTGGTTATTTTTTCATTTCAGAGTGACTAGGATGTGTTGGCATCTGCTTATCAGATTTACTGACATGATAGCTATCAACATATTATATCATGCAGAACTAGAAAAAAAAAACGAAACAAAACCACATATCCAGGACACTAAATCCAAATACTCAGAATTTTAGTGGAAATTTAATTCAAATTTCTCAATACAAATTCTTCTTTTTGCTTTCAATTATGGGTCAGATAGTCTATCATCAGAAGTCTAAACATCATCCAAAGCCAGATGTCAATTCTTCAGTTAATCTCAGCTTATAACAAAATAAACACATTTGATATTAAAATATATGAAATGCTTTAAATCTCAAATTTCACATCAATATGCACCTTTCATCAGAATGTACATTTCACTCTTGCCTATAAGTCAGTGGATATATAAATAATTTACAGTACAGTAGGGGAAAATCAGCATCTCAGTGACAATGGAGATCATTACTTGTTAACTGAGAATTTTATCAGCAGTCTCAATTTTTGCTTTGACTCACTTACTAATCCCACCAAAATATTTTAGTCAAGACTCCATGGCACTTTGAAAAAGTTGTTTTCCTTGACTCTGTTTTCAAGGGAAAAAGAGGAATCTTTGAACAAAAATATTTTCTTGTCCTGATTGTTCATGTATAGGGTTAGATTTAAGTAAGTTTTAATGTTGTAAAAGAAAGTCGTGGATCTCATTCAGTAAGCTCAATGATGATCGTTGTGTTAGACAAGAACTTTTGTGGTTCTGCTTACTTCCTGTTAAGTAATTAGATCTGTGAACATTCTTTCTATTATGAATCTTAAAAAATCAAATTTTAGTAATGTTGTGTCAGACAAAGAGGAAGTGACTTAATGCATCTGGACATCTAAAAGGCAAAGATGATTCAAAAAGAAGTAATGAAAGTCAAATTTATACATCTTGCTTAATATATTTTCTGTATATTTTGTACTCAGACAAATAATATAAGCTATTTGTATATCAAATTATATATATGCATACAAAAACACCCGACCATTTGGAAGATAAAGTTTGTATTAACTGCTTAATTGCTGTAAAGTCCCATTTATAGACTTGTAATTTCTCTCCCAATCAGAGTCTGAAGCATTTGAATCCAAATATTGCTATAACCTTGTAAGAATTGAAAGGATAGATTTGGTTATAATTTAAGTCCATTGGTTAAGAAGGACACTGTGTAGTTTCAGTGACTCTGACAGGAGAAAGGTAGAAGTTGACAAAATTACAAGCCCACGTTTAGACAAACATAAATTTTGGAGGCATCCATATTCTGATATGAATGCAGAGGTTAAAAGCACATTTGCTTTCTAATTTGGCAATAGGACCTGGAGGAGAGATGCCATTCGTTCCTGTTCGTATCTCTTGAATGCTGAAGAAACTCTGTCTCACGAAGGGATCTCTGGTCTTCTATAGTCGCTGTCCTGGAATGGTCTTTTTTCCAACTCACTAGGAGGCAGTGTTAGTGCCACAGAGAAATGGTCAGAGGACAAGCCAAAATGCAAACCAAAAAATCACCAGCTTCCACAAGCTCAACCACTGCTCTCTGGTCATTGAAGACAGACTTCAGTGACAGCATTTTGTCTTCCCACCACCAGAAGTTGTCAGCCTGCTCTTCTCCTGAGGTAGTCCAAAATTGTCTTCTGTTCCCCTTTTCAGTCTTCCAATATCTAAATGCAGTAGTGAGAACAGCAGGACAACGATGTTTAAGAGACACAGAACTACTCCATAGTTTCCTGGCTACTGTGGAAACCGTATACACCATCATACAACTAAAATGGAACCCTGAAAATTGAAATAATAATAAAGACCAAAAAGCACATTGGAAACTGGTATTTGATTAAAAAGATTCACAGGCTATTTAACTATTCATGAGCTCTGCAAATGAAAAAAATATGGAAAAAAAATTAAAAGATCACAAAATAAAGGAATAATCTTAATTATTTTAATTATTGATTATTTTTATTAATAATTATTTTAATTCTAGCACCCTGCAACTTGAGAATATTCTGCAGAAATCCAGTCATTTCCTCTTTGTGCTATGTGGTTTAGGGGACTGCTGATCTGAAAGGTTATAAAGTGAATGCCTTCCCTTTTCCCCTGACTGTCCTTGCACTTCTGTATTTCACCCTTCATATTTAAGCCTTCAGTACTTCCGGTGTAAAGGTTAACAGAAAAAGCTGTGATAACAACAGTCAGAGGATTAAACACCTCTTATTGGATTTGGTCTTGATTAGTATTTTCTAATTAATATGTTCCTATCCCTGTTGACATCATAAATGTCTGCCCTAAGCACTCCTTGGCTAAATGGGTTCTGATTCTTTTGTTTCCAGAAACAAAACAATACAATTAAATATGAGACATTGCTATTAAATTACATATATACATTTCAGGTAGGAGCAACCTGACAGATGGAGCAAGTGACTCACTGAGCATCCCTGGCCCAGTTTTCTCAGGAACTCAGGCTTCAGACTTTCTGGCTGAATTTCTCAAGCTTATTTTTTTCCTAAACTCAATTTATCTCATTTCTGCCAAATAACTTTCAAAATCTCCTTCACTCTCCCCAGTAGTTCAGCACATAATAAAGTATCCTGTTAGGGGATGGAAACTTTTTCTGTTTATAAGTAACTGAGACAAATTTCTGAGGAACTCCAGTCATGCCCCCTATCTAGAAAAGGCCAGATGCTCACAGTAGGTGCTGGATTGTTATCTTGTTTGAAAGACCTAACCTATATGCAGACTTCCCTGGACTTTTGCAATAGAACATAGTAATGCCCAAGGTGACAAATATTTTCTGTTTGCATAGCCATTAACCAGTTTTCTTGCAATTTTTGTTCTCTGCTTGCCATTTCTGTACTTCACCTGGATAATCTTATCTTTAAAACACAAAGTCACAAACATATAGCTGTATCAATGGGGTTTGCTTCAGGGATAATGCTGGGATAACGTAAAAAGACAGTACTACCACCCTTTTAAAGTTTTATGTTTGCTTTTTTGTTAAACTGCTGTGCTAGAATGTATATAGAAAAAAGAGATATAATCAAAGGTTGCTGACTAACATTGCAAAATAAATTTGATTTCTTGATTTTACTTTCTCTTTTTATTTGATACAAAACAGAGTAAATCTTTTCAAATAAGGAGTTAGTTGTCGCTTGTCAGGAATTAGTTGTTTAATTTCTACCCTTCAGTGACCTTTTAAATAAAATAATAAAATCTTAAATGCAATTATTTCAATCTTTTTTTAAGTCTAAATTTAAGTCTAAATACATTTTATACAGAACTTAGGAACATAAACCTTGACTAGGACAAGCATTTAATGAAAAGGCAAGCAAAATCATTTTTAGTTAGCAAGAGTTGGAATATTTGACTCAACCAATCATTAATTCAATAATAAAGATCAATCTAACAGATGTAGCACATCAATTCTACATCACTGTGCTTTAGGTTACAGCATAGAATGACTTAGATAAGGAGGCAAGTTACTAGAAAAATCAGTAATATTTGATATATGGGTTCAGTTGTCTGCAAAGACAGCACTGCTTAGCATGTGTTTGCATCCATATTTGTTGTCTTAATAGTTATTTAATATTTTTAAGGTTGTGTTTACCAATTGGTCACATGCAATATCTTTAAAATTCTTTAATGCTTTGGAATTTCTGCTTCACAATTACTCCCTTTGGAACCTGAGCATCAAGTTAATTAAATAAGACCACATTATTTTTTAAGTGCATTTCAGGCCAAGCGTTTCTCCACTTTATTAACAAAGTACCATTCCTACCTGATAAACAATTTAATATTCACAATTCTATTTTTTGCTCCTGATTCCATCACTCCTTTAAAAAATAGCATGTTTCCAGCAAGTGGAAGAAACTCAGTACAATATGAATTACTGCTATAGCTGGGAGCCTACAAGAGTTACTCTTCTCTTTAAAACTAGCAGAAAAGGTTTGAGGAGAAGAACAGACATTCTTTTACATCAATGTCCTACATTTTATCTCAAATTTATTTTATATCATTTACATTTTGAAACGCCTTGATTGGAAGGGTGGGGTGGGGATTGTTGCTGGCGTTTGTTTTTACTGTTACTCAGTAACAGTGCATTCCTACTCAATGGACTGGAAATAAAAATTGGGCAGGTGACAGAAATAGTACTTCAAGTGGAAGAATTGCTTTGCTCTAAAATCAGTCTTTATTCCAAACTGAAAAAAGTCCCTGATCATTTCAAAATTCATGGTGGATTTTTTTTTTTCTTTTATAGAGAAATTGATTTAGATAATCAATACTTTAACTTTCATTAAAAAAAAAAAATTCCACATTCTAAAATCAATTACAGTGGGATTGAGTGCACCATCAGCAAGTTTACCAATGACACCAAGCTGTGAGGTATGGCTGACACACTGGAGGGAAGGGATGCCATCCAGAGGGACCTTGACAGGCTAGAGAGGTGGGCCTGTGCAAACCTCATGAAGTTCAACAAGGCCAAGTGCAAGGTCCTGCATATGGGTTAGGGTAATCCCAAGCACAAATGCAGGCTGGATGATGAGTGGACTGAGAACAGCCCTGCAGAGAATGACTTAGGGGTACTGGTGGATGAAAACCTCAGTACAAGCCAGCAATGTGCATTTGCAGCCCTTAAAGTCAACTGTGCCCTGGGCTGCATCAAAAGAAGCATGACTAGCAGGTTGAGGGAGGCGATTCTACCCCTCTATTCTGCTCTTGTGACACCCTACCTGGAGTACTGTGTTCAGCTCTGGGATCCCAGCATAAGAACATGGACCTGCCTGAGAAGGTCCAGAGCAGGGCCATGAACATGGTGAGGGGGCCAGAGCACCTCCCCTATAAGGACAGACTGAGAGACTTCAGGTTGTTCAGCCTAGAGAAGAGAAGGCTCCCGGGAGACCTTATAGCAGCCTCCCAGTACTTAAAGGGGGCCTACAGGGAAGGTGGAGAGAGACTATTTAACAGGATGTGTAGTGATAGGATGAAGGGTAACATTTTTGAATTAAAAGAGGGTAGATTTAGATTAGCTATTAGGAAGAAATTCTTTACTGTGAGGGTCGTGAGGCACCAGACCAAGTTGCCTAGAAGCTGTGGATGCTCCGTCCCTGGAAATGTTCATGCCTGGTTGGATGGGTCTAGTGGAACGTGTCCCTGCCCATGGCAGGGGGGTTGGAACTACATGATCTTTAAGGTCTCTTCCGACCCAAACCATTCTGTTATTCTGTAATTCGAGTGTCTTAGCAGTTCCCTCCATTTTTTTCAGAAAAAAGTAACAACAGTGATCACTTGAAGCATAAGTCAAATACAATGTCAACCTATGTGTTTGGTATGAATGGAGTGATTAAGACATTTGCACTCAAGTAATAGTTTTTGGGATTCTCCAAACTTGCTTTCCAAAATTAGCTGCTGATATCTGAGAATGTTACTTGTTGAACTGAAAACTTTTGTTTATATAAGCATAAAAATAAAACAAAGAATGCAGTTAAGAAAATGGGGTGCTAAACCTCTTAATTATCTTTGTGGCCAAAGGAATATAAAGCCTCTATAATTATCTCAATACTTTCCTCTAAGTGAGCACAAAGAAAAGGTAGAGGTACATAAAATATGCCATATACTTTTTACTATGGTGGTCATTAGTGTTCCAAGCTTAATGCATACTTCATTATCTAGAAATTCATGACATTTGCATTTTAACAGGATTTTATTTGATTTTACCCCGTCCCTGCTCATCCTATAATATTCAACAGCTAAAGCAAGACAGTGAACAAGGATTATAGAAATCAAATCTATTCATTCAAATAAATTTCTTACTTCTTCTTAGACAACACGTATTCTAACACACCAAGAACATCAGATGACATGATACTGATACAGATCATTATTTTATCTGCAAAATTATTTTTATTAATTGACAGGCAAATTTCTTCATTTATACTATTGATTTAAAATCTGTTCTGAGAGTACCCTCTACAGAATTGAAATTTCTTATTCTCATTTGTATGCTAGCTGCAAAGAGTACACACCAATCACATATTATCTTAAGCTTTTTGCATATTTTTATAATAGACCTCAAGTACTCTACCAAATACATTCATTAATGTATTACAAAGCTTTGTGAAACTGATATATAGAGCAACATTGCATTACTTAGTGTCAGCATTCACATTTCTGCTGAGAGGAAAACTATTAGAAGGAAAACAGTGCTTTTAACAGAACCTCAATCTTCTGTACTCTAACCCATTGCAAGGTTTTTTCTGTTACTCTTAAATCGGTATGTACTCTTGTATAACTTATTAATCTGCAATACCCATTTCTAATACCCATAATCTGAGTGACAAAAGAAATCCCAAATCTTCACTTTATACCTCTGGGCATCAAATTCTATAATTACAAGAGCTATCTCAGTATATGACTATTTTTATTTTTAAAAAATCTGAAGGGAATGTACACTGCTATATCAAAAATATGTTTCATTAATACAAGAGAGATCTTATCTTAAAAGTATCATCTCTATTTTAATCTGGTATCTTCTCTATTAATATACAGTGGTGCTCATTAAAAATATAACTTTATAACAATGCTGAAGATGGGGGGTTATAAGACAAATATCTCCGTCTTAACTGTTAAATATTAATGGTCTTTCTTATCTACCCATGGCCCTTCATGATAAAGAGGCAGCAAGGATTATCTATTAAGGGAGTTATTGTACTCTTTAAAAAGTTATATTAATTTAGCACTGTGTTTTATATAATCAGTCAACACTGGTTATTGCCACCATGAACTTGTCAGACATTTTTCATTAAATAATCCTAAATATATATGAAGAAAATTAATCAACACCGAGCATTCAAAATGAGTAAGTCTACAAAAGGTACTTTATTGTTTTCTATTTCTTCTTTCATATTTTGAGTGAACATTAGAAGGATTTTTCATGTTTCTTCTACATCAAACAATGTTTTGATGACTCATTTCACACATTTCTTTGTGGATCCTTCAACATTTTCCCCTTCCTTGAAGAAGTACACTAATTTTTAAGGTATGAAATGAAAGCACGTATTTGGGTGAATAATTTGAAAGTGCAGGATCATCTCCTTTCCCCAAGCATCTGTAGCTTACAACCTTGTGTCAGCTTCCTACCTACTTGAACTCACTTTGGAGAAAAAATCTTTTTTTTTTTTTTAATCGGACAGAATAAAGGCAGTGTTTTTGTCATCTTGTCAAACTAATGGTCACCTTATACACATTACACCTTAGTAGCCTTGAAAAAAGTGAACAAAACCTAACTCATGAAGGAATAAAGAAGGAGTAAAGTAATACATTTCTGATTCTTGTTCTCTGTTACATTTCAAGACTGTTTTCCTAATGCAAATTCTTCTAGGTTTTCTAATTGAAACCACCTCTAACATACAAAGGGAAATAATTAAAGCTATAAAAAACAATTGCAGATAAGCTCTACATAAATGGTTTTTATGGATGTCTATTCAGCCTAAAATGCAAGTTAATATATATTCTTCAAGGTTTGTATTTTCCTACCTTGGCACATGATGTAAACATTTTCAATATTTGCATTCTCAATTCCCTAAGTGGCACAACAGCACCACTAAATCCCTTCTAAAACAGCAATAATTTATATATGGTATATATGGTATTAAAATCTGTGTTATTAACACTGATTCAGTAATAACTAAGGTTTTCATATTTTTATTTTGGGTGCTGGACAGAAGCTGGAACTGATGCTTCTGAGAGATTATGCCACAGCAAAAAGGATTCCTCATATATAAAAAATATTATTGTTGTTATTATTATTGTTATTGTTATTATACCAGATTTTTTTTAAAGCTGATATGCAAAAAAGGAGCAGTCAAAACCTCTCTCATATCTAAACATTAGCTTTTATGGGAGCACACCATGAAATGTGCCAGGTTATTACCATTTTTCAAAAGAAAGCTTTATCTAAAAATCAGTTCATTCAACTGAAATGGCAAATCCTAGAAATAGCTTATTTTTAAAGTATTTTGAATGATAGAACAACCTTAATTCTTAACTGTTCTGAGATAAAATTTGAAAAACTTAAGACCTTAAAACATTTGGGAGGTACAAGAGGTAGCCTGAAGGGAGAAAAAAAAATATTTTAAAAGGATATGAAAGACAGTGGGGGTTGGGGTAAATTTTTTAATATCAAATATCACACCAGTGATCACATCAGTTCTGATTATACTGTATGCTAACTTTTTAATAAGACCAGGATTCATCAATATTTTATTAACATTAAAGTAGGTTTTGAATTTCACCCACTGCCTGTAGCCAGTTTTGAATGGCAGAACTCCTTTTGGGAGATACCCAGAAAAAAGAATGAAGCAAAATCATGCAGAAAGCAAGGCGTATTGTACTAGATCATGGGGATTTTTTGGCAGTCACTTCTAATTGAAATGTTAAATTTTTATTCTTATTATTGTTCTTTTTGACAACAGTAAACATCATTAGAACAATCTACAACATTCAACCTGTTAGTTTCAAAAAATAACTTCCCCAGAAAGCTCAGTTTGAAAACACATGCTGCATGGTGTTTTATGTCAAAAGCTATTGAATGCTTGTTCTTCACAGAACTTAAAAGTGAAGAATACTGCCAGATAACTCAGAAGAGCTTTCTGAAACTCACAGATAGAAGGATTAAAACATATTCCTTAATATGTATACTTTATGAGAAGCTAGCAACATGACTGTTCTGAGGAACAATCTATTTCTGCAGTAAATTTTCTTATTAAGAGATATGCAGTACTCAGGTCCTCATTTTTACAAGTTATAACATTAAAATCTTGTCCATGGGCAAGTTTAAATACATTTACGTAAGTTTACATCTGAACTTCAAACATGATCTCTTTATGTTGTATGTCATTCTTCACTGTTTAACATATGATACACAGATTCATTCACATATATGCTTCTGTTTAATAAAAACTCTGACCTCTATACCTCAGCACCAAGGAGACACGCCTTGAATAGGAGTTGACCATACGGCAATGTCTGACTGTGGAAATGTACCTCATCTACTTATATTCTCACTCATAGAATTTTCTTTTAAAAATAACAAGCTAAAAGTAAATAAAATATGGACAATGGGATAAGCCATATGTGAAGTTTAACACATGAAAGGTTTCCAGAGATTTAGATGGAAATAGTCAGAATAGTAAAAAGCATTTTAAATTAACAGTATACTAATTAAAGATTTTTAACAGAGGACGATCAATTTAATACAATGGTCTGTCATAGTGATTCTCCTGTTTCCAGAGCTGCAAAGCCTAATCTTACAAAGTAGGTTAAGAAAAAAATAAGAACCCTTCCAGCCTGAAAGAATGGTTGAAAACTATGACTGTGGTTTGCTTTGCTTTCCTGGGGCCTCATTCAGATTTTATGGTTCCCTTGCTCTCTTAGTTGCCTTCTTTTCCTGTTGACTGAAACTGTACTCAATATATTAAAGAAACAATTCATGCATGAGAACTTATGCTGCGTGCATAAACCAAACCTGGGCAGAGCCCTGTACCCTGCTTTAGCTCTTCATCACCCTCAGTATGACTGTGGGTGGCAGGGGGGACATTGACCTATGCAGACAACTGTACCTAAGGATGGCAGTCGTACCGCAGCCAAAGAGCAGACATGGAAGTGATTCTGAGATGATGTCAAGCCAGAGCAGCATCACTGCCCAGGCACAGCGCTTGGGAGCCCTCTCAGAGACAATTGGATTTTCAGCTGCTTGCCCCATCTTCCCCTCTAACACAGCCCTTCTGTTTAACTGTGATTGCTAACTATAGACTTCTTTCTGGCCTCTTGAGTTGCTTCTTGCCACCTTATTTTACCTTTTATCAGCACAGCTTCTTTTTACTCTTGCATGTTTTTCCCTTTCCTCTTTGAGGAGTGCAAAGCAGCAGCTACTTATTTTCTTCAGCAGGTGGCTGTAAGGACATGAAGAACCAGAGTCTCTAACTGCGAGCCCTCCCTTAGGATTTGTGACCCACAGGTTCAGAACAGGGATTTAACTCTTGATCTTCCCCTAACTTATACAAGTACCCTGAAAATGAGTCTGTCAATGCAATAGTTGTTGGGGTTTTTTTCTTGTGGCTTTTCTCAATGGCAAGAGGAATTGACTGCTTACATTTTGTAGTCACGTAGGTTTATTATGAATTTGCACAGTGTTGTGAAAAGCTACATTTATTTGATTTAGCTATAGTTTTGCTTCCCAGTTTCTAAGATCAGTCTTACCACAGACAAAGATCTGGATGCTGCAGTTGTAGTTTGTAGCAGTGCATGATTTATTTTTTGAAAACACCTACATGCTGAAAAAATAAACACAAAACTGCAATAAGTTAAATTACTACAGTCATATGTGGAAATCCAACACATGAGCAAAATGAGATTGGTTCCTTACAAATATAGATGAAAAATAAGTATATTATCAATATAATTTGATTATGACTGTCTGTACAAAGAAAAGAGAATACTATAGAAAATCAAGTGTATGCCAGAAAGCATGCATTTGAATTCTAAATACAAATCACTTACTAAGAATTTTAATAGGCATAGTTCAACTAATCATTTATCAGATTTTTTAGGAAAATTTGCCCAAAGACCTAGAAATGTAGTCCTTACATATTTCTTTCTGTGCTATTCAAATTGTAAATTTAAGATTTTTCTGACAGCAACTCAATAAGCTTGAATTTTGCCAATACTCTGATACCCTGATAAAAATACAGAAATTGCTAAAAGCAATTATTTAGCAATTGCTAAATAATTCAATATTTAATAATCACATAATTATGATATTAATTCAAATAGGCAATAATAATTCAAATAATTTTATCAATTGCTAAAATTTTACACTTTTTTAAACATTCAGACATCTGACAGAATTACACAGACCTACTGAAAATATACTACCATGTTACATGAGGTATTGAGATACATGTTTTGCTCTTTTCTGTAAGAGTAGCTGTTATTTGGTTCTTCAGAATAAAATGAACTTCATAAAATAAATGTTCTATGTAGCAGTGGGAGAGAAGGGGAGTTTTCTAAAACTTTATGGATAACCACTTGTGCTCATTTATTGGGCAAGGGAGGAGAGAAGGAAGAAAGGAAATGGTAGAGCTACAGACACCCTACCTTTTAACTTGCAATAAGGTATGTGTATCTCCATGTATGTACAGACAGCTACAGACTCTAAATTGTAGTTTAGCATCAGCTGAATACACTGACTTGTGTTTCCCTGGGTTACATTGAGACTGTTCTGAATAATGTACCAGGATGTCTCCAAAAGAATCCTAGACATGGTTAAATACCATAAGCCCTGAAGTTGTAATAGATCACAGGAAAAGACAAAGGCACCACTTTTCCTAGGTCTTTCCAGTGTTGAAGATTTGTCAAGTAACATGCCCAGATGTCTCAATGCCTTTTTACTTCTTTTTTTTTTTTTAATCACTTGTCACCACTCAGAAATCATGACACATTTTTGCCTTTTATCTCTCTACCAGAAAAAAATCAGTGCTAATTCCTTGAAGAATAAATGGAAGCTCCTTTACTGGAGGCCAAGACACCCAGATCAAGATCTATTTCTAAAAATTGAGTCACTTGTTTGTTAGTCAGTAATAGAATTCTCCCAGACTTATTTTTTTTCCTCCTTTTTCTCATATAATTTTCACAGTATGAGTTAAAAGAGTTTAATAAATCTAAAGTACAAAAAGGCTTATAATGAACCTGTCAAGGGGCTTGCTTGCAATTTGCCTGAAAGGATATTATTTCCTGAGAATGTGATTCTGTCTTCATATAATTCTTCCTGAGACGCCCGATGCAGAACCCTGAAAATGGATGTTGACAATTTTGAGTAACATCCACTGGTAGTTGCTATACTAATATACTGACTGAAATGCCTCAGAGTAAAGATCAGCTATAAATCAACTTCACCTTGCAAAGGAAAGTGATGATTTTTATTTTTTTTTCTGAAGTAATTCTTTTCTTCTGAAATGGTTGAACCTAGCAATGTATAAATGTATCTTTTCTCCTTGTTAACATGCTTTTAACACATTTTAACCACTACTGTTCAGGTTAATGCTATCAGCATTTAACTGGTTTTGTTGGGATATTCATCACAATAGCAGCAGCAGTGTAAAAGCAGAGTTGAACAAATACTGTATACCACAATTCATTTTACACAGGCAGGTATTCAGCTGGTGTGTGACTCAGGAATTACTCTTCACTATCTCTTTCAGTGCAGAACTTTGTTCAGCACACTTTGTGCAGAGTTTCTGGGAGTGAGTGAGGCTGGTGCTTCTCTCCCTAATGGCCTATGCAGGGAGCAGGATCATGGGGAGATCTGATTTAGTGCAGCAGACCTTACATTTTGTAAATGCCAGCTTGTACTCAGCAAGAAACAGAACATGGCTGCTTGCCCTTGAAAGCATAGCAGGAAAGATCCCTCTCTGTTTTCCTCTTGTTTCAAAAAGAGTAGAAGAATACAATACTTTTTTTCTGTAGTACTTCCCTCTGCCAGATATGCTGTAGGCCAAACCTGGTTCTACCTGCCTGCAACTACTTATTTCTGGAAACACTGGGACACTTCGTGCCTGTACTGTTTCTTCAACCATTTCTCAACTGTGCCTACAACTGCTTTTGAAACTAGGTCTAAACAGCCATTCTAGGATCTTGTAGCCATCCTTTCGTGAACAGCCAAATCAGACCCATAACACAGTCCCATATAACCAAAAATAAAAAATTCTCATCTTCAGTAATACAATTAACCTGTTTCCCTTTTAAACCATATAACCTCACTACTATTAAAGTATAGCTTAAAAACATAATTCTTGGAAGTAATAATACATGCTATTTTGTGAATTTAGACATTGATTTTTCAGGCATTTTGATGTTCCACCATTCCTTGCATATTAACTTAATTTACTCTTCACAAGCTTGGTGTGGGGTGTTTGTGCACCCATATACCAATAAATGTTGCAAAAGTTATCCCTCATAGGATGTATTGGGATTTAATTTGGATTTAACCTATAGGAAAAAATCAGCAGATCTAGTCCATACTTAAATGCTTATAATATAGTTCAGCTTCAAATGTGTTGTCAGCAATACGAGTATATTTTCTTCATGTAATACATTTTTTCTGTTCTAAATTTTCTTGATTACATGAAAAGAGATCTTATGAAATATTTTTTTGATGGCTTAGTGCTTTTTTTGAAAATCACTACCACTGAAAAATGGTTGCCTCATTTTCTATTCTCTAGACACTGAGCAATTCAAAGCAATCCAATTATTACACTGTAACTATGCCTGTTTATTACTAATATAACTCTGAGATTTCATTTAGTATCTCATATGGAATAGCAGAGTATGAGATCATGACTAATAGTACACTAATAAACAAAGCTCATTTCAGCTCATAATCAAAATTAGACTGTTGATCTGATCTGGAGCAAGATTTTTCAATATTTGGGGAAGATTTTTATCTCATGTTCTTATTCAGAAACATGTATGGAGAATCATAGAAACACAGAATATAATATATTGATTTCTTCAATGACGTTTACTCTGCTATTCATGTACAAGTTTTCCATGTTGCTTGCCAGGCTCCTGGAAAGCTATCCAACATTAACTGCAATATATCTGTCCTGACAGAGTGAAATATTTCTACAAGATATGTTGTCTGCTTACTTTTTTCATGGTATCATCAAAGGTTTGTCAACCAGTGATACAAAACACACAAATGTGTCTGGACATTAATGACTGAGCCTCTGGCAAAGTTATATTCTTTCTTTACAGGAGCCTTGATGGGTGCTTCAGTTCAGACAAGATATCAAACATTATTCCTGAATGCTGAACCAACTCTGCTGAGGTCAGAACATGTCTGAGACTACTTGGAAAACAGTTCAGAACCTCCAATGCAGTCAGAAAGGAAATGATTGTATGGGATAATATAGGTCTTCTCAAAAATAGTCTTGTAGTTTTAATTTTCTTTGCTTAGAAGATAGGTAATTATGAAAGTTTATTTCTCAGACACCTTCTTGGAAAATAAAGTCACATAACTAAAACTATTACTGAACTCGAAAGAATGTTATACTGTGCGTTGATGTAATCTTTCAAGTAGGATTTTTGTCTCTTGGGTTGCCAATTTTTCAAAAAATGTAGTGAAACAGTGCGAAAAAGAAAGCCTTAAAATATGTTATGAACAAATTCACTTTTCTGGGCAATATAATTTCTCAGGCAACTGTAGCATTCACTCCATTATCATACACTATTTCTTTCAATACCAAGTCATTCTCCATGAAGGCAACTTTACAGGTCTATTAACTAAATGGCTGATTTCTTTGTTCTTCAAAAGAAAGAAAATTTTCTCTCTTGTTTTTTTCCACCTTTATTCAGCCAACTGACGGAAGCCATTCTTGTCTTCCCAGCCCTCCTTTTCTGCTTCAGCTAGATATCTGCTGATCAGGAGAGAGGCCTGACAGCCAGATCTTTTTGCTAATTACAGCCTTTGCTGGGGTAATCTTGCTGTTTCCTAATCCTGATCCAAATAAAAATGACTAGCAAGCCTGGCTCACCTGTAATCTCTCCTTAAGAAAGAAAAAGGCAGTTATCAAGTCACCTGGACTGGCCTGTCTACTTCCTTCTACCAGATGACTCAAAGACTTACGTCCATTTCCAGAAAGTGGTAGTACTACAGTTGTCTGGTTTCTTTTGCCGGTGGGCCCTGCTATTATTGTTAAGAGCTACTACTACCATCTTTTTAATATTATATAAAGAATAGCTAAACAGTTTATAGCTGAGTAGTTTACCAAGCTACTAATTATAAGTGATTGGAATAATAACACAGAAAAGCTTATAACCTTTTTTGGACATTGTTACATCCAGAGCATTCATTTCATCGTTTCTGATACTACTGCTTACCACTGGAAATAACTGTGTTGTTTACAACACTCATCTTTCCAAGTTATCAAAAGCAAATGGAATTTTTTTAGAGTTCCACATGTATATCTAATTTGAGAGGCCAATAAGCCCTCTTGTATCCCACCTATCAGCAAAAGATTACAATTATCTAAAAATCCATAGTTCTTATAAACCATCCAAAATACACATAAACATCTTCTAATTTGCACAAATTTTGCAATATTTTAGTTCATTACTCAGAACTAGGTTAACCAACCACCAAGTAGATCTGGATTACAACCTAGCCCAACCGAAAATATACACTTCACATTGCTGAATGGAGCATTTTAATCTATTTCTACAGTAGCATAGGAATATAAAGAATACAAATGTCTTTCTACACATACTACAGAGTACGTGCTTTACTCTAACAGAAAAGCTCTTCTCAGAAACATTTGCTCTGCAAGACACTTTTCTAACTGCCACAGTTATTATTAGCAGTAATAGCTGATCAGTACCATGAAAGATAAGGCAAATAAGAGAAATGTGTGCTGGAATAAAGTCTGCATCTTTTCTGGCTGGTAGTTGCACTTGTGAAAGTCAAACTACAGAGTGTATATAACACTTTAGCTGCATATATGTGTTCCTCAGTATCCGAAAGAAGGCATTAAAAAACCTTATTTCTCCTCTACTTTCTGTGATTACTTTGTCTGTTTCCTTCTGTTCCCTATTTTTCCTCCCAAATAAGGTATTCTGTCTTTCACTTTCTTCCACCAAAACCCACCCTCAGTCTGTCCAGGTCCATCCCCAGGCCTGTCTCTGTTTCTCCCCTTTCTCTTTTTGTAATGTGAGGAGCAGCAAGAGCAGCAGCAGAACCCTACTGACAAGGGCACCTGCACAAGCAAGAGATAGTCACATGCTCAGGTGTGCCAATACCAGAACTAAAACTCTCCCACAGGGCTTTTGATTGCCTTTTAGCACATACATGATTGTTTTGAAAGCCTGAATATTGAAGTGTGTCATAATCTTGTTGAGGCTGTGGATAATGGAGTGATTAATGATAGCATGGATTCTAAAGCAGATAAGGTAGCAAATGCTTTCATCATTTTTACTGTGGCAAAACCCCTGGAGCAAAAATATATATTAAGACCCAGTGAAACACACTTTGTTTAAACACAGACGAGATTGTTGCCTCAATTGGGGATCTAGAAAAAATATATTCAGACAGGAGAGATATATGTAAAGCAAGACAAAACTGTCATGCATTTTTAACACCTAGTTCCTGTATTTGCTTTGTATTTCCAATACAATATGACTGTGGGTAGAAAAGGAAAAATGGTAAAGATACCTGCTAGTGAAATTGTCAGACATCACAAGTGGCTTGCTTTTAAACTGTATTCAACCAAAGAGGGAGACAGAAGAATCATTGTTAGATAAAGACAGATCATGCCTCACCCAGTAGCATAAGAGAGTTGAGGTTGCTGCCACTCCATGTCCCCAGGTCCAAGTAGTAGGCAAGGCTGAAGATATATTTCCAGTAGGCACACACACATGAGCACATATATTACACCACATATATACATATATTCATGTCCAGCCACATAGATTGTAGACAGACACTGAGTTAAAAATAAAAGTGCTGTTAAAAATACAGATTTTTTTACAAACAGAAAAATATTGAGACTCTCACTTAAAATCATATCTCCACAATGTATCTACATGTTAAAATAGTTTACGTGAATCTGGGCCAGTTATCATGTTCCTGACAAGTTCTTAATGTAAGATTAATTCAATAGCAGTACTTTGTATTGTTACATTGGTTTTGCCATTTGTTCAGTTATTTTTATAAACTTGGAAGTAAATGCCTTTCAGTTACATTTGATTAATATTTATTATCTTAATTAGGTCATAGAAATCATTGGTTCATTTCAATAATGCATTTTTCCTAGAGTTTTCAATGAGAAGATTATAATTTGACTTGTAAGGTTCAGACCTTACCCAATTATGCAACTCAAACCTTAAACTATAAATTCTTCTCTAAGTAAGAACTTTGATTTAGTCATTCCTGCTCTATATCACCCTGTATTATTTAGGCTACTAAATTACTACAGAAATCTCTAGAGGAGCTGTTATACAGGTTGTAGCTTTTCCATCCACCTTTGTAAGATGGCTTTTCTCTGAATGTTCATACGTCTACTAACTGTGACATTCCTAAGAGGCGAAAGGGTGACATCTGAATTATGTCAGATAGTGTTTCAGCTGAATAGAAGTAAATCTTGCAGGATCATTCTGTTGTCTTCTCATTGCTTTCTTAGAAATTTAAGTGTCTTCTGTAGAAGAATATGCATTCACTATAACACAGGATAAATACTTACCAGTTGCTTGTCATTAATTAAAGGTTTATTTTTTTTTTTATTCCAGCTGAATTACATGCATTTTTTTAAGTTGTGCTGAACGTGCCAGAACATACCATCTTAGATTTAATTTACCTTGTATTGTAAGTGGACCTAAAAAGTTTGAAGAACTTCATGCATTTGACTTGCATTTTGGGCAAGACAGACATATGTGTTCAGGGTCATGTGATGAAAATGTCCAAAACATGTTGGAACATTGATCAGGGACTTCTCCAAAGGACTCTTCTTCCTCAGAATGGATCTTTCACTTGAAAATTTCTTGCTTCTTGTGACCATGTCAGAAAGGCTGAAAAAGAGTATGTAAAAATCATGGCAAATTTTGTTTGGCCCTACATGCCTAACAGGTTGATATTTTGCCAATCTTTTGTGAAAATGGTTCAGTCATTTCAGAGAACAACACTAAGGGAAATCAGAAGAAATTATTTCATTTTGCCTGAGTCCATTGTTTGAAAAAAAAAAAAAAAAAAAAAGGAAAAATCTATTGCTATCTGTTCAAGTTAAAAATCATAACCTCAGTAAATATAAAAAAGGACTCTTGAAGCTAGAAACTTCAATTTTCCTCTCGGTCTTGGCCATACTTCAACTCATAGCCAGAGATTTATTTATTTTTTTTAATGTCATTGTGAGCTGGTGCTATAGTTTACAGAGGTTTCAGGATGTTGATCTGACAGTAGGCATCCATCTTTCCTGTATTGCTAAGGACAACTTTGGGCGCTAAAGCAGAACAAACACTGTATTAGACAGGAAAAAAAAAACAGAAAAATAAAAGGTAGGTTTGGATGTGGGTATGGGTTTGAAGGGCAAGGAAGGGTAGGAGTGTTTCATGGGGACTTTATCTAGCAATATCTGTAATACATGTTTCTCTAGCTCAGGAAATCCCTAAAGAGCTGACTGTCAGAAATACAGAGAATAAGAAAGATCATTTTAATAAGCCCTTCTGTTGTACTCTTTCTAATTATCTGATACTGGTTATTCTTCAACAGCTACAGGAGTGAGATAAGGACTGGTTCAGTAGGGCTTTGTTAGGGTTTTCCTGATATAGCCCGTGGCTGTCCCTAGGACCTGGAGCCTGCACCCTGACTTTGGCCTCAGCACTGCTTTAGTGGTTGGAGCATGGTGAGACTGTACCCCACCAGGGAAGGGCAGGGCATGTTCCTATCACCTGAGCCCACCTCCCACCCTTGCCTAGCTCTTAGGGCAAAATGAGATCATACTTGAAGAGGTAGGGAAGAAGCATTTGTGTCTAACAAAGCATAATTCTGGCCAGAAAATGTCCTGCTCCAAATCCTGCGGTTCTGAACAAATTCAATGAAAGCTATAAGCAAAACATTGCTTTTGGTCCTGCTTTTGTTCTGGTCTCCATAAAAGCTATCCACTTACATCTGTTATCCAGTACCTTATTAGGCCAAGTAACAACATCTTGCATAGTGCAAAGGGTTATAACATTACTAATAACCTGGTAAGTATCAATACAATATTACAAAATGAAAACTGTTTTCTCAGTGTGAGTTTCCTAGGAAATTGCACACAAATTGTTAATACTGTAACAATAAGCACTCAGAAGTTAAGAAATACAAGATCTAATCTCCTATGTAATCTTTATTCAGATGCTTAGTACATATGCATCTTGATTCAGTCTTAATTATATGATTGCAATAGCCTGTTCCCCTGTGTTTAATTCTGTGCTCTGGCAGGATGATGTTTAGTTAGAGAACAGCTGCTCAGTATTTTGTCTCGGCCTTGTGCAGTATGTTACTCTATATTGCATTTTCTGTACACTTTTCAATCCCTCTATGAACTCAGAGTTATTTATTTACTTCCAGGGTTTTTTATAGCACTCATCATTACACGGTATTAAAGTGCTTCGCATTTATTAAGAACTTTCACAACATCCCTGGGAGAGGAAAGCATAGTATTTATTATCTCATTGTTACAGATGGGACAGATAATTTAATATCAAAACGCCTATTTTTTCCTGGAGACCTGTCTGAGACACTTTGCATGTGATCTCCTAAAGTACTCTTCCTTTTTACAGCACTTAACACATTCAAAGCATCCCCCACTGACTTCAGTTGGGAGTTCTAGGCATTTTTATGAAATTCCAGTCAGGCGTTTAGAAATGAGGATTTTTTTTCCTGTGATAAAAACTGTTTTAAGTAGACTGCTCATCAATGCAAAGGAATCCTATGACAGTCTTAGGAAAACTAGTTTCTTAGGGCAAGAAACCTTAACAAACTTATTACATAAGCTCACCTTCTGAAAATGTCCTTTTGCTACACAGATCTACATTTATCTCCAGAGAAATGGATTCTGTACAGTGAAGAAAACACTTTCCATCATCATCCCACTGCAGGTGGGGTGGTGGTGCTGGAGTGGGGTGAATGAGGTAACTTGTAGCTGTAGGAACAAATTTAGGTCCTGATTTTCAGGGTTTGGGTTGCTCATTCAGGTGCTTAAAATCTTGTACTTTCATTATTTTAGTTTGTGTATGTAGTATCTGCTCATATTTTATCTCGCTTTATATCTAGAAAGGTGCAGATACGTATTTTAGGTAGAAACAAAAAGGTTCAGTTTCAAACTGGAGAAACTGACATTTTATTATGGATGAGTTCATGTCATCCAATCTATGAAAGATTTGAAGGTTAAAAGGTGAATTCCATTCCTTAGAAATTACTCACAGGGGATATTGCTACATGAATTCACTACATTAATTTCAAATTATGGATTTTTCCAGTGAGTGCACCTGCCTGCATGGAGATGGAATATTGGAGACAGGGTTGCAATCACCTGTGAAAAAAGCGAGGGGACCATCACTGCTCCCAAATGCTCAGGAAAACTTTAGTGATGAAGGGCAACCTTTTAGAGGTACTCTTGAATCTCGGGTTTGGAGCATATCTCCCATATCTGCCCATCCGTCAAACATTCTGCTGATCTTTTCAGTAGATTAACTTCTGCTGGAGCTATACCCCCAGTTGCTTGCCATCCCTGCCTCCCAGGCCATCAGATAAGGAATCTATCCACAGTACTCTCCCTGCCACCTCCTATCTCACTCTAGTCTGATGACAGGAAGGAGTTTCTTGGAAAAGGTTATTCAAGCAACGTTATTCCACCCTTGTGAGGTATATGTAAATACATTCTTCTTGCTTGGGGCAAAACTTACTCTCCACTGAGTGGGAGGGGAAAGGACAGCCAAAGTCACAAAGGTGCCAAGGGAGAACAAAAGAAAAAAGAGGCACAAGTTTTGGAGGGAGGAGACAAAGATGTCAGAGAGTAAAGCAAAAAGAGCAAGGAGGGAGTCTTTGACAGTTCTTTTAAAAGTACTTTAATAGTATTTAATAGTTTCCTAAGGTGATTTAAGATTACACAGAAGAGAAACAAAGAATAGAGAAGTGGTAGTGTGAGGGTTACAAATTCTTATACAGGTGATAGGCCAAATTTATGCAGCCTGTATATAAACGTCCTGCTCCTGCTTTCACATTTCTATCCATATGCTGATAAAGGAAGCACATTGTGTCTCTAGTTGTCAGGAATGAAAGCTTTTCTCCAGAAACAGAGGCGTAAAGAAAGAAGTAATTCACACATATCAGTAAAAGTCATCTTTATTTTGTTGCTGACAGCTTGGAAGTTCATGGTTTTGTGACTGATCTCACATCCTTGGTACATTAGGAGGCAGGAAAGGAGACAATTTATAGGAATTACTTTGAAGCACGACACTGAATGAAACGCCATGCTAAAATATGGAAGATGTTACAGTGGATCAGAGTGGTGAAGGCACTATTCACATCTACTCAAGCATGTCTCCCCTAAGTGCTGACCCCCATGCCGAATAAAAATTCTTGGTGCTTTTGATAAATTCTTAGTACATCAATAATTCGTGGTAAAGTATGATCAACACTATATGTGATCTTGTTGGAAGATTTAAAAGGATGCTTCATTTTCTCCACTAATGATTATTAAAAATCATAAAAGCATATAATTTCTGCCTGATCCAATGGCTGATTAAACTACTTGGTATTACCAGTCTATACAGCATAAAGGCTTTCACCTCTTTGTATCTAAAGTTAGGTACTACACACCACTACTACACAACACCTGAAAGGGTTTGAATTCTGCTCCAGAATTTTTCCTCATTTAGTTAGTCAAGACAGAGGTTTATGTTTACAGATCTTTCTTTGAAAGCATCTTGCCTCTTGATTTCATCCAGTTGAGACTTGAAGGATAGCTGAGGAAACAAAAGAAATACCATGGAACACAAACTCCCAGCTAATTTAAGGAACACATAATAAAAAAAAAATCAGGAGACAGGCTTACCTTTCGAAAAGAAAACAAACAGATAAATTAAGGGGGAGGGGGAAAGTGGTCAGCCAAAACCAACCCAAATAAAGAAGGTTAAATAGGATTACCAATAGAAAAACAGATTTACAAATGTAACCAGTATTAAATTGTAGCAAAGATGAAATGAGAACATAAAGATCAAAATGTATAAAAACACAGTACTGTGTTTTGTTTCTTCTCATTCTAATATGTAGATAGGTAGTGGCTACATACGTGTGGCAGCTGATGACTATACAATGATGTTGATCTATCAGAATGACTTATTAGGAGCTCATATCTTTTATATATATACACACATATATATATGTATATTGCTATGGATAATGCCTAACCTCAGAATATTATCTGACTTATAGTTGCATACATTGTAGAATTATGCAGTCCATTTCATGAAAAATACAGTTAACATAGATCTAGTCCTGCAGTTTAAGCATAAAACTGCACTGAGAGCTGAATTTATCCCCAGGAAGAAAAGGACTGGAGAATAAATGGAGTGATCAGCCTTGCTTCTATCATGGCTGTTACATTACCCAGCAAATTATACAGCAGCAACTTTCATGTACTACAACCTTGATGCAACACCAGGTCTGCAATCCCTAAAAGGATTGATAGCCTCATTCCTTTCACATCATTAAGCTGTAATCCTCTTTTCACATTCAGGATATATATCAAAGTCCTCTTCATTTGTTTTGTTTTGCTTTGTTTTGTAAATGTATGCAGATGTCATTTAGTCATATAACTTACCCTCCCACCTTTGTGTCATTTTTTGTTACCCTTCTCCTTCATTTCTGCAATTAGTATTCTTGAGTTAGTAGGCTCTGAAATCATCTGATATTACTCATGCTGAGACTTTTGAGGAAGTGTAACTCATTTCATGCATTCAAACTTTTCATTATATAAATGGGAGTAGACGGTTTTGGGTCTCTAAACAACTTATCATCTGAGTAAAAGTATATTTAGCCCACTGTCTTGCTACCTTACATTTTCCTTCTGATACATTTTAGACTGCTTCCTATTCAATTTCTATTTATGCCATATATTTCCATCCCCACCAAAGTACAATGTAAATGGGATGGTGCCTATTGCATTGTTTTGCATATTCAATACCTTTGTCACTCATGGTAGTCTCTGAAAATATAAACATATTTAATTGATAAAGTAAGGCAATCAGCCCTAAAGAGTCACAAAGTTGGATATATATTTGTCACTTGCATGAGAGAAAGCAACAATGGCAACCGAGTCTTGAGGATATACAATCTATGTAAAAATATGTATTTTACTTTGCTACAGAAGATTAGCAAACTTCAGACAGATAAACATTCATAGTTAGTTACTGTTGCTAAATGCTGACAATATGGCCATCACTTGACTTTTGCCCTTAAAGTGACTCAGTGTTAGATTGTAACAATGCAATTAGTAGAATATGACTGGCAATTCAAGTTTAGCATGAGATTGTCTGTGAAGATCTATTCCATTTTTTGAAGGATCAGTGCCATATATAACCAACCTGTCTCAGGACAAAATCCAAACAAATTTTGCTATCATAAATATTGTGGAAGTTTGCAAAGAGGACATTGTTCTAGGTAGATAAAGGATAAGATGTCAGCATATTCAGAAATAATACGGTGTTGTCATGGGTTTATAGGGCTTATAAAACTGGTTCTGTTGTATGCCAGGGGTTTGGTTTTTTTTCACGATAGTTCTTCACAAATCAGAAAAAGTTTTAAATTCAGATGTTTTAGTGTCTATAGGTTTACTTCTGTGTATGTTACACCTGTGCCTTTTTCAAAAACTTACCAAAAGACAATGATGGTGTTTTATTCACCCTTTTCACAAGTCTGTGTGACTACAGGAAACGTATTCCATGATGAAACAGTCCTAGTGTATTTGATGCGACAGTATAGTCCTAATATCCTTTCTCTACATATACCCTGTAGTCACATACCTCTGTGTTTTTCACATGTCAAGAGAAGACACTTATTTAGGTGGAACTGTAAACATAACAAATACTAAGCACACGTTGCAGCATCGGAGTATCTGAGCACTCCTGACTATACAAACTAAAGGAGCATAACTTTTGATGCATGGCAGGCATTGCATTTTCAGAGAACTGTCATCATCACATTTTGTAAAATACATTAACTTTCAAAAATTACTTAATATTTTCTGAATACTTTACTGACCCTAATTAACGTAAAATTAATCATTTTGAACCCAGTCACATTAAAGATGTTAAGAGTTTCAGAAAACACGATACTGCCTGCAGCTGAAAGAACACAAAAAAGAGCTGTCAGGTAGAAATAGTCTAATTTGAAATGAAAATTAAAAAAAAATAGCCAAAAGTGGTAATTTTTAGTGAATATTATTGCAATATTTTTTTCACTGTAAGAACAAGTAGTTTTATAGTATCTCAGCAAATAACTCTCTTGTGGCCCTTTACAAGAAATATTTAGATATATATATATACTTAGAAGGAGAGAGATATGGGACTTTTCCTTAGTAATCTGTGTTTTACTAAAGAGATAAACAACTTTATCCGTAATTTACAAATGTATAGTGAGACACAATGATTTGTCTCCTGTTTAAGACCTGTGTCTCTGCCTTTAAATGTATCTGTGAGATAAATTGTTCATCTTGTGAAATTTTTATGAAAACATATTCACTATGCAAATTGCCACACAAGTAGATACCTGACTTCAAAAAATGTCTGTTTCCAGTGGAGTTTTCTGTAAGAGCATCTATATTAATGGCAATGTCAGGTAATTATACTAAGTACTGAAGGCAAATATATACTTCTAACCTTTTAAGAATACTTCAAATTCTACATCACAAAGACTATAGTTAACATGTTAATCACTTAACTGTATGAAAACGGGGTTATCTTTCAGCCTCTGGCGTTCTTTAAGTTCATTAATTTTCTTACCTGTCTTTTTCTTATGTCTTCTTTTTATTGAGAAAATCTAAATATAGTAGCATCATAAAGACTCAGCCCAACAAAGAGGTGAGTAAGGAACAGCATTTACTGAAATGGCATACACCATTTTATGTAGCATACATATAATCATTGTTTAGCCATTCAATTCTTTTCTTTTCCTTTTTTGCTGCTACCTATAGCCAGTTTGAAAATGACAGACACTACTGTAACTTGATACTTCTAAACTGATAAAAGGCAGGGATTATTACAATAAATTATTAAATACTTATTTAATATTCATTAAAGAAAAAATAATAATACTTTGAAATATGACAGTATCAGATTTAAATAATAAAACATCCAAGGATTCAGTCAACTGGCAAAACTATACAACAGAGACTTATTCTCCCTTTTTAATAGCCCGTGCTGCTAAGCAAGTTGAGACTGACTCAGAATTAACCAGTTTTAATGAGCACCTTACAAACATCCCACATTCATGTCAGTTATTGCATAAAGCATAACATAAAAGAGCATCTACTCTGAAATATTTTCGTTCTCTAGAAATTTCTGAATGAGAGTGCTGTGTAACTCCCTTCTACAGTCTTTAACTCAAATTCCCTTTCACCAGTAGTAAGAAAATACTTCAAGGTTAACGTGACTTGCTGAGAAGCAGTGGAAACTTGTGAGGTGAGAAATTTATACACCGACAAAATAGTGTCTGCAGTCTCTGCTAACTGGTATCTGTGATCCATCTGCAGAGCTACATATGAACAGTATGCATACTGCTGGTCACAGTATAGGAGGGCAATTTTAAAGCGAGCCCATTGGATGTCCTTCTGCACACAACGTCCTGCATGACCTGGAAGATATATATAGGCTGTACCTGGGGCTGTGCTCACAGTTTCAAAGCTTGGATAGCTGCAAGTCTCATCATCTGGGCAGACTCAGGACATAACATACTAACAGAGTAGGTAGGGGTATGCACTTGAACAGGAGCATGGGGGGGGTTGCCTCTTGACAGCAAGGAAGGCAGCCATGAGATTAAAGTGCAATAAAACATGTTCAGCAGCCGGCATGGAACTAAAGCCTGCTCAGTGCCAAACATATTTCTGTTATTAATTATGTCAATGATGTGTGTGTTTACCAATGCCCTGGCAAGTTCTACTTCCAGTGTTGATAAATGGAAAATATACTTTACACCTTCAAAAAAAGTAATTTAAGCCATTTTAAAGGTTGCATATTAATCATCTGTAGGGAATGCAAAGCAAGTGTTGCTTTAACCTATAATTTAGTTCACCTTTTCTTTACACTTTGATATAGTTGAGTTTGGATCTGGCCACACATATTGATAACAGCTGGTTTTCCAGCTGCATACTCAACAGCTGGAATATAAAACCTAATAGTATGTGCTTTCCAAGGAAAATTTCAGAACTAATAAATTAACAAACAGGTAAGAACAAACACGAGACTGCCAAAAGACGTAAAATTCACTATTATGCCTCAAGACAACCTATCTAGCAGTAACATGTCCCACATTAAAACACAATTATTGATTTTCAGTGTTACTGAGTTTAAATCTGTTCCCTGAAAGACCTCTGAGTTAAATGGCTTTCATATTAACATGTGTCCTGATTGAGCCTCTACCTGATTTTCTGTCTCTTTTATGATCCTATCATTGTAAGAGTTTAGCTGCAGCTCAACATTAAGATAAGGCATCACACCTGAAACTTTATCTCTGTCTCTGTTGATGATAGAACTGACTCGTTTTGCTTGAAAGTTTATTTTTATATGTTTATTTGTGTGCATAACTTGGTCTGCCCAAGCAACTTGCTATAAAACCCAAAGTAAGAGCAGACAGATCACAGGAAAACGCTGTCCCATTTATAGCTGTTCTGTATATTATATTCATATATTTACTTTAAAATATTTGATAGTGTTTTAACCCTTTGCAAAAAGTAACAGTAACTGTACTGTAGAGGCAGAGAGAAGAAAAGAACCTGGTTTAATATTCCATAATGTTATCATGCATTTTGTTGCCATAAGACTTACAACAGATGAGAGAAAATAGTATTGGCAGCTGAGAACATCCAGCATTGGAAGAGCGAATCCTTAAAGTTGTTTTTTAATCATGCATTAATTAGAAGGATAATTCAATGGTTAGATTTCACAATGGCTATAAAGATTATGGACCACAAATATGACACAGGGTTTTACTGATTCAAGCGGGCTTGAATTGCTATATTAAATTAAAACAATAAAAAGAATTAAAAAAACCCTAACACAGTCAAAACACAATTATGTAGTGTTTTCAGTGCCACAAGTTGCAACACTTTTCTGCATATGTCCTGGGTTGCATGGAACAAGTCATCTAGCCTACCTGTAAAAAAAAATGCTGTGAACTTTTAGAGATTATGACATTTCCCAAAGGTAGGAAGATTGGTCTGCCGAGAACAGCTTTTACTAGCAGAAATTCCTACCGCTGAATCAATGAAACTTAGGATGTGCTATTTTAGTTCAAAAAGATATGCCTTCTCAATCTATTTGCTCAATAAACTTTTAAATTAAAGAAATGAAGAATGCTAAAACTGGTACTAGACATAAAAGTTTCTGTTTATTTTCTTGTTTTCTATTCAGATCATGGCATTACTGGTGAAGAAGCTAAGTTGGTATTCTGTTTAAATCGACTCTGAGTGTTTAATTTTTGAGCAAATATGCCTTGTTATTAATTATTCAGTTATACAAACAGTTCAGATTTCAGTAATTAAAATAATCATTTTAATAGTCATTATTCATATAAAGGTGATGGGACTGATGTTGATTAAAGTTATCTTTTATTTATGTTAAAAATTAATTTATTTTTGAGAACCTGGAATAGTTTCTATGTTTTCCCTATTTTTAGAATCCGGTGGAAGATTATTTGTTGACACTTCTGGGGATATCTGGCATAGTTTCCTGGTAACAGCATTGCTGATGTTTCCAATGTGTGAACGCAACATCGACAATTATGAAAAAAGCTTCATGATATTTGTCTGACAGCATGTGTTCACCTTCAGTGATACTTTTGACAAAATAACCGATTCTTAAGCCTTTTATTTTGGAAATATCACCAGAGTGTATCCAATATAATTGAAATAGTACAAACATAGACTATTGTTACATTCGTTCCCCAAGTCAATGAGAAATCTGCTGACAAAGTAAGACTGGCGTCAACTAAGTTACACAATTCACTACGTTGTCCTCAGGGAGTAGTATTGATCCAAGCATAAGCAAGTGGATTGTGAAAGAAACTAGTCACAGCAGTAGGCAGAAACTTCTTGAGGTCTCAAGACTGACTGTTTTTGCAGTAATGTTTGCCTGTCATAAAGGTCTTCTGCTCCCATGTCACACAAGGACTGTTCACTGTAGAGCCGTTATTGTAGGGAATGTAGGCAAAATTTAGATAGGAATATGGTTGGTATAGGGCTAATTCCTCACAAAGTGGTCTGCAGCTGAATAAGAGTTGCACAGATTCACACTAATATTTCAGCCAGTAGAACTCATAGAGAGAGGGAAAAAGCAGTCAGAAGAATAATGAGAAAAGCTTTCCTTGATGTATTATATCAACCTAATAATTCAAAACCAAGCATATGTGCATTTGTGTGTGTGACTGCATCATACTTATTATTTTCAGAAAAAGGTGATTCGGGACAGAGAAACTTTACCATATTTGCCAAATAGTTTGAATCTACCCCAAATCAACTCCTCCTTAAGAATAAATTAATATGACACTTGTTTTTCTGGTTTTTGTTTGGTTTTTTTTAGATGAATAGGACTGTGTGACTAAGTGTTTCACAGGATGAAGAAAAAGGGAGGGTTTTTTAACTCCTGCTTCTGCCCAATAGCTCTGGAGACCTCTCTTCTTGGAGGATTTTTTTTTCCCTTGTAGGGAACAGCAAGGGTAATCTGCTCAGAGAGGAAAAGGGAACCAGGAGCTGAGTCTCCACACAAGGCTGGCGAGACAGGGCCAGTCTCATGGTAACTGAGCAGGGTAAGCAGAACCATTCTGCTCATAGTAGTCAGGTTCATCCAAGAGTCTAGATCGCCGGGCACACCCCATCACAGTGAGGCAGCTTCAAGGTTAGCCAGGAACCACAGTCAGCAAGTCAGGGTCAGGGTGTACACATCTATCTGAAGGAGCACAGCTTTTCACATAGGCAGTGGTGAAGCATTACTGCTGCAGCTCTGTCTTTGTTTGCCTGAACATCAAGATCACAACTCTCAGATGAAAACAGAAGATGCCAGGGTCAATGAAACAAAAGAATGAATCTTCAGTCTGCATCTATATTACCTTTTGACAGCCTCCTCTGGGGTGCACTTGCCAAGTCTCCTGCCCTCATATAACCTCTTTATTTTCAAGCCCCTGAACACCAATCTACAAAAGCTGCAGCTGAAAGGTAGAGAAAAAAATCTTGTGGATACCCATCTGTTGAGATACTCTCCAGTTTACCATCTTCACAGTATCTGTTTATGCCATAGTCTTTGTGTTATGTGTTATCCTTAAGCCCACAGGATGGCAGAATCACATTTTGGCTGTACAGTGAGTTCATAGGCAAGACTCTGCATCTCCTGCTGCCAGCTGATACTTGCCAGGACAGAGCTCTTTCCTTGCTAGTGGGAATCCTGTCTTCAGCTGCTGTTATTAGGGAAACCTGCAACATGGACCACCTACTGCCTTGCCACCATAAACACATAAACGAGCTGGCAGACATAATTTACTTTTTACATTTCCAATGTGGCTTGTAAATTTTTAATAATATTTTCAGCCAGTCCCAGATTTGTTAGTAGACCCAGGTCTTCCCAGAAGCCCACCAGTTCACAATCTGGGACAACAGCATCCAGTTACATGTAGATGGCCAGTTTGCACATATGCAAATGACTGATGTAATTTTATGCTTCAGCACTCACTGCTCACAGCTCTTACTCTGCATGACTTCCTCACACACACACACTCTCTCCTCTATCAAACAGAGAGGCCATCTTAACTAGCTATGCCATTTTTGGACAGGAAAATGTACAAACACAATCAGTATATACACAAACAGGCATAAAACCCAGACTGAACTAGTGTTCTTTGCCTAAAAAGCATTCCCCAGACTGCATGGATTCATTTTTGTTACTAGCATCCAAGCAAACAGCAACAAATGCTAAAGAGATGATGGATGGAGCCTATAACATGTACCTGAACTTTGTTTTACAATGTGAGTAAGAGGTAGCCTGTTCTGCTTTCCATTTAGGCAGGTCAAGGCTTTGGATCCAGTGATACCAGCTCCAACCTATGGGGACTGATAAACCCTAGAGCAAAGAGGTCTAATAGCTCACTATTGAATGCTTTTTTGAAGTTCCTCCAAATTCAAAATTGTCTCTTTTCCCCTACCTTTTGCTGCAGCATTCTGGGATACAGTAGAGTCACACAGTGTCCTGTATATAGCACTGCATGTGACATCCACAGTACTGGGCTGAGTGGCAGGGAAGCATTGCTGCAAGAGCAAAAATACGGTAAAGGTCTGCTTTGGAAAAGATGTTATCATGGTCCAGGACGCCTCAACATGAAAGACTCTGGAGCATGCCAAAGATTCAAAAGCATTCAGTGGGAAGACCAAGTTCAGATTTGTCCTTTAAAATATTTACATCAGGCCAGGACCACTTCAGTACAGACAGGTTCAGTTACCAGATACACAAATTTACAACCTGAAAACAATTTACTCTGTGTGCAGAAGCTGGTTAGGTAAAACATGCATTGCTCGTGGATGTTGCACTTTTAGCAATGAACTCATTGTGAACTGGTCAGCCTATTTTTGCAGACCTCTATGAATGGAATAATTGAATAACACACTAGCTGCTTATCTGCGGAATACCAAATCCTTAGAAGTTTGCTAAGGTCTGATTCATTATGAAATCCCTGATTACAAATATGCTTTAGCAAATCATAAAATATTGTTGCATTCTAGTCCAAAGAACTTAGGACTCAGCACCCAGCACTTTATAGTCTGCGATTAGTATACCAGTTTCATTACTGCTATTGAGGAGGAAAAACTATGATTTAAAATACAACAGTACAAAAAAAAGAAACATTTTTTTCCAATGGCGCATGATTACAAGATTCTCAAGTACCTTGAGACTGAAATCATGCAGTTTTCTAAAACTTAATTATGTGAAAGTCCAAGTGGTGAAAGAAAACCTGAGTGAATAAATGATCTTTACATTGCACCCTGCAGTGTTAGCATACAGTTTCTTAAATATTAGCATTCAGTGTTGGTATGTGTGCTAAAGAGGAGAAAATGGAGATAAACTTCAACGAATTTGCCTTCACCTATAAAAGCTAACTATATAAAACTTCCATAACCTCAGCTGATTTTTCTGTGCAACCAGTACTTTTCTGCTATGATTTATTTTCTTAATAAAACATAGCTACTATTCTATATTCTCTGTGTGGTAGATTTAAATAACATGAACTGTACAACAGAGGTGGGGAAAAATTATTAAAAAGAAAGAAAATTACTTTTCCCTTTAAGTTCTAGGGGTCCATAAGGTTTGCTTTTCAATCTCCAATAGGAAAAATTGACTTCCTATCCCTAAGGGAAATGAGAAAACCCATTATCTTTGCTAGAAAATAGGAATTGTTTAATCTTTTTCCATTTTAGAGCCAAGTGGTTCATTCTGATTGCTAAGCAGCACGTTGTACAACCCATTGTTCTCAAAGTTTTCTATCAGTCTACAGTTTTGATATTTCATACTGTCAGATTTATGCTAGTGACAGAGCATATATTTTCTCATTTTCATCTCAAAATGCGGAAATACTAGATAACAGGATAGTAGCCACAACTCTGATGAAGTCTGGCTGATTAGTTGGTTTGGGCATTGCTAATTTTAGAATCCTTGTAATTACACAGTCATCTCCATGTACTTTATTTTGTTGCAACTTGGTACCTTTTTTTTTTCCTGTTCCACTTTTTCATTTAATACTAGTCACTGTGTCGTCCTGTGGGCTTTTTTTTGTATTGAATATAATCTAATTTTAAAAGCCTTTAAAAAATACAGACACTGGCCTTTTATGGTTGTTTTTGTCCCTTCTGTACAATTTGTGACATTGAAAAAGTGACCCATGTGGTTCAAACATGTACTTCAATCTATGCCAGAGAGTGTTGCATGTCATCAGCTGTCACTGAAAGACATTTCAACTTTACCCAATCCTCTTGCAATCAATCTTCGCCCCCAGCTGATGCAGGTAAAATTGAGAGTTCTTCTGCTACCTTCTGGAGGTTTAGAAATGTGAAGAAAAGCACTTGGGGCATTTCATGGGGTGCTCCAGCATAGGGTCAGCACTTGTGGCTGAGGAGGATATTGGTGTTTTCCAGTTCCCTTCACTTAACACAAGTGAAGATAAATATACAAATGCAAAATTTTATTAAAAGCATCCAAACTAGGCAATGCATTTCTAAATGTTTAGGAACATCTAGGTATAAATGACTGAAAATCTATACCTAATCTACTTACAATAGGGTCATATATTGAAAGTTTTCTCTTATCTGTGGAATATGACAGATTTAACAAGTAATTTCTCCTTCCACATCATTAGTTTATTCTTCTAAACTCTAACTCATTTTATTCTTTTTGTACTTAACAGGCAGCCTGGTCACCCACCTAACTAGTTCAAAGTAATTTCCTTTGATAGCTACATGAAGTCTTTCTGTTACATTAGAAGTGATCTCCTGCACTTTAATAGCTAGCAAATAATGATTTGCTTCAATGAATTTTAAAACTCTTGTTCTCCCTTTTTGGTGCCTGTTTAGCATGTTTTAGTGAGAAAAGGATCTTTTACTGATCATTTTATGTTAAGCTGTATATTACAGCAAGAGCCAATACAAACATTTCCTAATTTTATGTACATTACAATTCTTGACTGAGATGAGCCTTGACAGCAATCAACCACTTGGAGTAAACACAAAATGATGATAACATACTTAAGTTGTCTGCTTCCAATCTCTTTCTCTCACATATCTATGACAACATAATCTCACTAAAAATTTTCCCGTTACACACATTATAGTTATACATAAAGCCATAGCATCTAGCCAGAGAAATATTTTACTCATTTATCTAAAGAAATGGAATTTTCATCAGAATAGAGAAGATCCTAGGCTATAAATGCAAGAATGACATCTATATTCAGAGCACCTGCAGTGAGATAAGAAGAGGGCAGCAGTGCTGGCCTGTGTTAAGCCTCCTGCTCCAATTCCATGCTGGCCAAGGACTTCCAGCTAACATGCACATTTATCAGAAGGACCTGGTGGTACTTGAGAACAAGCGTATTTCTTCCACCCGCCTTGTTGGGTACAGAGAGGGAGCAAATCAAGACCTTCACTCATTCTTCCTAAAGGAAGAAACACCACATAGAGCTATCCACCCGTGTTTTATTGAGGGCCGTTAACGGATTAACTCCTAGTGTCTAATATATACAAATGTATATGAGCAATATGAACAAATACAGCCAAGCATTGTAAGTGGAGTTGTGAGAAGAAGGAAATTGGCTGTATGCCTACAATGTTACTGGTTACAACTGTAACTTTGACTTTCCAGGCAACTCTTACTTGTTGTTACTAATATCGTTATTGAATATAGAGGCAGTACTTCTAGGATGAGGCTATATTCCATCTGTGAAGCAGATATTCTCTCCCATACACATACATATAGTGCCCATATAGACAAGAAGTAACGCTATCCATCATTTCTTAGGCCTGGCACCTTCTAAATGAAGGAAAGTAGAGCATTTTTTGAGGTGGAGACCAGGAATAACAGCAGCCGTAAAAGGCACTATTATAAAAGATTTCCATCCAGTGAAGATAACCACACCGGATAATGCTAAATACAGGCTTCTTCTTTGTTTTTATTTCAGATGATTGTTTTTCACATATTTTAAACATGAGAAGGAAAGATGTCCATGTGTCTGTGGTACATCTTTCACATGGGTTCAGAAATCCACAGCACTCCTCTTTGTACACTACTTTTATTACAGTGGATACACCATATTACTTAGATTTATGAGGACTAGAGGAAGAGCACATAATTATTAATGCAATACTAATTAAATAAACACTTGCCTTGCAACTCACTGAGACCACTTTCTTCATTTTCTTTTCTTAATATTTTCATTTTCTTAAACTAGTTTAAAATTCTTCTAATTTCTTGCTGTTGTTCAGTGGTTAACTTCCTAAAAAATCTCACCCTTTTGTATAGTTTATCTTTTCTTCATCCTTTTGTTCTCTGCTTTATATCTACCATCTAACGTTGACCTTCATTTACAGTCTGTACTGTTAGGTCTTTCCCTTACAAATAGGGCCGAGAAGTGGATTTTAACAAAGGGAAGTATTTCCTTCACAGCAATCCATTAACTTTTTACAAAGGACATGAAAAGCTGCATATACTAATGAATGTCACTGAAGAGATAAAAAAGGAAAATACTTTTCTTTTGATTCAGAACATGTGTAGCTTTGTCATCTCAAGGTCGCTAATCAAGTTTCTGTCAGAGATAAAAAAAAAGGTAATTGTTCCAAAATGAAAACTGACAGGAAAAACACCTTTTAGAAAGATGGTTTCTCTAAGAATTGGTATTGGGATACTTGCATGACAATTGCTAATGAGGTGGTATCATTTAATATCAAATTAATGTTGTATGTCAGATCTTTCAATCATAAAATCATAGAATCCGAATTTTTTGTGTTGGCAAATATCTTTAAGATCATCAAGTCCAACTATTAACCTAATGCTGCCCAGTTTACCACTAAACCATGTCCCTAAGCACCACATCTATGCATCTTTTAAATGCCTCCAGAGATGGTGACTCAACCACTTCCCCGGGCAGCTTGTTCCAGTGCTTGGCAACCTTTTTGGTGAAGAAATTTTTCCTAGTATCCAATCTAAACCTCCCTTGGTGAGATTTGAGGCCATTTACTTTTGTCCTACCACTTGTTGCTTGGGAGAAGAGACCAGCCCACCTTGCTACAACTTCCTTTCAGGTAGTTGCAGAGACTAATGAGGTCTCTTCCAAGTATGAAGAAAACACATGAAATTGTGTTCTTTTCTCTGTCCAACCTGATATAAGGAAGACTAGAAGCTACACAAGATATATTGAACTGCAGTTTAGATTTTTTTTACCTTGCTTATACCACATACACTTCACTGTACCAATGTTTATATTGAAAGTTATTGATTATGTATATGTTATATAAGGAGTTAAGGAATATTTTTCAGATATGCACACAAAAATTGCTTTTCAGGAAAAAATTACAAATGTAATTAGTTTGGAGAATGAACGCTTATTCATACTAGAGATGAAATTTAGTCCTCCAATTCTGTATCTTAATGACCTACCAAAAAATGAGTATGCATCTATTAAGACAATAGCCATAAGACAAAAGTAAATAACTCTGTAACACCACACACTTTTCTTCAAGTAAATAGTTATGTCCTGAGTCACTGAGAACATTTTGTTTTAAGATGGCCTGGCGTCTCAGACAAACCTGTGTTATCTTCCAGATCCTTCATTCCTGAGAAGGCTGAAAACATGGAATGCCTTTTTGGCTATGGAGGACATAGACAAGTATTGATTACCACAGTCGTCATATTATAAGAGAACAAAGTATGTTTTCCATAAGCAAAAACCTACATCTGTATCAAGCAATTCCTAGAGTTCTTACCATCATGGAAAATCTGAGCATAACATACTGGATGTTGCCATTCTTTCTGATACACTGAACTTCTAAAACTACCTTAGGAAAGCCTATGTTGATGCAGACTCCAGGGCTCCCAAATAAATACTATCAGTTCTGGGATAATGAGGACTATTTTTTATAACAAAATGCTCTGTAAAAGTGAAATATTTTTTCCGAGTGTGGCTGAAAAAATATTAATGAGAAATTACTTGTGCTCAAAATATCCACCCAAAAGATAAACCAGGTTTGATGATTGTCTAGCACAGAAAGGAAGATAGCAACTTGATTTTCTTCTCCCCGAAGACAGATTCTGCCTCTATTACCTTCAATGGTACAAAGGCTAGATTATTTAAAACTGCTTGGACTTCTCAGGTTTCTGGGTTACTGACAGTTAACTTGGCAAGTGTTATGAGAATAATCGGTCTTCTAGGTACAGAATGCACACCCAGGACCACTTTTTTCTTGGTCTAGAAGCTGCTTTTTTTCAACAGAGCAAAACGCTTGGCGTTTCTTACAACCCATTGTCCCATGATACTGCTTTGACATGAAATAGTAAGAGCAATAGTAATTTCATTTTGTGGCTTAGTCATCTAGACTGCTCTGTTCACCCTAGATAGAAGATCCTTGAATTTTTGCCACCACAAAGTATGGAGAAACTCAGTCACAGATATCAGCACTCTAAACAAGTTAAATATTTGTCTTTTCCTTATGAGTTCACTTTCTCTGATAGTGTATACAGAACATAAGATTTTTAAACTGTTACTCTAAGTCCATCTGTCCCTTGAATTTACTCTAAATTATACTGATTTATTTACTAGCTTAAGAAGCAAGTGGAATGAGAAATCATAAGAACTGCTGCATGTTGTGTTAGTGTCGTTCACTGGCATTATAACTGCATTTTACCTAAACACTCAGTCGTACTAAAGACAGCTTCCTAATCTCATTAATTCAGTCTTACTTTGTGTCACCTCTCGTAGTCTTTTACAAGGAAACATCTCCCGAATTTCCATCCAAAAATATTTCAGATTCATATAGAGTAGTAGATCTAGGTAAATAATGGAGAATATATAATATATTATGATTTTCATGAAATTAAATATATTCTGTCTTATTTTCCTTATCATCAAAATCTTCCCAGACCTTGAATTTATAGATGTCCTCAATTCAGCAGAGTAGATTAATTCTTCTCTTCAAGAAGATCAGTATACTAACTGGGATAAAACTTGGAAAGCTGTAAAAGACACTGTGAAATTTCAATATTTAAAAAAGATAGATGGAAAATGCAATTTTTCAAGTTACCTGCTGGAAGTTTTATTCCAAGGCTTAGTATTAAGTGACCAGAAAAATCTTATTGATTAATAAATACAGATAAACTTAGTTGAAGCTGCTTGCTCTATCAGACCCGATAGCCTCACCTCCCCCATCAGTACTGCAAGAAATTTCTATTGCATTATGAGGATATTTTTAAAATTCTGAGGGAATTCTATAAAGCACAGAACTTGAAATACACAGGCAATATAACAGAAGTTACATAACTTTCAAAGTGTGGTCTTTGTTAAGAAACCTAATGGCGTGTTTCACGAGCTCTAGAAATAATGAAGTCTAGTTTCAATGAAATTATGAAGTTAAGTGTTAGCCATATTAGCATGACAGATTTACATGGCAAGGGTTTGGTAGCAGGAGAGCTACAGGGGTGGCTTCTGTGAGAAGATACCAGAAGCTTCCCCCATATCCAACACCTATCATAGCACCCTCAAATCAAGCCAGCTACAACAGCGCTTTTACCATCCCATACCAGGTTAACTTCAATAAGTAGCTCCCACACCTTGCCCCAGCACAGCCACCAACCCCCCACAAGGTTTCAGAAGTTCATCTACTGTCCGTGCTATTTCTTCATCCTCTTCAGGCCAGTCCACCCTGTTCCTTCTCTCTGCTGCATCCCTGGGGCCCTTTCTTCTCCCAGAGCCTCACCTTTGCTTTCCTACAACCAGAGTACGCTCTCTCTACTTCTTCCAGGTCTCTCTTCATCCCATACTCCTCTCCCATGCCCCTTAGAGCTATTTAACTACTTAGCAGGAACCAGCCACAGCTGCACATTGTCCATGTCAGCCAACCCACCGCCCCTGAAGCCAGCCCACAGCTGTATATTATCAATGCTACATTCCTCTACAATTCCTCTACAACTGCCAGCTGGCTATAATATGGACCTGCCACTGGCCAAGTCCACTCATCAGCAACAGTGGTAGTGCCTCTGGATCGCATATTTAAGAAGGAGTGGGAGAGCGTGGGAGGTAACCCTGCAGCAGAAGAGAGGGATGAGGCTATATGATGGCAACAATTTGGCAAACACCAAGGTCAGTGCAGATGGAGGACAGGAGTTGCTCCAGGCACCGGAGCAGAGTTTCCCCTGCAACCTGTGGTGAAGCCCATGGTGAGGCAGGCTGTGCCCCTGCAGCCCATGGAGGTCTGTGGTGGAGCAGATATCCACCTCATGGATATCTCAGGGATATGAATGCTCATGGCAGTTCATGGAGCAGGTGGATGCCCAAAGGAGGCTGCAGCCCAAGGGCTGAAAGAGGTTTGCTGGCAGGACTTGTGATCTCATTGGGAAGCCATGGTGGAGCAGTCTATTCCTGAAGGACTGCACCCTGTGGAAAGGGCTCATGCTGAAGCAGTGTGTGAAGAACTGCAGCCCGTGGGAAGGATTCACGTTGGAGAAGTTAATGGAGAACTCCCTCCTGTGGGAAAGACCCTATGCTGGAGCAGGGAAGAGTGTGAGCAGGAAGGAGTGGCAGAAACAGTGTGTGATGCACTAACCGTAACCCCCACTCTCTGTCCCCTTGCGCCACTCAGAGGGGGAAGGTAGAGAAATTGGGAATTAAGTTAAGCCTGGGAAGAAGGGAGGGTTTAGGGGAAGGTGTTTTTCTAATTTGAAAGGTAATCCAGTAAACTAATTACCCCAAGTGGAGTTTGTTTTGCCTGCGACAGTAATGGCTGAGTGATCTCCCTGTCCTTATCTCAACCCATGAGCATTTAATTATATTTTCTCTCCCCTGTCTGGTTGAGGAGAGCAGTGACAGAGCAGTTTTGGTAAGCACCTGGCATTCAGGCATTCAGCCAGGGTCAAACCACCACAATTAGCTAGAGCACCATATGAACTCCAGATGAAAAATCCTTTTTGAGCTCCTGCTATCTCTTTTTTTTTTTTTTTTTTTTTTTTTTTTTTTTTTTTATCTCCTAACTGTGAGGGGTAAAAGAGATGGCGAGTATTGCAGCTAGTTTTAAGTAGTACAAAAATCATAATCTGATTAGACAGCTACAACACCCATTTTGACTAGGCACTTGGCAGGAAAAGCTGAACAAGTACAAGCCTTAAATTGGATCTTTCATTTATACGAGCCTGCTATTTTCAAAAAAGGTACAGGAACATCCAATGCTTATGATTTCTAACTATCTGTCAAATCTGTGTTAAATTGATGAGTGGGCTCACATGTACTGAGAAGTAACTACCAAACATAGAAGGATGAATGGTAAAAATCACATTCACATTAGCTGCTTCTGATGGGAAATTAGACTGACTGAGAGAAGTGCGATGTCTTAGATGCATCTTTTTTTCAGAAAAAAGAAGCAAACCCCACCCAAATATAAGAACTTATTAGGATTTTTCTTATAAATTTAAAATATTATAACTCAAAAATAATCAGTATTATCCTAAAGAGTAGCCTAAAATCACATAGCCAATCTATATTTCTTTTATGATGAAAAGAGGGAAACAACTGAATTTTCATTGGGGAATTAAAAAAAAAAAAAAAAAAAGTCTGACAGCATATGTTTCTACCGAATTCTCAACTTGTGTCTGTTTCAGACAGTTCTCTTTCATAGGATGTGGCACGCACTAATCCCTTGCTTTAATTTCTTCCAGTGCCTTAGCTGCTGTTACAAATATTTTTGGGTGTGTAAAAATTCTAGGATGACATCCTCAGTTGTTACAGGCTGTACCCTGTGTGTTCTTGAAAACTACATTCATAGCATTAAGGTATCCACATTAAGTTTGTATAGAAAGATGTTGCAGATGGAGAGTCAACACCATTCTTTGTTCTGTTGCTCAATTGTTCTCTGCACAATACACTAAGAAATGCAGAGGGGACTCTGCTGGACCGGCATCATTACACTAACACAGTGTATAGCTAAAATCCATAGCTAAACATTTAGGATGTTTACTGGCAGGTGCACGGAAAGGTTCTAGTAATAAGACTTTCAGCATCTTTTACTGAGTATAAAGGCACAGGTCCATGTATACCACTAACAGCGTACAACTTTACATGTAGCAGAAGCATAGGGCAGTGCTGCCTGTGGAAGAAGTACTCAGCTTTACAAGAAAACCACATTCAACACTTTTCACAAACACTTTAGTTCTGGACTTTTTTTAACGTCTTTTTGAACAGTGAACCAGACAGTGGGAGATAACTCGATTCTCAAAGAACAGAGGAGCAGCAGTGTGTATAATAAAAACTGTGAATGTAATAAAGCACCTCACCACCTAAGGATGCTGTTCAAAAACTGGTTTGAAAAAGCAGCATGATCCTTACTGAGATTAGATGTTTGCAGGAAGGGAGGCTGTGATTCTTACTGATATTGATACCTCACTGTTTGGTGGTATTGCAGTGCCATCACTTCTTCACACTTTATTCTGTTGGGAATTGTCCCAGCTTTTGTGTGTGTCATGAAATGAGTGGTTTAGGTTAGGTAGCTTAAAGAATCACCACTTGTATGTGTGAAATAGTTTTAATATGGATTTGTAGGGATGTGTCTTCACAAAGTTCCATGGCAAGGTTCACTTTATTACTTATTATATGGATGGAATACATAAAGAAACATCAAATTAAATTCAAGTTAGAATCGAACCAAAATGGTTTACATAGAGATCAAAGACATTAAAGGGTAAAGGAGGTGCTCCCACTGAGCCACAAAGTTTAGAGTAGACCCCCTTGTTTTCTAAATGCTTGGTAGAGTTTAGGTGCAGCTAGGTCAAGCCTTAGTCTCAGACTTGGTCAATGGTTTACGTTTAATGGAAGAGATGTAAAGAATAGGGCAAAAGAGTAAGAGAGACCCATTGAGTCACAAGGCTTAAGATAAACCCCCTTGCTTTCTAAACTCTTCATAGAGTTTATGTGCGGCTAGATCTAATCTTAGTCTCAGACTTGGACAACAAGTTTTAGATCAAAAGAAGCATAAAGTGTAAAAGGTATCCTGTCACTGAGTCACAAGGTTCAGAACATATGTCCTTACACTCTAAATTCTTAATAGAGTTTATGTGTGTCTAGGTCAAATCTTATTCTCACACCTGGATAGATAATGGTTTATATCTAAGGAGTGTATGTGTAGAGAGAGGTTGTTCACAATTCCAGATTTTTCATAGGGTTTTTAGCAGCATTTAATTTATGATTGTTCTATCATATACAAAGTAAATCAATAGGATTTGTTTAAATTAGAAGATTTGAGATTGTAATCCTTACACTATACTTATAATAATGTATCTAAATCAATTGATGCACATATACATACAAGCACAGGAGTGATAGATATATAGGGATTGTCACTTGAAGATTGGGAGGGAGGGCAACGGGGAGGGGAATCCTCTCAGCCCTGGGTGTTTGATCTGTCTATTAGCGCCCCAGGAAAGCTGAGACCCTTGTGCCCAACCAGTCTGTCAGTGTCCCATTACAGGGACCCTTCTCTGAACAGTCCCACTGGATCAGAGGGCGATTTGACTGCCTTGTTCAGGGAAACACACCAAGAGCATCAGGAGGACCCCTCAGCAGGTCTTCCCATTTTATCTGAATGTTACCCTCTGCTGGCAACTGCTAGCACCCGCAAAGGATTCACACTAACAATTTACAGAAAAACACTGTTTAATAATATAAAATTGTGACAAATTAAGGTTCATGACAGCCAGTGATATGGACTGTCTGCAAAAACAAGCTTGAAATAATATACAACTAAACTACACACGACAAATTATAATCACTGATAACAGCTAGCATGAGTTAGTTATTTAGCTCACATAAGACAAAGTTCTTATCGAATAGGCATCCCTATGGGGTAGAAGCCTGTTGACTGCTCCCAAGAGTTATGGTGGAATCTTCACTAACTTCTCTCCTCATCTGTCCACTTTTTATACTTCATAGTAACTTGAATATTGATTCATCATACACAGGATTGGTTACAAGTTTCTCGTTTCTAATGCAAATTAACGTGCATCCTCAGATAGTTCTACTGAAGTTCTCTACTAACTACGCATGCTCCTCAGGTGGGGTTTTTCCCTCTTCTGTAGGACAGGGAAAGGGCTTCAGGATGATTTTCAGCTCATCCAGCTAAAGTCATGTTTTGGTTGGGATTGAAATACAATGTATTTGATCTCTTGAAGATACAAATAGGCTCCAAATGAGGAATTAAAGAGGAAAGGCCTATTGAACTCTCTGAACAATCTGTTCCACCATACAGCTTCAGTTCAGAGGGACAACGTCACTGGAACTGATAGTGGGGATAGCAATTTCCTTCTCGTCTATCCCTTCATCTTAAGATTCATAGCAGGAGAAGGGGAGTTCCAGTACAGCTGAGAGCAAGCTGGAAGTGAACTATTTAGTGGGATGATAACATTAATTTCCGTAGGTCTCTACAATCTATAAACTATTCACAGTCACTCTCTGGAAAGAATGACATGGAGAGCAGGTGAAAATATAGTGTGAGACAATAAGCAGCACCTTCCTATTCCTCCCTTATAGAGAAGTAAAGACTGAAGCTTTTCCTGAAGTCCTGACTCTGAGGGTTAACAATCAAATCTCACACTTGAGAGCTCCAAGTAGTTTTCTAAAAGGTTGAAAAAAAATGCTTTTATTCACAGAATCTTAACTGAGTGGGTAAAGGAGAGGGGCTTTTCACTTTCTCTTGAGGTATCACATGGAGATCTACAGGTAGAAGCAGGACATTGAGGAAGGCGGAACTGTTTTTCTGGTGATGATCATTAAGTGCTGTTTCTTCACAAGCCAAAATGTTGGAAAACAGATAAAAAGTTACTATAGCATCAAGAACCAGACCTAACTTGTTTCTTCTTGGAAATATTTTCTTTTTTTGAGGGCACTAATTACAAAAGTAATTTGCAAAAAAGGCAGGTTTATATGGAAACATAGATTCATAGAATCGTCTTAGGTTGAAAAAGGCCTTTAAGATCATTGAGTCCAACCTTTAACACAGCACTGCCAAGTCCACCACTAAACCATGTTCCTAAGCACCACATCTACACGTCTTTTAAAAACCTCCAGAGATGGTGACCTCCCCTGGGCAGCTTGTTCCAGTGCTTGACAACCCTTTGGTGAAGAATTTTTTCCATATAGCCAATGTGAACCTTCCCTGGCACAGCCTGAGGACTTTCCCTTTTGCCCTGTTGATTGTTACTTGGGAGAAGAGACCAACACCCACCTCACTACAACCTCCTTTCAGGTAGTAGTAGAGAGCAATAAGGTCTCCGCTAAGCCTTTTTTTCTCTAGGCTAAACAACCCCAGTTTCTGGGCTCTTCATAAGACTTGTTCTTTAGACAAGTCAGCTTTGTTGCCCTTCTTTGCACACACTCCAGCACCTCAATGTTTCTTGTAGGAAGGGGCCCAAAACTGTCCTGCTGCCAAAATTCCTATGCAGTAGAACACCATTGTTGCATCTTCAAAGAATTGTGGAAAAATGTATCAAAGGCATCAGATATATGACCATGTTTTGATCTCTCCTCAGGGAAAAAGGTAAATGAGATGATCTGTGAAGACCAGTTAATGTGCCCTGAACACTGTGCCATACTTTTGAGGAAGTTTCCACCAAAACTGTAGTCATTAGGCATGCTGTATTCAAGGTTGTGAGAAGCAATTATGTAAGCAGATGTTTACTGAATTCCTAATAACCCCCAAATGTCAACAAATTCCAAAAGATTTTAAATAAATAATTTGCATCATGCTAGGCATCTTAGACAAAATAATAAAATTATATATATATATATATATATATATAAAAAAATATAAATAAACGTATGCCATTTGCAAATGCAGTTCTTACACAGCTAGGCTTCTCTATTTCAAAATCCTAAGTAGTCCAATAGAAACTGTTTTTTCTGATAATATTCTATTCCTCCTGTAGAAACAAATTTCCCAAGACAGTCAAACAATGATCCATACAGGTAATTGGGGGGTGGGGGATCTTATTTATTTTCATTTTCCTGATAATGTATTTCATTCAATTGATTTTGGTTTGCTGTCTGTTTATAGTTTCCTTGTTAATATAACAAAATGGTGCGAGTCATTCCCTTATCCACTAGTAACGTTTTTTATTTGGCTGAAGTATGGATAATTTTCTTATTTTCTTCATTAGAACATATTTTTTCCAAGACAGAACATCAGCCTTTTTTCTTTGTCTCTCTCATAATTACTCCTAGAGCTAATGAGCTTATTTTGTAAGAGAAGCCCAAACTATTCATACCCAAAGGAAACTGAATTTCCTGCGCACTTATAGAAATATATATGTACACGTTTCTGGCATTTATTAGCGGTCTAGGGGGAGTTTTCCTAGCTGAACATCCACCTGTCTCCTACAATTCCCTTGTCTTTTTTTCTGATTTGTTATGTACTAACTCAACTAAGAATACCAGGGCAATGTAGTGATTATCCTATTTTCATCAAATGACAGATGTTCCAAATGCTCAGCCCTCTCCTGCAGGGGTTGGACCTGGGAAAATGCATCTGTTGCAATGCGACTGCAGTTAGGCAGCAAAGATGAGTATTACTTTGGTAGGAAACAAAAAATCTTGCTTCAATTTCTATACTTTCTTTTTAATACAACTTCTCTTTATAGGATTTTATCACTATAAACAGATACTTCAATTGGAACTTTAATATCTTACTTATACTTGCTTTTGAGACAGGGTACTTCAAAAAATAATTCTGTCCATCTTTCCAGGAAAACCTTTTGACAACGTTCAAGGTAAACAACTGCATTGCCTATAATTCCCGAAGATGAGCTATTTGCTTGTCCTGTCAGGTGTAGAACTGTATTGCGATGTTCTTATATTTTATATTCTGTGGCTCCTCACTGGTAGAGTTGTGTCATTAATAAAAGTCCAACTCCAGTCACAGAAAGCATAGAGGAAGTTATTCTAGCTCAAAGATAGTCTGTCACCTTTGCTCAGTAAAGTAAACCACTCCATGCCCTCAGGGAGAGGCAGATTCCTCTGCAGATTTGATGGCTCCCATGTGGTCTTTCTCTATAGGATAAACCCACTCATTTATGCGGACCACTTGCTAATTTTGCACTAGGAACACAGACCAATCACCATGAGACTCACAGTCCTGCAGCAATTTTGCACTGTTCTCTGTGATGCTAGAAGAAAGTTCTCACACTTTAATTGGAAAAGATACCATATAAAGTGGGTCAGTTTACTGCAGGGCAAAGTACCATAGGATATATCCACACAATCACAACAGCAGATAAATCTTACAGCTCAGCAAAACCATGGATTTTCGTATGACTACTTGTATCCAGGCCAGATAAACTTAGTTACCAGAACTGTATGTGAATGAACATGTTCAGGTTCCTTTTGTGTACTCATTGCATTCACAGAACAATCTAACATAAACCAAATTTATTCATTACAGACCATTTGTATGAGCACAACCTGGCTAGCAGTTTTAATATTACCTATTACTGGAGTAGTGTGACACAACCAGCTAATGTTTAGAACCTATTTTTAGTCCAGTTTCAGTGTCTGTTTGGGCAACTCTTGTTTTATAAGTATGAACTTTTACTTTGTGGTTTAAGCAAACATATTATGCAGTCAGGAAAGACAGAAAAACTTGGTACCTTCAGTTTGACATTTGGCTCACAAATTCAGCATATGTCTCTTAAAGAATCTGCAAAGTACATGTAGCCAGCCACTGTTAGAAGCGTCTAACTCATGAATACAGGAAAATTCTTCTGTTAGACTCTATTAATGGACCAAACAATTGTAATGCAAACCCTCCTTCTTGTCCTTTATTTTTAATGGGCTACTGATGGACAGAATTGACTTTCATTATAATCATCTTTCAGGTAACAGTACATGCCTAAATAGGTTCACATATGTTGTTGCCTGGAGAGATTTTCACTCAATGAAATACTTAGTCTTCTGGTGCATATTTTCCCACTGGAGCGTTCTTAAAGGGAAAATATGAGTGTTGGAATTCAGTAAGAACATTTAAGTACCTAATTGTTATACACAATTAATCTTATGATTTACCACCCCTGTATCTACTGAGGGAGCAATGTGATGTAACACGAGCAATCCAGGAGATTTCTGGACACTGTCAAAGACAACTGATGATGATTAATGAACCAATGAATTGTTGATTGCCGGGTCAACTAAGGGAGATGCTCATTGTTGGACTGGTTATTCATAAATGAAGAAAAATGGATAGATGTTGTGGAGGTCAATGGCAACCTTAGCAGCAGTAACTATGAGACAGTAGAGTTTAAGATTCTGAGAAAAGTGAGAAAGACAAATGGTAGTCACAGTCTTGGACTTCAGGATACCAGATCTGGGCTTATTTAGGGATATACTCAGGAAAAACAATGGGAGAAGTCCTAGAGGGCAATGGGGCCAGGAGAGCTGACCTCTTCAGAGCGCAGAAACAGACCATACTTTGAAATCAGACTTTCTGGTATTGATTCTGTTCCTGAATCAGTCCTCTACACATGCTTCAGTTTTCATTACATACCAACACTATAATCCCATTCTACTTTAGCATTTCTTTCCCTTCCTAAAAAAAAATAATATCAGTCTTATATATATGTTCATCTTTTTTATTCGAAAGAACGGATGCAAAAAAATTATTTAATTTTCAGACTTTATCTTTCAGTCTTTTCTGTCCTGTACAATTTCTGCTACATAGCTCACTAAAAAAATGCCTTATTTACCTTCTTATGTACTTTTAACAGTATTGAGGTCAATTCTGTTTATCTTTATCAATGAACTGGTGAGGGGATCGAGCGTACTCTCAATAAGTCAGTAGTCAACAGCAGGTTGATTGGGAATGTTGATCTGCTTGAGGGTGGGAAGACCCTACAGAGGGATCTGAATAGGCTAGATTAATGGGCTGAGACCAACTGTATAAGATCCAACAAGGCTAGGTGCTGGGTCCTGCACTTGGGTCACAACAACCCCACATAATGCTACAGGTTTGGGGAAGAGCAGCTGGAAAGCTGCCTGGCGGAAAAGGACCTGGGGGTGTTAGTCAACAGCTGGCTGAATATGAGCCAGCAATGTATTCACACAGCAAAGGAGGCCAACAGCATCCTGGCTTGTAACAGAAACTGTGTGGCCAGCACCACAAGGGAAGTGACTGTCCCCCTGTACTTGGAACTGGTGAGGCCGCATCTCAAATAGTGTGTTCAGGTTTGGGCCCCTCACTACAAGACAGACATGGAGGTGCTGGAGTGTGTCCAGGGAAGGGCAACAAAGCTGGTGAAGGCTCTAGAGCATGGGTCTCATGAGGAGTGGCTGAGGGAACTGGGATTGTTTAACCTGGAGAAGAGGAGGCTCAGGGGAGACCTTATCACTCTCTACAACTACCTGAAAAGAGGTTGTAGCAACGTGGCTGCCAGTATCTTCTCTCAGCAGCAAGTTATAGGGCAAGAGGACACCGCTTCACATTGAGCCAGGGGAGGTTTAGATCGGTTATGTGGAAAAATTTCTTCACCAGAAGGGTTGTCAAGCACTGGAACAGGCTGCCCAGGGGAAGTGGTTGTCACCACCACCTAAGGTGTTTAAAAGACATATAGATGTGGCACTTAGGGGCACAGTTTAGTGGTGGACAGTGGTGTTAGGTTAACAGTTGGACTCAACCTTAAATGTCTTTCCTAATCTAAATGATTCTATGGTTCTAAGATGAGATGACTGTTTGAGCAAGAAGAGAGCAGTGGATGTTGGTCACCTTAACTTTAAGAAGGTTTCTGACACAATCTCTCAATTTATCTTTACCACCAGATTGATAACTGACTGGAGACTAGAGGTATGAGGAAAATTGGCTGGACCACTAGGCTCAGAACTATGCCTAGCAGATGCCAAATGTTTTTTTTTGTGGTATTCATCAGGGCTTGATACTGGCACTGATACTATTTAATATCTGTATTAATAGCCTGATATAAAAGAATGCAACCTCATTAAATATAAAGGTGAATCCAAACTCGTGATAGTGGATGATATGCTGGAAAGTAAAGCTGTCATTCAGAAAGCCCTTAGAAGCTGAGGGTTTCTCATCTTAAAAGTGAGTTTGTTACCCAGTGTGCAAAATCAAAGAAAAAATCTGGGAATATGAAACACTGCTTTTAATACAAAGTTGCTCAAGTTTGGGTGCTAGGTTAAGAAGCACACCTTGGAAGTATACAATCACCCTTCAGCAAACTGTTATATCCTTGGTCCTATGGCATAGCTTTTGATGTTCAGAATCAACACATCTGCTCCAGTATGAGTGTCTCCATAAGTTGTAATAATTCTCTCAGAACTCGAGCATTCCAATTACATATTACAATTACAATACATTGCCCACTAGGTGTAATTCACCAGCCATCTTTATTCTTCTTGCACTCCAATAGTTTGGCCAATTTATCTTCCTTTGCTGGATGCTTGGGTGCAGGCATTGTTAATTGAGGAGCAGGAATTAGCACCCAGATCTTCTTAAATGATACTCATTTGGCTGCTTCATTCGCCCTTCAATTTCCTCAGGCAATGTTTGGCTGACCAGGTTGATGAGTTTTATAAAGCATCACTGCCGCCTCCTTTGGTTCATTAATCTGATCAATTCCCAATCTCCTTTGTCCCTTTGAAATTTCAAATCCAAGGTAAGTCACTGTTTACTTTATTAATTGTGCCTTGGTTTGAGATACTCCATAGCCTGCAAGTCCTAGGAAATTCAACAAACTTACTTATCATTGTTTCTTTATGCTGTTGTTCAATTCCAGTTTCTATGAGTAGGTCATCCACATATCGTAACAAAGTATTTGAAGGATTCTTACTCTGCCAGTCTTACAATTCTTTGGCTAAGACATTACCAAATAGGGTTGGACTGTTCCTAAATCTTTGAGGCAACATGGTCCAGCATAACTGCATCTTCCTTCCTGTAATCTAACTTTCTACAAAGAAAAACTACTCTTGGCTCTTAGTTTTCCATGGGATACAGAAGAAAGCATCTTTCCAGTCCAAAACTGTAAAATAAACATAATTTTTCTGAGACATTAGACAACAACCTATATGGATTAGGAACCACTAGGTGTACATCCTCAATTCGTGTGATTGCTCGTAAATCTTGAACCAATCTGTATTCCTGTGAATGAGGCTTCTCCACTGGGAGGACTGGGGTATTACATTCAGAACTACATTCACATAACAATAAGAAATTATTTATCAGTGGTTCAAGACCAGTTCTAACTTCTAGTCTTATAGGATACTGTTTATTTCTTACCAGTTTTGAATTGGAGTTACAGTCTTAGCTCTTCTGGGTTGTTCAGTGGCCCATATCATGGGAAACGCTGCATCCAGAATTTCCTCAGGTATTTCTTCATTCATCTCACTGACAGCATTCTGCAGTAAACATAACTGTGCTTTCCAAGAATTTGAATCTTATTTTTGACAAAGGTTATTTCAGCTCCCAATTTGCTTAATAAGTCTTGACCTAGGAGTGGCATGGGACATGCTGGCATATATAAAAATTCATGTGTTAAAATTCTATTTCAAATTTTACATTTCATAGGAAGTAAGAAAGGCTTTACCTGCTGCTTTCCCGCATCCCAATCACTGATATATGGAATTTACTTAATGGTCCTTTAGAACTTGTTACTACAATAATTACTCATGTGCCTACCAAAAAATTCATAGTCTCGTTCCCCAGCTGAACTAGATCCAGGGAATCTGCTGGGGAGATATCTGTTCTATCCCCTGGTCCCCTTCACTCTGAATCATAAAGTCGCATCATCAAGAAATCAGCCTCGGGCACCTCTCTCTAAGGTGTTTGAAAAGTCCTTCGCCCTAATTTTGGACATTCCTTTTTAAGCACATTGATTTGGGCCTATGGATCAGAGGTTAGTACTCACGAATTAGAAACACACATGCCTCTTTTTCTTCATCCCAGAACACTTTTTTCTGTTGTTTTTTATACAAGCTTTCTGCCATTACCAAAACACCTCCTTCACCCAACAATTTACATGTATTCCTAATCACAGGATCATCCTGTAGAGAGAAAAACAAATCTACATATAGAACTTCATCTTGTTTGCCCTGTCATCTACAGAACAACATTAACTGCGATATAGAATTATAATTCAGAATTCCATTTTCTGACCATTTTTCAATATCAGCCAATTTATACATTGGTCATAACTGATTACAGTATTGTTTCAATTTATCTTTTGTCAAAGGATCCCCACCAAATTTATTCCAATGTTTTAGGATGATTCCCAAAGAACAGCAAGGGGGAATCTTGACAGAGGTACCTGTACCCATATTACCTTGGAAAAATTGTCATAACCAATGTATCATATATTAAGCCTGAGGTTTCTCATGATGTGTTTTTCACTGAAAGATGCATACCAAGGTATTTCTTAACATCTTATCCAAACTAACAAAGACGCAACAGCTTTTTCGCAATGTGATCCACACACCAAGATATTTCTTAACAAATTTTCCAAAATAAAAAAGAAAAAATCACAATCAATTACTACCCAAAATACAATAAACGTATTTTCTAAATATTCCTCTGTCAAAAGAAAATCTACCTTAGCCTATATATCTTGATTCTTTTTTTCACCATGATGTTGCCTGCTTACCACCGAGCAGAGGAGAGGAACTGATGGAATCCCCAAAGAATCATTTTGGTGCTCACTGGGGTCCTGTCGGTCCATTCCCTCCACTGGCTGAAGCAAGTTGGTCTGGGCAGCATGCTTTCAGCACAGTCCCATTTGGGTCACCAAAACTGTTGTCTCAGAAGTGAGTTTGTTAAATACTGTGCAAAATCAACGAAAAAGTCTAAGAATATGAGATAATGCTTTTAATACAAAGTTGTTCAAGTATGGGTGCTAGGTGAACTAGCACACTTGGTAAGTTCCACAATCAGATTTATACGCAATTACATGGATATTAATTAGTCAGCTTCTAGCCCTTTAACACTGATCGGGTGGTAATCTGCATAACGGCTACACAATCTCGCTGGTTAACTATGCATGCTCATTGAGAAAGGGTCTCTTTGCGGGCCGGGGTATCTGATGTAGGGGGTGTGATTTTTAGTATTACAGTGAAAGCACTTCATCTAAGGATGAACCTCTTTGGCTTGTCCACCTTGCCCAACAAGTATCAGATACATCTTAATTGCAAGACTCTTGTGTTGCCAACTTTCCAGGATGTAACTCTTCTTCAAAGTCACCTCATCCTAAGAAGCAATTACTTCAGTTAATCATCCTTGAGAGTTCTTTGAGTGGGACATCCTGAGTTGAAATAATGTGCGTGCTCTGTTTCTATACATTCTGGTTACAAAATCTGATAACAGGTTGAATGTTAGTGAGACAAGCTAACAAACCTCCCAGAGCAGAGGACAGTATTTCACTCACGGTGACCTTTTTCATTTCAATAATTACCAATGTTATTTTTCTTCAGCACCTGACCAAAACAAAATTCTGAGTTACTGTTCTTCATGTCTTCATGATAGTTTTCCTCATAATGAACCCATTTTGTTTCTGTGAGATGTAGAAAAATAGAAAAACATTGTCTGGGTACACACCCTGACATTTGCCCAACTGAACAAAACAGAAAAAACTTGAAATATGGGATGACTGAAGGTTCCCAGCACTGGAAAACTTTTTGGAAGAAGAAATCATTGACATAACTGGAGTGGCAGTATGATAAAATTGTGTAAAATCAAAGTGGCAACAGTTACGAAATTAAAATAGCAGTAGCTTTGGAAAAGTATTACTGATCTTTGGATGAGCCAATATCACCTCTGCCAATTTCTTCTAATGGAAATCTCTGGAGTGAAGATTATTTGATTTAACCATAATATTTCTCCTCTTAAGAGAGTTAAATGATAATTTATGAAAGAAGAGGAGGCACAATGTAAAGCTGATGCCTGGGATTAAACCTTTTAAGAGGTGTTACTCTTAAAAATAAAAGCATCAAAAACCAAACAAACAAAATATCAGAGTTCTGAAACCACTTATTATTTTTCCAGCACACAGCAACATTGTTCTTTTCATCCTTAACATGGATAATTTTCCTTTACATGGTCAAATTCTTTGCTCTGATGAGAACAAACTTTCCTGGTTATGGTCTACTAGATATGAACTAGCACCTATGAAAACTACTTGCAAATATCACACACTTTTTCAGATTAAATGAAAGGACAGCTTGATTCAAGAAAACCACAGAAGTCTTTAAGCTCTGCTAATTCCAGTATCCTTAGTCCTTGGTAATTTAATTATTATTCATGAGGGGATTCATCCTTTTTTTTTTTTTTTAACTGGAATTCTTGGTTCAGTGGGCAATTGCAGGCTAAAAGCTGCATCTGCAGCTTCATTCTGGCAAATGCCTACCCTTGCCGTGCACCCGTAATGAAGCATGCTTATACCACCTTAGAGACACTGCAGCTATCAAGATGGGAGTAACAGATGTTTTCAGAAGGGCCTGGGGACCAGTAAAAAAAGCCAGATGGAATTAGGGACTTTGAAGGAGGAAAGCAGAAGGGAGAACCTCTATTTTTAAAGTTTTGTTTCAAAATAAATACCAAGGCCAGTACTTAATTAAATACTGTGGGGCTTGCCCCTCCCTCTACCCCTGTCCCAAGATATTTAATATCATCTTAGCTGATGAGGTGACCACTGCTTGTGATAACAAAATATTTGCAATGAAACAATAGTCAAGAATATGATCTGAGAAACCAGAATATTTGATTGCTTTTCATTAAAATGTTCCCAGCTTTCTCCATCTCAAAACTTAACTTTTACTGGTTTGAATTAGTTCTCAACTATAATGTTTGAGGCAGCCTATGGGAAAGGCTAGGAGATATATTCAGACCGCATAATGGAGCACAGGATTTCATTTAAAGCCCCTCTTGCCTGGACTGGTGCAGAATTATCAATGTGTAAAATATCAGGGGAAATTTATTAATATGAGGCAAACTTAGAAGCATACTTGTCATATTCTCAAACATTCCCTAGCAAACCTATCAGGAATACTTCTGTGCTGAATTCAAGTTCGGTTGGCATTAGGAAATTCACACTGGTGCAGTTTAGTTGTTATTGCTGCCCAATGAACCTACACTGATATACTTTAATCATGCTTACCTAAGGCTTTCAGTCTTGTTTAACTCCCTCAAAACAGTATCAGAGCAGATTTCCTTAAAGATAATAACAATAAAGGCCATCCTAAGCAGAATAACATAACCGTCAGGAAAAAAAAAATAACCCACTATGAAAATCCAGATGTTTACTGAATGAGATACAAAAGCATGCTCATGATTCTGTCATTTTTCTTTATTTGTCCATTTCCAATAGACTGTGGCAACCCTAATATCCTGTAGAGGGATGTGTTGTCACTCTGAAGGAAATGATCTAATTTTAGATGTCCTGAATACTCTCTTAGCAGAGTACATATAGTCAAGTGCTGGAAAAAAGTCAATGATGGCTGTGGACAGCTCACATGATTTGTTCTGACAATGCGGCATCCTAATCACACACATGGGACAAGGTACTATCCTGGGTACTGTGAACACAACTGGCTCTAAAAGAGAAAGAGCTCTAAACTGCATGAACACAAACTTTTCCAGTTCATCTGGCTTGCAGGCAACAGAAGCAGCCACTTAGGTGAGTTTCTCTCCTCATGCAGACATAATTTATATCTTTGCTGCATTTGCAGATGTCTTTTCGGACTAAGATAGCTAACTCATCATCACTCTTCATGAAATATTCTTGAAGGTATGGAGCATGGGTCTTTTTACTTTGATGTGGCTAGATGAAGAGAACACTGGATGAGATGTGACATTGAAAGAAACACAATTAACTGTCTCTAGAGAGATAAAACCAGATATGCTTCCAATAGCACTTCACATCAAGGAAATTATAGCAACATAAATAAAACATATTTACAGTGAATATGAATAATTTTAAATTATTCTTTAATTAAAGTTTAGATTCTGAAGGACAAAAGAATAGAAACCCACTAGAAAAAAGTATCAGGAAGGGAAGCTGTTGTGAGGCGGTACAATTCCATACCTGCTTGAAATCTTACGAACAAAAGGCCCATTAGGAAATGTCAGGCCAGCAAGCCCTTAGTGGCAGGTGAGATGTATGACCTCTGGGCAATTTCAGTGGCAATCCTGGGCTGTAAATATTCCCTTCCAACTTTGTTGTAAAGATAACTGAATTAGAACAAACCTGTAACATCTTCACCATGTATCTCGAGAGTGAATGACAAAAAGATTAATTAGTATCTACAACAATACTGACAAAAGGGAAGTAAATGGCTCTAAATGATGTGCATGACTTTCTGCTTCTCCATTAGGTTGCAAATTATAATTGTGTTTGGATATGGTTATGATATATTAGCATGTTAGTATGACTTTGCAAGGTTTCCAAGTAAAGCATAAGAGACTGAGTCCCAGGGAACAATTCTTTTTCTGCTCAGTATTGCAGTGACAGAACTGGAAGGAAATACAGCAATAGCACTGAAGACATCATATTGCTTTTGATACAGATATGGACCTAGAGGTAAACAGGCTGAGGAAACAGGCCTCCAACTTTTAATAGCAAGTTTTTAAATTTCGTCGTATGCAACTATCCTCCAGGAAATCCCACTGCAAGTTAAAAATTTGGAAGCATAGCTGGTACTGTTAGGCTGTTTTTTTCTACTCAATAAAAAGAGTAGTGTTTCTTAAACCATTTTTAAAAGCCTCTTCTAATTTTCACATGCGGCTTTCCTCTGCTCTAGATGGTCTTGTGCTTGACTTGCAAGAGTCACTTTGCCCCAAGCTTAGTTTGTACACATTGAAATGACTTGCACTGATATTCGCTGATAAGATAATGCAGATTCTGGACTCCCTCTTCAGTGAGCAGTATGCTAGTGCTGCTTTGGCAACAGATGGAAGGATGCCTCTTGGACAGTTGCCTAGCTGCCATCCCATGCTTCTTTTGCACTACACATATTCAAAGCATTTAACCAGGCCTTTTGCCTAAGTGCTCTTTAGTGATTGTTCTGGTTTGGGCTAGGGAAGAGTTAATTTTCTTCATAGTAACAGGTATGGGGCTACGTTTTGGGTTTGTGCTGGAAACACCGTTGATAACACAGGGATGTTTTTGTTATTGTTGAGCAGTGCTTACACAGAGTCAAGGTCTTTTCTGCTTCTCACCCCACCCCACCAGCAAGTAGGCTGGGGGTGCACAAGATGCTGGGAGAGGACACAGGTAAGACAGCTGACCCCAGCTGACAAAACTGATATTCCATACCATATGTCAGGGGTCCTCAAACTACAGCCCGCGGGCCAGATACAGCCCCCCAAGGTCCTCAATCTGGCCCCCGGTATTTACAGAACCCCCCCGCCCCCACTCGCCACCCCCACCCCCACCCCCCCCGCCAGGGGTTGGGGAGGGGAACCAAGCAGCCGCAGATGACTGCCTGCCACTTCATCCACACGCCGGCCCCCTGGTTAAAAAGTTTGAGGACCCCTGCCATATGTTGTCATGCTCGGCATTTAAAGCTGGGGGAAGCAGAAGGAAAGAGGGGAATTTCAGAGTTACTGCATTTGTCTTCCAAAGTAACCATTCTACGTGATGGAGCCCTGCTTCCCTGGGGATGGCCGAACACCTGCTTGCCCATGGGGAGTGGTGAATGAATTCCTTGCTTTGCTTTGCTAGCATGCACAGCTTTTGCTTTGCTTATTGAACTTTTTCTCAACCCATGAGTTTTCTCACTTTTACCCTTCTGATTCTCTCCCCCATTCCACCAGGGCAGAGAGTGAGCGAATGGCTGGGTGGTGCTTAGTTGCCATCTGGGGTTAAACCATGACAGTGATGTGAAGTCATGTTGCCTGGAAGTCACCTCCTCATTCAGATGCTAGTCTCAGTCAAGTTTGGTCAGTTGGCTGTTGTACTCATCCATAGCCTATATCTATATGATGAACTGTGTTACTACACCAGTGTAGGGAAATGAAGACAGTGGGTCATAGGCTGTGGCCTTTGATGATGTGCAGCTGTGATCCTACAGCAAAGTGTTTAAATAGCTCTGAGGAGTGTGGGAGAAAAAAACTGGATGAAGCAGAGACAAGGAGCGGTGTGGTCTGGCCTGGCCTCTGGAGGATGGAGAAACAGCACAGACAGTGGAGTTTGACCAATGGTAAACTTTTTTGCTGCTTACTATTTTATTTGTGTTGTGTTATTTCCTGACCACTGTAACTCAATCGCAACACACCAGACCAAATACATTCTGTTGAAGCTGTTGAGGGATTGTGAATCTCCTGGTCAGTCTAGAAAATCACTGGGGATGGGGGGCGGGGAAGAAACAAACAAACAAAAAAAATCCTACTCTTTACAGGTATTTCAATAATTTGCTAAAGGGAGAAAAATGTGAGAAAATGAAATAGTAAAAGTGTCTCTTTTACTGTCACTGGTATTAATTATCATGAGGGCCCAGTTAAGCCCCAGTAGCTGTAAATAATTGAAAATATCTAATGATTTCATTTTGACAAGTACATTGTAGCAGGCATAAATAGAATTTTAGATATTTACTTTGATCATCACTTTTTTTGAAGTTACAGGCAGAAAATTGTCATGCAACTTATTCCACAACAGGTAGTTTTGCTTTTGCTTCTAAGAAACAATGCTGTTCTTCAAAAAAAGTCCAGTTTGGGGTTTTGGGGTCTTTTGGGTTTTTTTTCTTTCTGGTACATGGGAGGCACCCTCCAAGTAAGGGCTTCCAACAGAATATGATCTGAAATTTTATGTTTTGTTAGTTCCATATTTGTCTACCTTAGTTTTGAGTTTGTTTAATATTTATACCTTTTCCTTTAAAACAATATTTGTACCTGTTTACACTTGGATTTGAGGGGAAAGTTAAGAAACAGGCTTATTCAGCTATCACAAAAATATTATTAAAATAAAAAATCCAATATATTAAAACATATTAAAAAATACAGACCCAATGAATTATAGATATTTTAAAGTATGTAAGCTTAGAATTAAATTGTATATACTTAAACCAACAGAAGATAGGACATACTTACCATACTTTTAAACGATAAATCAATAGTCTTGATATATTTCTTGACATTTTCATACAATTGTATGAAACGTTAAGTATATATTCCATGTCATGTGAGTTGAGAAAAGTAGTAAGGGCTGTTATCTTTGGAACACAAGGTTTTCAATGTTCATCACTATGGGCATTGCCGTTTTAAGGAGAATGTCTGTCTTGCTCATAGCAATCAGAAAATATCTGAAAGACTTTCTGATTGATAAGCATTAATTAGGTTATTTTTCTGGTTTGCAGTTACTGAAAAAAAAAAAAAGTCCTACCAAATATTGACATATAAATAGCAGCATATCTAGAAATACTGCCACATACTGGAAGAGTTATTTCCAAAGCAACTGGTATATGTTACCTTCCTGTCATGAAAACTATAGACAGGGCATCTGCCAATACTGACAGCAAAACTACTACAAATGTTGCTCAGGAGGGTGAAGACCCAGCTTGCAAAGCATAACAAGCCTGGCATTCAGATGGTTTTTGGCATGTACCCCTGCAAAGCACTGCATATTTGAAGTAACCTATTCCGTAGCACAGAACAAGAGTTTTATCCTTTCTGGCTGGTAATAGCTATAAATGGAGCCACTTGGCCAAAGCGAGAGGCACAACAGGATATTTGGAAAAAAGAATCTTGGTGCTTGACCTCAGGTGCCAGAACGGCTATTGCTTGAAGCTGGTTCTCATTTTTTTTATCACAAAATGTGCTGTGGGAAAAAATCCCACAGTGCACGGAACCAGTGTTAAGGCAAAAAAGGATAAAATAGCTGCCCGTGAGGCTCATCAAGAGAAAACCTTGCTGTGATTTTGAGAGCAGTGTGAGCTGGTTGTCCAAGTGGGCACATTTATGGCTCATTTACCAGGTAATGGACCATCATGTGATATGATGAAGTTCCTTCTTCCTGTCAACTCTGCACAAAGTGAAGAAGTCTTAGAAAATATTTTGTTTCCTGATGCTTTTTTTCCCCCTTTTCTAAAGTTACTTTTCTTTGAAACATTACCTACTCAGCAGCACAAGCATATCCTATGTTAAACATGGTTACGCTATTCATATAATGAACCTTCCACAGACTGCTGCCATAGAAATCATATATTTGGAATCAAAATTACTGCAATCAGATTGTACTGTCGTTTTAAATGCAACTGAAGATAGATACATTTTCCTCCTACTCCTCAAAAACAGAATTCACCACAGAAAAAAAGCTATCTCTGTGAATCACCACATTGTTAAATGTAGAGGACAAGTAAGATTTTTGGAAATAACACACTTAATTTCCCTTCAAAATCCAGTTGCAAATGTTGCTTTCTGTGATGGATGCCGTCTATTTTGCTCACAGTCAATCTTTTCTGTTAAAGAGCATGGCTGGGCAGAGGAGCACTCCTGTTTTCCTTGTTCTGTGTGCTAACCTTGGCAGCTAGCAGGAACCCAGCAGGGAGCAGGGGGAAGAGATGTCCACAGAGCACCAATGAGACTGCTCAAGTGAGTGATGCTCCTGACATACATGGGAGCAGGCAGTGACCGAAAAAGGGCATAAGAAAGTGTAAGAGCATAAGAAACGTTCTGGAGAACAGTGGAACAAATAAATACACAAATGTCATAAGTGACAGAATGATAAAAAAAGATGTTAGTGATCCAGAAAAAGGGTGTGGCGCTTGCTGAAACTCAGAAAAATTGCTGAACTGAATGTAGGACTAGTAAAAAAGACCTTTCTATCAAGAATACAGCAAGCAGGCAGAACAGTTATTTTCAACTCATTTTATTGTTAGTTTTCCCACCAATTGATCTATGAGTCTCTGTTTGTAAAACTGAAATCTTCTAGTCCTTTTCAACAAAACTTTAGCTTTGGAGATGCAGAGTCTTTATAGTACATTCAATTTCTGGAAATATATATGAAAATTTTCTTACAAACTCTGGCACACTTCTACAACTATAAACTTTAATAAAGGACTATCCCTGACATTTAGAAAATTAAAAGCTAAGATTATCAAAATCGGTTCTTCCTCAAAGGAAAGGGTGGGTGTAAAAGCTAATCTTGTTGCTATCATATAAGCGCACTGGGAATAATTCATTTGTTTATGCTGGAATAGTCTCCCTGTCTGCTAGAGAGGACAAGTATCCAATTCATTATCAAAACAATTAAAGTCTCTGACAGTAATTTGTAGCAAGTCACCTTAATACTGTGTCTTTTTATTCAGCTCAAGAGTTGTAACTTGTCCATGTGCATCAAAATGTAGGAAAAAGTGTCTTATTTAGTCTGCTACAGTCCTAGCCAGGGGAATTTCTTGTGATAGCATCTCACAGGTTACCAACACAATTATCCAGTTCAACCCGAGGAAAACGAATGGTAGAAATCTTGTGTACAGTATTGTTTGCCAGACTTGCACTACTAGCAAGAACAGAAGGCCAGACAGTGACAGAACATATAGAAAGGTATTTATGTATAAAACTTTCCATATTATTTACCATTCATGATGTAAAATGCAGGATTAAAAAAAAAAACAAAAACAAAAAAACCCAACCAAACAAAAAAAAAAAAAAAACAAAAAAAATCAACAACAAATTTCCATGCTATTTTACTTCCAATTTTGTTCAATATTTTGAAGTTACTTTTCAGTTTATGGAGTGAATTACAGCAAATGCATGCTGGCAAAGTGAATTGAAAATATAAAGCTTTTACTTCATACTGTTGCGGCTCATTATATGAGCTCTGAAGGCTTGTGTCTCTACACCCTGCCCTTCAGCTAAGGTAATGACTGTGGGATCAGCTTTGTATAAATACAAATTGAGAAAGTGCTTTAAAGAGACAGGTAAAAGGTCAGTAACAGGTTTTAGAGATTAAACTAGTGGCACAAATGGCTCCAAAACCCTCATCTCTACTTTTAATTTCCATGTCTTATTCACTAGACCAGATCTCTAAGTCCCCTGTCAGTAACCTTTAATGGAAAGTAACCAAAAAGTATTGTTAGTTTCCAAGGAGCTGAAAAAAATATGTGTTTTAATCCAAATTGGCTTTTCAAAGAATCAGGAGTCTTCAGCTACTTCTAGCATCTGGGGGAAAAAATAAAAGAAAGAAATATACAAACACCAACTGGGAATCATAAATGTGATTAATAGTCTGCATCTTGAATTTCAGGTGTTACATCTGTACACACCACCCAAAACTCAGAAGAAAAACATTTGAAAATTACATGTAGACTATACCTTTTTTAAAAATAATGAGCATGAAGTATGCTAAGACATCCAGTTACTTCACCTCTGCAAAGCTAAAGACAAGCTTCTCAGCATGCAAAATTTTTTGTGAAAGTGACTTACATATCATTAAACAGAGATGATTTTCAATTGAATGACATTAAAAGAGGTTCCATGCTTTTAATAATTAAGGAATAGAGACTACATTCCCAGGCTTCGGTCAGCATGCTGATAAAATTCAATATTATGTAAAATATGGGCTCCAGTACACACGATAATGAAATATAATGGAATAATGAAAAGTAAATGGGTTTATAAATGAGATCTGAACTGGTCTAAAAGGTGACATACATATTTAAAATGAAACAGTTTCCTCTGTTATTTTGTACCTTGTACAACCATTACACTTATTACAAAGAAGGTAGCACAGAACCCAAAACATCAGAAGGATAACTCTGCTTATTGTCTCAATCCTTTCTGTATCACTGTATTTGAAGATGCAGTTCAATGAGATTGGGTTTGGCAGCATGTTCACCTTAAGAGTTTCTCTTTTATTCCTCTGCTTGCTTATGTGTACCATTACATTTCCCCTCATTTTGTCAAGACAACTGTTTGAAGGACTGTCATGGTTTAAGCAGACACTGAATTATCTTGGTTAAAAAACAAACTCTGAAGAACAAAGTCGTGGAAAGGGTTAATATTACCGTGGTAAACTCATTGTAATCTTGATGTTCCCTAGGTATCCCTTTGGCCTTTGCCAGGAAAAGGCAGAGGGGAGGCAAACTCCAGTGCAGGGACAGGATGAGGGTTGGTGAGAATTTCTTTACTTAGTCTTACTGCCAAGGTCCATGGCTCATCAAACTACACCCGGAGAGAGGAATCCTGGGATGCTTGTGCTGCACTTTGTGAAGTCTTGAACCAGGGCAACACTGCTGAAATTCAGTATAGTTCACAGTGTGGTCGTGTAACACACTTTCTCATCCTGTCCTGCAGTGACTGATGGCACAAATCAGAGTGGGGGATTATACACCGAAACATTTAGACTAATCTGAATTTTGTAGGGGGAGAGAATGCTTCATTTCCCTCATGTCATCTTATAAGTAGCTTGATACTTTTAAGTAGAGTTAATTCAGGCTGATCCATGATTTATTTCCAGCCAAACATCTGCACTAATAAAACCCCATATGTATACAGCAATGCTGTGTAACCATGATTAATGGAGTGACTGCTTTCTTTGTTTCTTACAGAAAAACAAAACAAAAAACTGTACAAAGGGTTTTTTATATCACTATATCCATGCAGGGGAAGAGAAGACTATGTCACTTACTTGTATCACAGTTCTGTGCAGCTCTCTGACAGCAAACCCAAAGGCCTCAGCATCCCACAATACCTTTTTACACAAATGAAGTTCCTTCAACTTCCTCTGAACTACTTTTTCTGCCCTCTTGATGAGCAAAGATCTATTTCAGAGGGGCTTTCTTTGCCCCTCCATTCTTTTCCGTTTAAAAAAAGGTTTGGTGTGACTGGTCTTGGCAACTTGCCTTCTGTCCTTTATCCTTCTGTAGGCAAATCAGGCTCCAGGCAGGCTCTGCCAGCTGTTCCACTTGGGAAGGTGAATAAATTGGCATCTTACCTGCCTTGGAAGAGGTTATGAGCAGTTAATTATACAAGATCCTATGCATGGAAGGCACAGTACATGTGTAAATTATTAGCCTAATTGCAGCAACAGAACAGTAAACGGTAATCAGCAACGAGGAAGCTGCTGCATAGATGTCTAATTGCTTGTATGCAACAGCTGTTGTAATTGAAATTGTGACAAGACCCTGGCATTAATGCAATAATTCTAATAGCTGGACACACAAATGAAACATAAATGAGGAGTTCCCTCTGGCAGGACAAAGTGAAACAGAAACTGAGATTAAGTAACACACCAACAAACAGGAAAGTACACAACATGATGGCACCATAAAAAAGCAAGTTTTGCTAGCAGTATCCTCAAATATTAGACTTTTCTTCCTCCTATCTTCTGAGATTCAGAGTGTCCTCCCATTCTTCTTAATGAGAAAATATATTATATTCCTCAGTGTTACAGTTCCAGCAAAACCTGAAAATGGTAAGCAGAACTCTAACTTCTGGGGCTATGCTCAGAAGAGGCTCAGTCAAGTGCTAGTTATGTGGATTCACTTAACCTCAGCCATCTGAATGGAGAGGTGATCAATAGCTCCTTGTTATTCGTAGCTAACTTTCAGAACACTTAGTTTCACTACTTATTTTCCTGATAACATTGCTATAATGAGACCTTAGGTTATTTTGAATAAAAATTCTGAAAGCTGTAACTGGATTATAAGTAAAATCAACTGTACATACTGTTAATAAAGATATATTATCTGATGTTCAGATTGTGCTTCGAAAGGAACACATTTCTATGACCTCATCATAATTAGGACTGTATTTTTTTAACATAAAAGAAAAGAGGGATTCAATGAAATGCAAATACATATCAGTGGAAGTGAATGATCTGGAGCTTCCTTCCACAGATAACACCTTATTTGCAGTTAATTCATAAAAATGCTAAGTATTAATTGTCATGGATTTCATTAAGAAGTTTGTGATATTCTTCTGTAATTTTACTTTGGTGCTTGATTTGCTTCATTGTAACATTTTGCTTTATTTTCAGACAGTATCAATGTCACAGAGTATACTTTATATGCTTAAAAGAAAACAGCAAGCCATACTATCCCCAAAAATAAATTATATATATATATGTAGTTTTAACAGTAGCTTCAATATAATACTTTATTTCTAATTTTCTAAGAAATAATATCTATTATTTCACCATTTTCTGTGCATGTTTTATCAATACTTACACAATAATGCTAGCTTTGCCATTTCCTCTAGTAGGAGGGTATGTAGAGAATACTTGGTGCAGCCTAAGCTGGGAACTCACCAATGGCGCAGTAATGAAATCACTCTACCAGCTAGCAGTACCGCTGCTGCACTTATATAGGAGTCCTAGTTTTCCCAGATTCTCTCCAAAGTGCTGTGTCTGCCATCTATTTTATCATGACAATACAAACCTCACTGCAGCAAATATATTTTTGATTACCTAGCCTGTTTGCCTGCCAGTGAGTAATTAATACTGTTATCACCTAATCAACTGTTGTTTAAATGCAGAATGTAAACTATGTCCTTGGCTTTGTTCTTTTCACTCTGAACACTGGTAAAAACAATAGGCTCTTCAATAAAGTTTCCTGTAGCTCAGCCTTTTGAAATGTTGGTGCACAGATATTAAAAAGCAGCTGTATTGCAAGAATTTACATATTGCTGTACCTAGAGAATTAAACACTTCAGTACTCTATTTTAGACATTTCCAAACTTGTTTGTGTTTTTTTTTTTTTTTAAGATGAGTAAGCATTATTGTTTTCATACGTATTTTATTTGCTGATTAAGACTCTTTATAACACCAAATTGTTTCAGTAGACAACTGAGGGACCATTCAGCTCTTGTCAGGAGACTGAATGTCCTCTAACATCGTGCACTTGACTTTTAGTACATGTTACAATCTTCTCAGTTATTTCACAGGACTTCAGTGAGGTCCTAACAGACAGATGAGCCATTCCTGTGCCTTTTCTAGAGCAAAGCTCAGGGCTACACAAAGCCACAGCCAAGAGGTTGGTAGTAACTGACAGCAGCATCATTGCTGGGAAAGCACACCCCAAACCCCACACTGGGCTGTGGCAGTACCCTGAAAGTATCTCATCTGCAGGCTTAAACAGCAGCTATAAGCTGCCTATGCAGCTTGCAGCAACACTGGACTGGTTTTTCACTGTGGATCATTCTCTTGTGCTCTAAAAAGTTTTTACACACTCCTGATATAAAAATTGATAGACAACACAAGACTGTTCTTTTTTTTTCTTTCTTTTTTGTTTTTTCCACTAGAGACAGAGAAACAATACTCCTACAACAAGGACTCCTAGGTGAGATGCGGAAGACTCCGAGGGAAGATTGTATTCTGAAGTGCTCCCACATCAGAAGTAGGTGATTCTCAGTCTCTCCTGATATAAAACAAAATAATGAAAGCCACCTTTGTCATCTGAGAAATTCTGCACCAGAACTTAGAACTTGCAAGAACCACATTAACTAGCAAATCTTCATGCCTAACAGATACTCCATCTCTCTCTCTCACCTCCATCAATTTCATTCTGCACAATCTATCGACTGGTTCCAATCAAGACTCCTCAGAGGAACGCATGCCAGGGGCCTTTTCACCATCAAGCATCCAAATGGTTACTGCTGGGAGCCTCAGATCAGATCTCTATCTGGATTTCTGTGCTGCAGAGGTCTTTGACAGCTTTTCACAGTAATATGTACTTTACCTCATCTTCAAAACCCTACCGTGTACTTTAGAAGTGGTATCTTAGAAGGTCAGCCACCAGAAACAGGGTAAACTTTATTATGCCTGACCATAGGAGATGACAGTAAGAGCTGTAAGTGAATAGCACCAAAGTCCAGATTTAACTACTTAAGTTTATGTAACTAAAATACTTAAGCTGGGGTTTTTTGACATCACAGACCTCCAGAAAAAGACAGGAGCATATTTCTATTTTCATTCATTATTTACATTAAGAATTTACAGTGAAAAGAGTTTGGATTTAGCTATACAAGTTAAGTATCTAAAATCAGAAATAAAATCCCTGCATCTCATAATACTGTGAAGCAAAAGATACTTTCACTTCCCTATGTTTATAGAAGTAATGAGTAGACTTAAAAATATTACAAAAATCAGAACAATTCAAGCACTGCAGACTCCCACAGATTAAACAAAACTGTTATAATGGCATTGACTAAAAGGTCAGTTTGAGAACCTTTCTGGAACCCTATCTCAAATAATTTTCAGTGAATTCACTATTTTTATTGTCAGATACACAATTAGGAGAGTTCCTGGTGTTTTACTGTTTGGGGTCCTGAAAGTAAAAAGAATTTAAAGACTAATTTCTCTATGCATGTATAAAAGTGTATCAAGTTAAGCTTCAGTTAATACATTACAACACAAACATATACATAGGTTGGTATTTCTGACAGTACTTGCCTTCTTTGAAGGGTTGGTACATGTTTAAACATTTCTTTTGGAAAATGAAAATTATTCTTGGAAATAAGTGAAAGTTATTCTTGATGTTTTACTTGTCTTCTTAGAGCAAATTTGAATGAACGCTTCTTAATATATTGCATTACAGCAACACAAAAAGAAATATAGTTAGTAAGTCGGTCAATGTTATGTGGTATTTGGTAAAATGTAAGTTCTATAAAACATCCTACTATCTGTTAAAAAAAGCCACACATTAATATCTATAATGACAAATGAAATGTGGCACTAGAATGAAGTCATATAAAACATTTCTTTAAAGTGCAGTCTACACTCCACTAGCTCTTCCCAACATTATCTTTGCTTTCCTGAAAGAGCTTATCCACAAATAAAGTTATTAATGTTTTACTAATGACAATCCATGACCATTTAAGATGATCACAGGGACATTGAAGATTTACCCAGTTCAGCAAGTCTAAGTCAAAACTTTTGATGAAATACCAGAGCAGGTATAAATATACCCAACCTTTGTTTACCAAGTTCTTCAAAATACCTAAGGTGCCCATGACCCCAGATGCTGTTTCCTACTCATGTTGACACTGACAGGAGGCTGCAGTCATGCTGTTGCCACTTCAAAAGTACCTTTCAAAAAAATATTAGAACAGCAACTTTCTTCCTTCTGAGACATCACATACAGTGAATATAGGAAACCTAACTGAAAGTAAACAGTCCGATCTAAATCTGAGAAACAGAGTGACTGACAAGGATGTCTCCCAAATTAAAGTTTAATAAGCAATGACAAATGCGAAAGGAATCAATACTGTAAAAAAGCTGTTTTTCTTGTAACAGAATATAGTAATTACATGCTGTATGTAGTTTCTCTGTGTCCTGGTGGAACAGCATATATTGGATCTATCTGAATTCTAGTGATGCAGAAGATAAGTAATGAATTAGCTTTTGTCAATCTTCTCCATAATATGCTATTATATTTAGCTTAAAGTTTTAGAAATCCCAATTTTATGAAAAATGTCTGGGAGCAAGGCAATATATTCACTTCACTAACTGAACAGTAAATAAATTATTAGTGAATCAGACTATTTACAAGCTGCAGCTTACTATTATCACAGTATGTCGAGATGGAAATGCTGTTAAAAAGAAGAAACAGTCCACTTAAAAGTTGGGGGGGTTTAATAATTGTCAAAGTTATCATTTCGTTTGGGTTTCAGCTGACATGAGCTGTGGAGCTTCCATATGCTGGGCTCCAACCATGGATCTCCTCTGCACAGATGCAAAGTAAATAACTTTATATTCTTGGGGTGTCATGAGGCAGAGCACTCTGCCATGTCTGCGTGAGAATTGATGGGAACTACTGCAGTACAGAATGTGTTTCCAGATCCACAGTGTCACCTATCCAAAACATGCTGAATAGATTTGTTGAATGCAGGTGTCAGTTAGCATGTTCAGGTGTCTTACAGGAATCGTAGGTTTTTCAGTCTTGAAACTATTTAATTTCAATCCAGCCTGACACTGGTTGCTTCACATTAGACTTAGCTTTACATCATTTACATCTGTTCTAGGTACACATTTGAAGCTGGAGATGTACCAACATTTGGGAGTTCCTGATTTCCAAAACTGGGTAAGAAATGAAAATACAAATATAGTAGCGTTAAATAAGAACTCCTGTTAGATTCACAAGATCAAATGCAACAAAAATTTCCATGCTACACTTGCCCTTTCAACTATCCTCAGAAAATTCCAATAGTGCCATGGAACACTTGCACTTCATTTTTGTAGAATAAACCAACTTTTTTTTTTTTTTTATGTCAAAAGACAGGGAGAGACAGAATTGTTTAAATAATATGATATATAATTGATTAAACTAATATATGCTGCAAAAGACAGACCATCCTAATTTGAAGGTCTAACTAGATGCTACTGCCTTTTCTTTAACTGTACTCCCTCAGTGTTAATCAATAAACTTGCTTTTTAAAGCTTCTTTTGTCACGAATTACAATAAAATGGGAGCAAGAAATCTGGGTAGTATGTTTTAGCAAAAGAGTTGCATCTTTATTGCACTTTGGATTCAGTTTTCCAAGCATACATAACAGGTGGCTTTGCTAATGATACTATTTGGCTAAATTGCTCTTAAACAGATCTGGCCTAATGTCAGTGCTCAGTTACTGAATGAGAAAGTTTTAACAAACCTCCTAAGCAACAAACTGGTGGACAAAGAAATAACCTCATCCTCCCTCCACTTTTTTTTTTTTTTTAATTAGGCTTAAAAATTAGTCTAGTATTCAGTGCCTGGTGCCCATTAATAAGGTTGACCCTATTAACAGTCTCCTCATCATAAGTATATTTGCTTCACACAGAGTTGCAAAATTACTGTGTTTGAAGAACGTGTCATGGCAAAGTTCAACTTCTTGGCTTTTTAATTTTGCTCCAGGGAAGAAGTGACATGTGCCAGACTCCTATCAGTCTTGACTGCTTCCCTTGGTCAGCATGCTGGGCTGTTTTGCTGGTGTGTTTGCCAGTGGTTATAGAAACAAGCAGTTCTATGAGTAGCAGGACTAATGAAGCCTGGCTTCATTAAGATTTATGGTTCAAAGGATTCTCCTGCACTTACAACATCTCTCCTCTATAGAGTCTTCCTGCCTATCATGAAATGGCCTTATGCTGCAGTATTACTTTTCAATGAGAGAGGAGGGATTATTTCTGGCGGGGTGGGGGGGAGACCTTCGCTCTAATAAGGTCCCCTCTTTTATCTAGATGATACTAGATGATAAAGGAATTTCTAACCCTTTGTATTCAATTGTCAAATTTGGGTAAAAGTTATTACTTAGTTCTCTGAAGCTGGCATGAAAATCATTGAGGCAGGGAAATATGCATAAACACATATCGCATGTGAGGAGTGCAGCCTCACTAGCCTTGCCTTCTTAGAAAGCCATGGTAAGCGGGCTCTGAGTGCTTCTTGTTTTGCCTGCTCTTGGCACAAACTGTAGGAAGCTTTAGCTTTTTTCTTGTTCTTCTGTGCGCGGCAGCACAGGTGGCTTTTGTGGGGAGTAACACAGTCCCCAGGCAGGCAATGACTTTGCTTGAAACTACTGAAAACACCTGCGTGATAACTGGGCAGGTTACTGAAGAACAGGATGCACACATGACTTTGAGTGAAGGTCTATTTGTAGATTACTTTGTCAGTGGACAACAAATCATCCTGGTTCTGAAGAATCTTCCAAAGCATCTTAGTTTTGTTACTTATTTTGGTAAGTCCAGCCTCTTCACTGTTTAATATAACCATTCACTGTTACATCACTGAATGAGTAGTGATGTCTCTCAGAATCAGGAAAAGGCTCATTAAATTATCCCTCCCTATTTTGATTACATTATCTTGTTCTTTATTTAAAAAATAAAGGGGGGAGGGAACCCCAAACCTTTACTGCTTCTTGCAGCATGGTTGGGTTTTTTTTTCATATTTGCCCTTCCTTTTATTTTCTTTTCCTTCTGTTCTTACTATTCTCATTCAGCTTAAAGTTTTGAGGTTTTCGCATCTTGCTTCACTAGAATGAGGCTTTGACTTTCACTACCTAGGAATGACAAGACATCTAATGGGATACACAAATATTACCTTTCTAGAATAACCTTCAAACTTTTCCCTATCTGTAAATTTAATTTTGAAATATAAGTATACTGCTTTATCTTGTATATTTTCTTTTGAGTCCTTATCCAAAGTTTTTGTGGAGCTGAAGAAAGGAATAATAAATCTTCTAGATCCCTGAGTCAAAGATTTTTACACTGTTAAATGGATCAAGTAATATTCCAGTAATTCATTAAGCCAAATTAATGATAAACATCAGATCTAACGATTCAAGATCTAACTTCCTTATTGTGGCATTCAGAAAGACAAGCAATCATATTGATTCCCTTGAAGCTCATTTCAATACCTGCTATTATATTGCAAAGTACTGGTTTTCAGCTGAATAATAAAATAGAACACATATATAGACACTTAGTTTTAATTGCAAATTTAACTAGAGATTTTGCAGTGTATGCACTGAGCAGCAGGCCCTGAGCCAAAGTTGACCTCTAGATGAACCTGCTAACTGAATGTTATATATATGTATATTCAGTGTCCAATCATTAGCAGAATATGCATGATCATTAGTGAAAGATGTAGCTTAGACAGAATATAATCATTAGCAAAGATACAGAGCATCCTTCCTTGCTTAAAGACAGGTAGTCAAGGCTATGAAACCAGATATACTGCCTTGTTTGTAAACTGGTGGTTAAAATCAAGTAGATAAGGGAAACTCCCTTGGTTCCTCCCTGAGCCCTGGCCAGGTTTTGATGGGATTTAAGAGGAGAGTGAAACCAGATGTTTCTGCATTTGAAATTAGGTGAGCTTGTTTATTCCACAGTACAAAAGCTGGGCCCTCTTACAGTGACTTTGGAGACCTCATCTACAAGTGAATGTACTGTGTAGGACCTCCCAGTTACCAGGGAATGTTCTCCAAATCTTTGCTGTAAATGGATTTTCCCAGCAACTGCAGATCTAGGTGATGGTGAAGTATTAGGGCAACTGGTGATGTATCTTTCTTAACCATTATAGCTTGTCACATGTAGTAGTGATTAGGTGTGTTATCTTGTCTGATTTTATTCTTGCTGTATTATTTTGTTTACTGTTTATTTCACAGATTATTCTATTGCTTTAAATGTAAGTAAAGATAAATTCACTTCTTTAACTAGGTGTCTGTGACCTTTGTGCTAACCCTGTCTATTGGCAAAATGATACTCAATAACATTTCATCTGCAAAACAATCTCGGAGACAAAAATGAAGGAAAATTCTAGAGCTAGCTGTTGCTGGCTGTTTAGACTGTTGTTCAATTTTAGTATGCTAGATATCAGCTGTTGGTTTGTGTCCAAGATATCCAGATATCTTACTATGCAAAACACAGATTCTGACACCTTCATGTAGAACATTGGCTTACGCTATAAGTCCCACTTAGGTGGGTACTATTTGATATAAATGAATCAAACTCAAGTCCTTTATCCCCAGCACCTCATCCTCTTTAAGAAATAAAATTTGTAATAATGAATGTTGTATCAACCATTCTAAGAAACAGATATCAGATTAGGCAGCATGGATTGCTCTGACAGTTTCTGGCCCTAAATTACAAACAAACAAACAAAAAAAATTAGAACAAAACCAGCATCAATTGATTTTAAAACAAAAGGTTCTGATTTAGAACTGGAAATTCCAGTTCCAAAACAGGAGTATTTCCAATACTCCTGTGACTAGATTGCCTCAAATGCTGTTACTATTCAAGAGTTTTTTTCAGAAGGGATAATCCATTTAAATCCCTAATTTTGGGTTGTTTTTTGTTGGGTTTTTTAATGCTGTTCTTGGGTTCTGCGTTTTCCTTCTTACAAGCAGTAGTCTTGGATGAATGTCAGTGATTACCCTCAGTTCTTTAAATGATTTTTTTTAAATCTTTTTTTTACAACAGAAGACAAGATAATTTCACATCCTCAGCTTATTTTCTTTTCAAATGTTTCTCAGACGTTCCTTACTGGAGAGCTTGTGGACAGCTTTTCTGAAGAATTGGAACTTAACCTTTTTTGAAAAATACTACAACCCAAAAGAAATGTTGTAAAACACAATCTTAAGTTTTATTGTGGCAGAGCACAATAAAAATGTTAGATTTGGGAAAAAGAAATTCACACCACAGTACCTCTTCCACAGGCAGAATAAGAAAACTGTTTTTTGAAAGGCTGAGCTATTTGGCCAATTAAAATTTTTGGTAATACTCTTCTGCATGTGCATAAAAGCTCTCCTTCCCATTCCACCCAATAAGTAGCCACAAGGAAGAATATGTAACTCATTTAAATTTAAAATGCAGACAGTATTTCTCAATGTCCCTTAATCATTTTTGCCTCATAACAAAGGATGTTGTGAAGCTCAGAAATATAAAGGTATCCCGAAATGGACTAGCCACACTCATGAAGAAAACAAGTAAATTGTCATCTTTTGTGGGGACGTGGTGGAGTGGGGGTGTGGGGTGTGCAGGTGTTATGTGGGGAGAGGGTGAGACAGATAAAATGAGGGGAGAAACAAAGTTGAGTGGATTTTCCTACAACACCTATTTCCTCTGCCATATAATCCCCTAATAAAGCTGTCTTAGTGTTTTAGACCTATTGTTCTAGTTGGTATAATAATAATTATTATAAATACTAATGCAGAATATTTTAGAATTCTAGAATGTAATGATTTGCTTATAAAGTATTACAAATGTTTCATTTCTTTCCCTAGAAACATCTGACAAAAGGTTTAAGAGTTATTTGATTTTTAACATATTGTGTCTGTTCTAATCTGTATTTCCTCAAGAAAGCTTACAAAGCCGAATTTACCAAAAGATTATTTTATTTCAAGTTATAATTGCAAACTCTTGAGTAAATATTATTCTCTGTTATGCACCTAACAAAATGTACTCTTACAAAATGTTAATAGACTCAGGTTTCATTCCAATACATAATTTGGGTGTGTTCTACCAAAGCTTTCTTATTTGTGAAAATAGCTTGTTAGTTGTATCTGAAATACCTTCTTTGCTTATTTAGCTGCAACATTTTGCTGTCAGTGACATTGTAAATGTAGAATGAAACTTCTAAAAGAAAAAGAAGAGAAAACAAGTATTATTTCCCCAACGTTTTTGTAATTTTGTGCTTACTGAATATGTATAATGCAAGAGAAGGTATTTGGTTTCACTTGTATAGCGAGTACGTTGCATATGAAAAGCTCTGTGTGATCAGATCATAAGTTGCATCTAGCCCAACTTTATGTCTGTAAAAGTGGATAATTATTGTTGGTTAGAGACAGAGCTTTCTCCTGCTTTACCCACTTCACTTCTAATTTAGGGTCTTCTAGAGCTCTGAATTTCACTTATTTTTATTTGTAATTGTCACTGCTTGATCTCCATGTATTTGTTTAGTACCTTTTCAAACCTATTTAGACTAAGCCTCTTAACATGGAAATAAAATTTACTGATCTTTTGTGTTTTTTTCTGATGTGCTAATAAAGCGTTTCTTACTGAACTTCATTATGATGTTGCATTTTTTTATTAATGTCTACCAAATACTCCAACATTCATGCTGGAGACGTAGTCAGTCTAAGGTTTCCCTTAAAGAAAAGGTGCTACACATTTTATTAATGTTATTACTTCCCTTTTTCATGCAGCATTACAATGAATATATATGATCAGGGAATTCACATGCACGTCATCAGTAAGCCTGTGGATAACTGGCTAGCTGAAAAGGGTCACATAGACATAGTCCAGCTGGCTGGACAAAAATGCACATCGCTCTCAGCTTATCTGAAGTAAAGCAAAATACACTGTCTTTGGCTGTCCTTGTTACACAATAACAGGAAGATTTTGGTGGGAAAAGAATGTTGCAGGTGGGAACAGAAAACTACAGAAGAGAAACTAGGGGTGGGCTTGGTATTTAGGCAACTAACCAATAATGAGCTTAACTTTTGTAATATGTATGAGCTAATTATAACAAGGCATAAAAGGTGACTGTAAGGTACAATAAACGAAGTCTGCTGATCACTCATATTGAGTGACTGTGTCTTCCCTCCGTCGCGACAAATGGCGCCCGAACAGGGACCCTAGAGAGGGCTGAACCTGCGAGCCACGGTTCGACGGAGATTCGGGTACCGGTGCCGAAAGCAGCGCAGGAGGCGGACGGGCACAGTCCCCGCGCCCGGGAGCACCTACAGAGGGTCCCGCCGGCCACGCGTCGCCGAAGTCTCGCAAAGGCTGCAACAGCGCTGGCGAAGGTATGGAGAGACAAGCGACGTACGATTCGCTCATATGCTTTTTAGAAAAGCGGAGCGTTCGGGACATAGATTGTAAAAAGGCATTACCCGGGTTATTAGCGTATGGGATAGCATCCGGGACCCCCGCGGCAGCGGCGAGTGGCGGCGCAGCCCGGCAGGCCCCTTCCCGGCCGCGGCTTCTCTCCAAGGCGGCACCCCCCCCCCTCCGATCGGCGCCATGGCGATGCAAGCGGCCAAGCGAGCTGACATCTGGCTGCCCCCAGAGGTCAATCGGACCCTTTATATTCGGAACCTGCCGTATGAAATCACAGCGGAGGAAATGTATGATATCTTTGGGAAATACGGACCTAGTCGACAAATCAGAGTTGGAAACACTCCTGAAACAAGAGGAACAGCTTAAGCTTCTCAAGGAAAAATACGGACTTGATTACAAACCCCCACAAAAAAAAAAAAAAAAAAAAAAAAAAAAGTGCTTCAGATGTCACCTACAAGAAATGGGTTTCTGCCTTGAACTATCAAACATCTCTGTGCTTAAAGAGAAGCCTTTTTGCCTTGATGGAGATAATTTATGCTGTATTCTGTATTTATGCTGTATTCTGAATGTGGAAATTGGTTGGGACTAGGAGGCTGGCTTAAAGGCATTTTGCAAACGGGATTATTATTTTTGGTCATTATTGTAATAATACTTTCTTGATCAAAACCAGCCAAAATTATTTGTAAGCATTAGGCATATCTGAAGAGAATGCCTTTATTTGAATCAGCAGTTAAGGTGTAGTTTAGTCTGATACTGTGGTTTTATCTGCTTCTGGTGAATTTTTGAAGTGATGAAATCAGAGATACTAAGAGTTATGAGGTAATAAGGTAATAATCTAAGTAAGGGTGCTGTCTTTTATATCTACAAGTGCAATATGCTTTTATGTAGCAGAGAGAAACTTTAACAATAATGTTGCTTGAGCGAGATGTGCATGTGACAACTTGGGAAAAGGGATATCACAACTGGAGTGCAACAGTGTTTCTACGTCTGGCAGAGTGAAATCTTTCAAGACCTGAGTTTAGACAGTCTAAAATAAATTGTTAGTATTCAGAAAACCCATCTTAAGCCTCTTTTGCTTACATAGTGTTATGGAAGTCAACTGCTATTGTAGATAATTAATGATTTTTAATACATATTAACAAATACTACTATTTTAACTTGAGGCAGTTGAGCGAGAAATACTCACGTGTAGCATTTGAGGGAATGTCAGCATAAATCGCACTTACATTAAGACTGCATTTTTAATTACTGTACTCGTTAAGATTCGATGATGCCATAAGGCTAAGGCCTTTTATCACAGATTGGTTCTGAACTAAAAGGTGTGTGCACATGTAGATATGCACATTTGTGTTATTTTCCTTAATTGGCTACAAAATAATATAATTAGGTTGGGGACTAGATCTTGGGAATTTGTCTATTATACTTCTGTTCGTTAAGGAACGTGCATAACATACAGCACCCATGTAGGCTTGGCTTGTGGCACAGTTGTCAAATTTAGCATAGACATTCAGACAGATAAGCAACGTACTCTTCTTGTGTGTATCACCTACAAGCCATTATGGCTTAGTGTGTAAATCTGTATGTAACTATTGAAAAAAACACTTATGAATGTATATAGCTTAGAACTAATTTTTCCCCTTTGTTAATTCTTTGATATCAATGAGGTATTCTTCAGAAATTGTATGGACTGGTTGGTTGCATAAGGGCAGTTGTTATTTGGACAGAAAATTGTTAATGGTCAGGGATTTTCCACTAAAATATTTGCAAATATTCCTAGTCAAACATCAGTTTGGTTTCTTTTGGGGTTTTGAGCTTGCATTAGTCCATGTTCAGAACTTTAAAATTACCTTTGAATTTTTTAAACTTTTTATATCACTGGAACAGAAAAAGCATCTAAATTAAAGCTTCAAGCTAACTTTATTTTTCAAGTATTTCAGGAATTATACTTCTGAACTGAGATTTTATAAGTTGGCTGTGTATTTTCCTGTGTTAAAACGCTGTTATTGAAAATGGTCAACCAAGCCTATGTCGCCCAAAATAAAAATGGGGGAATTGTGGATAACTGGCTAGCTGAAAAGGGTCACATAGACATAGTCCAGCTGGCTGGACAAAAATGCACATCGCTCTCAGCTTATCTGAAGTAAAGCAAAATACACTGTCTTTGGCTGTCCTTGTTACACAATAACAGGAAGATTTTGGTGGGAAAAGAATGTTGCAGGTGGGAACAGAAAACTACAGAAGAGAAACTAGGGGTGGGCTTGGTATTTAGGCAACTAACCAATAATGAGCTTAACTTTTGTAATATGTATGAGCTAATTATAAGAAGGCATAAAAGGTGACTGTAAGAGACAATAAACGAAGTCTGCTGATCACTCATATTGAGCGACTGTGTCTTCCCTCCGTCGCGACATAAGCCCTTGATTCTCTAGCTGAATGCTCTCTGAAGCCAGCATTATTACAATGAATTCTTGGTTGTTTCTTGCTCTGCAACACCACAACATGCTGCTGTGCTTCAGCAGCCATGACAGCCATGTAAGGCCTACTGTTTCACTGTTGTCTTCATTTAATATTTGTACAGTAGCAGCACCAGAAATGTGACAAGAGCTGTCCCCAGAAAAGGAAGACTGTCCTTCCTCAAAGAGTTTACAGAAAAATGAAAGGCAACAACAACATCAACTAGCTAGGAAAAAAAGTAATTGTTATCAGCTTAAAGAAATATTAGAAGGCACAATTACTTCTCAAATGCTTAGTGTAGTGTGAGCATCATGTCAATAGACAGTTATACTAGCAAGCAAAAGGAAGACAAGAATCTGGCTCACAGACAATCTGCCACAGTGGTTTTTTTTTTTTCTTGTCTATTGGGTGGTACATGGGAAAGTGCAATGGTGCTGTAGGAAAAAAAAAGTCTTAAAAAATGTTACAGACTGCCTCAAAGATACTGTTAACCCAATGTAGCTGTTGATTATTGTCTGGTCTCAAGGGTCAGAATAAGCTACAGTCATTTTTCTTGTTTAGCTGTTTGTATGACATACGAAATTATACCTTATGGTATTGATTCAATAAATAGAACCACTTCATAAGAAGATGCATTAAGGGATGTATCATTTGACCACTAGGAATTTAAGTGGTTGTTAAATGGTTGCTCAACTTTCAAGCTGACCTTGCTTTGAATGGGGATTTAGAACAGAGATGACACCTCCAAGCTAAATTGTTTTGTGACACTACAGAAGACAACTGTTTGGCCAAGCTTGCACTGGCAAGAATATTATTCCACTACTTCCCAATTAAGTCAGGAGGTTGTTAGTTTAGTTTAATGTTTCCCAGACCCCTGCTCTGAATGAATAGGAGTGTGTAAATTTCAGAGACTACATCTGCATAGCTGTACATGAGACGAAAAAGGACTATCATACGTTCTCTGTCAACCAAAATAGTTTTTTTATAAAACTAGGCTGCTTTCACAGAGAAATAACCTAGCAACCATAGGGTATAGAATCCCTGCACAGGTGGACTGGGAATGGATCTACTCAAATCAAATAAATATGAGAAAAAATGATCTTTCAGATCTGGTTTTGGTATAAATAGATTAAAGTATGGTTTTCTTTCATTTCAGTTAACAGCTGTGGTTTTGGATTATAACTTTTGTACTTGGCTGTCAAAAAAAAGCTAAAAAGCTAGACACCCTTGAATTTGTTCAGCACATTCTAGCTGCTGCTTCAGCCTGTGACAAAACCAACCTTTAAGGGATGTACAGGATATCTGCAGGTCAACATTATGTGTAAAACCACAGAAAACTAAGACTGTAACATACTCTATGCAAAGAGATAGTATGGCAGGGTGAGAAAAACTCTCAAAGGACAACAGTTGCTAGAGGCTTCTGATTAGACAAAACAATGATAAAAAAAAAATCAAGAGAAACTGCCAATGCAGATTGGGAATGGAAGTGTTGATAAATGTAATGCTATCAACAACAGCTACATCTTTCAGGCTGCTACAGTGAAAATATATCAATGCAATATACTGCAGGCAACTTGAACTCTTTCTGCTCACATTCAGAACGATGGGACACAAACCCATTCAGGTTCTGAATGTGATAAGGCACTCACGTTAACATACCTTGCCTCTCAGCAAGATTGCCTTAGATTTAATGCCAATCTATGTGGGTTTTGAAACTTGCAGAGATTTTGTTCAGACATTTTCGTAATACAGCATTTGCACATATTCTTCATATCCATCTCCTAAGTGAGCGGCAAAGCAAAAAGAAGAGCCATGTTAGCAAGGAAAGGGCTATAGTAAAACAATCAAAAGTGAAGAAAAAGCTAAGGAATGTAACATACTTGATAAGTGACAATGAAATATGAGACATAACACAGAAAGTCTCTAATGGGATTACAGTGGGATTCCATTTCCAGTCGGGGACAGCAGCAGACGGCATAGAGGGCAGTGGACAGGTAGACACTGCAGGTAGGCAGCTAGAGGACAAGTTGCCCAGAAAGACAGCTTCCCTTAACTGCTTGTTAGTTAACTTTACCTTAACTGGTAAAATCTCATCTTACAAGGCCTACACAGTTCTTTTTCTAAACATTTGGAAATTTGTTAAAAATTTTGTTATACCTGGTCAACGTGTACACCCCTGGTAGCAATTCCTGTCATACAATCAGACAGGGAGGAGCAGAGAAGATCTTCCCCTGGGATGTAAAACCTTGTTACTGTCCCTAGATCCTGGCATAGCCCTATGCCAAGAGGTGAACAGTGCACATCTCTTCCATGTGCTTGCTCCTGCGTAAGCCTTTCCCCTTCCCCTCAATATGCCAGTTGTACAGCATTTCTGTTGTACATTGAGTAGGTGAACCATGGTCTGGGAAGTGGGATAGGAATGGTACTTTGGGAGAGAAGATATTTTGTGGCTTGAGTTGAAGGAATGAGTGTTGCAATCAGGTGGAAAAAATACACAAGAAGGATAGAAAAAAAATGGAGAATATGGTGTTATTGGAGTAATTGGTTAATGCTAGTAGTAGTATGAAAGGTCATTAAATTCCAAATTTGGTTGCAGTTTATGAGTAGCAAAAGTGCACCAAAATGTTTGTCGTGCTAAATTGCACAGTACTATTTTTTAAAGTGACACAATGTTCTTTACACACAGAGGATATTCAGGGATCCTACATATATCATTGCCCACCATGGTCATTCTTGTTCAGATGATGTACCACTGTAATGAGTTAAACCATAACAACCTGTGTCATTGGCAGGTGGGACTCTGATCTGCAGTATTCCTGGTAGTGATGTAGACACATCTTTAGTTTCTCTGCCATAGAAAGTGTGGAAAGTGCCTAGGAGGAGAAATAGCGTTCCTGTTTCAACACCTATATTGAGCATCTTGTACAGGGATCTAGTGTTACATAGATCCTTCCATTCCAAGCATGACCCCATAACCCTCTCTCCTGTCTTGAACCAAGACCCCCTTGACACATATTCTGCCAAAGCAGAGGCCTGTTACATGCAACGCAAGTGGTAATCAATATTTGCTTGCCTGAAACTCCAACAAGCACACTAAAACAGTGTAACTGGAAATAGTATATAAGCTTTTTGTAACACTCTAGAACCACTAATAGCATTTTGTAACAGTATTAAGTTTAAATATAGAAATAACATCCATTACTGCAAAGGGAGCAAATGAAAACTTCTGGTATGGTTGCACAAACAAGTGGGAAATATAAGGGAAAACATGAGCAAAACAAGGGAAAATATAAGCAGAGTAAAATCTGCAAGATAAGACCTGAGGATATAGAACAGGCCAGGGAAATGTCTCTTTACACCAAAGTAAGCCTCAGAGCAGGCGGAAAAGGAATCTGATGGAACCAGAATAAGCTTTAGCATAGGTAAGAGACATGCTTGGTGAAATCAGAGCAAGTCCTCATCCTGAAAATACATCAGAAGCAGATAAGATCACCCTCTTTCCTTTTAAGGAGGGTGAGGAACATAAAAAACAAACAATGAATGAAAAACATGGGAAAGGTGGAAGGCACTCCATTTTATTTCTACCTTCCCTCATCAAAGCTCTCTTGGGACTTGTCACTTCAGGACCTTGGTGCCTAACACTGTTAAGGACAACAGACATGACTGAGAACTAAACTGTATCTCTTCCTCTCTTCTGTGTGCTTAGTCAGACAGAGTTTGTTTCTACCTCTGACCATGTGAAGGCTATAGGACTTCATATTGGAACCTGTAATACAGAAACTGTTCAGTCAGTATCTTTTATATTTATCATATCATTTAGGGAGTCCAGACTTAAAAGGAAAAGAATGTGGAAAATAACATTTCTGTGTGATTTTGTAAGTTCTGTAAACAAGTCTAAACGTAATGAAGTATGGTTGTTCCTCTTGCTACTAAACAGGAAAAATGACCAGTATGTATATATAAATGCTATGACTATGATTTTACTGTCATATGAAAGATGGAAAGCATTCGTAATTTATATTGTGTTATGTTTTAAGATGTTATGTGAAGCCTTGATGAACTTAAATTAGTAAATGCCACCTAATAATTACCTACTTCTGATCCAAACACCGATTTTATAAATTGGAGCCATCAGTCAAGCTAGAATACTTTCATCTGTAGTAAAGTCTTCTGTTATTTCATTGTAAAAAAGAATCACTATGTTTCTATTAGAAACATGACAATAATTTATTTTGAATGAAGTAGCCACAGCTCTGGGTTTGCAAGAGGTGATTATGACTTGCATAAGTACAGAAGAGAAGATATTCCTCCAGCACCCATTAACAGTCACTTTAACATCTCTGGAAAAGAGTTCTGTTTCATTTTTCAAATTTGCTTTTGGAATTCTGTCAGAGGTTTGGCTTCATCCCACCTGCCAGACAGACCAAACCAAACCAGAGACTTTTAAGGAGTTTCTAGTGAAAGAGTTCAACTAGTCTTTCAGGATGTCGTGTAATGAGTAAAACAACCTGAAATTGGTGTTTTGCTATTATGCTGCAATAGAAGGACAACTATAATATAGCATAGTAAATGTGGAGTTTCAGGATGTTCCCTGCTCTTCTCAGTTTGAGCGAGTTTTCTCACTCTTGCCTTCTTACCTATTGTATGCTGTATACTAGATAGCACAAGGGCATTCTCCTATTCCACCTTATTATTTTTATTACGTCACTGCATCCAAGACCCTCCTTAACATTCAAACGATAAGAAAATGTATAGACATATATGAAAATAATGCAAAAGGAGCCTAATTGCATTTTACATCTTCCTACAGTTACCGTTTACCACGCTAGCCAAAATATAGTATCATGCAGTTGGAAGTTTCCCTATGAGGAGTTTTAGAAAGATTATAAAGAAAAATATTAATAAACCAAGAAAGATAGAAAGCAACAGGATGACTCAGAACATCTCTGAAGTCTTGGTTACTCTTGCTTGGTTACAAACATGAGTTTGGCCCAAGTTGCCAGCTTATAAGGGAACACAGGGGTATCTGGAAGACATTACCTTCAGACAAATGAACGACGAGCTACTGAGAAAAAACCTGGGTTACATTTGTGATGTCAATACTGGTGCCTTATTCACTGTGTTGCCTGCTCATGTGTTAAATTAAGAATAGGTAATCCATGCTTTATAGGTTTTCTTCTCTATCAGGTAAATACAGAACATCAGTGAAGTCACATTTACTCTGTTGTTGCTGAATCTTCTGAGCAGAAGGAGCAGTTTGAATTAGACTTCTTTTTTTTATTGTTCAAATTGCACCATAAGAGCAAGCCTCCATCTACTGTTTCACATTTTGTATAGCTTTGAGCGTACCATCAGTATTTACAAAAGCCTTCCAAAAAGAGTGTTTCAACAACACATTACAGTTTTACCACTTAGTTTGAAAACATTTGGTGCAAAATTTTTCATTCTTTAATGCATCTATCCTTTCCACTTCTATTAGTGTTATGCCTCTGCCTCTAAGCACTGCAAGACAAGGGAATTAGGTAGTTTGTGATAGTAATGATAATAAATGTTTTTTCTTCTTTTCTCCCCCAACCTTAACATTATGACTAACTAGATCAAATTTGCCTATTTCTAGCTGATGTAATCTTATTTGTGAACTTTCTTCACCGATATTCATCCCTATAAAGAAACAAAATCATCACAGGAGAGAAGCAACCTTTCTGCTTTCATTAATTACAGCTGAGCATCCCTTTTTGAAATCCCAGGAGGAAGAACATGAGTCCTATAAGGTATACAAAGTATCATATTATTCAAATAAGGCTTTCTTTTACATACTGACTATGTTTGTTCCAGATTAGCATGAAGAATAAACGAATGAGTACAAAATTTCAAGTCAGGAAAAAATTCTAGAGTTGTATCTATATAGAAAGTGGAACACTACAAAGTTCTTCATGTTAATATATTTCATGTATTGCTTAATATTTTACCAAGAAAATATTATTAAAAAGCATATTATTCCTATGCACCAAGATATTTTCCATTAGTAAGACATAATATTAATATTTTGTGCAATTATTTAGGATTTAATTAAGTGATGAATTACAGTCTTTCAGTATTCTGTGCCAACCTCATTGTCAAAATAACTGGTTGACCTTCCTGGTAAATTAATAGAGAAAATATTATTATATACATTTGTAATCTCACCTGTAAAAAAGTCCCCACTCTTCCTACTTTCCTCTGCAACTTTTCTCTCACAATAGTCTCAGACTTCTGGCCTTAGCAGTAACAGGATACAGATTTCCCTTTTTTGACAAACCTGCATCCTCTTTCTACCTTGCAATAGTCGTATGAGTTACAAGAGTGAAAAAAACAAACAAACAAACAAAACCCCAAAACCCCACCCAGACAAAATAACATCTTGTTTACATTGCATGTATAATATTAGTAGTATAAGTATATTTATTAATAGCAATTACCTTTGTAAGTGATTTCACAGCTCAGATATATTTACTAACAGTGTAATAACCTAAAAGAACAACCAGAAACTCTCTTGGTTTCAACAAGTATGCAGAATTTCTGATTGATCTTTCAGGTTATTACACTTTGAAACAGCAACAGGTTTAATATACATATACTATTTCCTTCAGCTCCAGAGGTGCAGTCCTCAGGTACCCTGAGTTGAGGTTTGAAAGCATTAAATGGAAGAGGAAAATTATGATTTTCAGTGATTGTTATGTTACTGATTTCAGTTTTCAATAATCATCCCTTAAGCAACGGCTAGTTCAGACAGAAGGCAACTTTAATGTGTTCCTGGCAGCACCAACTGCTGACTACTCTGTGATCCATCTACTGTTTTAACTTAGGCATCATTACTATTTTTCTTCTCACTCCACAAATCAGCTACCAAAATTGTATGTGTTGTTTTTTATGACACATATATTCAATGAAGAAATTCCTTTTCAGAAGTTACAAAAAGTTTACAGTTGGAGTCTTTGCCTTCTTGCATCATATTTAAGAATTTTACCACTAGTCTATCTATCTTGAATTCAGTAGCAAAATGCTGACATAAAACAGAGGCACAAACCTGATGATCCAGACCATTGCTTGTCAGGTTATTTGTAGCAGACAGACAGTTATCAATTGCATAATTTCATTTTAAAACATGTATTATCTGATGTTTCCCCTAGTGGCTTTTTTGGGGAAATGTTTCACAAGCAAGACCATGTAGCAAAACAAAGCTAAAACAGGAACTGCAGATGAAGAACAGATCTGTCAGATAAAGTCATGGTCCCAGGAGATTAATTTAGATCTATATAAGCATCAAGAATCTAGCACGAGAAAGCACTTACTAATCAAGCAGCCTTTTTTTTTTTTTTTTTTTTTAATAGTCTTCTGAACTATGTATTTATTTATCTAATGAGAGATGACAGATACAGAATCCATTATCTTCTCATAGCTACTTTTCTACAGCAGAGCCACTGGAGAGAATCTACCTGGGGGTCCCAGCTTTCAGTGGGAAGTGTAAACTAACAAGATTTATGTTGTTGCAAAATTAAGATTTCGACTCAACATGGGAATCTGAATAAGTGGGTGTTCTATATACTTACTGACTGCAGAAAGTATTCCGTTTTTCCCCTCTGGAAGACTGTATTTGATGCAACTGACAAGAATGAGATGCAGCCACCCAAAAAAAAACATTGCTGCATATTTTAGCATCAGTTGCAAAAATAATGTGAAAAAATCATACTTTCCATGAATTAAACTCATGCCTTATCACCACTTTCCATTCCACCCTCTGAAGTGTAGTGTTAGAGCCTTAATCATGTGAGAGACTCCAGCTTGGAGACTGTCAGCTGCAGGGTGTAACCAACTGGCATCCTCTGTGAGCCCCACAGAAAAGACCTGGATCACCCTGCTGATGGGCTACCTCTACTCCTTACAGACTGTGCAAAATGGCATTTGACAGGAACATACTGAAAGATCAGAGAAGTGAAATCCCAGCAGAGCAAAAAGCCACATTCACGTTGAACTGGAGATTTTTCTCTGTAGTCTGAATCTTTACCATCTTTGAATATCTTCTAAATATATAATAATTCACCTTTCTTGGCAAAAGAAAGCTCCTTTTAGAATAGAGGTACATGACATTTTCTGTGCAGACTAAGAATGCAGCATGAAGGGGAGAATTTCAAGATCTAGGGGCTGGATAAAATAATATACCATCATGAAAAAAAAATATTAAGAATAGTATTTCACATTAAAAAAATAAAAAAGGGATATTTCATCAAGCTGGGTTTTTTTTTAACTTTGCTTACTTTGAAGACAGCTAGTTCCTTTCTTAGGCCCTTGCCAGCCTGTCCTTCTGACTATACAGGTCAGCATAGAGAATGATCAGGAAAAAAAGAACAAATGTGAATTGTGATGGTAGGAAAATTTTAATAGTAGCAATAAGGTTGCTTAAATGAATATTATTTGCTTTAACCTATCTGCCCAACCATAATGCAGCTGCTGCTGGAGGTTTCCCACTGAGCTAGCTGTACTGAATAAAGTATTTCTAGAGCCTTTTAGATCACAGAGGAAAGATTTCTTCATTTATATGCCTTCAAGTGGTGCAGCAAAGCCTGTATCTGCCTCTCTGTCTAGTTATAATAAAAAGTCAGCTGTATGTTTTTGCTGCCTTCTTATTTGAGATATCACGTGTCCCAAGGCACTCATATATACAGTTCTAAAAATCTACAGATTGCAATTCTACTTGGCTGCTATTTACAGGCTTATCTTGCTCCTTTTTGCCTGACCGTGGTTCCTGCAGAGTAGCAACTAGAACCTGGGCTGTAATTACTCAGCCACCTGCAGATGCATAGATGAAAACCAGAAAATCAACACTAGTACACAGACAGAGTACAGACACTTCTGAGTCAAGAGGAATTCAGCATATAGAATCAGGTATACAAAAGATCAAGTTCAGGAAACTTAAGTTGTGTATAACTGGGCCATAAGGGTTGGTCAGCTGTCTTCAAGACGTCTACTTTAAGAATGTCTGAACTCTTCTGTCTATGACCTACCAATCTAAATTTATCAAAGGTAATAACATGAACACCACTATAAAAATCCTTTATATTACCCTTAGAAATGCTAGCCAATATTAAGATCTACTGATTTTTTTTTTCATTCACTTGTGTTCATTCACTGGTGCAGTGAACCTGTTCCCTTTTCCTTTGTATTAATACATTTTCTGCTTGCTGTGTAACAGTAGTTCATCCTGCTGCATAAATTAAGGCATCAGGAAAGCATAACAACCCAGCCAATTAATATGCCTAGTGGCTAGTCTGTCTGGGACCTATGTATAAACAAGAGAAAGAGCATCATCTAGTGAATGATTTGGGACACATAACTGGCTCCTATGTGAAATTACTCCGTGGTGGAGGCTCTCTGCCTTCCAGCAGAATGTGTGCATGCTAGCCTCTGATCTCAAAGTGCTTAAAGCTAGGTGGTATGAAACTCCCCAGTGTTTTACAGCAATGCATGAAAAGGAAATCTTCTGCAGTCTCAATTCTGCGTTTCAATTTCAAAACTATACTTTCTGATTTTTGATTAGTAACACTCTAGGTTTAAGAATGGGGCAGGGAAGTTGTTTTTGGAAATTTTGTACAGCAACTGCTGTAGTATGGCCTGGTGGTTAAATAATGCTGATAGGCCCAATGGTAATCAAATGTTATCAGTAGTATAACCTCCATGTTAAACTGCACAAAACCTCTGGTAGCAAACCCTACACTTCTAGAGGCAATATCTAAAGAATCAGCTCTGAAGCAGACTTGCACTTAACCTGTTTCTGAGGTCTCCACCCACCCAGGCCTTTAACCTATCATTACCAGAGCTATTTATAATGCTCTAAAGGCCTGATGAGCTTCAGGTCATGGCTATTTAATTATTGAAGAACTGTTTCAAGCAGTGACAGAGAAATGCTGCCTTCTTCCTTGATGTACTATGGTCATATTGTGGCCTCATACAGAAAATGAGACGGTCCATAGAAGTATTTATATAAGCCAGGTAAAATTATGCAGGCACAGTGATGATGTGGGGTTTTTTACCTGTCTCCTTTTGTTGTTATTGTTTTCTATCTATGCTTTTAGCCCGTTCTCTTGATTCTTCTGAATAATTGATCTTATGGTATCATATCACAACAAGCGCATCTTCATTTCTTGCTTCTCTGTTTATATGCATTCTTATTTTTGTTGTTTTCTTTCTAAAATGCTAGAAGTCTTTTGCTTGCTTGTTTTTTCCTACTGTTGTTAGTACTAACCAAAGCATCACATGGACTGCCCAGGGATGCTGGGGGTAGGAAGAAGAAGAAAATAAAGCTGTGAAGAAAGAGGAGAAAAATTCATTTTAATTGTCAGGCTTCTGTAAAGTTTTGCTTCTACTGCTCACATTTAATGCTCCGCAGGCAAATGTGTTTTATGCCCAGGATCTTTGCAAGTGTCTCCATACCCACTAAACCTTCTGTCAATCATTCCCTAGTGTCTGGCCCTTCCAAACTAGTATGTAAACAATAATTTCATAAATTAAGCTACTTCTCAGCCTAATTGCTTGAACGTGTTTTGCAGAGCATGGAAGAAAGTGTTCTATCTCTGCCCCTTCATTGTGGACTTGGTTTATTTTAGATGTGAGTGTTTTGCTGTTACCAATAGGTAAACAAAACTGAGGTAGTGCTCTGCGTTTGTGGGTCAGACCAATTACTTCTACATGTAGCCCTATCATGTGATAATCATTTTAATGCCTGAGAGTCTCTGGCAGTGCATTAAGCAATGTAAAAGGGTCTGTCACGTTTGCCCTCTCAGCTTCAAGAGTCTGTTAGTTGAAATATTGCATAATGGGGCAAAAGCATAGGTTTGATTTTTTTTGTATAGAAGGGACTGGTTTGGAGGTTTTTTTGTTTGCTTGATTGTTTTTTTTTGTTTGTTTGTTTGTTTTTTTTAATGAGGTATCCTAAATAGTAATACTTAAAATCTTTTAGCCTGACTGGATCAGTCAGCCTAAATTTTGTCTACTACATATTTTTATCCTTGCAGAAGTCCATTGGGTTAGTCAAGCAAAACTGTTGGACAGATTTCTCATCTAGTTTTTCTCGATAATGTCAGGCCAGGCTAAACAGAATTTAGATATAAATTGCATATAGAAGTAATTTCCAAGGAAGGCCCATTCACAGAATATTAAGACTGTGTTGTTCATCTCCAAGAAAGGAAATGAGACCTTTTGTGTCTTTTCACCGGTTTCTGGAGAATATATTGTCATGTGTGCATCTGTGTTTTGCCCATAGGAGTTCAGAACTTACTTAATGCTGCCCTAAACCAGAAAGCTCATAGAAAATGTATTGTATATTATTTATTTTTCCTGTTTGTAAAGTAGGATGATATCTCTTTATTCAGGTACATGTCATGCAGCTCAAGTGACTCCCTTAGGCTTTGCATAACTAATGGATAATAGTCCAAGTGATTAATTAGTAAACACATCACAAGCCAATATTTGCAACTCTGTCTAGGCCCCATCTGCATGTTTAGGTGCTCTCGCCTACCTAGACATTTGAAAATGAGACTTTGACTCCTGTGTCAATCACATGTTTTTGTGTAATTTGCCCTAAATATTTTAAAATCCTTTGCTTAGAAGCAGTTGTGGAAGTGCAGAGCTCTTATAAAATATACAATTTTTTTTAACTTCTGTTGTTAATATTTGAATATACTTAGACAGACATACTAAAAGAATACTGAATTTCTTTAAAATGTAAATTATTTACAAGAAATCTCTGTGTTCATTACTTTACATAGAAGGATTATGTACTTTTGTCAGTAATTGCTGACATTTTCCATAATTCATATCTGACACTGTGCTAAAAGAAGTTTTTTATATAACTATTTTGTCATGTCTGCTAATGAGGGTGAGCATGAATGCTGTTTACCCATTAAAATGAAGAGAAAATAATATAGTCGTGTATTGTCCCTGATCATTCTTTTAGTCTATACATTGAGGTTTTAGGTACCGTCCTAAGTGGAAGAGCTGTAATGGTGTTACAAAATGAGCATAAATTTTCTGTTTAGCAGATCATATTTTCCTGCTTTAAGAAAAGCAATGGGATACACAGGCAAGACACCGGCAGGCTTTTATGTTAATTGCAGGATGCCATAAGGTTTACTGTCAGAAACATGTAGACAGAAATTACATTAACATGTCCAGGTGAAAAAATGATCTTTATAAACTCTAAGAAATGTTAGTATGTGATACCTTACTGCTGATTTTGAAAGTAAAAGATGTGTACTCACCAAGAGAAAAAGACCCATTCCTAACTCATGAACTTTTCAGTGCCTTAAAGTAGGATCATAATTTTTCATTCATGATAGAATAACAGACTCTATTTCCTTCTCAGTTCCACTAAATAATGCAGCTTCACAAGACAAGACTGATAAAAATCAATTACTAATATTACATAGATTAATACTTAATATACCTCTAAAGAATTATATTTTTTTTTTAAAAAAAAGATGAAACTTAAAATGAAGGCATATGTATTTAAAAAAAACCCAAAAAATCACAATCTTTCTGAGTTTGGATTTGTAAAGTAAGAAAAAATGTATTAATGTTTTACTGATGGTAAATAATCTAGTTGAATCCAGGAAAAAAAACCACAGAAAATAATTGTTTTACTTGTTACAAATGCCTACCAAATTAAAGGATTTTTAATCTACAAGAGATGAAACTTCCAGAAAGAAAAGAAGCTAATTATAGTGGAGTTTTTTTTCCATTTGGAAATCTTCTCAAGAGTCTAAACAATGCATCAAGTTTCTGAGCTATAACTGGGTTGCATAGTAAAAGGTACAACTGAATCCTGGGACACAGAAACACAGGTATTTGTAGCTACAGCCCTAGGGAGATTTTTTTTTAAGGTGTTTATACAGTGGTATTGATCTTTCTGGAGTTTCTTCACTGCATCATAGTATTGAAACAAAAGATTTTATATTAATTTAGATGTAGTATGACACCACAGAAAGCTGGTTTCCCAAATCTAGTACTTTCATAGGAAGTCATCTATCTTTATGAAGAAAATAAAGGTTCAGTTTTGGTAGCCAGTACTCATGACAAAATTAAAACACTAAAGGATTTTAGGGTCAGGCTTTCCCTTAAACGTATTTTTTCCTTGGTCCTGTTTGATCTGCCTCTACTAGTGCATTAATTTACAGGTGGTTATATGATGCAGGTGTATCTGTTATATACCTCATAATAAGAGGTTCATATTTATTTCTTTTTGGATCTGTGTATCTAACCATGGCTGACATCAAGGCAAGTTAGTTCCTTTTATCACTTCATCTTCTTACTTAGAACCAGGACTTGCAAGGCCATGAGAGGTACCCAGCTGGTGCATATGAATAGTGGTGAGAATGCTGTCACTGTCACTTCCAATATTCCTGTAAGGCAAGGACTGCACTTCTGAACAGACTGTGGTCTAGCAGAAAGCCAGTCCAGAAGGAAAGGCAAAACGAAACCTCTACTGCCAGCCAGCACAAAGATTTTGTTGACATGCTCGGTGTGAGTCAAACCTATTAAATGATAGCAGTAAATGCAGAAACATTTGGCTAGAACATTGCTATGGTACTAGATGACACAGTCACCTCTCAATTTAAGTCTCTCCTTAAAATAAGTCTGATAAAGGCAGTCACACAACTGAGTAAGGCTAAATTATGAGCTACATCAGTGTTCATCATTAGCAAATCTGTCCATTCATTTTTTTCATTACCAGCCATAGCTTACAGGTTTGTATATTTTTGGAAATCCTCTGTCTAGAAGCATATGTGATTCTTTCCGTATATGTGTATACGTATATATAATATGCATATGTATGTTTCTAGTAAATTAATCTGAAAAATGACAAAATTGTTAGTAAAAGCTTATAAGAACAATGTAGAAAGTAATATATGGAGCCATTTTTAATAATTAGAGAAAGCACAGGAAACAAGTGTTTCAGTTGTTCAAAGTAGCCCTAATATGATAAAGAACAGACATTCTTTTTTTTAAGCAGAAGAATATAGCGAAAGAGAAGCAAGTATCCTCCAGCACTTTTTAAATACACTTAGAACCAGTGCACAAACCTTGGAACAGATGGTTTTTAGGACAAAACCTAAACAAAAAATGAGAACCATAGCCTCAAGTAGGCGATAACCCTAATACCATCTTTGACAGAAATCCTAAGCCGGAGAACATTCCCAGCTACTCTGTGTTTCTTTATGTGGAAAATATCACATTTTAAATACCTTGGGTCATGGGGAGTGTTGAACTTTGGATCTTTCTCTCAGCAAGATAAGAAGAATAAAGACCAGAATAAGATTGTTTTATATTAGCCTACACAGGTAAAAATATAGAGTGCAATATTCATGTCTGATTTCTGAAAATTCAGATATTTAAGGGGGCTTAGGTCAATTCTGCTAGGCAACTTGGAAGAAGCATCTCATCTTCTCCTCATCCTAGTCCTTTGAGGTATTCTGGATCTTAAAAACACTAGGTGTAACCTGCATACTCCCTGATGTTATGTTCAGAAGTTTGTTATGAGCAAAAAGGAAATATATCTCATACAGAGAACCATGAAATTACTAGTGATACTGGTGGTATCGTTATGGCCTATATTGATACAGCAGAAACCACTGCTATTCCAGGTAAAATCACACCCACACAGCGCACCAATAATAAAAAATGCTCAACAAAAATAAAAGGGGAGATGAAAGCAATCATGCAATTAAATCTTTAATATTCTACCTCACAGCTGCCACTCTGAACTTCTTTCTCAATGTTCTGGTCACACATGCTTCCCTGGTCCCTGTCTGTCTCCCTTAGGCAAGTGCAGTGGAATGGTAGCTATACTGGTCTGTTAACTCAGTGTTTATGGTTGGACGTTCTTCTGCAGGTCATTTGCAAAATTTTGCAAATTTTTGCATTTTCCTGCAGCTCTTTTTATGTTGATGTTTTTCAGGGTGCTTCTTTTCCATTTGGTCTGCTATTCTATACTTTAAAAATGGTTTTCTTATCATTGTATGCTGGATATTTGATATAAATGAAATAGGGAAGTACCATCGGATAAAGGATAGGTAAGTATTAGCTCAAACCATTAAGCATTAGATTGAAGAGTTTAGTAAAAACAGTTTGAATAAATGCAGAGATTAACAGTAGTGAACAAGGCCTGTAGTTTAGCAAAAACCACCATCTGATTTTGCTGGTAGATTTTAGCCACTGGACTGTTTCATGGATAGTACAATAAACAATTTAAGATGAATCAAGACCAGACATGGTGCTATACTGACATCCTGCTGAGCTATAAGTGCTATAAAAGAATAGAGGAACCAAATGAAAGAAAAAACTCTCTTAGCGTATTCATGACAAAGGGAAAGTACAATGTCTGGGGTCTTCTTTCCATGCCAATACTGCTATAAATTCACTCAGTGGAGCAACAGCAAGAGCTTAAATGAACTTAAAACCCAACCTCTAGTTTTATTTGAATATGTTTGGCACTTTCCCATAAGAATGCAAAGTTAAAGGGAAAGAGTTAAATTTCAGCTCACTTGGGCTTGTGTTCTGCTAGTAATACTTGATATTCTGTCTTCAGAATTAAAAATAACTGGATGAAACTGTGCAAAGAAACCAAGATTTACCTGTTGTCTTTGGAGGGAACTAACATTACAAAGAACCATAAGTGTTCTGGAAGGTTTCTGCAAATATTTCATTTGGGTGTCATGTATTGTATCCTAGATTGGACTTTAGTAATAATACTATCAAATGAACACTTTTTTAAAAAAATCCACCACCATCTGGTGATTAATATTGCTTAACAACACAGTGATATTTCTTGTCAAGTGAGTCTTTTCTAAATCAATATCACTTTAGAAGCCCCATCTATTATAAATAACAACCTTTTACTTATTCAGTGTTTTCATTCCCCTGAGTTTGTTGCAACTTTACTTACCATTCCAGCAAACCTGGTCTGACATCCCTAACATCCTAACCAGTACATGTATAATTAACAGTAAGCAAACAGCGTCAGGAAAATTAATAGTGACAGTCAAAGCACCAAGACCAATTCCTCATCTCTTACCCACACATACCCAGAAATGTCTCTTACAGTCTGATGTAGATATTACATAGCATCTGAGAATCTCAGAAAATTAGACCTATTTTCAGGAGAAGGTAATACTGAAAAGACTTAATGGAAAAATTAGATTTATCTATAAAGTACCCTAGATTTATCTATACAAGTTGCAGGTCTGGAATAATTTAAATTTTTACTTTTGAAATATGACCTTTCTCTGTCTTTCTAGCTCTTAGAATGTAGTTATTGTAAAGATATGCATTTCTTGTTCCCTGAAAATCTGCAATTCTCTAGAATTTCCACTTTTTTTATATATATATTTAATATTGAAGGTTGTATCTTTAGTTCAAAAAGTAGTCAAGAGATGGAAGACAAAATAAGGACAAGAAACATTCCCAAAACTCTGAAACTGTTGCCTAACTGCTTCAGACTTTCTTATGGAGGCTATAACCCAAGAAATCTTCATAACAACAGTTCATATGACAATATGCAAAATGTATCTGGGTCTTTGGAAAACAGTTTTGTAAAACATAAGAGGACAGATGACTGATAAGCCATGAAGTATCAGGCATCCAGGGCAGATAGGTAAGCAAGCACACTGGAGGCAGAGAACCTTTAAAGGAACGAGTAATGAAGAAGGATAAGTGAAAGTGAGAAGTACAGAAGGGTAACAACACTTTCCTATTGGTGAGCTACCACCTGAGCCTTTTCACGGATTTTTACATTGAAATGAGATGACTCCTAAAGAAGGAATGGTGTCAGCAATGCCTGCAGTTCTGTCTCTAGATTCTCATTGCCAACAGGTTCAAGTCGTCCTTCAGTTAATAATACCAACACAGGCATGATTTCATAGATTAGACCACTAATCTTAGGTGAAAATATGTAAATTGGTGCTTTATATTTTATGATTAATGAGCTACAACAATATTTAAGCTAACATATTTCACTCACCAGTGTAGTCCTAGGGAAGAAGAGATGACTGGCAAATTCAGAACCTTAACATTTCAGAAGTACGCTGCATTGTGTATAAAATTACAATGTTTGTATTCACAAACAACTCTTGAAAGTGAAAAGACTGACATATAGCCTGTATACTTATATGTGCACATCTTTTCTATCTGATATACATAGCTTTAGATAACAGTCCAAAAAGCTCTTTGCGATCTTGAAGCAGAACAGACAACAAAACATTTACAACTATGGACTCTTAAAAGAACTCCTGGGATAAAACACTTGCACTGAAACCTCCATCTATTCAGGCGGTTGGTTTGTTCATCATTCTTGAAAGAAACAACAAATTTCAGGCTTGATTTGAACAGCCAAGTGAACATTTTGAGAATTTCCAGGAAAAATTACTTCTTACTATATTGCTTTGGAAACGATTACAACTAGTGTGCATTTATTTAATTTTGAAGAAATTAAGGACAGCAAACCAATCCATGGCCAGTAATAGCTGAAGCAGTGGAAGTGTCCACCAGAGAAAGAAGTCATGTGGGCAAAGTTAAAGACTGCAAAAGGGTCAGTCATCAAAGTGCCTTCAATCTACCTGTGGCAATCCAAGAAGAAGGAAGACAGCTGGTAGACCACAATCAGGGTGAGGAGTAGGAGGGGAGGATGCCTTGTGAAGGGAGAAGCAGAATCATATTAAAAAATCACAGAAACTACAGTCTTTTGATGGAAAATAGGTAAGGGATGAGAGTTGTTATTATTTTCCACATGTCAAGCAAATGTTCATTATGCAACAAACCTTTCAAGAGAAGCTAGCCATCCAGGAGGTTGAGTGAATTAATTGTATAGCTGTGAGGAAAATGAGAGCTACCTATGCTTGTTCCCCATGCTTTTCCTCTCCACTGGAGGGTCTGGTTTGGGGAAGGTCTAGCAGGGGTTTTGTTTAGTGTTTGCTCAACCACCGGAGCTTTAATTTGATTTATTTATGCTTGTTTTGCATAACTGTGCAAAGTATCACTTGCACATCATTTTGCTCCTCCTTAGCTGATGGTTAAAACAGAAATTAACAGGATAAAAAGGATTTATAGAGCACTAATATGGAGTCTAGCTGTATCAGTTGGTTTTACTTTAATAATACCACTAACCAGTAGAGACAGGAAATCACTAAAGTTGAAAAGAACTGCATGAGTTTTGATTTTCTTCTATAAGACAAAATAAACAGGCATCTATCATAAGTAGCAAAAAAAAAAAGATATAGGCAAGGAATTTTGTAAAATAAAAGAGATGAGAGGATGAATGATATATTACAAAGATGTCAGTCACATGCATTCCTCTGGTTGCGCTACAATTATGTAAGTTTCAATTGAAGTAGGTCCTGTTATGTAAAGTATTTCAAGAGGTAAATTCAATACATATAGGTCCTACAAGGCGTTTGGTTACCCATGCATTACAGCATACTAAATATAAAAGCTAAGTTTCTGTAAAACATCTAAATAATTAAAAAAAAAACAACAACTATTAATTCATCCATGCTGCACAAACACATAATTTTGGCATCTACAAAAAATGTGACCCATTAGTTTTTCAACATGGAAGGTGAAATGAGAATTCTCTGCCTACCTGCATGTGAAATTCAGTTTTCAGATAATAATCTGAGTTTCAGAAGTGTGACTGCTTTTATGGAAGAGATCTATTCCATCTAATTTGGTAATGTGTTTCTGTATACCTGCCGTCTTTTGGATGCAAACAGAAGTGCTAACAATACAGTGGTGGTGGGAATGGATCACTCAAAAATCTGCCTATGTTCAATCAAGAAGTTCATAGTTTTCTGAGCTCATACTATTTCCTTATCCTGAGATATAAAATAGCACTAGTATTTTGTATATATACAATTGTATTACAATATGTTGTTGTAAAATGCATATATACATATGTTTAATCTGATATGGGAAGGCATCCTGTAGTGGTATACGCACCTTCATGCTTTTTTAATAGCAAAGACTAGAAACAGCTAAAGAAAACCAGTCACATACCAGGAATAAACCTGGCAATCAACAAAGACTTCAGAAATAGTTATTCATTTTATAACTTACAGAATAATTTAAAATTTAAATATTTGACTTATGACATGTCAGCTAGTCTGCTAACCATCTTGAGCTTATGAAGTGAACATCACCTTTTAATTTTAATCTTTGAAGTTTAAAGATACTTTTATAATTTGTCTTGGAATCAACCACAATTAAGATTTTCAGTAGCAATTACCTAGATTTAGTCTGTTACATTCAGTCTCTGAGGATGCATTCACTTTATGGCATTCTGAACATCCTCCCTATCTGTGTAAAAGAAGCTGGTACTCCAGATATAAAATTGTCTTGTTGGGAAGTAAGAGTGGAAACAGGCTTAGAGTTTTGAAAAACTACAGGAAAATATTGCATAAGATACCAGAGTTACCACTGAAATCATAAGTGAGCAGTGCTGGAACAGATGTTTAATCCTCTTTCAATTATGTTTCTTTCCAAGACATCTTAAATGTTAATCTGCATCTCAATAAAATTGAAGAATGAAACCCTGTTCTACTAAGTCAATGGCAAAAATTTAGCTGATACCTTTTCATATTAAAATCAAGGATCACATCCTCTCAGTGTAGTCTAAATGTATTATAATTGTATGTTGTGAATACATCATTAATATAAATGCTATAGGCCTATATACCTAGAATTTAATTGCTTTTCTGCATCAAAACATGCAAAACGTAAGAAAAAAAAGCTTTAAAAAGCAGTACTCTGCCTTTCATTGCAATGGTCTATAGCAATAAACAGTAGTTCTGCAGCTGTACAATGGTATCTTATGCCATGCTTAAGATACCAGTACACAAATGGCATAATGTAATAGAAAATGACACATCATAGGTTGTTACTAGCTCACTGACTCAAAGAAAAAAAGAGATCATATTTATTAAAATCAGTGATGGTTTGGAGAGAAGAGCTGCAGAGGAGGGGAGATCTTCTGTCCAAATGGTCTATCATTGAAGTGATTCCCTTCTGCATCTAAAGAGAAAGTCTGGTCTGTGACAAGGACAGTCCATTAACTGATGTGACCTGATTAGGCTCATAAATGCTGCTGCCTGTATTATTCAGACAAACAAAAGGTAAAGAAGCGAGGACTCTAAGGCAAAGGGATCCCACCCGGGTGGGTGCTCCAGCTTAATTCTTTTTACACTGCATGAGTAAACCAAATGTCCAAGTAACCAAATGTCCATGAGTAAACCAAAGTTCAAGAGAGACAGTCAAGCAAATGATGGGATTATAGTTCAGGATGAAAAGATGTGGGAGGGTAGGGAGGAATGATAAATGCTCTTTCACCAGAGGAATTATAAACAAATTTAATCTTTCTTAATAAAGTATTTAATTCTCCTCCCTGTGTCAGATCATTCAACACATACTTATATGGTAAAAAAAAAAATCTTTTTTTCAAAATTACAGTTCTTACCTCATAATTTAAAGTATGTGTCAAAACAGTTACTGCATTTATTACATTTTCCCCAATACATGAAAAAGTATTTTTATTTTGAAACAAGTTACAGAAACAAGTGGAGGAAAATGCAATCTATATTTCTCTAGGATAGCAAAGGAAAACAGAATAAGAATATAGAAAAGTTGTAATTGCTAATTTTTCTAATTAATGATGCCCAGACTAAAACCAAATATTCAAAACATGATGCAAATATTACATGAATTCCCATAGCAATCAAATGAGACTGTTGCTTTATGCCATTTAGTGACAGAGACAAGCCAGCAAAAAAAAAAAAAAATAAATCACAGAGACCATTGCTGTCAGTTTATTCATTGAAAGCAAGAGAGAAGAATCAGTGCATTTGGTTTATGTTGTGAGGTTTTGGTAGCTGGGGGCACTAAAAGGGGTGATTGCTTCTGTGAGAAGAGACCAGGAGCTGCTGCCATGTCAGACAGAGCCAGCTCCAGTGGCTCCAGAACAGACCCTCCGCTGGCCAAAGCTGAGCCCATCAGCAATGCTGGTGGCACCTCTTTGATAAAGGTGTGAAAGGGTAAAAACCACTGCACAGCAGCTTTGAGAAAGAGGAGCAAGAAAAATGTGAGAGACAGTCCAACAGACACCAAGGTCTGTGAAGAAAGATGGAGAGGAGGTGCTCCACGTGGTGGAGCAGAGACTCCCCTGCAGCCCATGAACAAGACCATGGTGAAGCGCATTGTCCCTCTACAGACCATGGAAGACCACAATGGAGCAAATATCCACCCTGCAGCCTGTGGAGGCTACACAGCACCAGGTGGATGTGTCCTGAAGGAACCTGCAGCCCATGGAGAGCCCGTGCTGGAGCAAGCTCCTGGCAGGGACTGCAACCCATGGAGAGGAACCCATGCAGGAGTAGGTTTTCTGGGAGGAGCTGTGGCCTGTGCGGGACCCATGGAGCAATATGTTCCTGAAGGATGGTACCCTGTGGAAAGGACCCATGCTGGAGCAGCTCTTGAAAACCTACAGCCCATGGGAACAGCCCACATAGGAACAGTTCATGGAGGACTGTACTTCACGGGAAGGACCATGCACTGGAACAAGGGAACAGAATGAGAAGGAAGGAGGGGCAGAGAGGAGCTGCTCTGAACTGTTCTGAACTCTAAGCCCCATTACTCATCCCCTTTAGTCACTCAGGGGTAGAAAAGGTGGAAGAGTTGGGAATGAATGAGTGAAGTTGAGTGTGGGAAGAAGGAGGCTGTGGAGAAGATGTTTTTAGTTTTGTTTTTGTTTCTCACTATCCTACTTTATTTTTTAATTAGCAATAAGTTAAATTAATTTTCCCCTTTGATTCTGTTTTGCCTGTGATGGTAATTGTTGAGCAATCTCCCTGTCCTTGTCTTGACCACATACTTACTTTCTCCCAGTGTTGCCAAGGAGGGAGTGAGAAAGCAGCTTGGTGGACACCCAGCAGCCAGCCAAGATCAACCCACCAAGGTCAGACATAGCAGATACAGACTATAATCTCATCCTATGGTTTATATTACTTAAATGTTTAGGGGGTTCTGTCAAACAACTTCTGCTTTTTTGCAGAGAGGTGATCATGCACTAGAACTTATACATAGTACAAGACCTGTTTAGTGAATGCTTAATTAAATGAATATGTATGCTTAAGTAAAAAGAAATGCAGCTGAAAATTTTAAAGGTTATCTTCTGCAGATCTGCAGATTAGCAAGACAGGTGGAAATGAAAGTATGGTGGAAATGATTTTTTTTTTTGGGGGGGGGGGGGGATTGGAGTTGTTTTTTTGGTTGGTTGGTTGGTTTTGTCAACCAGCTTTTAAAATACAGCCACTCCTAAGGTAACCCCCGAAATGAGTATCTTAACAGATACAGCATTGTCAGCATGTTAAAGAGAGTGACTGCATGCGAAAACAAACCACACAATAACTATATTAATTAGAAAAGGCAGATGATCCTACCATTCCTGAAGATTTAAAAGGTAGCTCAAGGCACAAAATGGTGCTTGCTAAGATCAGGACTCAAGAAGCATACTTTTGCTAAGGACACAATGCAGAAATTGATATGTGTACAAGCATGCATCAGATTTGATTACATGCATATTCCGAATTAGGATATTATTTGGCCCCTTCCACATATAAAGGTGATCGCTTTCTAGTCATATGGATAGCATGCATGAAATCAAGAATATGGAGACAGAAATGTCCATGAGCCTGCAAAGATATACTTTCCCCTGTCCAGCTTATATCTGCATAATACTACAGTGTGTAGAGACACAAGTTTGGTCAGAGCTGCGTTTGTATGTTGCCAGGGTTGCACTCATCAGAAGAACTAATTGACTATGTCTTATTACTGTTATTCTTCTGTTTCTAATATAGCTTCATTAGCACTATTTTGTGGGGCCTTACCACATATTTCTTGCCCGGAGCAGGGTTACACTTGCCATTTTGCAAAACAAGAAAATATGGAGAAAACCAAAATTATGGGCAAGTATGGAGAGGCAGAAAAGGAAAAGAGGGGAGATAAATTATGAGAGAATAATCAATATCAGCAAAGTTAAAAATCAACAAGTAAAGAAAGTGCCTGAAAATGTGTAAGGAACCTAAACAGTTGTAGCTCTTGGACCATGCCTTGCAGAGTATGGCATATTGCCTTACAGAAGAACTGTAAACTTGGCTTACTGGTATAAGATTGCAAAGCACAGAGAAATGTCTGCACAAGGAGGAAGTAATGGTATCCTGGATCAGGACTATCTGCAATGAAGATAACAAGAAGAAAGCTAGTAAACTGGTCCACTTAACATGTTAGACGAGCAAGCATACAACAATGTGCAACATATTATGAAGAAAAAAGAAAAAAGAGGATCTGTACACCTTAATACATAGCCAAAATTATAACCTAACTCATTCAGCCTTAGACTGGTGGCATAAATCACATGACTGGACTATTATTCTAAAGAATACCAATTTCTCAGATTCGTAAGATAGGCAAATAAATACCAGCCAAAGGGTGATGTATTTCAGGGATACATCCTTCTGCTCAAAGGTCAAGAATATAGAGGAAGATAGACTTTCTGTAAGGTTCTGGGTCATGGTAGATCACCTTCCTTCCTCAGAAGGAACACACCTAGTCTAAAGTAAAAAATTATCAGAAACAACCAAGAATTTCTTAAAGAAACTGTATTAAAAGCACAGATTCAAAATACCTATTTTGGAAGAAGATGGGACCCTTAGTGAGAGACCAAGATGTCTGTACCATAAGTTTGTTTCAGAAACCTCACTTGAATACAGACAACAAAGTAGATATTGAATTCTGAATTATAACATGCATGTTAGGACCAAAAATCAAAGTAATATCTTCATTCTCTTTACTCACTAGAAAATTCAGTAGGAAAGTCACTAACTACTTTTATAAGAAAGGGTCAAAGCCCTTCCACTAGTTTCTATTATCCATTAGTATCTATTATCCATTAGTATCCATTAGTTTCTATTTTGAAAATTAATGAAAGATACATAATGTCTCAGAAAACTGGAATTTCTTGGCCTGTCTGAAAGAAAGAAACAAAAAAGACTCAAAATACTATATATCATTCAATTGAGGCCCAATTTTTAGCAGAACTTTGAAGCAAATAATACTACATACTAGTTGAAAACATCTTAAAAAATTTTAAAAAAAATGTTGACTATCAGTCACCACCTTGTCAGTGAAGACATTTCTCTGCCTAATCAAATTTCCATCTTAGGCAATGCATTGCCTTTAATGAACAAAGAATAGGTTTCGCATATTTAGACACTAGTAAAGTCTGGGATAGTATTTTATGTGACATTCCAGGGCAAGTTAGGGTAACATAACCTGGGTGAAAACTCAATCAAATGGATGCAGAACTGGTCAAGAAACTGTTCAGTGAACAGCAGCTGAAGGTCACAGTCAAAACTGAAAAAAATGCGTTGAATACTTTTCTGTGGGAATTGGACCACAATCTTTTGCTATTCAGTATTTTCAAGCTCAGTAATGCCAGACTATCGGGGCACTTATGAAGCAGACATACTGCACCAAACAAGGAGATATTGCAAACTGTGTTCAACAGTATCATTTTCATTTGGTTGTTTACATGGTTGTTAGATGCTCTGCATAGCACTCTGCTTCTAACCCCATCAATCAAAGCTTTGTACACAGCCATGCAATGGCCAGCAGTCTGCAGACCATAACTACTCTGTTTTCCCTTGTGCTTTATTCATTGAATGTTCTTTCCATGTAAGTACCATACAGATAACCTGTCACTCTGGTTCTGTCTTCAGGAGGGAGTGATATGGCATGCTGCAAATCATTGTATGAGCTTTTCTTTCAGTAAATATCGTTAGATATTTTTCCTCTGGCTTTTTTTATTCAAAGCCTTTAATATGGATTAGTCTTTAACTAAAATCCACTCTCAGTCACTGTTTCTTTTTTACCTGCACTCCTTTATTAAAAAAAAAAATTAAAAAAAATTATAGAGCTACCACATAAGCATGAAATATATATTAAAGTACTAGTATATGCATGAGAATTCATGCAATCATGTAATCATACAAAGGAAAAAGAAGCACTAAAACCTTTTAAAAGAGATCAGCATTAATTCTGATTGGGTTTAGTATTTGGTTATTCAAGGAGTTGGGTAATTACCAACAACACATAGCAAAAAAAAAACCAAAAACCAACCAACCCTGGTGACCTGCTAATAAACTCTAAATCCTAAAATCAATGCCAGGCAAAGGGTCACTCTCTAATCAACTAAAGGATTTTAAAGCTGTCAGCTACTTTCAGCTACAAGAGGCCAACAAGTGCACAGAAACAGTTTCAACTTTATTGGCATAATAAGCAAAACCACTGTGTCTGTCTTAAGTAAACACAGTAGTGAAAAAACAAGGAAATTGTGTTGTATCAACACAGAAACATGATTTAAGCAGCTGTAATTTTCCAAGTGTTTTGTGTGTCTATCTGATATATAATCAGTTCACAGAACCAAAGATGAATATAGCAGGACAGACATTGTTTCTCCAACTCAGCTCTGCAAATTGGTACAATTAATTATCTTATCAGCTGAATTTGACCTATTTTTACTCTTAAAATCAGTGGATTTATGAAAGTGGCTACGCTTCCCAGAACTTGAGATATTACTTTTGTTAGGAAAACTGTCTAGGGAATCAAGCAAGTTTTGAACTTCTGTAGCACGTTAATTCATTTTTTTAAATTTTTTTTTTAACAGGACTAGATGTATAATCAAGGCAATTCTTTCTAATCTACTTTTGTCTTTAAACTTGTTTCATTTGTAGTGGTCTTTTGAACAGAGATGGACAAAGTAGCAAAAAAGAGCAATTAAATTCACAAAAACCTAATTACATTCTAAAAGCAAAAGTTTAAAATAAAATTGCTGTCATTGAAACAGCAGGTGCACCTTAACACATTTCAGTTTTAAGTATTACATCGGTATGGTACTTGAACACTTGAGCAGTAAAGAATTTCCATTTTCCCAGGAGGATACACAGAGTTATCCTAACGTCTTGCTATTGAGCAGGGTTAGATACCTATCTACCCAGAGTTTGTTCAGGCACAAAGAATGAAAAAGAACTGAGTATGGGTGCCTTCCTTAAAATGCCTAGCTGATATGGTCTGAATATGTATAATTGTCAGTGTTTTTTCAAGGGAGCTAACAGAACTACTAGTGCCAACTTGGAAAGACCACCCATAATCTGAACAATTGCATTCCTTTGACAGCTGCAAGAATAGACGTCATTAGATGGCATTCAGTAGTTCATTTTAACGAGATTCCAATGATTGGTATTAGTCTTCATTTCTTTATCATTCACAGTTGGCTAAGTGTATGAGGATGAAGTAGGGTAATACCTCCTGAATTAGGTTTAGAGTTAGAGGGGAGGAAAAATGTGTGCATGATAAATGGATGCATTTAGATGTCACATTGCTGTGTCTCTCAGATATAATGTTCTGAAAGTGGTTTCCTCTAGGGCAGCGGGACAACCCTCTGAGTGACGATTTAAGGTACACAAAAGCAGCCTACATGTTTGGGGCTTTTCTATTCAGCAGACCTACATACTAAAATTGAACTGATACTGACTGAAATCCTTATCAAACTAAGTCAGCTGCTGTAGTTTTTTTAAACGAAAGTCAGAGAACTTAACTTGAAATCTGAATTTCATTGCTTGCGGAGACATTTTACTATGCATCATTGAGTCTTGACAGTGTTAACATATAAAGCCTTTTCCCTTCAGTGCAATACTTGAATTTTATTTTTGACAGTGTTAACATAGAAAGCCTTTTCCCTTCAGTGCAATACCTGAATTTTATTCAAAGATTATATTTTTTATTTATGAATCTTGTTCAGGGGAAAAAAATGGATTTTTAATTCAAGCTTCAAATGTGCTGCATGACTACATAGCTAACAAAACACATGGGAATAGCAATTTCTATCAAGTGAAGCAAAAACGACTGAAACTATCTGAAATGTGTTACAAGAGTTTTTTTGAGAGGCTTGATCACTGCTGTGGAAAATGAGAGGTAAAGGAGGCAATGTTTAAAATAAAGTAAAGAAAGAATTTCTAGTTACAACTAAAATGTTTCTAGTTGTTCTCTGCACAATTCTACCTGGAGTTTTATAGAACATTCTAAGCAACTAGATTTAAAGGACAAAGAGAATATCTTTTGCCATGCCTGAAATAAAAAGTACGTTGTCTTATAGCAAACACCATTATGAGTGGTGGTATCTAGTACCGACTTACTCAGGAAGCAGTTAATGTACTATGCTCTCAATATATGTTATGTAGTATAGATGGCTTAGATGGATGGACCACTTGGTGGATGAGGAATTGGCTGGATGGTCACATTCAAGGAGTCGTGTTCAACAGCTTGATACCCAAGTGGAGAACAGTGACAAGTGGTACTCCTCAGGGTTCTGTACTGGGACCAGAGTGGTTCAACATCTTTGTTGGTAACATGGACACTGGGATTGAGTGCACCCTCAGCAAGTTTAGTCCACCAGCTGGACGGAAGTGATGCCATCCAGAGGGATCTTGACAGGCTGGAGAGGTGGGCCTGTGTGAACCTCATGAAGTTCAACAAGGCCAAGTGCAAGACCTTGCACATGGGTCAGGGCAATCCTAAGTACAAATACAGGCTGGATGGAGAATGGATTGAAAGCAGCCCTGAGGAGAAAGACCTGTGGGTGTTGGTGGGTGGGAATATCAACATGGCCTGGCAATATGCACTTGCAGCCCAGAAAGCCAACCATATCCTGGGCTGTATAAAAAGAAGCCTGAGCAGCAGGTCGAGTGAGGTAATTTTCCTCCTCTACTCCACCCTTGTGAGACGCCACTTGGTGTACTGTGTTCAGCTCTGGGGCCCCCAACATAAGGCGGCCATGGACCTGTTGAAGTGAGTCCAGAGGAGGGCCACGAAGATGATCAGAGGGCTGGAGCACCTCTCCTATGTAGACAGGCTGAGGAAGTTGGGGTTGTTCAGCTTGGAGAAGAGAAGGCTCTGGGGAGAGCTTAGTGCAGCCTTCCAGTACCTCAAGTGGGACAAGAAGAAAGCTGGACATGGACTTTTTACAAGGTTGTGTAGTGACAGGACAAGGGGGAATGGCTTTAAACTAAAAGAGGGTGAATTAGATCATATAGAAGGAAGAAATTCTTTGCTATGAAGAGTGGTGAGGCTCTGGAACAAGCTGCCCAGAGAAGATGTGGATGCCCCATCCCTGGAAGTGTTCAGGCCAGGCTGGATGGGGCTTTGAGCAACCTGGTGTGGTGGAAGGTGTCCCTGCCTATGGCAGGGGTTAGAACTAGATGATCTTTAAGGCCCCTTCCAACACCAACCATTATGTGATTTTATCATTCTTCCACAGTACTGCTGTAATAGTGGGCAAGCCTTAGGGGGTCATTGTTTCAGTACAGAGAGATGCATTATTCTTGTGTGCATAGTAGCTTTTCTCATGTCAAGTTATGTTTTAGATGTTCTTCTATCTTTAGTCACACTGAGAAATTGATAACACTTCTGTTTGTGCTTCTTCAGATTTAGTTTGAGGTTCATAGGAATGGCAAAATCTAGTGGTGTGGAGGCAATGCAAGATTTTTCAGCTGTGCAGTCCTGTTTGGTATCTTGGCTTTGTTACCAAGCAAAAAACCAATGAACATATTCTCTGAGCTAGATGTATTAAATCACATCAGCTGACCTCAAGCTCTATTTAAAGCAACAAAATAAAGAATAATTAGGTAAACACTGCATCGTCAGAGAGCACTTACTGTCTGGCTGCTAGATGTGAGATGATACTATTACGACTACAAGTTGTAGGCACAGTTTGTTCAAAGCCCAGTCCAAAGGGCAGTAATGCTCCTATTGACATTTGTAGAGGTTAGATTGAATAAGTTATGGCTGAGATTAGGGAAAAAAGAAAGAAAAAAAAAAAGTCTTTTGGAAATCATGCAGGATCCAGTGTAACAGAAAAGTCAGTGATTTGTATTAAAAACACAGCCATACTGGGTCCTGCTGTCCAGGTTTTGATAGCAATGGGGTCTGTGGTAGCGGCCCCTGTGTGGCGGTGGCAGGGATGCCCTGTGCAGGGCACAGCTGGCTCCAGCTGGTTCCAGCCGGGCACAGCCAGTTCCAGGCGGTTGCAGGCGGCTCCACCGGCCCCAGCGCAGGGCACCGCTGAGCCCCGCAGCCACGGGCGGGCGCCTCGGGGAAAGCCGGGCTGAGAAAGGGCAAAACGGTGCCCGGCAGCCAGGGCTGAGGGCAACGGGGTGAGAAACAGCCCGGCCAGCCCCGAGGGGGCAGCGGGAGGGGGCAGGGGGCTCCGGGCGCCCCCGCACAGACACCCCCACGGGCCCGGGGCAGAGGAAAAGTGTGAGGAGAACGGAGTGGCAGAGAGGAACTGAGATGGACCGACCGGACCCTGCTTTTGTTTTTGTTTTTCACCATCCTTCACAATTTTTGATTGACAGTACATTAAATTAATTTTCCCCAAGTTGTGTAGGTTTTGCCTGTGGCAGCAACTGGTCAGTGATCTCCTTGTCTTTATCTTGCCCCACAAGTTTTTCTGTCGTATTTCTTCCCCCAGTCCTGTTAAGGAGGAAGAATGAGAGCGGCCGTATGGGTGTCTGGCCGCTGGGCCAGGTCAACCTACCACAGCGGTCTACCAAGAACTAAGGGCAGACTGGACAGGAAAACAAATTTAAAGAAGGGACTTGGTAAGTCTATGAAAACGTTCATAATCCACTCATTGATCTAAAAGGACTCTTCAGGTGCTGAGGGGCATGCGGTGGGTGATGGCGGGGCCTGGCAGCCACAGCCCATTCTACTCCCCAGCCAGGATAAGGGCAGTCAGGGGGGGCACTGGGGCAGCCCCAGTCCTGGGCATCAGGCACCTCCCTGGGGACAGGGACAGGACGGGGACCGGATGAGTGTGGGCCTACAAGTGGGCCTGGCTTGGAGAGGCCCATGGCCATTAAGGCCAGGGCTGTGGGCATTTGGAGGCTGGCCCCGCTACAGTGTCACTGGGATAGGGGCTGACCCCAGCGCATCGTCAAGTTTAAAGAACGCATTCACATAAATCATTAGCTGTCTGCCCAAACTATATAGCAAAAATTAATCATGAGATCTTTTAAAGCATCTTAGTTGCTAGTGATTTATTTTGCACTAACTGAAGAATGTAAGAAAAACAGAGAAGTTAAAAAATCATTTTTCTGCTCTAAATTTCCTATTTACTTCTATTTCTGCCATGACTGAGAGCAAAATCAGAAAATGCAATAGGTTTAAATTTACTTACAAATAAAAAACAAATAATAAAACTAGCCAGTGGAATTGCATAAGGGGAACCTGGACTTGTCCCCTCAGTCTTGAGGCCAAGAAATAAAAAAAAGCCTCCTGTTAGACAGAAGTCTAAGTACCAGACAACCTAAATGAATCTTTAACTCCCAGGTGTAGTGATAAGGAGAAGGCTGCTGAAAGCAGAGCTCCTGATTTCCTCATGCATATGTTCCCGCCATGAAACATGATAAGAAGTTAACAGCCATAACTCCCAAGTGTTGCATTGGGTGACTTCTTTTTGTCATCATACAAAACCCCCTTTCTTATTGTTGTATAGCTGGCAACAGTGTGAACACATAGCAGTTGGATATGTGACTAAGAGCAAAAATTCATTTTTAAAGCCCTGCTGGGAAGCAGTTTTGCTCCATCCAGCAATACACAAAAGATAGCTCATCATGCCCATCCACAGAAAATATAGGCTTCAGGAACAGCAATATCCTGATGTAGGTCAGCTTGCCACTGTGTTTTTGCAGGACAGAAGGAAAAAACCCATCATTATCTCTTCTAATACCACAGCCTTGATTTATAGACAGTTACCTGCATTTTGGCTTATCTGCAGTGGTTAGAATAGGAAATTTTTGAATACAAGACACTTGAATTTCACACATCACTCATATTTTTCCTATACATAATATTCCATAATGCTCTGTAAGGGTCTTTAATAATGTAGAGGCATCAGTCATGGTTAAAACATAGATTGGAACAGTATCTGTTAAAAAAGAAAAATAAATGCCTCTAGCACATACCACCCGCTGTCATTTCTTTCCTAATCTGCTCCCTGCATCTTGGAATGCAAAACATTTTTCCCCCAGGAAGACTATCAGGACAGCATCTTTGAACTGAGAGACAATCTGAGCCTGTTATTTCAAATGGAAGTAGCAGAGCCGGTGAGCCATCCAAGAATGAAGTGGTCCCTTCAGTCCTGCAGTTCATGCAAGAATGCTAAAAAACAGACAGAGATATGTGAATATGAATACATCACACAGAAATCTGGCTCCAATGTCACCCCAAATGACTTAGAATTAATATCCCAGTCAGTATAGATCACCAAACACAAAGCTTGCTTTGTTTGTTTGTTTGTTTTTTTCTCTCCCCAGTTTGATGCAACAGAAGTCCTTGGTTCTACCAAATAAACACAATAGTAAAGATGATGTATTGAAGCTTTTCAGCAGAAGGATAAAAGCTGTGTAAATTTGATACAACTGTACAGAATTTGTTGCTATGCTATGACTTTTGGCTTCTCTCTTTAAAATACTGTTTGTCAGTAGTTTAAACTCTTAATTCAAATCAAGTTATTAATTTTACCATACATTTAATTTTTTTTAAATGGAACAGTATATGAAGGGTGTTTATGTGTGGTGTGAGTCTGTGGAAGGTGTTGATCTGCTTTACTGAGTAAAATTGGATCTATAATCAGAACCTTGTAATATAAGGCTTTTATTTTTCTGGTGTTCCTAGAATATTCTAAATAAAATAGGCAAAGGTATTTATTTATATGAGCAAAATTTTCTCTTGCATTTTGTGCAGAAGCAAATTAAATGCCCGTGACTAAACTGGATTATATGACTATTGTGACCAGTATATTGTTGCAAGTTCGGCATAAATAAATAAGTTGCTAACCATGGGTGGTACCTGTCCCATTTGCAAGTGACATTGACTGAACTAATAAAATGCTGTAAGTTAGACATAAGCTGGTGTATCCTGATAAAATTTAAATACAAGAAACAAATGTTCCACATATCAAGTAGGAAGGAATACAGAGCTCACTGCAACAAAATCAGTCCCCCACAAAATCTCAGTGTGGTATCAATAAACTCTAAGTATGCATGAAATGCAGTCTTCATTCTGCAAAAGGAAGAATTATAAGATACAAGGTATTTACATTATATGTATATATAGTTACACATATGTATACATAAAGATTTTCAGAGACTTTTATAATCCAAGTACCATACATATATTTTATTATACTGATTATGCTATGTTCTGTTGAATGGCATGTATGACTTTTTTCCTCAGTAAGCAGCATTTGATTTATTTTTTTTTATGCAAAGCAGTCTATTATTACATAGACAGTATAAAATATTATCAGGTAATATGAGTAGTTTCTTTAACAAATTTAGGTACTGGAAAAAAGAGGAGTAATTTAATAAAACCACTCACTAATTTACAAGTAAGAAGCAAATTCCTATTCTTACACATAATATGAATAATTTATTACCTTATTACATGGGTAATGTAAAAATTCTAAGTTTGTATGCTTAAAATTTGAATTTCCTTTCTTGCAAATTATCACAACAAAATATGTGATAGCTCAATGCATTCTTCTCAATTACCACTTCAACAATAGATGGATTTAAACAGTTGTCTAGGTTTGCTTTGAATTTCTGAAGTTTTAACATATATAGTAGCAATCTTTAATGTAAAAGTTTTCTTTGAATTACCCTGATAGGGAACAAAGCACATAGCGAAGTTACGAACCAGGTACTTTGTTAGCTACAATCTCAAGCATAATATGAAAGAACCCTATGCATGTCAGAGGAGATGTGATTAGTAGTTGAGAAATATAATGGTTCACATTTCTATTTCTCTTTAAAACTGATTCTCTGATTATTTTATATCATTGCTCTCTAATTTCAGCTCTCAGTAATTTAGTTAAGTAATGACTCACTTCAGAGCATGCTGAATAGGATAATAGGTGGTTGTGGGTAGTATAAGGATGAGTAGAGGCCAGCAGTTCTTTGACTTCAGTTTCATAATTCATTGGGTTTTAAATGGACTTGCAGGTTCATTTTCATGACCGGTGTTAACTACAGATGAACCAAGACAGCTGAAGAAGGTTCATGAACTACATCTGTAACTGTGTGACAGGCAAATTTTAAAGATACAGGAGGGGATGGAGGTAAGTATTATAGGGTTGGAAATTATTCAATGGTTTCTTCATATTCCAAAGCATTAGGCATGGAAGACTGGAACCGGTTTTACCCCTATAGTCATTTGGTCTTATTTTTAGTATCTCTTTCCTTTGCCAGAATCCAGGTTCTTTTTCCATTGCCACTAGGCAAAATTTCTTTGGGTTGAAGGAGTTTTTAAAAACAACCCTAGGAGGGAAGTGCAGGCAGAAACACTGTACCTAACAAGAAATTGCAGCTGTGTGACTTCCAAAGCCACATCTGGTGTAGAAAAGATCATCTCTGTATCCACAACATGACTTTTATCACTCAGTTCTATACCATGTGGAAAAGTATCTACTTTTGTTTATTCTAAATCTGTTAACTAAAAGCTCATTTTATGGTTCCTAGTTGTTCAACTGTGAAAAAATAGTAATTTTTTTATTTCCTGCGTGACAGTTCTAATATAATTTATTTTCATAATTTGTTATTCTCATCAGTAATTTCTTTCATATTGAAGAGTCCTAACTTTTAAAATTTGAGATGAGTGCTATTCCATATCTTTGAACATTGTTCTTGATTTCTGCATGCTTTCTCTAGTTTTCCTATGGGACCAGATTGTTTTACTGAGTAGTCGAAATGTGGAATCACTCTGGGTTTCCAAAGTAGCATAATGACATTTTCTAATGGGCTTTCTACTTCTGCTTAGTAATTCTTAACATCAGATTTATTTATATTGCTTTTGATGAATGCTTAGCAGATATTTAGATTAAAAAAAAGAGCTCAAAATATCCTCCCTGAGTAATAGCAATTTATTATGAGCTCATGATGCAGGTGCATTTTGGGTAGGTTTTGCCTTTGCTCATTAACTTGCATTTATTTCAGTTTTATCCACTTCAGTACATGCAGTAAGTAACCATTGATTACTTTGCAAGTCTTCACAGTTTGCTTTTCTAGACTACCTTTGACTCTATCAAGCAATTCCAGTCTTAGCATAGTGCCTAACGGCATTCTTTACAGTGAGAAACCTTACAAAGTACTCCTGTACCTTGTTTCTTGTTATTAAATCGGTTTTCAGGATCATGTCATTCCCTAACAGGTTTGATGAAGGACCTTGTCAAAAGCTTATTGGAAATCCAAGTGTGCTATATCAATCAGATTATTCTTATTCAAAGGCTTATTGATGCCTTCAAGAAATTCTAGTAGATAAGCCTTCTACGTAAACTAGATTTACTTTTCCCTCACTTATCCTATGAATTGCTGTGTGTACTTGATTTTGTTGTTTGTGACAGTTTCTAGACACCTTTTAGAAACACGTTAAGAATAAAACAGGAAGAATTTGATTTTTTCTAGCACTTCCATCCCAAGTTCTTAAAGCACTTAACAAAAAGGGATTTTCAAAACTGGACATTAAAGTTGAGCTCCTAAATCACCTAGTTTTACGTTCCAGAATATTAGTAGAAATCATCACCAGGATGCTTCAGCACCTTTCATTTTAGCATCTTCTATTTCGTGTATATTGATATGGAAATAATTGATTTCAGGCAAGCAAATCTGAACAGTCAGGACTAATTAGTTACACACTGGAAGAAATACAAGTAAGTTGCTTGCTAATAGGCATATATTAGGTTATTTGCTTAAGGACAGATAGGGAAACAATGGCAGAGACAGGAAAAGATTGTTTACATTTCATTTCCATGGAACAGAATTTCACTTTTATTATACTAAGCTCAAGGAACAAGTTTTCTTCCACTGTTACACTTCTTACTAACAAAATATTTGGCCTTGATTCTACATCATTATATATACAAAGTACTTTCTTATCACTAAATGAACTAAAGTTTCATGTCCATTATTAATGGATTCCATATGGTTATTCCTCTTTCCTGTGTGTATTGTGAAGTTATCCTTTATCATGTTTCAAAAAAACTGTATCAAGGACTTTTGCTCACCCCTAAGTTTTCCATTGTAGATAGCTAGAAATATTCTACCATTCAGATTCATCAAGTTATTTATCCTATTTCTCTTGGAAATTACTCAGTCTTCTCTTCCCCTTAGTTATGCTGTCTCTTGACCTTCAAGTATAAAACATGACCAATTATTCTTTATTCCATTCATGTTGTTTCTGTCATTAGCTGGATGACAGCTCTTTTCAGCCTTGTGTAGATGCTAGGGTCCCTGAGGTAGCAAATTATTCAACACTAAGAAGATCACATCCTGATCATCCAGAAATTCTTTAGGTGATACTACCATATAAATAAAAAATGTTCTGGGAATTTCCCATTTAACAACGCCATTCTCATTTGTGGCCTTTAGAGTACACAAAAGTCCTGTATGCTGAGGATCCAGCAGCATGATTTGTTCACAGTTTTTTCCACAACAGAGCTATAATAATTCTTATTACCAGCGACCATTCAGAGGCCACTGAACAATCCTCTACATAAAAAACTTTTCTACCATTTGCTCCTTATTCATTACATGGCTGATAATATTGTCACCATATTTTTATATTATTTGGCCATTTTCTTTGATTTTTAATTGTGAAATGTCTTGATTCAGGTTCTACTTCACAATAGTGGAAGCAACATTGCTAAACTTTAATTACATGATGAGAGGAGCTGACATTTTAAGCTGTATTTTACATAAATCAAACAGACAAAAATTGAGTTACATTCTGTATTCAGACAGAACAAGTTTACTTTTTGATGAGCTCTGTAGAAAGATGTATTCAGATATTGATAGCTGCCAAGGCATGACAGTGTCCCACTCCAGCGTGGAAACACCACCAGTGATGTAGTTAGGATGGAAGCTAGAGATGTAACACTGTGCTGAATATAGCCACAGTGTTATTATTTGAAAATTGGATAGGTTTGTTTACAGCAACACTTGTCAAATCCTCAAAGTCAAAAAAGAAACTCAGAATAAGGAGTAGACAGGAATATGGTGATCAGACTATCTCTTTGGCAATGTTATCACGCAGGTTTTCTGTGCTAACACTAAAGTGAGATTTACAAACAAATTTCATGTAAAGCAGCAGTCATTTGGTGATAATCATGTTTGCATTTCTCATTTCCATTTCAAATAGGAACTAGTGACCTTGAACTGAAATGTTCAGTATTTCATGGTAATTTTTTTAACCAAATAAATTTACCATCATACTTTTATTAAAAGTCTGTCAAGAATGGGATGCTCCTTAGCAATACGAAGAACCATACAGACTGCACCATCAACAGCAGCTGCAGAAGGTGCAAAGAGGCAGATTGACCATCACAAGCTCTTGCATTCAGGATGAATCCTTTCAAGTTGCAGTAATTTCTGACATAAAACACCTTGCAAACAAGGAAAAGTTTTTTTACTTTCAGAGGGCAAATGTTTTCTTTTCCACTGGAACAAATCATAGCACCATCTTCTTGGCTATCAGAACCATGTAAAAACTCTACAAGACACCAAGTACCCCTTCCACACACTTAAATTGGTATGTTTCTATCATCTGACTCATCCTCTCATAAGGTGTTCTTCCCTTCTAAAATATAACTTGGCAAGAAGCAGCCTGAGTTCAAGTCTGCTGTCCAAAGTAACTTACTTTTCAGTTGAGATGCTGCACCTTTGTACATACACGTTAAAATTATCATTTCAAAGACATGACAGTTGAGAAGCCAATGTAGAAGTTGAAGGTCCAAACTAGCCAAAGACTTTGCCCCTTCTCACTTTCTTCTTGTAGGGATAAAGCTTTGACAGTAAGCTGAATATAGCATAAGGTGAACATATTGTGCATTTATGTTCCATGTTTTAAATTATGTCTGTATTCTTTGGACTTTTTTCCACACAAGCTAAAAAAGTATGATAAAAAATCATATTAAACTCAATCTAAAATTTGGTTAGACATGAAAGAGCTGGAAAAGAGTCAGAGGTTTTATGTACATCATGACAGAAGCTTTCTTCAATGCCTTGTGCACTCTGCCAATATTTTGTGTGGACACAAGTCAGGCAAAAAGTAATACATTCCTCTAAGTAGACACATGACCATTTTCACCAGCAGCCCTCTGTGTGGCTACAGTCACTGTTCTTGCCACGTGAAATCTTTATCAAAAAATTAAAATTCTGCTCCAGAAGTAAAAAAATGCAGTAGTTTTTCATTACAAAAGTACAGTCCAAAGCTTCCAGCAGAACAAACTAAATATTTTCAAAATCCATGTGTAAATCAGCAAGCGAAAAGCCTAAGCATACCAGTGGGAATCTGCATGTACCTGACTGATGCAGCAATGTGGGGTACTTACAATATCAGCAATACAAATTAGTGTATATACAAATTAGCTGAATAGTGGAAAGAAACACAAATAAACATTTAAGTGTTTCTTTTTCCACTGTATTTTTTCTGAATTCATGATCTATCCCCATTACATATCACATGATTTTGTATTATTTATGACTATGCCATAAATCTTGCAGAAAATGTCAAAATATTGTAGTATTAACTCATAAAGCCTTACAGTAATAATTGTAATACATTACTGAAAGATCTGTCCTGTGTCACTACGTATTTTATTGATTGTATGACTAATCTCAGATTGTTTCACTGTCACAGCACTCTCCAAACTATCAAGCTGCAACAAGGTCTTTTACCATCTCATACTAACACGCTCTTCATGCCAGTTCTTCTGCTGCCTTCTCCTCATCTCGCCTCATCCAGGGCTCGCTCTCTCTGCTCTTGTTTCTTCCTCGGCTGCTCTCTCTTCACTGGCTCTCAACCACTTAACAGAACCAGCCACACCTGCACCTTATCTACATCAGCCAACCCACCACCCCTGATACCAACCCACGGTTGTACATTATCAATGCTAATTAACCCAGCTTCATTCCTCTACAACTCCCCCCCCCCCCCCTTTTTTTTTAAAAAAATATTGCATACCTTACGCTTTTAACAATCATTACAATCTTTTTACAAATATATTTTTATACAGTCCTCTATAGTTCCCCCCTTTTCCTTTTTAACATTTCATACCTCAGGTATTTAACAATCATCATAACCTTTTTAAAAATAACTTCTCATGCAGTCTGGACAACTTGTTAAGAAGAAAAAAAAAAGTCAGGGACATTTCATAACTCATGTTTTTACCAACCACCACAAACTCTTTACAAATAAGCTTTTCATATAGTTTGGACAACTTGTCCCTGAACTCATACTCTTATTCCTTCTTCACTTTTATCTTGGGCTTTTCATCTTCTGCAGGTTGATCACCTTTCTTCTTATCTGCTTTTGTAGCATCTGGGAATTTGATTTCTTCAGAGGGTGGTTCTGATGAATTTATAGTGCCTTGTCCTATCACCTCTTGGGTCACACTGGACAGTAAACTGAGTGAGCTTTCAGAAACAGCAGATCTAGAATACAGTACTAACACATCATTCTGTGGCCCAAAAAACTTCTTAACACCCTTGTGGTCACCCACTTCTACAAGTGGAGACACCTTCAACAAGCACACAAACACTGGCAAGAATACCGCCAGGCCAAGCAGCAGCAGCAACACTGGGAGCCACCTGTGGCACCACACTGCTCCTGCTCCTTCCCCCGGCACAGCCATCACCACTGTCTAGCTGGACCTGCTCCCGCTGGACCACCTGGCCGTGTACTCTGTCGCTACTGCCTGTTACCCTCAGTCTCTTAACTCCGCAGCAGTCAGGCTTCCTTCTCTTTGATCCCAACAGCTCACCTTTACTGGTGTCTGATCCAGATCCCCAGGCTCTTCCCACCTATCTCAATGTGATCTGGATCCCAGGCTGTCCCTACCTGTCTCTGCTACATTGAGCACCGCTGTTATTATTCAAAACTTCAAACATCTCCCAGCACAACCATCACTGCTATCGCTTAGTCTCATAATCTGAACGCCTCACACAGGGCACCAATTGTCACAGCACTCTCCAAACTATCAAGCTGCAATAAGGTCTTTTACCATCTCATACCAACACACTCTTCATACAGTCCCTCTGCTGCCTTCTCCTCACCTCATCCAGGGCATGTGTTCTCTCCCTTGTCTCTGCTTCTTCCTCGGCTGCTCTCTCTTCACTGGCTCTCAACCACTTAACAGAACCAGCCACAGCTGCACCTTATCTACATCGGCCAATCCGCCAGCCCTGAAGCCAGACCACAGCTGTATATTACCAATGTTAATTAACCCAGCTTCATTCCTCTACTTTTCACCAGTAATTGTCTCTGCCCTTTGATACTTGCTATCATCTACTCTATTGTCCTTCCACTGCTCTTCATGCTTCCTACAATCCCTCCCTCCCTTACAAATCTTTGCTTTGGAACACTGGATTTAGAAAACTTGCCTTTTAAGCCAGAAATGCTTTACACAACTAATGTCATTTTCTATGTGACCTAGGACACTAGGGTCTTGCCCAATATAAATGGTTAATAACACCAAGATTGTTTAAATTATCACAGAAACTGGTTTGAATGTTGTATTATTATGCACAGGGAAAAGGTAAGGAATTGGGCTATGTAATGTTCCATTAAAATGTTTGCCCCAGAGTAAAAAAATGAAGATTAGTACATTTGGCATCACATAGCACTGATAAATGTTTCCATTTTTCAGGGAGATGAAGTTTTATTCCTAGATTCCCCTGACATTCTTAAGATAAATTATTATACTACAGTGCTTCAAGCATCCAGCACAAAGAGGGGGCCATTGGGGGTAGAAAAGAAAGAAAACAACATGAAAGAATAAAGGGGGATATAAAGTGAACAATACATAATTCACGTTTTCAGGATCACTCAGCCCCACAGAGCTTGACAGAAAATAAGAATGCTGTTTTACTGAAAAATACTGATTAAGAAATCAGTAAAAATTCCATTAAATTTGTGATGTGGGATTATGATAAAGGGATAATTGAACTGGGAGATTCCCATCTAACATTCTGCTCTGAAGCCAATCTTCCACATCCAGGATAACGTGCTTTGACCACTCTTATTGATTAGTCCTTGCAGATTTTCATGAGAAGCTCGACTTTGTCAGAGAACAGTCCTTCTGACAGACTTCCCATCAAATTCAACAGAAGTAACTTCTTAATGTTCTGAGGAAATTAGAAGAAAATTTCTCACAAAAATTTAGTGAGTCTTACTGAAGCAATAAAATACTATTGAAAAAAGCATGACAGAGCCACAAGAAATATTCATTTGGAAAATCAAGACACAATATGAAGTGATTGCTAGAGAGGGGTATTTTCATTTTTTAATAATGCTACTACATAGGATACAATATGCTTACGGGATGGTGGTTTCAGATCTGCCTGAAGAGTCTAAATTTGTTTTCCTCACACAAGATTTAAGATTTAGTTTGCCTTTCATCTCCTTCTCTCAGAAAAATCTCGTATTTGCCGTTATATAACTAAATTAGTTAATGCTTGAAAAGATACTTTGGCATTCTACATTAAAAGAATTCTCTGTATGAAACAATTCTTGAAAAAAATCTGTCTTGGGATGGACAAAACAGAACTAACAGACACCTCATTCAAAGAGATGTTCTGTTTATATGTCAAGTTTGAAACATTTTAGAGACATACAATAGAAGAAATGGCACCACAATTTCTAATTTGGTGCTTTATGATAAAAACAAGTAAGAAAGAAGAAGAACACTGTTAATTTTATTATTAGCATCATCATATTCAAGTGACTTGCTTTTCAGAGCTGATAATCCAATTTCTTTCATAAATACAGTAGTTTTCAATTTCAGTCTTTTTTTAATAGTTATAGCAGCTAGAGATTAAAAAGATTTTAATCTCTGAATCACTCATCCATTTCCCAGTTGAAAATTTATGTAGCACAAAGTATTGAAACTAACTAGGAAATACAAGTTTGAACAAAAAGAGTGAGTTCAAAGTGTTGCAAATAGTACAGATTGTGAGCTTTACTTCTTTTTTAAGAAAACCAAACATAGTCTTCGTGTCATCATCAGGAGGTGTATATTTTCATGTACCTTTACACTTTCAGCAGTTTTAAATCAGTAGGACCAAAATAACAAAAAATTAGTTTGCTTAGTATGAGTGAACTTTTTGTACACAACCAGTATTTGATTAGTGCCCAACCCAAATCCTATCATGATGTTTGTTGTTAGATATGCTCTGCATGACACTTCAAAGCAGGGCTGAATTTTTCTTGAAGGTTCTTGGTCTCCAAATCAATTCTGAAGACACAGGAAAGCATTACTTCTAAAGAACATGGATATTAATTCAGAGTTTAAGTAAACAATGTACAATGTTCAGAAAAAAGTGAAGAGCAATGTAATTTGTTTCCAAAAAGTTAATGTGTCAGGTAAAGGTGTATATTAGAATGGCAGCATGCCTCAAAATTGTGTTCACACTGTAAGGCTGACAAACTGATCCATTCCTATCCACAACTCTAGCAGAAGATGTGGCAGCTCAGATATTTGAACAGTTCATTTATTTACATGAACCTTTATTGGGCTTTCCCTCAAGCTCACCAGCTATTTGGACATTGAACATACATGATGACAAGAACCAACATGGACCCAGATTTTGTTCAGTCCTGGCTAGGAATCTAACACCTTTCAAGCTCTGTGTGCCCTATAATCCTCTAAAAGTCCTAATCCCACTGTCCTTTTTCCCCTTTGAAGGTTGCCTTGCTGGATGAGAATGTTTCTGCTGGTACCAACCGCCCACTAGCTATAATATGCTCTACTGCATGTACTTCCAGAACAAACCAAATTTAGAGGCAGCTAGTGTGGAAGGAGTTTCTTGGATCTTCAGGGCCTTCTTGATTAAATTAAAGGTTGAGTTGCGTTAATGTATTTGTGAGGAGTTACACAACACAAAAACACTAAACAGAATTGCGAAGCCCACAGAAAACGTCTACTAAATTCATAAGCAAAACTTTCTAGCTTTTGAAGACTCTCTGTAGCTATGTTTACCATGCGTAGAAGGAGTAGTATGGACTTCAAGCAACCTAAAATTTAATTTAACAATAATATACGAAGATAGTAAGCTTTGTAAAAACCAAACAACAACCAACCAACCAAAAAACCAAACCAAACCAAACAAAAAAAACCAACAAAAACCACCCCAACAAACCAAAAGAAACTTCAATGAATCTTAGATGATCTGAAATCTTTATAAATGTTCTTTAGAAAGAAACACTGCATATGAGGACAAAAAACTCCCCCACAAAACCACTAGCTCCTCCTCTGAACTTGCACTGAGATTCACACTGACAATATTTGTCTTGTAAATACTATTTTACCATATTTTTTTTTCCTGGGGATGTGGTGAGGCTTATACAGGAATTGCACAGTATGATGGCACACAATATAAACCGGCCTGCAGGCAATAAAGAGGAGCGAGTAAGGTGCTATAACAAAATTGCACTTTCATCTCCTGTCAGCCTTAGCTTTATTTTTGAATTTTATGTCAGTCTGGGAAAGAAGCTTTTGCATGCAACAAGTTCCTTGTGAGCCGTAATCCCTGTATTTTCCAAAATGTAAGTTGTTGGTAAAGCCTGTCAATTCTTTTGAGAAATTATGAATGATTCCTGTGCAAGCCTGAGCTTCATCATTGTGAATGTCCTTGCCTGCTTTTTCCCTTCTATTGTGTGTCAACTTCAGATAACAACTCCGGTTGTTAACACCAATCTGGATTCATAGATGTGCAATTCCCTAACTCACTCATGTGGATAATGTATTCATCCTATAATGATGTATCTTAGTTTTAGGAGAGTGATGGCTGGAGTGGAATAGGTGCCACAAGTAAAAATAACGAACCATTTAGCAGTTATAGTGCAGTCTGTTGCAGGGTATCTCTTGGTGTCTCTCTCTCCCCCTACCCATCTGTAGCAATAATAATGTAGAACAGTCTTTGAAATAGTGACACAACTGAGTGACTATACCAGGTGTTAAAATGTAGTTAGTTACCATACCATTTCTGACATTGACCTCATTAATACTGCTGTATCAGATCTGATTCTTAAAGGACAGAGTTCTTTGGTGAGTATAACATACAGGAGTGAAGAGAAAGTAACCCATTCTAGCTGTGATGAGGAATACAATAACCCATCACCGTAGCAAAGACCATATTTTATTTGAAAAATACGAATAAAGGATTTTGTCCCTTTTGTTTATTAAAACAAAATGTAACAATTACTTGCATAAGGAGGTATACTTTACATTACTCTTTTGTTAAAAAAAATATAAGTATTTTTGGAGACTTTGGAAAAATAAGGATGGCCCAATATGCTCCTAACGTTCCTTAGAATGCACTGTGCCATTTATATGTACTGCAAGTACAAGGTCTCAGAACTTTATAATCCATAAAGTAACCCTAGGCAGCATAATTTCATATTCTTCTCTGCATTTAGAATATTTCCTTTGTTAACCTTTGTGTAAGTCTATGAGTTTGGTTAATTCCAGACTGGTCCAATAGTTAGGTTTTCTAAAGGATGATTTTACAAAGCCTTAGATCACAGAAATTTTTGTAATTGCTTTTAAATACCAGTGATAATATTTTCACATAGACATTTTCTTGCAGTATTCACAAATTAAACAACTGCATCAGAATTCAAAATAAAAATTGTTTACAATTATTTTGGTTTTCTAAGAAGAATGCAAAAATAAAGTGCATAACAGAGTGAAATTACTTTCAACTTTTACAGTCTTCTATGTGTATGTAATAAATGGTAAGACTGATAACCAAATTAATTTGTTTTCAATATATGAATCTTAATCTAATGCCAGTTGAATTCAAGCTCTTTCTTGTCTTTGAAGTGTATTAATTGAAGTTTTTGACTGGTGTTAAGTTGACAACATATTTTCACATTTTAAAATACAGGCAATTTTCCCAGATGATGTGTCAAGATTACAGCGTACTGAGTGCCCTCACCATTACAAGAAAGAGGGTTTGTTTGAAGAATGCAACTAATTAATTTGGTGTAAATGTACAATTAGTTGGATAGTTGTTGCAGAAATAAAATTGTAAATCAGAAAAGCCCTTAAGCACCACTTTATGTGTATGTGCCATTTAACTGTACTCTGTATCTTCCAGCGTAAGTAAAACTGGCAGTTTTCAGCATTTAGTTGTTAAGCGGCATTTAGGCTAAGAGGAAAATATTTGGGAATATGAGTACACAAAAGATCCATGAAAGCTTTAAGCAAAGTCTATACAATCAAATGTAACTATAAACTAGGAAAGAGTTTCCCACCATACTTTCACTGAATGTATACTTTGTTTAAATCAGCAATGCTACAAAATGATCATGCCCTCCATAGCATACAGTGTTATTTTTCTTCTAGTTTAATCAATGTTAATGTAGAAATTCTCAAATACAGCTTACATTTGTTTCTAGGATACAAAGGACCAAAGGAAAAAATTGTGGGATCAGGAAAAGAAATCTGTAAACCTGTTCTTTCTGCACCGTGAGGCCTTTTTCTATGGCCCTGAAGATTTAATATTCTGCTATTTGTCATGCAAACAACACGGCACTGTGATGTGTATTTGAGTAAAAAACAGTAAGCATAGCAAGCATGCAGACGTATCATGATAGAAAAGCACATTTGGTGATCACTGTGGATAGGACATACCAAACAGTACACACCGCAGTATCACTGAAGCAGCGTCTCAATAACCCTGCAGAGTTTTAAAGGATTCAGAATTCCTGGGGCTGTGGTTATGATGCACGTGCTGTACAGCAGGAAAGGGCACCAGGAACGGTGAAAAGGAGATTCTTGTTTCTCTGAGATATGACCTCCTTCTCTCATTAACTTAAAAAGATCGTGAGCATAAGGAGTGGTTATTTGCTTACATCACTGCACTTCTGTTGGCTTTAAGCCTGGATGTTCTATGATGCAAATAAAAATAAAACAATGGTGGGAACACTGCTTAAAGCACAAAACACAACTCATTTTCCCTGCTTCGGTGTAGGGCCAGAGGGAAGAGACATAAAGAAAACTAATACCTGGCTCTCAAAATTACAATACAACAATGAATGCAGTTTTCATGCAGATGTGCTACAAAGTATTATGGCCCATGGTACTACTAATGCTGAAAGATTTTCTTCTTAGCACTCTATTCATACAATATAAAGATTCACATGTTGGCATAAAGCGAGAGCATTCTAAATCAAAAGAAAATTTCTCCTCATAAAATCCTGCCACTAGTAGTTGCTTCATTTGGGACAAAACTGAAACATATCCTAATTCTACCCCCCAAAAATACAATACATAAACCATTATCAGCTTGAGTATAACACTACATTAATGTATCTGTTTAACTTTAGTCTACAATGAGAATGCCTCCATAAATGCATTTCTAGAAGATTTTGTATTTGGTGAAAATAAAAAAAATAAATACTTAAATAAATCTGAACACAGATTATTAAACTACTTTTAAACCATCAGCAGGACATTTTAGGGTCTGGGTTTTTTTCCTCTCTAAATTGCCTTGTGGGTTCAGATGTTGACAAAAAGGGAAACATTACCATTTTCAAGTTGCAAACAAAACAGTATAGTAAAAACAAATTCTGAAACTATAGTGCAACTAATACTTTTTAGAGTTTGAAAAGTTTCTTACAAAGCTACTTGCTAGTTTCTCCAGAAGGCTGTTTAAACCAAAAGCATCTCAGGACAGAGTTCATAAAAAAAAAATTAAAAATCCTGAAAAGTATAACTGATCAGAAATTTCAGTCACGTCTAGGACCTACTCAACCACACAGTAAAGAAGGGAAGGCTTCTGGTTCACCTGTGTGGCCTACAGTAGGTCAGCAATAAATACAGACCCTTCTCTACTAAGCTGAAGGTAAGTGGCACCTAAAATGTATAGGAAGGAATCCAGCGGAGTGTACAGATCTGTATCACTGTCCACACCAGCCCAGGGACTGAAAAAACAGTACACAGCTTCTGCTCTGCACAGTTCCCCCTAAGATGCATACTGCAAGAAGTCCACTTTCCTAAGTGAGGCTTCAATTTTCTTAGAAGCAGAAGACTGCCATAGATGGTGAGCCTTATAGGTCATAACCTTTCTTGGATATTTTTTTATTCTGAGCTCCTGGTCCTCTCATAGTACTATCACAAGAAAGACAAACAAAAGGTTAAAGTTTCAAACAAAACAGGGGAAAACCTAAGAATTTGCTGGATTAGGTCTTAAACAGCCTGAAGTGCTAGGCAGAACTGTTTAGCAGTTCTGCAATGCTAAAAAGTTACTAACATAGAAAAGCAATTTACTTAATCCATAGGAACCACAATAATGACACACTTTTATTTTTTTTCTTACTCCACTGACTTATAATGTTCCCAAGCTCCCATGATGCTTCAAATAGGGAGAAAAAAGCTTGCTCTTAGCTGGAAATTACTCTAGGGAAAATTAAATACCACTAGATTGAACTAAAATGAAAAAAGCATCATCATCTTATTCTCTTTGTTTTATTTTTTGCTATCCCAGTATCTTACTAGTAGTTCTATTTTGCTTTTAGTTACACAGGGAATAGAAAGACATTATGATTAAGAACTCTGTTTTAAACTGACTGTTGTAGCTTCTGGACTAAGACCAGAAAAAAGTCTTGAAAAGCTTCATCTACTGACGTAAGTGAAGCACAGTGAACCAAACAACTGTATAGTTTAATGGTGCTGCCATTGTTGTTTTTATTGAAAGAGCCTATGCTTCATCTGCTTTGCTGCATAAAGTGTACGCTGGACCCATTCCATTTAAATGAACGATGTTCCCGTGAAAAGACAAAACCAAAAAACACAACACTGGAAACAGCAGTTCCTCTAGCACGCAGTAACAGAGCAGGTCTGGTGTTATAGTCTAGAGCCATGTTTGAGCTAACAGCTAATGATGCCTCCCCTCCGTTAGCTGGTCATGGATGAAAAGATTATGAAGGGCATAATGAAATGACACCATCTCAAGGCAACCTGATTATTCAGTAAGATTAAATCATCTCAGGACCGTTTATTTAAGAGGACAGTATTGGCTGATCCCTTCTGTAAAGCAAACAGACTGTTAGCGCTTCTCACACTGGTAGTAAACTCCACTGGCTACCTCACATTGGGATCACAAGGCCTAGAGCGTAGCTAGAAATGCAAAATCACAACCACCTGCAAGAGAATTGCTCCCCCGTTAGCTATCTTCCTAAACAGGCATGACCATAAATTTACTGTAGCTTGGAGATGGTAAGCATATTGCAATAAAAATGTCATTGCTTGGCTTTACTTTAGGTATTGTTACAGATACGGTACCACAGACTTCATTGAGCAATTAAAAAATATACACAAGGGACAATAGCTTCTTTTTTTCTGTATTTTTCAAAATTTGACCTTCTTCCAATTGGAGAACCCAGTTTCACATACGAAAAGGGCACTTGTTCTACAGTAACTGCATACAACTTGCTCAGTTCCAAGTACTGTATTCATTTTTTGTTATCGTTGCTGTCATTTTATCTCCAGTTGTTTAGGGACTTCTCTGTTCCGGGAATTACAACTAAGTTGTTCTTTCTGATTCTATTTCCCCATAGAGTTCAGCTAGCTTCTTGAACTCAGGTCCCCAGTCTCCAAGGTAATTGTAATCCTGGTCAGAGTGTGTTGTGGCTGAATCCAGAGAGCTGATAGATCCAGCTTCTGATCTATGACCCTCATAGGCATATGTCTGTAAGGAGTCATACGGGGGCACGCTGGGGTCCAGATCAGCCTCTGCCAGTCTTTGTTTAATGAACTCCTGAACATCTATACTGTCAAGACTTGAGGAGGGATGATGCCTGGGCACAGGCTTCACTTCAGGACGAATATCCCTCCGGTATTTTAGCTCCTCAGCAGCTGATGGATTCCGCAGTGCTGTGATGTCAAATGCTTCTGTGTCTTCTTCTCCACCACCCTCATCATCATATGTCACAACATTTTCCCGAACATCTTCTTCTGAAATGATCAGAGGCTCCTTCTTGCTACGTCTTAGGGTGATGAAAAGGACCACAATTGCTAAAGAGAAAACTGCAGATATTAGAGTAGGTTTAAAGTTTACATCTGATGTAAGTAGATATACACTGAAGAAAAAGCAGGCACTAAGTCACAAATACAGAGGTGTAATATTTTCAGGCTAATCTTGGTATTTGGAACCATTTACATCAGGCACACGTCTGTAACAAAGGGTCACCAAACTTATCCAATCTGGAAAAGAGCGTACTTATATTCCTAAGTGAGCAATGCCTTTGTTTTGTAATGGGTCACCTGAACATAATTACTGTATGCCTGGAAAGAACCCATGAAATCCATGCACAGCAACATGCCAAAGTGCAACAGGCTGAGACCACACAACTAAGGGGAAAATTAATAATGCTGTACTGCAACTACGAACTTCCGATACAGCCTGGTCTCCCAAAGGGTCAGTAAAGAGCACTCTTCTACAGTGTATTTTCTTTGTGGGTATTGCTGGGGTTTCTTGAGCCGATAATGGAATCCACTAGTTGGATCATTAGGGGTCTCATAAAGGACATAAAAGGGGACAACATTCTTTCAGTTAAAGGAGAAATTAGTAACCAGAGCTGACATTTTTCAAAAGCGTTGTTAAGGGCTTTCAGGCTTCATTAAAAACAGTATTTAGCATATATACTGAACTGAAATATAAAAGGTTTATTTTTTATTTTAGGAATAGTCAAACTTGTATGATAAAATATAAGACTATAAAACTAAATGCGGTACTATAAATTTTAGAACAGCTTTCTGACGAGGAAGTTCTGACATAAGCTGTAAGGAAAGTAGTCCTTAGAGAACGTAGAGCCTTTGGGAAAAAAATATCCTCAAATTTTCCAATGTGGGTCACGCTGTAATTCCCATTATTTCTTGACATCTCTGTAAGAATGCAGAAAACACGAGCAGTACAGAGATATGTACCCAGCAAGTTATGCCTCTGCCAGAAAAAAACAGAAAGTATATTAACTAATGGGTAACACTCAAACTGGCCTGGGCAAAAAAATGAAAAAGAACTCAAGAGAAAATGCACTTGCAATGGCATTTATCTAATGGAGTCATCTTATAGTCTCATATGTCCCTTGCCCCTGTGGATTATGGTGTGCATTCCTATCGGCTTATCCCACAAAGGTAATTAAGAAATGGCTTTTGTACAGTGCTAATGGTGCTTCTTACAGTGTAATGCATTTTAAAAAAAAAGCTTTCCTCATCTATCTTCTATCATTTTTCACACTGTTTTAAGACATGGAATTAGAGCCAGTGGCTTTTTGAGAACGTTCCAAATTACAGAAAAAAGACCTGCAGTGCTAATTATTTGATAACCTCTGAAAAAATTTCCAGTGTTCCTAGTGGATTCTAAATATTCACAAATGTACTTTAAAGGCATTTTTCCTATTAATTTTATCTAAACCTCTTCCCTGTAATCACAGCTATATACTTCTAATTACCTACTACTACCAGCCAGCCTCTGGTTCAGAAACAGGTTGTATTAAAAATTTCTGCCCTGTCACATTCAGAAAGCCAGTGGAAGGATAGCATTACTTAATAATAAAAGTGGCTTACCAAGAAGAATGATGACACAGAGCAGGATTGCGATTAAAGCTCCTGTGCTCAAGCCAGCTGAGGAGAGGAAAGCTTCAGCATGGCAAGTTCTTACTCTTCCATCTCTTTCACACACACAAACCCTAATTGTGAGAGTACTGCTGCTGCTGAGAGGGGGCACTCCACCATCAGAAATCAACACTGGGAGGTAATAGATATCTTGAGTGGTTCGACTGTATCTCCTTCGTCTTGTCAGGATACTGGCTGTATTATCTACGAATATCAAAACCAGAATATCATTTTAATGAAGAAAAAACCAAATAATGTTATGGACCATACGTTTCCTGTTGAGTAGAAGCATAAGGCATCTTAAAACTAGGCAGTCCTAATCTGTAAAAATGCACAATCTAGAATTAAAAATTGTCAGGAAGCATATGTGGCCAATGAGGAAAAAGAAGAGGCAGGAGAAAGTAATTAGTATTACATAAATAGGATTATTTAAGCTCATGTACTTTTCTTAGAGTCAAAATGTACTTTGGCAAACATTTTAGGCCCAGTTTGCAAGTGTTTTAATCCCATGTTATGCTGTTGGTAGAATATGGACCCTTGTAAATGTGAATACCTGGAATTCTGAGGATATCTGTATAATTAATCCACAACATATAATTTAATAACATCCCCTTGATTCTTAGAAGAATTATAAAAAGTATTTAGTAAAAGTTAAACTTTCCTGTTTTACTGTTTCTGATAGGCTTTATAGATCAAGTGAGCTTTCAAAAAACATCAGAAAGGACAGTGGCCAAAGACTCATGCTGTGGAGAGGTCAGGAAGAAGGGCAAGGGCAGGGAAGGGGGATGGAGGAAGGGAAGGAAAGAGGAAAAAAGCAGGTATTACATGTTCTGAACTGGTAGAGGTTAAAGATAAGTAAGCAAAGGGGAGATAGTGATGTAAGATGTTGTCACCATAATGTTACCCACAGGTTCATATGGCATATATTACAGTCAATGAGAATTGTAATGCTTATTACACACAAATTGCAAGAGAATTTATAGACACTAATTAGAATAGTAAGCTGCCACCTGTATTCCTTTAAGTCCAAGAATTCAAGGGGCATAAAGAGAGTGCGTGGGAAGAAATGCTACAAGAATGTATAGTTAAATCTTATTTTCATATGTCTAAAATTTAATTCCAGTCTGTTGCCACCACTTTAACAGTATTGACCTCTGAATAAGAGCCTACAGAGAAATCAAAAATTGAGACAGTGAGAAATCAGACATGAGCAGCTGTGGAGAAAGAGAGAGATGGGGACTGAGAAATGGAAGACACATTGGAAGAAATGTACCTGTAATGCTTGTCCATGATTAACAGCTACACAGTTAAATTGTGGGGTTGTGGGTTTGGAGTTTTTTAGCAAACACCACAGGGGTGGTAAATGCAGAAATACATCTGCTGGGTTTCTCTTCCTTTTACAAACCAGAACATTTCTTCTATTTCCTTACCACTGTAGGTACAGCATTAAGTGGATTTATTATGTCTGTGGCACTTTGTGAAAATCTAGTGCAACAACACAGATAGTGTGGCATATTTTAGCCCACAGGACTGATAACTTGCATATTTGAATGGAGGAGTGGGTTTTGTTTAAACTGGATACTGTTTACTAGGTGACTACTCTTCACGCCACATCTTCTATCAAGCTCTGTGCCAAATTTTGAAATTCATTTTAACTCACTTCTCTCAACATTTTGCTTTTGCGTATCATCTGACAGTGATACTGAGAAAAACCGGTGGTATAGCCCCGTATCAGCATAATATCATAACATAATATATTTAGCAACAGGTTTCACACAAGAAATCCATATGAGGTGGGAAGTGATACCCTTGCTGCTGAGCCAAGAACATCAGGTTCCACTGCACTGAAGTTCATTAGCTTTTATTCTCCACTCCCCTAACTTATATTCTTGAAAATGTCTAGCATGCTGTTTTTTATAAACTCATTAAGTTTTTTTCTTGCTTGCAGGGGGTGCAAAATATTACTTCTATTTATGTATTTATTTATCTATTTATTCTCAGCAGGCCTTGAATTTCTCTTCCACTTGTTCATGTCAAGGTATAGTTTTTATGACTGAACCCCAAGATTCATGCCAACTTCCTCTTTAGAGGCGTGACACCAGCCACTTATAAAGCCTTTTATAATAATTCCGTTTACAGACCCTTTTTGGAACTGTATTGAGATGAACATATAATTCTTTCATCTGAAAAAATCTACACAAAGTAAGATCATTACACTGTGGAAATTGTATTTCCATAGAGATTATAAAATACCTATGGCAAAATATACTGTTTTCCTTACAAAGCTATTACACACACACACACACACACACATACACACACTAAAGTGTTTTCAATAACCTGCGGAAGAACCCGAACACAGAGCTGATCAAAAGATGTCCAGTAAACCAGTATTTTCCTTTGGTGTAGGGTTCTGGAAATAATTCCTATATACCTACAGAATATGACATGCACAAATATTTCTACCATTTTTACAAAAACTGCAGAACTTTAGCTGTTCTCCTAATATTGCTTATTCTGGGCTTGTGAAACCTTATAAAAACATACTGTAGTATTCTCATTAATGCTGCTTTTTTTCATTATCTTATTGTTAAGAAATCAATTATTTCCACATTTTCTGCAATTAGACTAGGGAACAAAGTGTTCTGTGACAGAATTGAGTCAATTCACTGAAGAAATCAAGCTTGATAATCACTGAAATTCAGATTGCTTTTATCGTAGAAAGAAAACTCTCCCCTAAAGCAGAGTGAGCAGTGGTCTTACGACCATAATTACAGAATATGCCCACCCATGGAAGCCCTACTAGGCTCTGCCAGTCTAATTCTAAAATTAAAAAATTCTAAAAAAACCCAGAAAACTCCAAGTCTTGTTTTAAAAATTTGGACCAGCTTGCTCTTTAATACATGTCTGGCCTTCCACTTTTAATTAAATGCAGTACACGAACAATAGCTCAGTGATCTATTTCAAAATACTCCTATAACAAGCAAATAATCTTACGGAACATGGATTACAGAGGTACAGTTTAAACAGATGTAGATTGCCTGCAAGTCTTTTAATTTTTGAATACATAATTGGTATAATCAGGGGGCAAAGTAAGCAGCTGTTTTATCTTTCTGCTACACAATGTCACATAAAAATCTTTTGCTTGCTTTTTTTAACAATATCTTGCCCATTTCTTTGTGCTAGACTGTCACTCTCAACTTCCCTAATATTGCTGGAAGACACAGATAAAATCTTCAGTGTTTCAAATAGGGAAACCACCATAGAATACAAAATAACCTGCTGGTCTGCCTGTCTGCTGCCAAAGCAATGGCAGATTGAGCTCTAGATACAGCCCAAAAGCAGAAAAAAACCTCACATATCTGTGATTAGTATGGAATTTCAAATGAATACATATTTTCCATAAAAAGGAGTTAATGTTTGCAGTATATATATATGAGGTGATGTCTGCTGCTTCTGCCTTTCTACATTAGGAAACAAGCTTCATCACCACTTCCTCCATATGCATGAAAAACTCCACTGACTTTCTAGCTGTTCAGAATCCAGCGTATGATTGCTTTCCTTCCTTGAAATGCAACTTATTACAGATTATTAGCAGGGCTCTTCTCTAACAATTTCTCTTTTTATCTTCTGCAGTTGCAGGTTGTTAAACAAAACAAGGCTGGGGAGCAAGCGTGATCCCTGGAACACCAACTGTTCACACTGCTGAAGTTTAGCACTCTCCTTGGTATTTTGTATGTCTGAGCCAACTAGGACTCTCTCACGTAACGCGCAACCGCAGTCAGAGTTAATGACATACACCAAGACCCTTCCCAGCAGGCAGTATGGACAAGAGTGCACCAGGTTTGTCTCCCTCTATTTTACACAGTGCTTCAACATCATTCGAACAGCCTGTAGATCCTTTAACGTCCCTACACGACCTTGTGCGCTACACACTCTGCAGCCCATAACTTCCTTTTGTGACATGCTAACCCCGCTCTTTTGGGTTGCAATACAACTTCAACATTATTTCATAAATTCAGAAGAGAAAAAAAAAATTATAATAAAAGCTGAGCTCCATTGGGTACTACACAGGGTCCAGAGGAGGTACAAGGCCAAGCGCTATGTAACGTACACAGCCTGGGTTATTGAGCTTCATTGCAAGAGAACAGTCATAGTCCTGTTTTACTTTGTGGATTGCTGTTCTTTTTTCTCAGCAACAATACTGCCACAATAAACAAGTCTGTGTGGTCACCTAAAAATCCCATTGAAGTCATTAGAGAAGTACAACACTGCCCATATGCACTTTTTGGCACAGAAAGAGAAAGCAATTTCGAAGAAGTGACAGTTTTAAGGAGAATTATATTTCAAGTTACAACAAATGAGATGATGACGATCACACAACAAAGTTATCCAGAAATAATACCTTAAAAACCGAAGGATATGTTGAAGAACTCAACTTGAAATGTAATTCCCTGTTGGTAGTAACACTATCTCCATGAGCAAAGCATTAGTATTAAAAACTCTCATGTCTCTCATCCCAAAGGAAAAACATCACAGATCTTATACTGCTAAATTCAAAAGGTGACATGAAGTGTTATTACTAATAATCAGAACAGTCTTTCACTTCTGCTTAATACTCTATTTTCTGTTAGTGTCTAGAAGCCCCAAACTCTTCAGTTCGGGTACTTTGTTCATGTAAGTAAGAAAATCCTACAAAACTTTGTCCATGTGAATCTTCCTGGGCTTATACCCAAAGAAGACCCAGTATTCAAATCTGAGCAGGAATGAGTAACTTCTTCCTTTCATTCTCTGGCATAAATCTAAAAAAGAGTGAAGGATCCAGTATCACCATACAGCTACAGAAGCAGCGATGAAAATGCTGGCTGAAAAGAAAAGCATCAGAGACCAAATATAATGAAGACAAACTGAGGATTCCTGAGCAGTAACCTAGCAGTAACGAAATGATTTAAGCACAGACTACTGGTGAAGACGTAAAGGAAAGGGCATTGACATGTGAGCATGTATGCTATAAGGCTAACTGTGGACAGATGGGGGAAAAATTGTAAGGATGATAAATAAACACTGTGAGAAAAATACAAAGAAAATACCAAAATGACAACACAGACAAAGTAAATAATTCAAATGTTCCAGTAAAAAAAAAAAAAAAAATCAGAAGAGCTATAATTAAACCACACTTCTCTGGGGTGGAAGGTCTTGCCAAACAATGAACTGACATTTTTATACCACACAAAATAAGTACAGATTGAAAAAACAGGCATTTTTTTTATTTTAGCATTGTATTTGTTTATTTAACATTAAATTGTTTTTCTTATATCTTTAACATCATAAAACTAAATATTAGTATAAGGCATAATTTTAGGCAAAGAAGAAGCCAGATTCAAATTTTTAATTTCAAAAATTTGCCACGGTGAATTTATCTTGGTTGTATTCTCTTGAGTAGTAAATAGATTTCTGTAGAAACAGGTGTTACATGACACATAGCAGGAGATTCTCTAACAACATACGCAATTATAAGCATTCTCAAAAAACAAATGTAAAGCTTTTCCTTCAATGCAATTTCAGAAATTTGAATGAAAATAAAAAGTATGACCATAACTCTCTTAAGACACTGACATGGAAATTTTTAGTTCCCAATAGCATCAGAGGTTTTAATTCTCACTATTACTTTCACTATTAGAGTCAGATACAGTAACTCTTTGTGTATGCCTGTGTGTACATATAAGTCAGTCACTGGAAAGTAACTCAGCCCTCAAGTACTACTCTTTTTCATTAAGTTGTTTAGAATATTTTACAACTTAGATCTCTAACATTTTAACAGAGAAGGAAACTGTGTCTAAGAAGTGATTTTCCAAAGATCACTGAGAATCAAGGATCGTGGAAGATGATCAAAGCTAATGACATCGGCATAATACAGAAATCATGTCTCTAATGTTCTAGTCAGAGCTCTATTCTTGAGGATAAATGTATGTAAAGGTTCAACAAAATGGATAATAAAAATTTAGCCAATATACAGCACTAACTGCATCCTCACAGCTGTTCTGATGTTCTAAGCTTCCATGTTTTTATTGTTTACATTCCTTATCAAAAACTATTGGAGGACCCATTGAGAGAGAAGCTAAAAAGGCAGAACTTTTAAGAGAAGGACCTTAGTATGAAACCAAAAAATCCCAGAAACTGTAAAAGCTACAGGCAGTCAAGTATGAAGACTGATGCTGATGATGTACGCAAGCGTTTACTGAGGAGGTGGGAAAGTTACAGCAATAAAACTAGATTGAAAGGGAGGACAGGGGTCATGGATTGAGAAACTCCTTTGATACCTGAAAACAGATACAGCAGATAGACAGGGAAGACAAGTGTATAGGACAGCAGCAGTAGCACTAGGATGATGAAAACAACAAATCTGACTCTTCTAGACCTGGAAGGCAAGGCCTTTTTATCTCAAAATATTTAAACTGTAAACTTCACCTCTGAGAAATACGATAAGAACTAGGACTCCCTGGAGATGAAAGGGCTGACTGCTAAGGGAAATTAACAGCTCCAGCATAGGGAAAGAAAATTTATCCGGTTCCTTGTGGCACACATTGCCCCATTTCATGATCTAAACTTTCTCATATTTGGGCTGTGCTTTGCAAATACGGCAATTAGAACTTCAGATTCATCTCAAGTGAATTTGAGGTTACACATGGGAAATTCTGCACAGCTCTAACACAGCAGCTCTTCACACTCCGAAGATGTAGTTTGTTAAGCCAGACTGCACGCTTTATACAAGGCTTTATCGCATTCCTCTTTCTGTCATCTCTGCCTTTTTTACATAGCTTTGTAACAAAAGAGGGCATAGGAAAATCAAGACAGCTGAGATACAATGAAAACACCATGGAAGGTGACTACCGGAGCACTCTGGAGGATACTCATTTATTATTCACAATTTGAGAATTCCTTTGACATTTTATGCATTACAGGTAGACACAAGAGAAATGGAAGCAAAAAATAGAGTAAAAACCTTTTTATAGCTCAAGAGGTCTTAATTTTCAGCTCTGCTTATATCAGCAGTTCAACTTCTATAAATTTTCTGAGAAGTCATAACTAACTAAACCCAATGAAAGTACACTGGAATGATTTGCATTTCTTATACTTCTAAAGTCAGACCAGTTTGTTTGTTTATGTGGCACTATATTGATAGGCATATCTGTTTAATTTCTTTACCGATAACTCTTGTAAATTATTTTCTTTTGTGCTAATTTCAAAGCTATTGCCAACGGGCAAAAAGCTCTCGCCAATTTCTAGTTCAGGGAGTAGCAAAAATTAAAAGCAACATAGAAGACTTTTTGGTCTGAAACACAGTTATTTGCTTATGCACTTGTTTGTAAAACACCAGCAGGTAACAGCACTGGAAAGAAATGCATGAAGAACCTATACGCTATGCTGTAACTTAACTATCAGATCAATCTTTTTTAAATGATAGAACTTTCTCCAATGAAAAAATGATCACAAGATGTTGCAGAGGTCTGAGGAAGAAAAATGCCTCCCTCTATGGTAGCTAGTCACGGTTTCATATCCTTTGTACTCATGGTACAATTCCTTTTTTATCTTCATACGCTGATTATGTGATAAAACCTGCTCAGGCATTCAACCCGTTTAGAGTAACAGCATTTCTATGGGCTGTACTTACAGTCACCATGCATAATGCTAACTTTGCGCTTTCTCAGATACCATTTTTCCCAAGTTACAACTTGTAGTCTTTACAGGATGCAATTTCATGGAAGGGCAGTAGTAACTTGCAATACTACATAACCAGAGCCAGGATGCCACCCTGATGTAAATGAAGGCAGGAAAATACGTAGCTGTTTCCTGCTCATGTTGGGCTGCAAACCAGGGGGTTTCAACCTGATCTTTTTTTGACACCACCAGACACTCTAAAGGAACTTAGACATTGTCACGATCTGGCATGTTTATTTGCAACTTTAAAGCCCAGAAGTCTGGCCTGCTACAGATGTCTTCTGCAATATGGTTGGAGAGAATTTTGCACATGTCAGGGAAGACAGTTAAACAGAAACTTCTGCACGGGAATTCATGCTGGGTGAAATACTCTCTGGATGTTGGTCTCTTCCTAAATAACAGCAATGCCAAGTAAAATTGATTTTGGTTTTACTCATTTTTGATCTGTGACACAAGAAAAACGTTAATTTGCATCACAGGCATGGGTGGATGAATACATTACAAATTTCATTTTATACAGATGCCATTGAACTAATTGTGCTCCAGATTTTATAGTAAACTAGGTCTCTGCTTCTGTGGGTATTAAAGTATCTTGTGGCTTAACATTAAGAAAAAGGAATATCCAAAAGGATAGTATCAGAAAAATGTCCTACCTTTGTTCCAACTCCACAACATTCTCCAGCAATGGGTAATTTTCAAAGGGCCAGATCTTTGAGAAAAGCGAGCAGAGGGAAAAAATAAAACTGCAAATATTTTTGTGAAATGAAACCTCTGTCCTGAAGAAATAAAAGGAGAGGAGAAAAAATGCTAAGCGTTCTCTAGGGAGTTGTTCTTCCTTGCAAGTAAGGTAAACTCTGTCTACTTTTAGAAGTTGACCGTCTCAATTTATTACAGTTAGAGAATGTACAAATCGTATTGGGGCTGTTGAGTGAATGTGCACAGTCTCTGCACAAACACTTACGGTCCAGGAAATTTACAATACCCAATGGAGCATCCACGGTATACTGTACATTGTGTGACAAAAAATACCAGTGGAAAAACAGTGCTTTACAGTGCATACAATTCATAAATGTTCTCCTGCACCTACATGCACTATTCTCTAAGGGTTCAGTCTTTTGCCAGGTCCCTGAAAATTGCTGCGTAACATCTGAAAGAGGTCTTTAACAGGGAACTAAACAGGCAGAAAGAGGCAATGAATTTTTTAAACTCACAGAGAAATAGCTTATGCAAATATGTGTATCTATATATAAACGGTTGGGGATATCATAACAATGACATATGCTCACATGCATTTTCATCAAGCTAACAAATTTTGACAAATATATTGATTCTTTAAGGATCTGGAAAACTATTATGATCCTTTCAGGATAAAAATGTCTAATTTTAAAAACTCAGTACTCAGAGGCAGCTCTATTGGGAAGAAGTTCTTTCATTTTTCCTCTGATTCCCCAACAGAAGGTGGTTTTAGTTTCATATTGCCCTGGCAAGTTTTTAATAAAACATCCAAAAGAACATATTTCTGATTAGGCAAAAAAAATGTAAATTTGAGGTATTTCACAAAAGTGAAAAAAACATTAAAAAAATTATCTATGATAACATCCTAAAAAACAAAGTAAGAAGAACACAGATAACAATGAGCTGAGTTACTTAGCATGTGAAATGCAACATAAGAGAATCTCCAGATAAAAAAAAAAGTGTTTGGCTTCTCAGGTTTTAATAGAAATTGCAACATTCTTCTGGATAGAATAAATTGCAAACAGCCCTGTTTTCAATGAAAAGCCTTCATAAGTACAATTCCCAAACAAAAAGGCTTTTTCCCTGGGTTTGCTTTCTAAAATTGCAGGAAATTATTACAACTTAACGTGTCTTCCTTGTATAGCAAAGAAATTCTATTGCAGCTCTTCCGTCTTGCTTACATGTGTACAGATAGTGCATCATTTTGTTGGCTGTGCTCTTTCTTGTTCATACTCTTTAAGTATTTAGTCCCTCTGAATAGTACTTTGTCATATACAAGAAAACCTCAAATAACAATAATCAACTGTAGCTTAAGAATCTAGCCAGTAGGGAAAAAAAGTATCGTAGTCTGTTTTTTTCTGGTTTTGTTTTTTAAATGAAAAAATGTAAATACCAGCAGAATACAGAAGGTGATCCAAGCAGCAGGTTCTGCTGGACTGTGTATTTCATATAGCCCGGTGGCTGTCTCCTGACCTACATTTCCCTGAGGGTTTTAAGCTCTGCATTATGAGGGTACACATTCAAAGGCTGGAGCTTTAACATTGTGGATTGTCACTGAGTAAAAGCACAAGCTGAGGCCCAGGAGATAAAAAGTTTCACTTGTCATATGATCAACTATCTGGACTGATGCTTTAATAGCTGTTTCCTCTGCTGAAGATAGAGAATTTTATTAACCTGAATCATACACATGCTGAGATTGTATATTGCTGCAGTCTATACAGGTAGGTATGGACAAATTACAGAATCTTCTGCAAGTTCTCTAGATTTCAGTCAAAGTGCATAGATATAAATGTTAATATTTAAAGACCCAATTCACTGTTGTAGAGTCTTTTGATCTTGTTGCTCTATTGATGATCATGGAGTAGGGGAACATTCGCATAACAGTGTATTTGGGCTCAAAGAGCAGAATTCTGTTGTTCTCAGTTATGAAAACAAGGGAAGAAAATACCTACTGAGATTTTTGTGAAATTAATCCATTTTCCTGAAGAAATAAAGGGAGAGGATGACTAGATACAAAAATGACTGCAAGAGAAATTTAGCTTTGCAGTGACAGATACAGCTACCACTGACTACCACTTTCAACATGACATCAAGATTTTTATCATTCTGCAAAACATTATTGAAAACTCTCTTAAGGTAACTGCTGTATTTTTTTTTTTCTTTAAAGAAACATAACATAACAAATAACTGTAACCCTCCAAGAATACCAGCCTTCACAGAATTATTAAATTCAAAGGTAAAAATAGCGGCTGTCTTGTGTTAAGGGCATTCTGATTATTTTAACAGCTAACGGTCAAACCCATGAGTTTTCAAAAGTGCAAACTTGTCACAGACATAAGAAAAGCCTCTTCTGACCACCATCTCTCAGATATTTTCTAGACCAAAGATTAACAGAAATTCCATTTCTGAATAGAAATAGATGATAATGATGAAAGTTGTAAATGCTAGAGAACTGGATATTGTGAATGCACTTTGTAAGTGTCCCATTGATATTTTACATATAGATGGTATCACAAAGAAAAGTTCCCAACAAAGGGCTGTGTTTAAACAGTACAATCAAACAGTCATGTGTCGAGCAAAACAGTGACGATGCTTTGCTTTTTAAGATAAATTTCTTGTTATGATTTGAGTTAAACTTGTATTAATTGCATGGGCAAATTTGAAGCTGTGTTTCTGAAGTCTCTGTATGTGTACAAGTTTTATGCAAGATGCTACTGGAAATGCATACTTAATTTTTTTATCTCCTTAGGTGAAATAAAAACATAATGCACAACAGGCCTCTACCTTAAAAGGACACCTTTCCCAGTTCCTTCCCCTACCTTCTGGTACCAAATCCAACTCAGGATAGTCCAAACACTGTCTTCTGCTGTTGGTGGTAAAGTCACTGCTCACTGCTCTCAGGGGGGTAATAAGAAAGCAGCAAGCATTTACTGCTGCATACTTATATCCAAAGTGTGACACTGCCACATAAGAGAGTTATGAAAAGTTCTCACCGTCCTATAAAGCTGTGTAAGTAGATAACTTATGCTGACATGCAGTCCTTAAATTATAAAACTAAATTTTCCACTTGTTATAAACACATATAGTATAGATCCCAATTAAAACATGTTCAAAACCATAAAATATCTACTTCATCATGAACCACGATTTTAATAAAAATTATTCAAAAGCATGTCTTGATGTAAGTTTCTTCTATTGAGATGAACGTGGCCATGGTCTCCCGCATGAGACCACTGCCCAGTACTCGATGAGTTTATCTTACTCTTAGACGCAAATACAAAAATACACAACAGTACACTTCCTTTATTTCAGGAAAAATCCTCTGGCTTTTGCTGTAACACTCCATCATGATCTGAATAGAGTTGATATAGTAATCTGGGAAAGTGCTGGAGTCATCACTTAAAGAATATTTTTAATATGTTAATACATTAAATTTTGATACATATTGGACTGATCACTTTTGGAACCAGAATATGAAGGCCATGAATCTAGTCTGAATAAATAGCATGACATGATTTTTTTTTTCTGCTGTTAGTTAAACATTGGAACAGATTCTTTAGGAAGATTATGCAGTCACCTTCCCTGAAAGGTTTTATAAACAGATAAAAAATATTGGTGAAGAATGCTTTACTTAACCCTGTATGTACCATATGTACCAACGATGGAGTTAATGCTTTTCAGCCATTACAGATGAGTAGTGATCTGTAAGAATTCAGAATGCTTTCCACGGCACTAGTGCAAAAAAACAACTGTAAAATAAAGCCAAGCCCTGGCACTTCCACACATGCACACAAACAAACAAAACCACAACACAGACACACACAAAAGGTCAGGCGAAAAGCTACAGATAAGTAGTAAAAAGTTTACTCTCATTTTCATCAGGCTGCAAAATGGAAACCATGAAACAATACTCAACGAAGAGTAAGGCTGATCTGGGGTTTTTTTTTTGAAAGGCTGGGTGGTTCTTTGATTCAAGAAATGTTCAAAACCACTTGGCTGGGTGACTCTAAAGGCCCTTTTCCTTCTGGGCCTATCTGCTATGAATTTCTGATAGTATTTTTTATGCACACTTTATTAGGAAGGGCATGAAATGATAGACTATCATCCAGGAAGCAATGATGCTCTTGGTATCATGTCTGTAAAAGTAAGCATGAAATTCAACTTTTTTTATGCCCCTTAAATTCTTACTTTCTCCTTTAAGCAATAACCGGCAACAACCTTGACACTACCCACTCAGTGCTATTCACCTAGAAATAGATCAAATTGCCAACATCTTTTTTCATGAATCCACTTTTTAAAAACATTCCTGAATGTATGAAGTATACATTCTGAAATAAAATGCAATATAAAAATAAAATGCAGTATCTGATTACTCATAGTTTGCAATATATGTTATACACCATGTCCTTGATATAAGCCTGTTCTATGGTGACAGATTACACTTTTCCCCTTCTTCTGAGGAACGTATGGAAATAGTACTGTTCGAAGAGACATCCCAGATGAAACAGAGACCCATTTCTTTGAGATTTGTGAGTTTGATTTACCTTCATTGTCCCTTAGAGTAAAGTTGGGATTCAAAGAAAGCCCTTCATCAAGGGAAAAATGGAATCTTGCCCCATTTGCAGAGTTATCTTTGTCAGTTGCAGTGATAGTCTGAATTACCTGAAATAAAAATTAACAGTGAATGTGTTGAAATTTGAAGTTGACCCAAATAGTGCCTGACCTCAGCAGGATGTTCAAACTTGGCTTATTTCAATATTCTACTTGACTGCTGCTAAATTCGACCAATGACTGGGCCATTACCCTGATTTCTCTAGCATGGAACACTTTCGCAACCACACTTCAGAGCCTGGTAGAAGCATCTAAAGCATCTATACTTTCTGACATTCTGGTATGGTCAGGACTTGGTACGGAGATTTTCACCATCTGTGTGGCATCCTGGTGGCTTTCACAATTACAGTTTCACCTACATATCTGTTTCTACAGAGCGACAATTCAGCCTGAACCAGGATGGTCTATGAGGAGCATCACCTGCTTGCCACCCTGATAATTGGATACGCTTCAGTATCGGTTAGCAAAAATAAACGTTTAACCAAAATGGAAGGTGTATAATACCAGCTCTCTGTTTAAAACTCCTGCTATGAATCAGTTTTAAATAGCTGCAGAACAGAAGAGGAAGAACAGCAGCCACTCCTGGGTTTAGTTTTGTTTGGTCAAAAGGAACAGAATTAGGTGTAGCAACCATGTATAGCAGAGGAATTTTGAAAGGTGGGACCTTTGCATTCAAAAGCCCTAGTGGTTTTTAAAATTTACTTTCTACTAAAACTGAGCTAAGCTTTTGGAATGTGTGACCAAGCAATAATTCTACCTCTGCTTTCATTTTCATGCTGGGTCTGGAAGCTCAAGTGCTATAGTAGAATTTCATAAAAAGTCGTTCTTGTGATATAGGCAGTGAAGCCCACACAGACTGCTGCACAGAGCTGATAGATATCCTGAGGGAAACGCAAAAGGCAGAGGGAAAGTGCTTTTTTCATGAGAATTTTTCTGTGCAGTGTTGAGCTGCAGTCTGTCTGGACTGAAACTTAAGCATAAACAGTGTGGGCTCAAGTTGTATGGTCTGTTTTAAAAGACAGCACACAGTTCTCTACCTCCATTCACACAAAAGAGGCAAAACAAATACATTTTAAAGCCAACAGAGTACAGTGCTTGTTCCATTGTCCTTATACAATACAGAACTTTATATTGACTATACACACCTGAGAGAATTAACAATACTGATGAATAATTGCAGAGAATATTTTAAAAACCTGTTGTAATACTTTTTTGCTGAACTGAAGCAGAATAAGATAAACCTGAAACATCTATAATCATGTAGTTTATCAGTCATGGCAATATGGGTGAAGGAGTTCGGCAAAAGCTACTTGTTCTCTAATGGATTTTGGAAAGGTGTTATAATTTGTTATTAAAACAACTGACATATAAAACAGAAATATAAGATTACCTTAGCTATAGATTACTTAATAATGTTGAAATGCTATGAGGCAAAGTAACATTAAAAAAAAAAAAAAAAAAGTTGATGGAAGAATATTTTCAAAAGATTGTTTCTATAATTACTCAAATACTAAAAGTACTGTAAAATACTGCACATAACTGCAAAAAATTCAGTTAAGACATTTAAAAATATACTAATGTATTAAGTATTGTTTACAAATCCACAGTGCTGTTTATCAAATATAACATTGTGCCATGCATCTTCAGCTTTTATTTGACAGCCTAGTAGATAAAACTTCTGTCCTGTTGCTGTCTTGTTGCCCTCTTACATAAAACTTTCACAGAATCTTGCTTCAAGAACATGCCATTTTGCAACAAAAATACCTTTGATCAAGGCCTCAGTGCCACAAGACTGGTTTGAGATTTATTTGGTTTTAAAACTAATTTTAAATCTTAACAAAACATACTGTCTACATCCCCTGAATTCATCAATGTATGTAAAAAGTATAGCACCAGATGGTACAGAAATCATAGTTTTCCATGTGGAAAATAGACACTGTATGTGTAATAGCACAGGTCAAAATATTTTTGACAGATACATCTTTATACAAAGTTCACACTCCTTCAGAAACGGCTCTTGCTTTCTAAGGAAAAGATTTCTAAAAGACATTCATTCAGAGGTGAGGAACAAGTGTGTCCTCTTGACACCCAAATGTACTGTTAACACCTTTCTAACTAATAGGTTAACTAATTAATGGTCTATCAGCAGACATTAACATGCACCTTACCAAAGCTGTTTAAAATAAAAATTTAAACATAGCACCTCAGCTGCTGTAAAGCTCAGTCCACAGCAGTGCAGCAATGAAACTAAAGGATTACGCTATTATTTAAAGGGAAGAGTTAGTAAGAAAAGAGAGAATTTCAAGAACAGAGGAGAGCTAATTGAAGCCGATAGACAGCAGGTGCTAAATTCTACTCAGATCCTTTTCAGAAGTGAATCAATAAACAAGTAAATATACACACAAAAAGCTTATAGCAGAGGCATTCCCTGCCAGCTAACATTGATTTCCTTTGACTATCAGAAATAACAGCATCCAGAGTGAGGTAGCTCATGTTGGAAGCGCAATATTTATACACCCTGATTCTACAAAAGTTGTTTGTGTTTGTGTGTGTGTGTGTGCATGTGTGTACAGTGTGTACACATATACACACCTGTGTGTTAATTTACAGTGATGGATAGTGTCAGGAAAATGACATTTCACCGCTATCACAACTTCTTCTATTACTCCTCTGAAAAACACCCAGAAAAAATGTTATCTTTGGAGAGATATAGTGACTATGGCTAACAGTTATAGTTAGATTTTAATCTAACCTATTTTAATACGTTTATACTCTGCCAGGACAAACACTGAAACATTCAGAAAACTGTCAATGATTCACTCCTTCACTTTCCAGAACAAAGCATTTAAAGAAAAGGAAAATTTAATTTACAAGTTCATTTTGTGGAAGATGGCAGAATTTTCTTTTCCTACATTGGCTAAATTTCACAATCATTCACAAAATCAGTACATTTCTAAGTCAAGAGTTCTCCATGTCTGAATGCCATCTAAGATCAAATCACAGCTGCTTTATCTACTTTAATATACAGTATCTACCAGGCAATCACCTGGAAGCTGCTGGAGACACTTAGTGTATCTTCTCAACAAGTTGACTGCTACGGGACTAAAGCTGTCACTGCAGTGTGGAAATTACCATCTTCTCACAAGCATTTTCTGTTCGACATTCCTTAGAGGGGTTCCTTTAAGCACTTAGTTCCTTAAGTTTTATTGTTTTTTGTTGGGTTTTCTTGGGTTTTTTAAAGTAAATAAACTGAGCTGCGGAGGTAAAAAGAAGCAGGAGATAGAGGCTGTGCAATTAAATGATACTGTAATTTCTTTCCATAGAAGCCTCTTCTGAAAACAAACAAGCAAACACAAAAAGGCTTCCAATGAGGAAGTATTGGTTAGTTTATCTTGCATACAATTAATTCAAAACAGATGTGCTGAGGAATGAAGTACGTACTCCTGCAAGTCATGCAGGGCTAGATCCCAGTCTCAAAGCACTAGTCAAGCAAAAGTGCCTGGCAGTATCTGACAGAACTTGTTCTTTAGTGATAAATCTTATGAATCATTCTCACAAGATGACAGATAACTCAGGCTAAATACTGCCTTTTCAGTGATTCAAAACCATCCAGCTGGGCATGCTTTTTAGAATATGGAACACTTGTCTTGTTCTGTAATCCTTGTTTATTTGTCCCTCCTTAATATTTGTTGAACATTGTAATTTTCTTTTTTAAACTAGATAGTAAGATCTTCTGAGTAAGTGCCATGTACTTTTGTGTTTTGTTTTTAGTTTTGCTTTTTTGTACAGTGCAATGGTACCACAATCTTTTCTGAAGCCTTGTTGTGCAATGCAAATAAAAATTAGTGTATTTCATGTATGTAAGGGAGTCCTGTTAGTTTAAGAATACAACAGCATGCTGATCCAGCCTTCCATATTAAACTGCTGCTTGTAGAGTCCTTCATGCTAGTGGTAATCTTGGCTGTTAAACTGCAATGCTAGAGGCCAGGAGTCATTCACTTGCAACAGTAGCTCAGAGAGAAATACAACACTGACCCAAATCAGGAGCAAATGCTTTTACAGTAAAATTTTTTTATCCTTTAAATATCTCACTCAAATTCCATTTGGAGAGCTATTACTGGAGAGTTAAAACTTTTCTAATAAGAAACATTAGCTACTCACCAACAGCAACAGCCCCATCAAACAGAGAATTTCTGTGCTAGCTCCACTGCATGCTTTAGCTTATTATTAATTATAACATTTTAACAATGATTGTTAAATCATGTAATTTTAAAAATATCAGATTATGTTGAAAGCAATTGCAAATCGCAATAAATGCTTAAGAGATGTTATTTTTTTTAATTAGTCCTTTAAAAGTTTTAATTCTTCTGTATTTGGCTTGATTTGAGGTGTTCAGAACATTATTTTTAGTTTAATAAGCATGTTAATTAGAGATATTCAGTTGATAGACAGACCTACTTAGATTTTCAAAAGCTTTGAGTAAGGTGTCTCACTAAGAGCACTGAGGAAAACTATGCAGTCATGAGATAGGAGGGAAGGTCCCAGCACAGGTAATTGCTCAAAAGACAGAAAACAGGGTCTCTCCTGTAAATGGTCTGTTCCACCCGAAGAGGAAGTCACAGAGATTTCCTGTTCCACACAGATTTATGCTAGGCCACTTGCTGGTCAGTGTAACAATTAACAGCTTATAAAGACTGTGAATAATCAGGCCACCAAATTGACTTATGATACTGAGTTGTTCAAGGAAGAAAAGAGGAAGAGCTGGCACTAAAGACCTTCCAATACTCAGTAGCCAGGCAATAAAAACCCAGGTGAAATTCAAAATACATAGACATAAAGTCTTAACTTCACATACATGACGATGATCATGAGCCGACCATTACTTCTAATGATACTGGCGTTATGGCAGGCAGTTTTTTTGCGTTCAGTGCTTACTAGTGGTTAAAAAGCAAAGCCACTGTTAGAAATTGCTAGGAAAGGAATAGAGAACAAAGCAGAGATCCTCATATACTGTGAAGCATGAACTATGATAAGAATTATAAACCACGGCATACCTGCATCCTGAATCATGATTCCCCATCTCAAGGTGAATAGAGAGGAGTTGGAGAAAGTTTAGAGGAGAGGAAGATAAATGATCAAAAGTCTAAAAGGGCTTTTTATCACAGCTTGTCCAAGTTAAGTAGGACTTTTCAGTCTGGACAAGAGATGGCTGAGGAGCAATGTGCTAGAGATTTATGAATGGCACAGAGATAATAAATGGGGATCAACTGCTCCCTATCTCTCTCTCTCCCTCCCCCCAGCCCCAACACAAGAACTGGAAAATATTGATTGAAGACAGCATGGGAAGATTAAAAAAAAGTGGAAAAAAAGAAAGAAGATGCTAGGTCTTTCTGAAACATGGAATTAAACTGCAAAATTCCTTGATGCATGAGGTAGTATACATCAAAAGTTTATGTTTATTAGGAAAAGTTAGACAGATTCATATGCGATGGTTATTAAAGGATTATTAAAACCAGAAACCATGTTTGGATAGGAAATAATCTGTGCAAGTACTTGGGGTAAGTATCAAACACGCTTGCCATGTTCTTATACTCTCAGGTGTCAGCTTTTGGCCACTGTTAGAGAAGATAATTTTGGTCAGCCTGCAGTCCAACAAAGAACAGCATTTATATAGTCTCAACACTAAAACCAGAAATATGCCACTACGCATTTATGTACACTGCTTTTACATATTTGCTGAGAAAACTTTACTACTAGTAATATATTCCTCATGGAAGATATGAGCTCACAACTGCACCTTACAACCTAACAACGCAAAACCAGCACAGAATGCTGGGTAAAAGCTCAATCTATGAACATAGATTTATTTATTTATTTTTTTTTGCTAAAGCAAAAGCACTTGGTAAAATTGTCAAACCATGGACTGCAATGAAGTTTATTGATCACAGGAGCAGTCGCTGGAATGTGATTCAGCTATTCAGTCTCAGTTCTGACCCTCCCCATCTTAACAGTTGTGAAAAACCTATTCAACATCTTTTCCATAATGACACTGTACAGACAACGGCAATCACCAAGTAGAGCGAGGATGGCAGCTATGTTAACCAGACATTGTAGTGAGTGTGTTTGAAACCTTGCTACCATGCGGCACTTAGATGAGAGATGTTAAATCTGCTTCATACATTTTCTTCATAATAGTGGTTTGTCAAACTCCATCACTTATCTGACAAAATTAAAGTTTTGCCTGTCTACTGAAGATAGTTTAGATATTTTTTTGCAGCAACAAGAGAGATATATTGAAGAAATTTCCAAATCTTCTTCCTTCAGCCTAATTCAATTAAAAAGTTGAATAAAACATGAAATACAAAAATGAGATCAGAAGGAATTATGACATGTGTTCCCTGAATCAAACTTCTTTCATATGTGGCATTAACAAATGAAGTAATAATTGTTTCTCACTGGGAGAACGATAGGTGTGAAAGTTACCTGACCAGGCTTTGCATTCTCACAGACCACTACATCATACTCTCTGGCAAGTTCTGGAGGGTTGTCATTGACGTCCAGGATTCTAACACCAACTGGAACATGGCTCACTAGCCCAGGATTGTCTGCAAAATACACAGGGGGTATTAAGCCTTTTGAAACACTCACTATTCCACAACATCCTCAATTTAAACACGGTTTCTTAGCACAATAACTGTGTAAGAATTAGACACACCTGCCAAAATTTAGGTAGCAAGATGCTAATAGTGGTTGTTCGCTGTGGTTCATTAACCATATCCAAAAATAAATAAAAAGATGGTGGAAAGTATGGAATGAGTCTTGAAGTCACTGTTATATCAATATAAATGCAAGTTACTCTGGAACTGAGGTAGGAGAAAGTGGTTGGAGTTATTGCATACTGTCACACTGTGTGCTAAGAAACGGTCAATTTCTTTGTTATGAATGTGAAAGTGTCATCACAATATTGAATAAAATCTGATACGGAAAATAGTAAAAGCTTTTTATCAGTCCCTTAAAGAGTTTTGGGAATAAAATACCAAAATAATAAGAAAATATGAATGCATAGGCACATATAAACCTTTCCCAAGCTTGAGTTCCACTTCCTTAGAAGTTATTATGCTGTTACACAAAGCAGTTAATGAGTCTTGCTTTAGCAGTGACATGCCAGTAAGAAAACAATGTTGAAGTAACAGTGTCTTAAGCTATGATCTATACTTTCATGAGAGCTCACCCTCAAAAAGCACAAGAAATAGAATCCTTTCAATGAGAATACACTTTGCATGATAAAATGGGGAAAAAAAAAACATTTTATTTTATTTTTTTAATCCGTAACTCCCTTGTTCTTATTACTAAGAAAATTTATTTTTGTTGAAAGAATTATATATTCAAACTTTTTTATAATCAGCTAACATACACCTTCTGAAGTCTGTAGAAGAATGAATCGGTTATATGACAAACTTAATTTTACTTTCACCAATTAAATGAAACTACCAGTAGAAGATGGCAAAGTCACTCCTTGAAATGCAACAAGATAACAAGATGGAGCAATGGGGTTACATTCCTTACAGACTGACATTTTAAAACTGCGTGTCCCTGTGTGTGCTCATTCAAAGAAAAAAATTTCCCTTGGTTATTTTGCTCTTAATTAATCCACATCATGTTTCTGTCAAAAAGGGTCATCTGTAAAATGCCTCAGATTTGTCACACCTTTAATGGCCTCTGCTTAGAATTCTGAAAAACTCATGTTTGTCTTCAAAGTCACCAGTAATGCAGCCTCCCACTGAAAGAATATTTGAGAATGTTGAAGTTTCTTTTGACAAAGTGAGAGATTTATCCTTCTCGATTTTCATCAGGTATACTAGTCAAAGAGCCTGGGGTTTAGAAGTTCTCTTCAGATTTTTCACATTCTCTTTTTAACTAATATGTCTAAGTTCATCTCATGCTTTTAATTCATTTCTGGAACTTAGTCAATTATTCTCATAAAATGGGAACAGAAAGATTAAAAAACCCAATAGAAAAGGGAGACTTAAGGTAGATAATAAAGGAACCTCTATTCCCAATTAACATTAGCATTAGAAGTTAGAAGAACACACTCAGAAAACATTTATAGACTTCAAAATTCATTCTCTTGATGAATTTTTCCTTGACCATTGATATTTTCCATTTTACTCCAAAACACGAATATCTTTATAACTACTGAACTAAGGGACTACAGTAGGCTTTCTTAATTGTGTTCATGCAAGACTGAGGCTTTCCATTGCTATCCAGAAAACATTTTTAGTGGAAAACTTTGAGGAATGTTAAAATGCTAAGAATATATAAAGTGAAGGTGAGGAAGAATGACAGCTGGCGGTTCACTAAGCAGTTGGGAGAAAGGAACCATTCCTCTACCTTTACTTTTATTACTGAAGAAAGCAATCTCCTCTGCACGAGACCCTTTGCAGTATGAGCAAACATAAAAAGATGTTTGGTCCTCCCCTGGATGTAGCTCATGAGATTGTGCAGACCAGCACAAGCAGTCGAGATTGAATATTTTTACTGCTCACTGGAACACAGCTCACAAACTCATGTAGGTAACCTCCTCTGTCAATGTTACCAGACAATCCAATTCCAAAACTCCTCTACTTACAATTACTGAACATGATACCTAGCAATAGTTGATCTAGAGATGACCTGTGGTTCAAAGGAGCTTTGTTCTCAAGGCTCTGTTCGGGAGGCTCTCACATAGTTTGTGAGGTACATGACCTAGGAAGTGGTATAAATTAAAGAAAGGACACAAAGCAGATAAAGAGAGAGCACACAAAAGCATAAAAAGGAGACAGAAGGCAGAGATCACAGTAAAGGGTTAAGGATGAATAAATCCATTTGGGCATAGCTTCATAAACTATAGTGAAGGAACTGAAGATTTTAATACTTGAGAAGACCCAAAGAAACTTTTGCCAGGAAAAAAAAAAAAAAAAAAAAAAAAAAAAAAAAAGTTGTGATTATCAGATAATTACAGGATCACTGAAAAATCTTAGTTGAAAGGGGCTTCTGGAGGTCACTGGTCCAGTCTCCTCTCAAAGAAGGGCCACCTTCAAAGCTGTAAGGGAGCATAATACATCTGAGAGGAAGGGAGCAGAACAACAGGAAGAGCACAGGGCAGAGGGTACCTGAGAGAACTGTTCTATAGGTCCAGCATGTTTGGAATAGCTACTGGGGAAGGAAAAGCAAATGCTTTAGTCCAATGTGTGGCAAAAAAATGGTACATGTTTCAGTACAGTGTATCAGACCTCTGCCCCACCTTGAATGTGCCCTCTTGTATGCCTGTCACTACCACCCAATGCATTCTTGCTCTCTAGTCTGTTAAATTTGCATTAATTTCACAGAGAATTTATGGGATTCAGAGAATTTACCTTCATGTGTTCTGCAGCTGCTTTGCAGTACAAAGAATTCATAAATACTTTTCCAGTTCAAAAGAGTTCTTAGTGCATTACTAACTGGAAGCAGTTACCTTAGGATCATTGACATTTACAGGCAAATCTCCATATGGACAGCCTACTTACTACAAAATGCTAACAGAGAAGGTATTAACACCACTTGCCAAAACAGTCTTGAAGTTTGTCAAATTGCGTAAACTACATGGATTCACATGCAAGACAATAGCATGGTTTATAATGGGGGGAGAGAATGAGAATGAATTAAGAAGGGCTTTATAAATTGGGGTTTTTTAGGCTCGGTTTTCTTGTTTTATTATAAAATAAATATAAGTTCCAATCTTTTTCGGGTGTACAACTGACTTGCAGTCTCCAAACCACTCAAATACCTGGTCCTTTTAGTAGTACGTTTTTGTTAATTAGGCAAATTTCTTGCAGCGGTTTGGCAGATTTCCAGTTTTAAGATAACCAGTGCTGACATGCAGTTCAGGCCTGTGCATTATAAAACAGCCAGATACGTTCTGTGTCCCAGCAGCATTGTGCCTCAAAAGTAGGTTTTTCAGAGTGAATGCTCACTGTTTTAAGGGGCAACTGAAGCAGAAATATTGCTCCAATTCAGCTACACTAGGGACTTGCTTTCTTATGCTTGAGATTTTTCCCAGAATAAATTGTTCTTTTGCAAGTATACTAAATATCTGTAAAGTGAATCAATTTCACTATCAACCCCTCCACCAGCAAGTTCTCTGCAAACTTACAGAAGTCCCTATCAACAGGCAGCCTAAGGTCTTGAATCTACTCTTCCATTAATTTCTGTGAGCAAACTTTTAAAACCCCTATTTAAGAAGAAAGCTTTTTAATAGCAACTGTTGTCTGAGAATTCCTTTTTGTATTAACAAAATTCCCATGGGCTTTATGAAAAAAAATTGACATAAATTCTAAGTGACATTCAGAATAACATTCCTGACATCAACACTTTTGTGGTTTTGGTTTTTTGCTTTTTGTTTGTTTGTTGGGTTGGGTTTTTTGTTTGTATGTTTGGTTGGTTGGTTTTTAAGTTAGAATGGAATAGTTAAACTATTATGAAAACTGAGTTAATAATTTAACCCAGAGACAGCTTGAATTACTTTTAGAGAGAAGGATTTTAGAAAAAAAAAAAAAAGAGTCATTTTACATGGTTTTGTGACCTAGAACAAAATGTTCACCTAGTGTAGGATTACAACGAATGTCTGTGCTTTTGCATCATCAATATTAAACATTGATCTTAATTAATACAATAACAACTTTTTTTTTTCTTATTTTGACATCTTTTTGAGACCTAATAAGGCAAGGCAATACTTAGGAAGTTAAGTCATCTATCTATTCCAGTATTTTTAAAAAGAGAAGCAGAAGCACTCATCACGCTTCTCTAATAATGACTAGTTTTGACACATTAGAAGACTAAACATAGGTCTAGGAAGAATAAAATATACTACATAAACAGAACTAAAATGAGGAAAGAATTTCTAGTATGTAAATGAGAGCAGTAATATTCAGAAAATACTAAGTTTAATTCAGAATGGTGTATATGCAATAAACTGGCAAGGAGAAGATTATGCAGACTCTAGTAATAACTGTAATGTTCTATTCTGCTTTATTAAGGTAGTGGGTACTTTTAAATATTGTTACCTGAAGTTGGCTAGAAATTGTTTCATTTTTTCTTACAGTAAAAATCTGACTTCTCACTGATGAACACAGACCTGAAGGTACTGATCACTTCTCTTGAATCATGCTAGCAGTGGTAGCAGCAGTAGCAACAGGAGCAATAGTAAGAATAATAGCACTGCAGCAAACAGATCTAGCACTCTCAAGCTGGCAACTCCCTCTGCCTTAATGCAAGCAAAATTCTGCAGCTCATAGACAACACTGGTGCTCAACTCCTGAGTAGATCAAGGCACCACAAAATATACTAATTCTGTGGCCAGAAATATCTGTTTTGAGATTCTGGTACTGACTGACAAAGCCCAGAACAGGGAAATGTTACATGATCCCAAAGACTGTCTCTTCTTTGGGGACCCACCTTGATTGCCAGGAGGAGCTATACCCTACACCATCTTCAGATGACAACGTAGGATTATCTTCATCATACCCTTCCTCTAAGATATAGAAGATAAGAAAATCCATCATGCCTAGAAGCCAATGACTAAATAAAAATAAACAGGAAAATAAACATTGAACCTGGAATTAGAAGCATCACTTCTTGAGCAGGATGGAGAACTAGCTGTGTTTTGACAACTGGGATTTTTTGAGACAGTTTTAGCGATAAAGCAATAGTTTTTCCTTATTGCATTGGTACGTACGTTTACAAGAACAGCAGATTCTGCTAAAAATCATATTATTCTACCTTTATGGTCCATTAGAAGGCAATTTGCAAAAGCTGAAAATAAACTGCATTATTGGAAAGTTTGGACAGGGTACAAGTACTGTGTCTAGCTCTCACCATTAAAAAGATACCAGATATTCAGTTTGTCATTACTCCATGATCAAAACAGTCTTAAAACTCAGACCCTGTAGTTTTTAAGGTCTTTTCTAATCTGGCCCACTTTTAGAGAACTACTTTTGTGGAAGATTCTGTTTCTTGGAAGAATAAAGTAGTTATTTCCAACACCAAAACTTTCTGAAACTGAGCTAGCAGAGAGAGTGCAAGTGAGGTCAAAGATGAAGAACGAGTGTGATTTTTTTCTTGGTGGGGACTGGGTTTAAGGTAACACTTTTATGTCTGTTTCTGTAATGTACCTACAGAGATAATCATAAATGTAGAAAGCAATACATATGACAGAATTTCCCTGTACTGATGTTAAAAAAAAAAAGAGGGGATTTCATTTTTCAAGTGTACTCTGAATTGTTTAAAAAACAAACAAACTAGTTTTGAGAAAAAATTATAGACAGAAAATCAGCATAAGGAAATTTTATATTAATTGTAAGAAAAAAATCACTTCAAGGAAAAACTAAGACACAAAGATAGAAACAAACTCAATGGTATTAAACAATCATCCTGGTGTCCACCAGATACAGAGGGTTACGAGACTGTAACACTATAACAGCATTTTGTTGATTTAGATTACTTTCTTTTAGATCTTGAAAAGGGTTCCTTTTTCTGAAAATTATTTGACACGAGGCATTAAAGTTACTCTTGATTATGGGAAAAAAAAAATTAAATGAGAAAATAAAATTGTTGTTCTTTTCTAATTCTTTCAATGCTGTACACCACCAGGTAGTACTACTCCATAGACTTATTTCCTTCAGGCAATGTGTATGTTGGTTTTGTACATTTTAAAATCAACAGAAATAAATTATGCATTTTTGTCTTTTGATTATTATTACTTTTTTAAAATAAATCACTGTGCCTCTTAATGGCATGAACAGGTTTATTGTTTACTTTACAACTCCACTCTTATCTTCAGTTCTCATTCTCCATGACAGTCATGTAGTGCTATCGAAAGTAACATATATTTTAATCTCCAACCAAAATCTTAGGAATGTCTTTTCTCCTGCAATGGAACCATAAAACATGAACAAGAACTGACAAAGTCTTCTCATAATTAGCTCTTCACTAATGGCAGTATGAGGTGGCAATATCCCTGTGCATCTAAATTAAAGATATAACTGCACCTCACTATAATTATATACTTAATCTGTTGGTTTTTTTTTTAAAATGTAATAATAGAGCTTTCATTATTTATTCAAAATATCAGGAGATTTTATATGTCACTGCTGAAAATTATTATTTCTCTGTGCATCTTGTTTTTCTCTGAGTTATATAACTATATCTCTCTGTTACTGTTTCTGTTCCTAACAAAACTTACTGATGAAAAAAATGCTTATCATATAATTAGAACATGGAATTTTTAAAGTTTTTACCCTAATTCTTGAAAACTACATCAAACTATTATTCTTATAATCTGTCCTGCCTTTTCACATATTTAAATTCTGAATAGGGCTTATTTGCCCTCTGTGAAAATACCTCTGAAAGTTAATTCTTTGTCTATTTTTTGTAATGACTGTATTTTCCTGGGATATTTTCAAGACCACGTTACTGGGTATTGCATATTTTGTCAATGAAGGGTTGCTTTAATTCAACACTTTCGTATCTTCTCCCCTGCTGAAGCTAGTATGAGGAATATGCATGGCAAAGCAAATAAAGAAGACATATAAACAATGACAAATATCTTTGGGTTTTATTCCAATATCTGATTGAGTCTGACAGCCTTAGAGTTTTGGAGTTTTTTTCTGTAAAATCAATTGCATAATGATGTCTCTTAAGTGTTTTGATTTCTAATACATGGTGGTATCAAGGCTCTGTACATGTGGTATCCTTCCATATGGTCATTTTTTAGTGTCTCTTGCTATAATTTCTTTAAGTTTAGGAGGCCTGACAGAATCTGGCATGAACCCTATTATTTCAGTTTTCCTGTTCTCCACAGCCTCTCCATGGCTTTACAGATTAGGAATGCTTTAGGGACCCTTCAAAGACAAGTTTGTGCATTCATTGTATTCAAGTTGGTCCTTTAGGTAAATAGTGGGAAATTATCTGTTTTTTTCATTCTCAGCCATCGCAGAACATTTTGAACACACACAGGAACATCACAACTTCACCCAAACAGAACAATGTGCTAGTAAACCCACAAATCTATTTTACACACTGGTATACTTACCACTTGCATAAGAGTAGTATGTCAAAAATTCCCACTAGAAACTATCTTCTAAATGTCTGAATATGAACTTTTAGATCTGCCCTGAAATATAAGCACTTCCCTTGCTTTCAAAAAATCATGTTTCTTAATATAACCACAGATGTTCTTATTATCCACCTAAATGTCCAGTACTTTATGAATCCCAGTAATCTCTTGATGTTAACATCATCTGAACACCGTATCTAGAAATGGTTTGCTGTGTCTACTGAGCAGATATTGAACACAGTCGGTTCAGATGGTAGAAGAAATACCTAAAAGGAGTTTCCTGACACAGTCCTCCTTGCTATATTTCTAACTAGAAATTTCTAGTTAAAGCTATAATCCTCACTTTGATTCTCAAACCAAGCCATTCTCCGATTCCTTCAATTGCCAGTGTTTATCCCACCCCGCAGCTTTCATTCCTTCTTATTGAGCCCAAAGACTTCAAGGATACTATTTTTCCTATTTGCAGCACTGCTTTGAAAACTTTGAAGTACATGTTTATTTTTCTAACTGAAATTGGCTTTCGAACAGGCAGAAGCCCATCCATTTTTTAGTGCCACCTTTCTCTTACAGGGGCTGTGATTTGAGATTTTGCTATTATTGTTACTTTTGCCTCTGTTATCAGCACTACTACATGCTAGAGAGAAACCTTAATTGAATCACACACACTTACTTTTACAGTCACCTATTTTCTTTGAGAATACATCACAATTCGTGAGAAGTAGTTGTCCTTTTTCTTCCCCACATTCCACACATAGCTCCCAATATCACAAAAATCACAGAATCCTTGAGGTTGGCAGGCACCTCCATAGATGAGCAAGTCCAATTCCCCTGGTCAAACTGGGTCAGCTAGTGTACATTGCTCTGGGCCATGTCCAGTTGGGTTTTCAGTATCTCCAAGAACAGAGACTCTATAACCTCTCTAGGTGACCTGTCCCAATTTTTGACTAATCCCACGGTAATAACATTTTCTTATGCTTAAATGGAATCTGCTCTATTTCAATTAATGCACATTGCCTCCTGTCATCTCACTGGGTAATACTCAGATGAGTCTTCTCATCTTTACTAATCTTCTTTACTAACCCCTATCAGGTACTTAAACATATGATAAACTCCTTCTGGGCCTTCTCATCTCCAAACTGAACAGTCCCAACTCTTTCAGCCTCTCCTCATATGACAGATGCTCCAGTTCTTAATGATTTCATGCCCCTTCACTGGACTTAGTCCAGTTGCTCCATGCCCTTCTCGTACTGGGGTACCAAATCTGGACCCAGCATTCATGTGTGGTCTCACCAGTGCTGCTGAAGGATCACCTCCCTCACCCTGTTGGCAATACCCTTCCTCACACAGTGCAGGACACCGTGAGCCACCTTTGCCACAAGGGCACATAGCTGGTTCATGTCCAGCTTGCATCCACCAGGACCTCCATCCGAGTACTTTTTTTTTGAAAAAGCTGCTCTCCAGTCAGTTGGCGCTGCATGTGTCCTGGGGCATGGGACCATTCCTCTCCAGGTGCTGAACTTTGCATTTCCTATTACTGAACTTCAAAGGGTTCCTGTTCACCCATTTCTCCAGCCTGCTGAGATCCCTCTGGATGGCAGCATGACCCTCTGGTGTATCAGCCATTACTTTCACTTTGTGTCATTCGCAAACTGCGTAGTGATTGGCCTCCAGCTGCGCTTTGGTCTGCTGATCAAACCCTTTGAGCCTGCCATTTCAGACAGTTTTCAATCCTCTTCACTATCCATTTATCTAGCCCATACTTCCATGTGTCTTGTTCCTGCATGAGTATCTCTCACTCTTCCTTCATTTTTAGCAGCCGGGGAGGTTATTTGGGAATCTGAATCACTTCCTATCATTGTGTGCTATCATTACAAAGTATTCTAATTGACAGACCCTACACCAGCCCTTAAAATAGCTCAGCCATAACTTCTTCCACTCCCAAAGGAAACAACCAGTTACCATGACTGTATTCCTTTCCTCTAAATCAGTCTTTGTTCTGTTATAGAACTTTGTGCACTGGCGCTGTACTTTCCCATTTCCATTACACTTGTCCAAAAACCTGGTCAAAAGCCTTTAATAGTGTTAAATTCTATCTCCTTCCTCTTCTAAAAACTCTCTCATAAACTTTTTGAAAGATGTCTAACAAGCTAATGAAGTGTGAATAATTCCATGTGAAACTGTATTTTACAATCTTATCACCATCAATTTGTAGTTCTTCCCCCTGCCCCAACCATGGTCTGTAGATCCTTCAGTATAACATATAATATTATTTTATCACTTTTCTTATTCCCTAATGCCACAAGGAGTTTTCAGGAAGTACTAGTACTGAAACAATCAAAGCAGTAGCTTCAGTGCTGTGCCCTGGACACCAAAATCCTATTCTTCCTCATTGTATACTACTGTTAAAGAAAAGTGCATGTTAAAAAAAAAAAAGGATTGCCTGACCTGTTCTCATGGCAATGAACTCTGGTGTGCTTTAGGAAGTAGCTGCATAATCAGAAAAAATCACTCATCATTACATCAACATTACTCTCACGGAGGGGACTGGTAGAACTTCCACTGATTGCAGAGGGGACATTTGATCAGTGCAGAGTATATATCACATACGGAGACTAAAAATGAAAGTAAATGTCTTATGAAAGGTTCAGAAACAATAAGGCTGAAGCATGAGGATATTGTACATTCGAGGGTAGAAACAGAATGTTCACTCAAATTTTTTTTGCACAAAGTAAACACAGCTACAAAGACCTGCCCAAAGGATGATCTCTAGGAACAACTGTGTCAGCGAAGCAGGCATGAAGTCAACAGAGGAAAACACTTCAAGAAACTAACTATAACCATAATAATATTTGAGCAGAGCACCTCTTTCTGTTGACACAGTACAGTCTTTCTGGGCTGTGCAGATTCTGCTATATTCCTGGCTTAAGCAAATGGTGCCAGAAGCTACAAATACCTTCTACCATGTCACATGAACCTGAACACTGCCACGCTCACAGCTAAATAATAATCTGGTTATAGCCTTCCACCTAGTTGTCAGCTTTAGTCTTAGTTGTGGAATTCCTTGTGCACGGACCTGAAAGTGAATGCCATCAAAGGCTGTAGATACGGGATAGGTAGCATCTAACATAAGAGTTCTGGCCTTGCTCTATACAGAACACATGCTCCATTTCCCATTGCAGAACCAATTACTGATTTTACAGTGATTTTAGAAGAGTACAGCAGTGTTGCAATTTTCAAATTACTATAGGCAAGAAAATGGCCAGAGAAGTAGACAAAAGGACAGGCTGCCCATGATTTAGGCTGCCTGTCAGTCTGCCTGCCATCCATCTCTTCTTCGCTGCTGCCTCTTCCTTTTATTCATAACCGACATTATAGATTTACTTATCTTTCCAACCCCAACTTTAAAAGTAAGAAAGGCAAAGTGAGGGAGAAAAAAAAAATATCTCTGTTTTCCTGTAAAAAACTGCACCTGGAATGGAGAATTCTAAGCAGGCTGTCTTAAAAATAAAAGGAATTTCATCCTCATTATTCATTCCATTCTCTTTTAGTTATAAACATAATCCTTCTCCCCTTTCCATTCTATTCTTTCAGCATGGTATGTACTACCACTCATTTGATTATGTGAAATAAACAATGTGTAGAAATCTACACTGAAGTTTAATGCTCTTGAAATTTATTTCTGCAAAATATTTCCAATTGGATGGCTTCCAAAAAAGACTAGTGACTACTCCTTTTTTCAGTATCTCCCAATGCGGCTTTTAAATCTTAATGCAAATTAACACTTACTAAGCACCTGCTTATGCTAAGGCTTCAATTATATTTTATTTCATCCTGCACTGAAATAACACGGCATATACAAAGACACTTAAGCACACTGAAGTGTCAGTGGTTACCTTTTTTAAAGCACTAACCATAAGACTCAAGATTTTACTATTTACAATAGAAAATTACTTAGTTCAAAATATCAAGTTAGTTGTGAAATCAGGCAAACTAATAAGAAACAATCTGTTGTCCTTATAAAATATATACATGATGTAAATTCTGTAACATGTGTTAGTGATGTAGCAGCAGAACAGATTCCATTTTAACCTGGAGATGAAACAGAGGTGAAACCCGGAGGTAAAAGCAGAGGGCACTCAATAATGTCAGTGGCACCTCGTACAGGTAAAACCTGTATTATGTCATCTGGCAATGACAGAATACACACACACACAAAAAAAGATAAAAAAGAAAACACAAAGGAATATATATAAAGATTCACAGTTTTGATCAAAATCACTGCCACTGAAAGAGTGTCGTGAAGAGTACTTAGCAGAACTAGTTCTATTGATCCAGGTTGGGGTTTTTTTTCATTTCCTTTGTTGAGTTTAACTTTGAAACTTTAAAAAGTGCCAAAAAAAAAGACCCTGTAATAAAAAGGTAACTGAAATGTTCTTTAAATTGTCCTTGCCTCATGCAAAAATATTTAACTGGGACTACTCAGTCAGACATTCTTGACTGCTCTTGACTTGGCTTATCCGAGGCAACGGAAATTCATCAGATTTTGAGGCATTTCAAATGCACAGGCAAGTATTTATTGTATCTTTATTTGGCAATTTGCCTATTAAAAGGCCAGAGGTATACCCCCATAAACAGCAGCTACTAGGCACCTGACAGATATAAATTAATATTAGCATATTTAACATGCAATTCGCTAAAACAGGTTAACAGCAGAATCAAGGAGGGATATATTTCTCACACAGTACTACATAGCGTTATCTTCTAAGATACGTGAAATACGAAACAAAATGGGACAAGCTGTTGATTTTAGGACACTGACGCTTGGAACTGTTCCTGGGTAACTGACAGCCTTTTATCACATACAGAAAAACATGGTAAATTTGCACAGGTGGAACCACACAGGCATGGGGGGGTGGGGGGGTGGGTTTGTTTATTTGTTTTGTGGAATTAGGGAATTTATGCACACAGAGAAAACTCCCCTTTATCCAAATTCACTAAAAATCCCATGGTGTTAAGAAGAACATCTGAGGACAGTGTTTCTTAAACACCGAAAAGTATTATTTTCTTAAAAAAAAAAATTAATACTATGTGCCAAATACATTATTTACCTATCTCAGAAGCAGCCACTGTGATGTTGCACCAAGGCGTCTCCTCTCTGTCAAAGATCTTGGCAGTCTTAATGGTCCCAGTACTGGCATCAATGGTGAAATACCTATCTTCTTCTGTGTTATGATCAATGAAATACCTATGAAGAAATACAACAATAAATATACACTCATTGTAGTATGTATAATCCAAAGCATCAGAAAGCTACATGAAAATATTACTTCCAAGTTTTTAAAATCATAGACATTTTTAAAAACACCCCACAAAAGCTCTACATTATGGAGACACCTGAAGTAACATGATAGCTCATTTCTTTCATAATTTTACAAGGTTTTTTATACATAGTAAGTTTTCCACCATGAATCACAAAGCTATGAATTGCTAACAGGTGATATTTTACACAGCAGTATACAATCCTGTCAAAGGTAAGTTACACGTATAAAATCATAAGCTGGAAAAGCAGAAAAAAACCCAGAACGATATTAAGACATTATTCTTCTGCTTGTTTGCTTGTCACTGCAAACCAGTGTGCTTAGTCCTAGTACCTGTCGTGAAGCATGTCTCTCTGACATGAAGTTGATGCCATGATGACACAAGCCGTTTCGAACAGAGCCATTAGAGACTAGTAGCTAAACCAGCTGATTCCCAGAGCTGCAGGTGACACCAGCCTACAGGCAGAACTAAGCAGCCCCACTTATCTCCCTTAGCTCCCGGGCACTTTGCCTAGCGGGGACAGTAAAAGCCTTGAAATGGGTAATGGAAGCAGAGGGATGGAATACAGGAGGAGAGATTTATATGACATTTATTTCTCAAAGCTGGAGACATTTACAACAAGTTTTAACAAATGAAGCAATTACAGACCCTATCAAGCCTTCTTCATTAACTTCAGACTTGATGAAACAAATAAGGAAAAAGATTCTAAGTCTTTTATATACCATATTTGCTTTTACCTGATAATTTGTCAGCCCTGCTTTCATTCCGTGAAGTTTTTAACATATGGATGCTCTATATAGGTCAAAATGATTTATTTGTCCCATCCAATTGCTCTTATTTTTACATCACCAAAAGTGTAACTGCCAACTAATAAAAAGAGCGGTACATATAAAAGCTGTCAGGCTCAAAAAAGTTAAAAATAACTTCAGTTTTACTTCTCTCACAATCTACTTAGAAAGACTGTTTGTGGAAAGTAAAAACAAACAAGCAAACAAACTTTTCATTGAATGACTTATTGAAGTAAGATATGACATGTGAAAAAGCAAAAGAAATAAAGCACCAGAGGAGAAGGCAGCAATTTAACTGAGGCATCTTAACTGGTCAAAAGTTAAGGACACTCAGTGGAAAAGCCAGCTAGGACTTCATGACTTAGGTTAGGAGGTTGTTGGTGGTTCCTTCTTGGAGAGAACCTGAATCCGCTTCCCCCCCTCTGCAAGAAGTATTGTAGATCTGCCTTACAATATGCTATTTTGGCTTGTGGCATGCAAGTATTTCTTTTCACGCTTCTAGTATTTTCAGCAATTAAAGAACTGTAGGTCACGCGCTGGAAATTAAAGCAGCCAAAACTAGGCTAGCTCATCTTTCCTTCTGGCTTGCTCTCTGTGTTTCCATTCAACATTGTGAAGAGTGAAGCTGTTCACATATGACTGTGGCAGCTGTTGGAGAGACAGCAGACCTCAGTTCCCACCCATTTTATGTTTCCCTAGAGTAAGGATTTAACTTGTTGTTCCCTATCTGAGCTACAGTGAGAACCTACGTTCAGGTCATTAACTACCAGCACCTGAGAATACTCCATTTTAAACTACACCAGAAGTGCTCAATAAAGACACTTTGGATGTGCAAGATGGCAGCTGAAGTTGCTTCGAACAAGTAACAGATTACAACTGTCTCCATACTGAAAACAGACTGGCAAGATCTTGATTATGCAGGGGATGGGGCAACCATTTTTAAAATTTTAATTCAGGAAATATTTTTTCAGAGGACATTATTTAATCAGCATGTCCCAAATTGGACGAAAAAAGAAAAAAATCAAAACAATTATGTTGCCAGAAAAAAACAACAAAAAATTGCTGAATTTCTAAGTGTTGAATCGCAGTGGGCATGCAGGCACCCTTACAAAAGTTGGTATGCTTCTTAGTGCTCAGTAAACTAAGGAGATGAATTAAGAAAGCACTCTTGATCAACATTCATCAGTCACTGATAGTCACAAACTGAATGTTACAGCTGTCCAAGAAAAATTATGTTGCTTTAGAGGAATATTGGAATACTCCGAGGACCCATTACAAAACAAACAAACAAAAAAGGACCACACAACTATCTTGCTGGCATTATTTTATGTGCCAGTATTGGCCCAGGCTACCCACACATCTTTATTTGGGAATCAGGACCTGCATGTCAATGTCAAAGCTATTCATTTTTCCAGTCTCTGCAGGTCTCAGTCTTCCATGAAGCACAGATTTTCGGGTTCTCCAAGTGTATTTGTCATGGAAATGTTCTGAAAGATTGTGCCAATATTTGCAGAAAAGTTGTATCTGATGTGCACGACTAGCCTTACCTTTTATTAATTACAAAAACTTTGGAGACAGTGCTATCAAACTCTAAAAGTCCATAAAGTTGCCATGCTTGCCATGGAGTTATGTTGAGATTTGAACTTTTTACAGAAGATGCATGCATCAGGTGAAGAAATCTCCCCCATGCCTTAAACCTTATGCTTGACAGTGTAGGGAACCTGAGCTATGACAAAGAGTTGGAACATCTTGACTATACTGCCTATCTCTGCCTGCAATATGGCAGAAATAATGAAAGTTCGGTTGTGCTGGGCAAGATGGGGAGTGCACATATACACAAATGTGTTTTCCATGATGAACTGGAATGCTGACGGGAAGCATAGGAAGCATAATTGTCCCTCAGTTTTTCTAGGAGACCCATCACTGGTGGAGCTTACAATCAGTTATGCAATGATAAAATTTAATTCCTTCTCTCCTGAAACAGCCTTGTTTTTCTTGACTCTAGGGGTCTCCTGGTAACGATAAGAATTATTGCTAAAGAAAAAAAAAATGCTTCACTGACCGTTCTTATGGAATGTGTACTGCAAATCCAAAACAATTTATAATACAAGAGTCTTGCCCTTGCAAACATTTATTACTGCGGACATTGTCTACTTGTTATCAACATCAGGCACAATGACTGCTCTGAAAGTCAGTATTGAGCTGATCACAGAACCAAAAAAATAGGGCTATTTAGTACTTTAGATGGTAGCTTAAAAATAGACCTGATTTCAAACTGGGCTGAAATGAGAAAAAAACTTAAAGCAGTAAGAATACTCAGCTGCTTGTGTATGTGTGTGTGACTTACAGCTAATCATTACCTCCCCCTCTGAGTAAAGGACAGAATTAAAATGACAAATATTTGTCCCAAATATGAATTTTGTGTAGAATAACTGAAGTTTGATTCTGTTATGAACTGTGACTACCTAACACTTTGTTTTCATAGGCTGATAGTAAAAGATGGTCTTAGTGTTTTAAATATGAACACCTTTTTCTAAATCAGTTATTTAAATGTATTCTATAGAAGCTCAAAGTTCTCAGTTTAAAGAACTTAGTACTGGATGAATAATTTCAGTTGTATTTTCTGTGTCACTAATGGAAATAAAGTGATCCTAAGGTAACTTATTTTACTAACCCTTTTAATTCCAGTAACAGTAGAATAATGAAAAAAGTTTCTAATTTACCCACAGTAGCATTTCCCCTTTGTGTGCATACAGTCACAGACACTGAAACATTTGCAGCTTGACACATGTCTCTTGATTGTGAATAAGTGTGGCCCTTTCTTATGCATTCCCGTTACAATGTTCAGTTCTCCTCCATTACTCCAGATCCTTTCTTACAATTGCTTTGTGCATCATATCCAAAGCAGCCATTTGCACTGCTGTGCTTTCCAACCTCCATGAATGTCTCAGTAAAACAAATTGCAGAAGATACTCCCACACAATAGAAGAACAAGGAACCCTAGTCCAAAGGACTGATCACAAGAGCTCTAAAAATATTTTGTACAAGAACCTCCCTTGGTAGAGCCACCCATTTCTGTCACATGTAAGAGCCACTCAATTAGAACAAGTTTCACTGTATTTAAAAAGTCCTTAACATTTTAGGCCTTTATAAGTATTAGCCACTGATTTATCAACATGTTGAGAATAGAGACCAGGTACATGCATGAATATAGCATATTCCAGAGCCAATGATGGTTTCCTTAGGCATCTACATTTATTTCACCTAGTAAAAAACTTACTTTCAGCTAGATAACAGTGGCAACAAAGATAGTCATACCCTTCCCCTCCTACCCTTCCTTCCACCTCTGTTGAGCTGTTTTTCAATGCTTTTTCTAGACCGCAAAAAGCTATAGTGCAAGTTTTGAATTTCAGAGTTAGTTCAAAAGTGAATTTTCACCTTAATTCAGTTGACTGTTTCTTCTCAGAATGCATTCATTTACAAATGAATTCATAATATTCATTGCAGACATTAGTTTACTTTTACTCATGACAATGCGGTGTGAATTAGCATACTTTTAATCATTGAATCAGCACATCTGAGTTGCATAGCGGATGTTAATAAAGAGACTTAATAACAAGACATGCCTAGATAAACAGCTCTCCATGAACTGTTTGTGTCCAAACCAGCAACAGAAACCAATCTTAAAGAAACTTCATTAAAAAGGATCATGAATATAGAAAACCTATTAGTTACACTACCTGAAGAGAATACGAAGGAAATTAAATACCAAAACTCGATCCTGAAAGCAGTGGGAAGTGCAACATGTACCACCTTTTTTATTAGGCAGAGTCACTCAACAGAAGGGCATCTCCAATTACCACCCATGTCATTATTCCAGCTTCTGACCTGTGGTGGTTTGACCTTGGCTGGACACCAGGTGCCCACCAAGCTGCTCTATCACTCCTTTCCTCAGAAAAATGGCAGGGGGGGAAAATAAGATGGAAAAACTTGTGGGTCAGGATAAAAGCAATTTAATAAACAAAAGCAAAGGTTGCACGTGGAAGCAAAGGAAAACAAAAAATGTTACTCTCTATTCCCCATCAGCAGGCAATGTCCGGCCACTTCCCAGGAAGCAGGGCTTCAGTACACATAGCAGTTGCCCCAGAAGACAAACATCGTAAGTAACAAATATCCCTCCTTCCTCCTCCTTTCTCTTAGCTTTTGTTGCTGAGCAGACATCATATGATATGGAATATCCCTTTGGTCAGTTTGGAGCAGTTGTCCTGGCTTGTCCCCTCCCAAGATCCTGCCCACCCCCAGCCAACTGGTGAGGTGAGGAATGTCAGACAGACAGCCCCGATGCTCTGGGAGCACTGCTCAGCAGCAGCCAAAGCGCTAGCCACTATCAAGACCACTCTAGCTACCAAGACAAAGCACAGCACTCTGAGGGCTGCTATGGGGTAATTAACTCAGTCTCAGCCAGCCGCAACACAGGACCAAAGCGAGCCCCTGGCTCCTGTGACATCATCCCTTGCTTCCAGTCTTTAGTGAAGCAGTGGTTCAGTGGTGACAGATATTCCCACCATTTTTATTGAAAACTAAAAGCATTTGCAGGAATTAGGAAACAGAAAAATATATATATGCGAGATGGGTCTTAGGCAGAAGGGCACTCCTGGCATATAAACCAGTTTGCAGTATTAAAGTAGTCAGGCTCTATTAATACAGAGGCTGCTTAAAAAGGGAGAAGGTTTAAAAGCTTAAAATGGAGTTTAGGGACATTAATGATTTCCAAAACTTTTAGGAGGGCTTCTGAAGCTAAAACGCATAAGCATTTTCAGAATGCCTCTCCCTAAATTATTCAGTCTTAAGATATTATTAACATCAGTTTGTCACTTGAGAGACACGTGGCATAGTCTGTTACTATTCCAGTATGTCTTTCTCCACTATTGTGTTTTAAGAGGGAGACGTGAGTTTGAGTTTTTAAATAGTTTTAAGCTTTTAACTTGTGGTTTTGTTTGTTTTTAATCAAGTCTTTAGCTTATCCTTTCATTATGCTATTTCTTTTTATTACCCTATTTACCAACTATAAACAAAAACTCTTTTAGAAATTTCCACCCTGCCACAAACCTGTCATTGCTAATAAACTTACGATGATATAAACTTAATGAACTTAAGGCAATGAACAAAAGAAGCCTGAGCAGCAGGTCAAGGGAAGTGATTCCCCCCCTCTATTTTGTTCTTGTGAGGCCCCACCTGGAGCACTGTGTTCAGCCCTGGGGCCCCCAACATAAGAAGGCCACGGACCTGTTGGATCAAGTCCAGAGTAAGGCCACAAAGATGATCAGAGGGCTGGAGCACCTCTCCTATGAAGACAGGCTGAGAGAGTTGGGGGTTTTCAGCCTGGAGAAGAGAAGGCTCTGGGGAGACCTCATAGTGGCCTTCTAGCACCACAAGGGAGCCTACAAGAAAGGTGGGCACAGACTTTTTAGTAGGGCCTGTAGTGACAAGACAAGGGGTAATAGTTTTAAATTAAAAGAGGGTAGATTTAGATTAGATATTAGGAAGAAATTCTTTACTGTGAGGGTGGTGAGGCACCAGAACAGGCTGCCCAGAGAAGCTGTGGTTGCCCCATCCCTGGAAGCATTCAGGTCAGGCTGGACGGGGCTTTGAGCAACCTGGTGTGGTGGAAGGTGTCCCGGCCCATGGCAGCGGGGGTGGAACTACATGATCTTTAAGGTCTCTTCCAATTCAAACCATTCTGTGATTCTATGAACTTCCAAAGCCACATTTCAGCCAGATGTGGATTCACAGGTCACAGTACTTCTTTGGGCTTTTCTACTGAGACATAGGTAAATAGCCAGCTCTCTAATAACATGTGAAACCGATTACAAAGCAGCACTTAAAGAAGGTCATGGGAAGAGGATAGATTCTCCGTCAAACCAATTGCACACACCACCTAAAGACCTACCAATTAGAAATCAAATGCCATTATAGGGAAATCTGTTAATAATAAACAATAATTAAAATAATAATAATATTAATATTAATAAATAAATAGTTAAAATTTAAGCAAATGAACTTTCTCAGAAACAAATGCTCAGACTGAAACTATAGAGACAATTTTTTCTTAAAATAAAAACAAACAAACAAAAGAAACTTAGAAAAAGAAGCGTAAGCAACAGCTGCACAGGGTGAGGGAGAGTGGTATACCAGGACGAACAGTGAGAGAACTGACCAGCTGCAGCTCTGGTTTGGCCAGCTGGAGTGCAACAAGACATGGCCCATGGTGGGACATAGTTCTGGTGCGTGCCTTTTATCTTCTCTCTGCCTCCTGGCAGCAGCACTCCTCATGAGCTGGGGAACAAGCAGAATCCCCTTGATGCTGAATGAAGCAGTGGGGTGACATTTCGTTGTCATGACTGTCTTGCACTACACTATCTCCCTTCCAGGATCAATCCGTTTCTCCGTAGTTCAAACAAACTTCTCCTGGAGAGTTAAGCAATTGTGATGTGTGAGTCAGAAGCTGGCTGCCAGTACAGCAGGTAACCAGTTTTCTCCCTGCAGCATGTCTGGTAGATTAAGGAGACATTAGATGTTCCAGAGCTCCTCAGCAGAAGGCTACGACTGAGAGCTACAGCCTTTAACTGTGCTTTCCAGTTGTGAAAATGTAATACATTTAAAGACAGCTTAGAGAATGTAATCTCTCTGTTTACCATTCCTTCGGGTTTTTTTCAGACAGGCATAGCATAACTTGAGAAAAATACCGTTCCTCTTGGAGCATTTGCAGTAACTCGGTTTGATACGCTGTTCCCACTGGGTTAGCTGGGGTGCTGGCTGCCATCTGAGATCCATCAGCTGACCAGCAGTACCTTGTTGTCTCCCATATGGGACTCCTGGTTCACCTCATACCAAAATCTCAGCTCAGCAAAGTGGTAGCCTCTCCTCTCCTTGTCCTAGAAATGTGAGGTGGCGGATGCCGAGAGGCATGGGGAAATTGCAAGCACTGAGCTGCTGCCTCCCAGCAAAGCCTGGGAGAGGTAGCCACTACTGGTTTGCATTGCATGCAGAGGTTGGCTTCCTGATCCTGTTCTCATTCCCATCCCTTATGCATTGCTAGCACACTGCTCACCTTGGACACTGGAAAATGGACATGCTGTTTGTTTGAAGGAAATGAGCCATTTATGTACACCCATCTTTTCTAGCTGACAATTTCTGTCTGCATGTTTTAACTACTGATCATCTTTTCTAGCTGATTCTGCCAGTAATGTAGGTTAAGAACAGCCCACATCCTTAGAGACGTAATTCAGAAGTGAAAGCAAGATAAAGGTTTGTCTTCTTTTCCTGACTGCAACTGCCCAAATGCATTTCACGTAGATGTGTTGATGGCTGAACTGTTATACTGAAGTTACCTTTTATTTGGAGAGATTAACTTCAGATTCCAATGCTGCTAAGAAATAAAGGTGCAGTAAGTGTTACAAGAGAATAATTTTTTGTTCCTAAAAGTTTTACTAGCTAAAGAATAGTATTCTACTTACATATTCTTTTTTTTCCCCCTCCTTCTACTAAAGACTAAACCAAATAAAACCAAAATTGATAGATGTAGGCCTATTTACTGGAGTTGAATGTCCCTATCAGAAGACCACATTACAGAGATGTTCAGATATGAAGACTGACTCTAAAAACACAAAAGATTTTTAAATACTGAAGGCATTCTGAAACCTGTGGAAATTATAGAAACATAAAGATGATGTCCTGGCATGAAAAATCAGGCTCTCAGAGTCACCACACAAAGATGATCTGTCAGCGTTTTATCTCACAGCTGTAAGTGAGGGATGGAGGTGGTTCTGGTTTCTGTGAGATTTTGACCACCATCCCGAGCTGGATGCTTCCTAGTCAGAACAGCTGTCAGAACAGCTTACCAGTTCCTGCAGAGAGAGGGATGGACATTTTTGTATGTGGGAGGTCTGGGCCACATTGCTTGACAAGAATCAAAAATAATTTGAGGCCTCAAGGAGAAAAATCTGCAACAGGTCTCTCACCTCAACACTACCAAGAAAGGTTTTAAAATGGTTCCTCCCTGTGAAGACAGAGCATCAGAGAAGAAATTGGAGAAAAACTCCCCTCTGTCTTTAGCCATTCAAACTAGAGCATTCTTTTTCTGTTCTGATTTAATGACAATGTTAGAGAAGAAGGATACTGGAGGAATACAGAAAGCAAATGAATGAAGGAGGTGAGATGGAGGAGGAAGACAGAGCCCCTGTCTGCTAACTAACTGTGAGCCACTCCCATACCCTGGGAAGATATTAGCCTGTCTCTGTAGGTGTTGATCACAGGATTATGACACTATCATGCTTCCAGGGTCTGAGCAGAGTGGAGGACAGATATCTGCCTTTGCCTCCACAAGCACAGGACTGGCAGGATCTGGGAGGGGATGTTCCTCCATTGGGGATGTGAGGGAGGGACAGTCACTCTATATGATGGCACCCATCTCAGTAGGCTGCTGTAAGTACACCTAACAGCATCCTGTGCACAGGACAGGAGAAAAAAAAATTGACCTTATTTCACTTATATGACATTCAAAGAGCAAGTAAGACAAATGAACACAACTAAGTGAAAAGGCTTTTAGGTTTTTCAGCAAGGAAAATAAATTATCCTCTCTCCCTACTGACGGGGGGGGGGGGGGGGGGGGGGGAGTGGTGTAGTAACTGATACTGATCTCAGAGAACAGGAAGAAAAGAAAATATTTAAAAATACAATTTGCATTATACCCCCCCACCCCCCACCGCTCTCTCCTGCACCTCCCTTCAGTTAATACACCGATACTGTGTGACCAAAATTTGAGTGACTGAGTTTGAATCAAAAGTTAGGTCTTATTCTACCTCTAGTAAATACAAACTTCACATCAGAAAAATAGACTATAACCAGAATCCTCCATGACATGTTATGTCTTTAAGGTTCTCAGAAATAATAATAGGAATACATGAAACTTCATGGGTATGTTCTTTCATCTACATATGAACATGCCTCTTAAAATACCATTTACTGAAAATTAACATGACTTTCTAATGGCTGATGCCAGAAAATCTATACCTGTCTTTTACTACCAATGCAGCAAAAGTTAAAATAAGTTCCTTTGCCTGATGCAGGAGTCAAAGAACAATTTCTTACACCACATTAATTGTTATAATCCTATGTACTTGTCATTCATGAATTGTTCAGTATTCTAGCTGAAAGAAAGGAAGAGAAGGATGTCAATTTAAATCAAACCAGGGTAAGGCAACTCTGAATTCATTATAGCTTCTAGATACAAGGTATGGTGTTGGAAAGCATATTTTTGTACTCATTAGTGCATACATGTATCATAACCATTATGATACATTGCCCATTATAAGGCAATACCATAAAACCATTAGAAAAGTGAGAAGCCAGAAACAGCATTGAGATTGTACTTGTATTCTTCACTAACAGCACAAAATTAAAAGTCTGATATTCACACACACACAAGCACTTTTTCTGACTCTTGGTTATTTTTGTGGCTATTCCGTTTTTATTGTTTTGTTGTTGGTTGGCTGGTTCTGCCTTTCCAGAAGTAAAACTATTATTTTCTATAAAAGATAACTGTGTGCACCTTTATGTTTCGTATTTATTTCTTCTGTGTGTCACTGCTTTTTGAGCAGTGGTGTCTAGAGCACAATGAAGAAAGAAGTTAATTTTCTAATGACATCAGGAAGGCACTAAGACTACTTCAGTTTCCTATAGCTAATCAATTTCCTAGTGAATAAAATCCATTACAGTAAAGTAGATTACAGACTGGTTAGGGTCCAACATAAAAACATTTTGAATTCCAATGTATTAATATAACAAAACCTAATCAACCTTCCAAGGATCCCACAAAACATAAGTTTATTTTTAACCATGCCATGATACACGTCATTCTGAAAAGGGAAGGTGTTTATATTTCATATCGTTTGACACTACGATCACACGCAGAGTTCTGATCAGTATCCATGCCCTGTTTGCCATAAGTCTTCTGTTAAACAGCTGGGAAGAAACCATTCCTGCCAAGAAATGCAAACAACCTAAGTCAAACATAATAAATGGGAGTAAGAAATAAGCAAAGGGGACAGAGGCCCTATCATTAGTGCTCAGAACAGTTATTTGCCTCCTGTACCACTGCATGACAAAGATTGCACAGCAGCAGCAAAAGGAGTAAGTTGACGTTACAGTACTTCTGTAACAGCATGACTGACTTGTCTAAAACTACTCTTACCAGGCTATAGTATTAACAAATACTTTCAGTTCCTCACAGGACAGGATCAAACTGGGATCAAGTTAATATAAGCGAACTTGCCCATGTCATGCAACTGTTTTCACTATTATAGTGAATTTATTATAGTTATAATTCAGAGCTTCAGAAAGCATCATGGTCTTAAAACTGTTCGCTCTTTTCTGAATCACGAACTCAGAGGAGGCTTGGTGAACAGCAGCAACATTATTTTTTCTGAAAACCACTTCACTGAAAACATACCAGATGCAGCCAGAAAGCTGCAAGGATCATCGCAAGTACGTGTTGTGGCTAGAAGGAGTCACCACCCAAGAAGCACCTACAGGAAGATGGCAGTTTCAACAGGCACTAACTGCTGCCCTGAGGCAGTACTAGCAGCCTAGGGCTGCACCCAATGCACACATACAACTTCCAAATTAAAGCCTCTTTTCACCCCCTAATCTCCACAGAAGTCTTCTCTGTGTGGGTTCAGGAAGCAAAAAAGGTTTATAAGTAAGTATGGAGAGATTTAAATTTAATAATATTCTAAGGTAAAATTATAATTTGAGCACGTAATAGTCACGCTTTCTTTCGTATTCTACGGGACTTAAGCCTGACCTTTTCAAGCAACAAAAGATTATGGTATGCAAGCAGACTACTTGACACAATGCAATGAAAGAGGATTAGTTTCTCAAAAATATTCCAACAAGGCAGTAATCCCTGCAAATGAGTTACAATTTGGGATGTTTTCTGTTGATTTAGAACACAGTTTTTCAAGTGTCTTTAAATTACTTCAAAAACCTTTAAAATAATAAATGCTGAAGTTTTAATGTCTTTGAGTTTTAAGCTTTCTACGATTATTTTTGCTTTTATTTCAATAGAATAATAATAGTTTATTTCAAAACATAGCATTTTTTAAATTTTTCCACGAAAATGCATTTCTATTTACTTGGAAAAAAAAAATCCACTTAAAAAGAAAAACCATTTAAACCAGTCCAAATCACCAACCAGATAATGTTTGAATGAAAGAAGTCTGTAATAGTTCCATTTGTTATCACAGAGGTTCTTTTGCTGGGGTTGGAAGAGTAAAATAGTAGTACAAGCACCGGCACAAAATCAGTGCCCTCTGAAGACTGCTCAGATCAGGAACAAGCTGAAATTTCACTGTGATGAAATTGCAGTGAGGAAATAAGGACAAAAAAAGCCTTCACTTCCCTCTCTACTGATAACAATAGAGGTTGTTATTTATTTTTGGGTTTAGCTCAACTTTTTTTTTTAAAAAAAATATTTTCCCTCATCATTTTTAATTACTGTAACTATTCCTCTATTATTCTGGTTATAAGAATTATTGTTGCCACCAAAGTAAACTGTTACTTAACTGGGCAGTGTAGAAAGCACAGTACTGTATCTCTTTTAGCAACGAGGCAGCAAAGAGGTGATATGGTTGCAACTGTGTATGCCTAATGCTTTATCAATCTCATACACAGCAAAAAGCATCCTCATAAAGTGGAAAGGATGCACAGGTGGATTAGGAAAAAACTTAAGCAAATCACTGCTCTGTAGCTTGTCCTGTAGACTTGTAGCATTTGGAGATGTGTCTGAGCCATTTGGCTGAGGAACCATTACTCCCCTGCTCCACACAGATCAGCCGTGCGAGTCCTACCTGCAGCTATCTTGTCTGTGTGATCTGTGCTTTCTGAGAAAGTTACACTGACTCTTGCTGGTTTTATTGTTACGGTCACTATTTTTATTTTCAATGAACTAGGAATTCTGTGGAAACGAAGGATAGGCATGATCTCATTACCCTCAGACTATCTTTCAGACTCACCAGGGTTTCAGATGAACAGTGGAGGCATTTCTTGCAGACCAGCAAAGAAGGACATAAGTGCAGTGTTTCTGAGAAAAACCGCCTCCCCCGAGCCGTGAGCAGAGCGCAGAGCAGGACTCTGCCTTTGGCAGAGCAGCAGCTCAGCCCGGGTTGTTTCCCAGGTTGTGGGCAGTTTCCAACCCATAATTTCCGACCCATAGTTTCCCCAGCCACAGGCAAATCTTAACACAAAGCCCTTCTTCACTGTCTCATTGTTTGTGTGCTAAGTGAGGTGAGGGGAAGGGGGTTAAAGCTGCCTGTTCCCAGGGCAGCCCTTCTCCTCCTGCAGGAGGAAGCTCCAGGAGAACCTGAGGGCACACCAGCCCGGCTTGGTGCCTCTTCACGGTTCCATGCACCAAGGTGTTAGTCCAGGCCTTAGAGGATCAGCGTCTTCATAAAAAAGCCCGCACGCTCACAAACGACATTCACTGCCAGCTCCACCGAGGTGATAAAGCCTGGCTAGAGAGCGGACCCGCTCCCAATATAACAATACACCAAGGATAGCTCAGCTGCTACTGCCCTTGCCGAGCCCCTCCAACATGTAACTGAAGGCTGGCTCCTTTCAGAGCTTCACAATTTAGTAAGTTCTGCTCCCACTTTATTTTTTTCCACATTGAAAGAGAGCAAGATAGAAGGAACAATGTCAAAAGAAGCTTCAAGGGGTGGGCGGGGGGCGGGGGACGACAGGATAGACAAAGGTAAGGACAATTTTTCTCTTCAACTATTTGAATAAAGTACATATTTAACATTCTGCCCTCAATCGCTGGTTACAAATTCGTGTTTGGGGGGGAAAAAAAAAAAAAAAGGGCAATACAAAAAGTAAAATATTTGGAAATATTTTTCTTTCTAATCCCTCTTTCTCCAAATGACTGCCTGTTTCTATTTCTGCCTTCCAAGTCTTCTACAAACTGCTGCTGCTTCCTTTTTATGATGGTTGTCTTACCCTCTTCTGGACACAACTCTTAGGACCACAGCCAGTTGAATGGAGAAATTAGTAAAATCTGTACTTGCCCTTCCTACTCCCAAACTACCATGACAGCTAACCTGTCTGACTGTTGTTTTTTCAGAATTATAGTTTAAAAATACAGGTACTTGGCAGTTATTTTTAGTGAAATTTTCTTATTTATGTTACAATTTAGACACAAATACCATAGTGGCAATTTTTCAAAGGATACAACTTGTCACTAAGAAATTGTATATATTGATCGTCTGACACTAAACATTTTGAGTCTTAAGACTATTAGCACAAGAGAACCATAAAAACCTGATACTTTCACTGTTCTGAAAAAAGTTGTTTCATCATACCAAGACTATTACATACCCAGCAGATATCAACTCAGTAAAGAGACTGAAAATGCCCAATTAGCTTAAGAAAAACTGTTTTCCAACTATATACTCATATGATTTCTACAAAGGTTACACCATTATGTCATAAAAAGGAATAGCATCAAATATGTTTCCATGAATAATTTATTTTTGGAAAAAAATTAAATCCACTACCACCTTCAAGACAAATATTCATGTATTGTTCTACAAAATTATCACACTGCATGTCAGTTTAGAAAGCAACTCATCCCACAAATGAAGCCAGTAAAAAATGTCATTGGATCCTATAATAGCCAAAAACATGTAATTGAAAACTTTACCCAAAACCAGCAGTGAATTCAAACTCTAATTCCAGAGTGTTCAAAGTTAAAACTAAATGCTTTTATGTTTATAATAAGTCAAATTAACATCAATATATATATTTATGGCATCAGTGCTTTTCCAGGCTTGCTGTTGGGGGGTATTTCCAGCTTCATTTCTGTCCTTAGTTCAGACCATGACCTGTTTCCAAGCCAGTTCTGTTATTATAAGAAGTATTCTGGCCAAAGCAGCAACACAGAAATCTTCCTTTCTTTTATGTTCTTTTTCTTTTTAACAAGAACATTTTAGTTTAGAATTCCATTAAAAAGACTACGAAAGTATTTCCTTCCTGGTATGTCACATATTCATTTAATTTTCAAATGATGTATGTGATCTTCAAGTCCTTGCTTCTCAGTACTTCGCTTTGCCCTAGTTTTTGTAATTGGAAATGATATGACATACCCTTAGCAACATCAGTGGGGTACATTATTACACCCATTCTATTCTTTTGATACCCCACTAAAACTGAAGCATATTACAAAATAATGGCTTCCTCCTCAAACACAATTTTGCAAAAATTGTACTGTCTGCCTGTGAGGAAAGGCATACCTAATCCAGTTCCTGTCCTGCAGAAGCACCTGGACAGCTACAGTGTGGCAAGCGTGCAGAGGGCCAGAACAATACTAGCATGCCAGGGGGAAAACAGCATTATGATCCTGAATAGATTTACAACTAGTAGCAGGATGCTGACTGGCAGCAGGCCAGTGAAATGCACCATTTTATATCATGTGGTAGCACACCGGCCTTGTTCTATGAGCCGTTTGGAGGTGCTGTTACAGAACTAATGCACACAGACCTTTGCTCAGAGGCTAGATGACAATTTTAGTGTAAACCAACAAAAGGTCAAAGATTATATTATTAAATCAAATCCATACAGAGTGATAATGACACTGTTCTGACATGTGTTTCCCTTTAGGTACTAAAATAAAAGACATAGTTTCATATATCCCTGATGTCATTAATCCTTTAGCTACTGGAATTCAATCTCATATAATATGGATTTACTATACCTCACTAAACTGTTGGCAGTGTCAGGATCTTGTGCTGTTACTGTGCCAACAGCAGTCCCAATCTTCGCGTTTTCATAAACTTCCATGACATAGGAAGGCATAGTGAAGAGCGGAGGTTCATCCACATCGCCAACAATGACCTTCAGCATTGTTACATCTTTGAACGGTCCCAAGTGTGAAAAGCGGAAATCAAGGTGAGTATTTGCTCCTTCTATATTAAGTGTATATGATTTCTTTTTTTCATAGTTGAGCGGCTGTTGGCAGAAAAAAAGATTTATCAGTGCCATTCTGTGCTTCAGTTTAGCCTGTTAGCAACCTACCTGCATCTTCTCCATTTAACTTAAACCACATTTCCTCGTGTTACTGGAGAGGGACAATATTCTGTGACATTCTGGCAGCAACTGTCACACCTTGTAAGTAGAAGGATATACATGAAGCAGGATGGATTCAGGTGTTCTCTACAACAGAACTATGGGCAAGGTACCAGTTTTGGAAGAACTTGGGGTTTAGAGTGAGCCTTAGATTCCTCTTCCGTGATACTATTAAGTCTCTGGGTTTTGTCACCTTTGGTCAATGATAAATACTGAAAAAGGTAGAGACTGATGTATCCCAAATTAAATTAACTTCCTAACTTCAATTAACATGTTTAATAGACAGTGATAAGGACACTAAAATTCTTTTGGGCATCTCTTCTCTTAAATTGAAAAAAGCAACTCCTTGCAGGAATACAGTTATCATTAAGAGACAGGAACTTAAATGTGTAGGAATAGCCTAAACACGTGCTTCTGTGCTTTTCTAATCAGAAAGGGTGCATCCCTAAATTCTAGACCACTTTCTTTTCAATTCTTCACCAGCAATGAGAAAGACAACTCTTCAGCCTGTCTTACCACGTACTGCTGTGCTGTACATGGATTATACCATCACAAATGGGAAGAAAGACTGCAGCTGGGGACGTGCCTTCTACAGGGACTAAAGTTTGAATAAAACACAACAGAAGGCACATCCCCAGCTGTACATCCACCAGAAATGCCACTGCCACTTTAACACTGCCCTGTTATTTAAACCAATGGATTCCTACTAGGAACCCTACCTCTCCACCAGGAAGGAAGAAGCTGGGGGTCTCACTCATGTATCACACAGCATGGATATGTTCTTTCTTAGCAGTCCCATTTCTAGCTTGCTATTTACACGTGAAAATTTCATCTCCCCAATTTGGCTGATTTTCAGATTATTGTGAACTAATTTTACTGACTTGATATGTTAATTTAACACTACATTAGCATGCTTTTACACTGTCTTATGCAAGGTAGATCAACATGACACACCCAACTCTCAACTCTTTCACTGTCATATAGTTATGCAGTAGAGGGGACTAAAAGGATATTTACCTTAAAAGTATGCAAGTAATGAAGTACCTTTAGCAGATACAGAATTAAGCAATGTTTTTACTGGGACCCATGTTTACAGGACCACAACTATTTTAAGTTGTTTTCTTCAGTCTCACTAAAGTAACTGACTACTTTTCATAGAGAGCCCATTGAGACTTTCATGGGAGAAGTTATTATTTTTTTAATATATTGTCTGTTCCAATTACTGAAAAAGCTTTTTAAAAAAACAGTTTAATTCCAGGCAGTCATAGGACAGATTTCATGTTTCAGATTGCTATCTTTTAAAAATGCTTCTACATTGCGGAAAAGCACTCATTCTTGATGAGAGACACCTCAATACTTACTGAGTTACAAATTTCTGGCTTCAGCCAATTTATAAAGACAGAGAGGTAGATTAATATTTATTATCATACTGAACAAAGCAGATAGTTTGTACATATATATATATACACACACACACACCAGTTTCAGAACAGAAGCATAACACTAAAAGAAGTTGCATACATGTGGAGTTCTTTTTTAGAATACAAATTACTATGATATTATGGCATGGCAGAATTGCACTAAGACCAGTATTGTTCTGTGCGGACCTGACAGCCTGCCTGAACAGAACTCGGTACAAGTATTCAAGCCTTCAATCAAGGCTAAACTTGATTGTTTAATACTAAGGTATTTCCTACCACCCCAAAGAGTAGAAAAGTGGTACTGAAGGCAAGAAATATGAGGAACTCAATGTGTGATTTTTCAATGTCAGTATGTGTTTTGTAGATAAATTCTACAGTAAATTTGGCTATGATGTATAAGAAAAATAGTTGGTCAGGACTTATATATGTTATGTGTTTCTTTGATTTCTCCTCTGTATATTGAAGGACAATTAATTCATTCTCTTAACCCTAACAGTATGCGACTTGTAATTTGCTTTCTCTGTCTCCTTTTTCTGAATGTAAACCACAGAAATTTACCATAGCCTGATAAATCTCTTACTATTATGGGGGTGGGGGGAAAGGCACAACACTCAATTATATCAGTTCATAAAGAAATATGTTTAGTAAATTCTATCTGAAGCATATATATTCTAATATTAAACAAGATTACAACAGGATTGCAAATTATAAAAAATATGCCTTTTTTGAAAATTAACTTAAGTTTATACTGACGATGACTGGATTAGGTTGTACAGGAAAATTAATTTCTCCCAGAAAACACAAGAGGAATAACACAAAGTCTGGTTTTCTTTTTTTTTTTTTTTTTGTGTAGTTATTCAATCAGACAATACCAAAACTTTTTTTTCCTCTAGAAATACAAGAATAATTCATTCAGGTAATGAGCAAAAGCTAACATTTCAACGAGAGCCAAAACAGTTTTTTACTTTCATTTTCTTTCTTCTTCTTCTTCTTCTTCCCATAACATTTCTGAATTAAAGAATCAGATACTGAGACGTAAGAGAAAAAGAACTTACTCTTCTGCTCTGTGACTCAGGGAGGTTAAACCCCACTATTTTCAACACTGAGCTATTTTAGACAGACAATACACAGACTATACTAAGTACTTCTATTACTAGAGGTCACATTTTTTATTTATATGTGTGTGTGTATATATATATGTGTGTGTGTGTGTATATACAAAATATATATTCCTTTTTTATTGTTCTCTCCTGAGGAGAAATAAGGAGACTTACAAGCAAAGCAAGCCCTGTGATACTCCACATCTTTGTATAACTCAGAATTCCAGGTGTTACATCACTTTTACTTCTGATAAAACATTAAAAAAATGAAATCTGGTTGCAATTTGAATTTACAGAGCTGTATTTTGCTGGGTTTCAACTTAAACATTGTGCATGTGCTAAAATTGACATTTATCTTACATTTGAAGAACAAATCGGGATGCCATTTATAGCCTCTCTAATGCTGTGCTAAGAAATTTGCTTATAGACTCATCCATTATTTCTGAGGTGTTTGTATGATCTGAGGTGTTTACCAGTAGGAGGTCTTTATTCCCTTTTTTTTTTTTTTTTGTTTGTTAGTAAACTATTAATCATAACATTCGGCTTAAAATACCTAAGGTATTCCAATTCAGCAAAAATTTGGGCATGAAGATGCTAATGCAAAGTAATTTATATTTACAAAGGAAATATTTCAACTACCCCACCAGATTCACCGTAGGACTCATTTAAAACCCAACAGACAAAAAGAAAGATGCGGCTCTGTCCTGTCTGATCTCTTGCTCTCCCCAAGAGAAGTAAATACTCAAATAAATGACTAGTAAAGATGTTCACTTGTAATGTGTAAAACCGAAAGTTTAAATTCTCCCTCATTTAACTCACAGAGAGGCCTTGACTATCAGTCACCTATCTCAGTCATTAGCTGTAGCTATAAAGTGAGAGGCAGCACTTTCCTGTCCCTCTAGAAGTCTACATAATTTCTAGATTTAATTAAAATTGTCCCAACACTGAAGATTATTAAATCTTTCCTGGAAAGGAAACAAAACTTTTAAATTTTAGATGGACCTGAACAGAATTCTGTTCACATTTCTGTTTTCCCAAAGAATGTCCTTCCATGACAATTACCTGCGTATCTGCAGTATGTATTCATTGGTTGTCATGATTTTCATGAAAAACTGAAAATACCAGATGTAGCTCAAGTGAACAGTCACAGAGCTAACTAGAAAACGCTGCTTTTCTTTATACTGCAGTCTGTGTTTCTAATATCAGACTCCCAAATGGGATAGCAGAATTTTAGAAGCAAATAGTTTATCCTTGAACATTTCCAGTCTCACTACACAAAATGGAAGCGACATGGGCTGTTCACATATTTTTTTCTGGGAAGCCTGAATGATACTTGCTGACCTGAGGTCAGAAAAGTTCTAGCATACTTATCTGAAAGTCACAAGGCGGGAACATGCCGACGAGTCATTCTCTGAAGGATCCAGAGAGTAATGGCTTTCAGTATGCTATTTTGTTTTGGTTTCTTCTAGTCTTCAACTCAAACAAGGAATTGCATGAGGCAAAGGGGAAATCCTTCATGACAATTTGCAATGGACCCATTGTGGCAGGATCTTTGAGACAGGGCTTGTCAATACGGGAGACAGTGAAAGTACCAGACACTTTGGGTTATCCCAGAATGAGACTAGAAAAGATTCCTTCCAACAGTCACAGACTTCACATGCCTGTTGAACAGCCTAGTATGGAGGTGCTGAGAAATGTGATTTTTGTATCAGAACCTCAGATAAGTGAAGCTTCGAAAGGTTTGAGGAAAACTTCAGATCTTCAGACACAATGTATTTACTTCTGGCTTTTTCTGACGTGTATACTATGAATTCTGCTAAAGAAGTGTTAAATGACAAATAATTCTATTGTACTGTTACAGAAGGTATTGGCATCTGATATATGAAACAAAACTGATTCTGTTCTTACTGGGGATTATCTGTTTTGAGTAGGCTATCAAACTAATTCAGCTTCAAACCCAATCTCAATTAAAAGTAATTAAAGCACACAGTATATTAAATACTTATTGAACGGCATACAAGATCTGAGGAAAAAAAATGCTATCTCCATTTTGTACTGTACAAGGTGATATTATAACTTCTCTGAGGAAAGAAAGAATAGAGGTATACCACACCAATTCATTTAGCTTTAAGTGCTGAATTTCTGCTCAACTGAAATACAACACTATGTAAACAAAATGTACCCATTCTTGTCTTGATGGGAAAATGACTCAAATCACTGTCATGTGTATGTATAAGAACAGGTAACATATGCTTTTGTCATATTCTAAAACACAGTGAAAATTTCTCTGAAGCTATTTTGTCTGCCAAAAAATGTAAGAAATATGATTTTATACTTTTTATGCATGGACTCTTTCTTGCAAATTCTTCCTTTCTGCTTCATGTTCTCAATATGCATAAATGTTGTATCTAATGAACAATAGTCATGGTGAACTCCTAAACAAAGAACAATGCTCATTTTGAAGAAGAAGTAACAGTTTATGGCATTAGCTACACCAAGGCCAAGAGGAAATGAGTTCAAAGGTATAAAAAAACCCGTTTCTTTTAATGTGGCTGAAAGAGATCGGCATTAGGCAACCTTTACAAAAGATACTGAATTAAAGCTTCTAAAGATACTGGGAGAGACAGGAACCATTTATAAATCATTCTGAATTATAAAAATAGCATTTCCTTCAGATACAAAATATTTTTTTAAGATGTTAAATAAAAATGTACACACATACATATCTATTCAGATGTAAAAACCCACATTCATTATGACAGTTTTTATTTATTCTCTTTTCCTACATTTCTCTGGTTTTCATTCCTCTTACTGTTGATCAGGCCCAGAATACCATTACCAAATATGAAGACAAAGTCATTTTTCTTTTTCAGGCTGTATGACTATAATCGATGCCTACAAGACTCAATAAGAACAAATCCATGTGAGAATTTTAATTTATGTCTGTTAGTCCCTGTGAGGAATGAAATTTCCACCTTTTTTGGAAATTTCTCTTTGTAGGAAAGGATTTTTTTAAAAAAATACTTAAATATAATAGCCCATCTCTCTAGGTTATTGTAAAAGTAAATTTAAATCTAGCCACAGAACATTAGCGTAAGTTGGCAGACACTTCAGGAAATGTTCACCATGACCTCAGTTCAGAAGACATAATATGAAGAGGAATATCTATGGAATTAGATTTGCGCATGGAATTCAGTTAAGAATGAAATTAAATAGCAAGAGCACTTTATAATTAATAGTTTAAATAGACTGGGATAAATGTAGGAAATCTGTATAAATGATAACTGTGTGATGGCTTGGCTCAGTTATATTTTGCGTCTTTATAAAAAATTTGGTATTTACACTAAACAGTGCACAATACTTGACCATTTAGTTGTGAGCGGGCAAGTAAGTTGAAGAGTAAGTCCATGAAAACTGAATTATACATTCATTGCCACATATAAACTTTCTATATCAAGATTCATGCAGTTTGGGGACAACAGTACAAGTTCCAGCCAAATTTTATTTCTTTCAGAGATATGTAACATGTGAAACCATCATTCAGAAAAAATAAACTATCTTCATCAAAAATTCAATAAAGATTTAATTTATTATAACTATTAGATATTATTATTCAAAAAGCACAGAAGATTTAGGTAACTGTTTCTTTCCTTGGATTTATTTTCTCCCTGCTTTCCTGCAAAGATTTAGAGTGCCTCAGGAAGCAATGTGGAGAAGCTTACACTGATGAAGTTCATGGTTCAATAGATTAACACAGTAAAATAGTTTCATCATGGTATCTGCTTATTCAGCATTCATCGTTATGTTTTAATTACATACACAGGGAACGTTCGAAGTCTATTGCTTACCTTCTTCAGGGAAAGGATTCCTTCCCTTGTTTCTTTGTCAGTAGATATAGAGAACACTCCAGAGCCATCACCATTTATGATTGTGTATTTCATATCTGCATTTGAACCAGTGTCTGCATCATTTGCCTTGATTTTGCCAACTGCTGATCCAACTTGAGCTGATTCAGGAACATACAGCTGATAATGTTCTGAGGGGGGAAAAAACAAACACCACAATAGCTTGGACATTTTCTAGCCAAACTAGAGAACTGTTATGTGCTTGTTACACTTCTGAGTAAACAGAAGAATATTTAATATGCCAAACTGACAAATAAACCTATGAACTTATTTAGATTCCTGAAAGAATTGGAAAGAGAATTGTATTTTACTTGGGATGCTTTCCTTCCCTATTCAAAATCCAAATTAACTAATACAAGATTTTGGTTTTCACAGTTACATTTGCTGTTCATCACATATCACAGAAATTAGAAGATTACTTCACACCAGTACTTTTAAAAGTTTATCTTCTTCATAACCAAAAATGTCTTTATTTTCACCAACATACCATCAAATGAGTAGTTAAAAGAGTACTTGTGAGCTGAAAAATCTTTGTCTCATTTGTTTTTCTGAAATCTGATCAGTTTTGCAACACTGCATCAACATTTTGCAACACTGAATCAACGCATTTTTTTTTTCTACAGGAAAACGTAACAAACATGAATATTTTTACCATTACCACTTTGTAGTGGTATTGTTGCAGCACAAAAAACTTTGCACATACATTTCAATTGGTATCCATGGTAAAGGAAAATCAACATAATGGGTACATTAAAGTATTACCCTATTGTACCCATAAAAAGCATCCATAACAACCATGACATCCTTTCAGTGTTTTTATAACCTGTAGGTTAATTATTACTTTTTTTTTTCTTTTTTTTAAGATAATTTTCTTAACTGTCTCTATCCTTTCGGATTAAATCTACTCACAGGTCCAAGGTTGCCTGGGGTACAGAACGGTGCCACAAGGAGAAAAAAGTGGCAAACAAACACAATGTGAATACATAAACCTCGATTTCCATTGAAACTAGGACAGAAAGACATCTCAAAGATATGTTATCCAATAATGCTAGTGTTGCAGCACAGTAGGGATGCTGAAACCTACCAGCACTGAAGAGGAGAATATGCATTCAATAGGTGTGCACATACCACCCCTGTCACACAACCCCCCATCCAAATCTCTCCCCAGTAGTCTGCACAGTTTACATCACAGGCCAACCACCAACACAGAAAAGAGACCAAAATAACAACTTCTGTTATTGCATATTTTCTGAAAGTCTACAGAATTATCTTCTATATTTATCTTAGGCATTCTGCAATAGTTAACGCAATAGTGCAACACTGAGGCGCAGGACAGTGGATCAGAGGATAATACACATGAAGGCTAACATTTTTACAGTTTGCTGAGTTTAAAGCAGCTGGCATGACTGCAGAGGTGCCCTCAGTAAGCACGCAGAAAAAAGAAAGGCAAATTTTAAATCAAATTCAGAGATTAAACCAGCATTATGGCAGAAAACCATAATCTGTTGGATGATTGAAGAAATAATGAATCTACAGAAGTGCAACTGCAAAGGGAATAGATGTTATCACTAGAATAAAACTAACTTTAGACACCTGTTAGAAAACAGAGGATTTTATAATAAATTTCTCTAATTCCTCATGCAACGGTTCCTAAACCTATTTATAGTCTTGAATTGTTATTGTAATACTAGCTGATAATACTACTACACAAATAGCAGTATGAGAAGGACAGATGAGTGCACTAGACTTCGTTAGTCCAAAAGGAAACTAGGAAAATAAAAAATGTTACCGTGCATTAGGGAAACCTCAAGGGAAACAACAAATGTCCAGCAGAACCAAAGAAATAGGATAATTTAAAATGTAAAAAAAGAAAATACTGTCACTGATGTAACAGGAAAATTGCTTAGTAGTTGAGTCAATTAAAAAGCATAGTTAATTCTTTGATATGCATATAAAAGCTCTCTTCACAATCTTCCAAATAAATGCTCTGTCATACACTCCTTTGCAGTGCTTCGTGCTTACAGATGATCTCAACTGACACTTTAATATTGCTGGTTGCTTTATTTCATACGTAAATTCATAGTGATGGGATGAGATTCATTTTGGAATTTACTTATTGTTAAAATAAATGTGACATGTGGTCTTTTGATACTTTTGCTCTTACTAATGCATTCAAAAAAGGAAAAGTTAGAGGCCATAAAGAATATGTTATGTAGAGGCCATAAAGCATATGTTATATAATCAAGCCACTTCAGGAACTGGAAGTGTTATAAACCATATGATAGGGTGAACTAATTAGAGACTTCCAAATAGTCAAGCTAGTTCAAATATATCCACATGACACTACACTCTGGTTTATAATCACACCCCAAGTGTTAGCCATCTGTTTCAGAAAATCATTTTACTGATACCAGCATCAAACATTATGAAACAGTAAAATGTCAAGCAAAACAAATTTTGAAATCACTCATTAATAATCTGTTGGTATTTGTAGAACTGAGAAGTTTCCAAAAAATGAATGGAATGAAAAGGAATCTGTTAAAAAAATATAAACTCTTAGATCATAAGGTCAGAAATGTCTCCCAACAAGTATTTAACCACTGCTTCACAGAGACAGCCTGAAGATGTCTCATACAGACATGAGCCAGGTAGATAATTACAAACAATATTATCTAAAACCAACAAGTGCATAAGAGGATAAAATTCAGCAACAGGAAGGTTAGATAGAACATATTATAGACATTTATTTAGACTAGTGGTGGAAATTGGAAATGTTCTTACTAAAACATTGTAAACTTTATAACTGGAAAGTAGAGGAACTGACTAAAGACTGAATTGAAAATTTCCTTGGGCACTGAATAATTTTTTATACAAATTAAAAATAATGTGGGATGTGTATACTGCGATTTTATCGTTCTTTATTGTAAGCTATAAGTCTCTTTCAACCCTCTAAAAGTTGGTTGGAAAGTTGAGAGCCCTGAGGATCAGGTAGCAGTCTGTATCAAAACTGTTCTACCAAATCTGTCCGAGTGGAACAGATTGTTCCCACGTTCCCAGCCTCACCGCCTTCCAGGAACTGTTGTAAAGCAGGAATCTCAAACGGTCTTAGGGATGCTCTAAATTGTTCTAGAGGAGCTGCCTCGTGGCTTACGGATCAAGACTCTGTAGAGGTTGATTTGGATCTCAATGTTACGTTACCAATCACTGCAGATGTGTTCACTTAGCTCATGAAATGAGTAAATTAATACTCTTTTCCATTTAATGTACTGTATGGGACAGTCCTTTGCAGGACTTTATGCTAGCTGAAACATTGTTCAAGTACACTGCGGTGATCTTCATCTTTCTTCCAATAAACTATATGACTTACCTGTCATTATAATACAAAATCAATTTATTGATCTCTAGAAAAATTTACTTCTCATTTCTATTAGCCTAGAGGCAACATATAATGCTGTGTTTTATTCCCAGAAAAACAATTTCTGTGTCTGAGAATCTCAAAAAAGGATGTGCAAAAGTATTTATTTCAGCTCAATAAGCATGTTATTTCATTTATTTTATTTACTAATCTATTCTGTTGATAATTTTTACTTACTTTTAGGGATTATAATGACCTCTTGAATCGTAGGAATTGCCTTACTTAACAAAGGGAGGAGAAGTATAATACTGAATTAATAGAGAAATAAGTAATTATTTGTCCCGCTTGTTATTTGTTTATCCAATGTATCTTTTTAGTAACATTATAAATATTGCTTGGTGGTGAACCAACAGAATGCTGTTCATTCATACGGCACAGCTCATACACTGATGTCTTTTTCTATCTACTAGCAAATCGATAAACACAGCAACTGATTGTCTTAACATAAAATACCACCATATCCTAAACGTATATTGAAGGGCTACATAAAGTTTGCTTGAACTTACAACTAACTAAATACTCAGTTATAAGCCAAATTGATAAAATATGAAAAATAAATGGAACAGTGAACCAGGCTTAAAATCTGATGATTATGAGCACAAAACTCAACTGGCAGCCAATGAACAGTACTTATTCAGGAATAAAAACTGTGGCCAAAACTATTTCATGTCTTAATTAATGACTTGAACGATGGGTTGCATGTACTCACAACAAGCGAGTGGACAATACCGACTTGGCAAAAAGTTGTCAGTACGCTGGAGGGCAGGGCTGCTGTTCAAAGAGATCTGGACAGTGTGGAGGAACAGGCTAACAGGAGCGTCACAGCGTTCAGTGACAGCACTGGGGCAGGAACAATGCCATTCACCAGTACACGCTTGAGGCCAACTGCCTGTAAAGCAGCTTTGCAGAAAAGGACCTGAAAAGAACCTTCCCAAACTTGCCTAGATAAGGCCCTTAGCAACTTGATCTGTCTGAACCTTTGATAAGCAAGGTTTTGGGTCAGATCACCTAGTGGAGGTCTCACATGAATATATATATATATACACACCTGGCATTTGTCCAGTTACATCTCACATTTTACCGCCAGCCATCTTTGATAAAACTACAGCACAGCTCCAGCTGTGGACTGTGCTCAGCTTGCTTGGTGGCTTTCTATTACAAAGTTATTCTTCATTTCGCAGAGCTGCTTGTTTTCATTACATGTAATAGATTATTCTGAATTTCTCTTTTAAGACTGCAGTTTTTTCAGAAGTCCATTTCTCACAGCATGTTTTGGACATTTGTTACATCTTTCTTTACTATGTTTATTTTTAATATAATGAACCCAATTTTAACACATCATCATTATGAATACAGTCGCTTTGACAATTCCAGAAAAGTAAGTCAATCTTGTATCTGCTTTGTTCTAACCACTCTTTTTGATGACGACATCCCTTTCATACAGCTAAACTAAGGAAGAAATTTTTAACATGTGAGGTTTGGATTATCCTTCCCTGTCAAAAAAAGAGTGCTTTTGCACTTTCAAAAAACAGTTGCATTGTAAGTGAAGTTACTGCTTATTTGCAAATATGACACTAAAACAATCTTCAAAAGTCATGACACTTTGCTTGCCTTGAAACTCTGGAGAACACAACACTCTTGGGTCAATTTAGAAAAAAAAACATTCTTCTTAGATGCAATAGACTCCTCTGGTTGGAAGAAGACTTGCGCATCCCCATGTCCCTGCTTTTTACATCTCAGTGTGAACTGGGAATTATGTTTGTGAGTTAAGATTATAATCACGAGTTTAATTTATGTTCCATGCAACATTGCCTTTAGAGACAGTAACTAAAAGTACCTGAGAACATTCTGACTAATTCTCAGAGATCAGAAGTATTCTAAGCTGTAAAAAGTGTGACGTTTATGCCACTCATGGGTAAAAGCAGAAACAGAGGAGAAACTGGTTTCTTGGATTTTCAGATTCATTACTTCCCTGTAGGTACTGAACACCCAAATACATATTTTTTTCTATGCAAATGACATGGGAAAAATAACATATACACCCCATAATTATCACTAATAAGCAACTTAATGGTTGGGCATGATCTGTAGCAGTCTCTATAATTGTGCTGTGTTGAGAATATTCCATGCCATTTAAAGGGGGGACCACAGCTACATCAGGCATCTTGGGTCAGCAGAGAGCAATAGCAACACCTGTGAAAGTGATACACTCCATTCAGACTGTGTTTGGTGGTGTTTCTTTGTTTGATTTTCCCTGGCATTAGCACAGCGAGGATCGGGCTCCCACTGGGGTTAAGCTTCATAAAGGATGTGAAAATGAAGGCAGTTCTGAAGAACAATCCTTAAAATGGAGTGATCCTGCTCCAAATTCTCCACTCAGTAAAAAAACCAAAACAAACAACCCCTCTCATTCTCAAAAACATTCCTGCCTCATTCAGAACCCTTATAGAAACAAAATAAATATTTTTTTTCTATCTAGAGTATTTCAAAATTATTTTGATATGGATGGTATATGTAGTGAACCGTCTACCTTATACATAGAAATCTTTGTAGACAATACTCAGTCAAGCAAAATAAAAAACACTGCTTGACTCCACTGTGCTGTTAGGAATAAAGTTGATGCACATAGCTGGCATTAAAACTCAGTATACAGAACAAGTACATTCTACAAATAGTTAGTCAGACTTCGAAATAATATATTTTTGTCCCTCCCAGCTCCCCTTTCTATTTGAATTCCGTAAACAATTCTGTGATCAAGTTTTATTGTTGTGAATTCTTTTTAAAGGAGAGTTTTAAAATCAGAAACTTAATTACTCTTGAACAGTATTACATGTACTTTGTTTACTTTTTGCAGAAAAAATCTGATTATGGGAATCACACTCATTCTGCCCAGGAAACAGTGTATTATTAAACTTCCTATGTAGTCAAATGTCGTTAAACCACTTGTATCAGATTTCAGAGATAAATGACACAATTTTGTAGCTTTAATTTCAAATATTGTGCAAATATGAGAACACATCAATCTTTTCACAAACATAGTAAGAAGACAATTAAACAAAGCACTTCACACATTTTCCAGTCTATAGAAGCATAAACTCAAAGATACATATACTTTATTTCTTAACTCTATTTGGTACTTAGTACATCACCACCTCTTAAGTAATGTAATCCTCATCTCACATGCCCCTCTCTTTAGGCATACCATAGATGAATTATTGATTCTAGGATATTAGAAAGATAAAATGTAAGAGAAATTTTACAAAATCACTCAGATCACTGAGGATTATCCTTTTTACCACACTGTTTTCTCAGGACATTATTGATGCTAGCTGCTTTTTAAACAGCCTGTTGTCCTTGTGCAGCAGCCTTGCTAGGCAGGTGATTCTAAATACTTCTGGAGAATCAAGAAACAACTATATTTATCTTACATTTAAGACAAACAGCTGTTGTCTCTTGACCTGACACGTTCAAGTCACACACCTTCACCAGCTAATATAAGCATATAATAGCATTTTTCACCCTTTACATGCATTCCTGGCTGTCACAGTCAGAAGGAAACACGTGTTCTGAAAACTGACAGAAATGGAAGCTTTCTAGCTCATATTTACCTACACCAAATTCAGTTTCTGATGTGACACTTTAGCTATTTCTAAATAAAGAACAATTAAGGTCGAGGGGCCTGGAGATTTGTGATGATTCTCTGTAAAGGCAGAAAATCAGTATAATGAGCACCAACCGTACTTGCAAAGGAAGTGTCACTCACTGGTCATTCACTTTGGAACCTGAGCACACACTTCATAAACACAATTAATTGAAAAAAATATTCTGGCTTTAAGAACATGAGAGAAGCAAAATACTCATTAGCACCAGAATAATGCTATTATGTGAATAGGTACTATAACCAAAGAATACAGCTTCTAAAATGTATACACCCTATGAAATGCCTTGCCAGATTTTTACAGCAGCCTTAAATACAGCCCTAACAACATTCTTAACAAAAGAAAATCTTGCTACCTTTCTTTCCTTACACAAATAAATGAAACCTGATTTATGTAGATACCATTATAATGTTAAAAAAGAGTATATACTGAAATACTGTTTACATCTGATCAGCACTAACAGCTAGAATTTCCAGGTTACAAATTATTTCTATGTCTTTTTTTATATCCAAGTTCCACTCCTGTTTAAGATTTCCTAGTAATATACTAAAATGTTCTGGAGTAATATTTATGTTTCAAGTTAGATGAGATTAGCATGTTGGGCAAGAATTCAGTTTTGCAGAAAACTCCTGGTATTAACTAGAGGTGTTTTAAAAGCACAGGAAAAGGAATTGTCTTTGAATAGCCCTTAAATTCTCTCATGAGAGTCCACCCTTTAAATCCTTTACATCTCATTACTCAATTTCACAATTTGAGTAAATTTCATTAAAAAAAAAAAAAAGTTCGCAAAAAAAAAGTACTGAAAATAATCTACATTTCATTTTTAAGTAATAGCTGCTTTGGACATAAAATATATTTATATAGGCTGCTGTATTTCCTTTTTGCATAGAATTATCTAATTGCCTGGCATTCTCCCTGGCATGTACATATACATTACTCATTTTATCTCTTAATGAGATATTAATAGCTGCATTTCAGTAAGTCGATCATGCACACCAGGCCCATCCAGTCTACTATTTACATGAAGAGCTATTTCTGAAGCTGGCTTTGTCTAGCCACTAGAAAGGAAGAGTGATCCTCCCTAAAACTTACAGATAGAAAAAATAAGCAAACAATATGATTATAATCTATATTTCCTTAGACATCCTGGAACACATATATGAAAAAAAAATGTTGTTAATATGTAAACTGTATTTCCAGAAAAGGATATCCTAAATTGTGAACCACCTGCAGAAACAAACATTGAATATGGTAGTACAAAAACCTTATCTGTGGAACACAGGAAGGAAAAAAATGAGAATAAAATAAAATTTCCAGAATTGGTAACTTCACTTTTGAAGAAAGGTAATAAAGTTATATGCAGGAATAAATCTTCTGAAGAAGAAAATACTAGGGGTCTGTGCAAATCTGGCTTTAAATCAACTTTCTACATGTCCCTTTAGCCTGATTTAAAGTCTTACTAAAAGACCTGAGCATCTCTTCACCAATAACTGAGACTTGGGTTTCTGTTCATTCCCGATACATTTTTCCTTTAGTGTATTTTATCTAGTAGCTATTGGGAATAATGACAATTGTAGTACGTGTTGTAGTATGAAATATAAAAAAGGCATTATTCTAAATATAATGAAAAAAATCTCAATAAATAAGTAACATTTACATACAGAACAATTTCTGGAATGAAATGCTATCTAATAATCCCTGGACACTGGATCATTTCTGGACTCACCATCATCACATAAATGTTGTAATAAACAGGGAGCTAGATTACTAGGGACGAACAAAATCTAATTTACAAAGTTGCACTTGATCAGATGCCAGCAATCTTAAACCAAATCAGTTATCATGTACTTTTTTTGTGCTGTTTTAAATCTGAGTTTCCTGAGGACATACAGCTTCCGTAATTATTTTAATGCAATAGTGTCCAGTAACTTGGAAGCCCTGTCCTATTTCAGCCAAATCCAACAAAAGGGCAGAGGCCTCAAAAACATTATTCTACATTCTTTTAACAATTACTGGCTGAATAGAGGAGGAAGACCTGCTACAAGAGAATCAAAGAAAATTCCGCTTTACTCATCAATCAACAGGCAGATAGTGCCGGACTAGTCACCAGTGGAGGGCAGGAAAGTCTACAATGCATGGTAGCGGGGCGTGAGAGGGTGCTGGCAGTTACCTATGGGATTCGTAGAGTTGGTGTAGTATGTGGAACTGGGGATAAGGAAAGGACCGTATTGGAGTTTAAATTCCAAAAGAAAATGAACAGCAGATACTTTGGCACTTAATTAGCTGATGAGTTATATTAACAAGGCTGGATAGGAGACACCTTAGTAGCACAGAACAGAGTTAATGCCTACTTCTGGGATGGGAGTTTACTTTTTCAGAACTAACTGGAATATCTTCATACAACATTCCTATTTAAACATGGCTGTGTAGTTTTCATACAATGACACTGTAAAAAATGAGGCAAAACTAATAATGCATATACATAATCTCACATTATATACTGCCATGAAACAACCAAGCGTTATAAAAAAATGTTTGAAGTCATGACGTGTATTTAAATTCTGATTTATCCTAAAGATCTGAGCTAGATGTATCAAACAATGAAATCTACAAATGAGGCATCAGATAAGTTATTTCCTTGTAAAATCAGACTATACACACAAAAACTACATATCTCCTACACACTGTCCAGAGTGTAATCATTAGCACTTGATTTATAAAACATGTCATTGGAAGCATCTGCCTAGTGTGATGATCTTGATGCAATCAGAATCTATTCATCCTAAACAAAGCACAACATACAGAATGTATTCATCTTAAACAAGACCAGAGAGAATTAATGAAAGAAAACTACACAAAAAAGTCTGATGTAACTCAAAGCTGATAACAGTGTCATCAGTAGATGGAACATTTTCTATCAAATTACTGAAATAAATTTATGACTATGAAATTAGGGCCCTCAGCCATTCAGCCAAGTATTTCCATCAGTGGTAAAACTAACAAGAACTGAGACATGCTGATTATTGAAAAGCAAAAATCTTCCCATGCAGATCATTGTCTGTCAGGTTGCATTAAATAGATAGTTCATTTAGAACTGAACTCTCCAAATAAAGGAAATTTGTCGTGAAGAAGAAAAAGAAATCAGTATTGTAAAAGATGCACTAAAGTCATTGATAAGTAAAATGTATTCGAGGTTTCAGGTTATTCTCCTGCTGAATTCACAACCCCTTGCCTACTTCTCCCACATACTACTGTGTTTTGCAAGCAGAATTGTTCAGCTATGTTTCCTATTCCAGAGATTGTAATTACCATATATTTCAGAACTGCAACCATCAGACTGATAAAATTATGCAGCAATGTTTCATATTCTTCCTCCTAGACTTTTTGATATTTTGGAAAACTGTAGCTCTTCTGTTTATAATTTCTTTGAAAGAAAGTCATCTATATTTAGAGTGAGTACAGAAAAAAACACAGTAAATTCATTTAAGCAGATATATTCACAACCTCTATTTCCAAGTTTTAAAGAGATTTTTAATGTGTTTATTTAAGGGGAACAAATCCTGCATACCTTACTCCATATGCATCTCTAATGAACGCTGATCTACTACAGTCAGAAAGGTAGGATCTTTTAAATATATACAATAAAGCATATTTCTAGATAAAACGAATAATAAAAGCATCAATAAGATGGGCTTCCCAGCATGTTCTCAAGTAAAGTAATCATACAGTTAAGAGTCAGATTCAAAACTCACAAGTATGGTAACGGAGAAAAGGAGACTAACCAAAAGAAAGTCTGCTGTTTAGCTGAGGCTCAGCCTGTGCCCAGGGTTATACACTTGATATATGCAGTTTTGGTTAGCACTTCCCTTGAATTCAATTCTGAATGTGACAAGCCTCAGTAAGTCTCATTTAGCATTCCGTCTAATAAGGAAATTGAAGAGAAATTTAACTGAAAATCATGGCATACAAAGAAAAGAGAAGAAAAATAAACAGTGAAGTTATTTCTATTAGCGCAATACTCGTATATTACTGTAATAGTTCATGATGCTAAGATGGCCTGACTTTAGATCATTTATACTTTTGTTCTGTATTACTAACAAATAGCTACCGTTTTTTTGCAAAGGGTTTAAATTATACTTGTTGAAAATGAGTAAACAAGAAGTCATAACTGTGGTATAGGGATCCTGTGTAAGGAAAGATACAAAAAATGTTTGTATTCTACAAGACTTATTCTAGTATTAATATTTTTTAAAAATGATAAATGTTAAAATACCTTTTTTATTTTTGTTTATTAGTTGATAAGTTTTCATTAAATGTGAAATGATGTTTTGTAGTTTTCAATGTTATTTTTTGCAGTTATTAGAATCCCTTAAAATGTATAGCATATGACCTGAACATTTTATATTTCCTCCATTTGCAAAAAAATATTGAAACAGATGAAGAAATATATATATGTGCCAACACACATTTTTGCCTGCCAGTCAGTTTAATATCCAAACCTTCCATTCAAAATAAAGGAGGCCAATTCTAGACACTTGATATGTAGGGATCCATTTGTCTCTGAGTTTGCAGGAAATTGAGGACATTTTTTCTACTTTAACTGTTTTAGATGCTATATTTGTTCAAGGATATGCCTTACCTTTTGCCTTTCCAATAGTTAGGAAGTATTAAATAGAGTGATGGATGCAATGACAATTCTGTGGAACATAAAACCAAATATACTTTATTTAAGACTGTGTTTCAAAGTCTTTATGTTTTTATGTCTTTGTGAGGCACAAAGAAAGTACTCATTTCTATAACTCTTTTAACGAGCCTTTTTACTGCGTGACCAGATTTTACATAATGTATAATTGTCAGGGAGCTCTATTTTTCCCCAGAGCTTTGTGATCTCTATTACTGTTTATAAATCTTCTTTCAAACAGCTTAATGCATTTCCTGCTGGATGTACCTATAGCTACCAGTCCATTATGTTCTACAAGGGCTCACACAGTATCTGAGAACAGATTAAAATACTCTTATTGGCCTTGAGCCAATCTGCAAAGGAAAGTAGGTTTAGCTACGCAATTACATTCCAGAAGACTTAAATAAAGTGTTGACTGAAATCAGAATTCCTACAAGACTCCAGCTGCTGTGTCAGATCAATGTGCACCCAACGAGTTTGACAGAAATGAATTTCCTATTAGTGGTCATATTAAGATATTCTAAGAGTATTCTAGCATATACTTTCCATATACGCATGTGTGAACATTCAGTTTGACATCAACATTGACAATTCATTTAACTAGGATAAAGGCAGGACTTCACCACAGCTCAAGAACAGTGAGAAACAGCTTAGGTTTTGATCATCTGCAATGTAAAAAGTGGTCCTAAAAGTTTGCATGGGTGTAGAAAAAGAAACAGAAGAAAAAAATTGGTAGATATGTATGGAGGCAGCCAAAGGTATGCTGGATTAAATCTTTTAATGTTACGTCTTGTTGTCTACCATGGGAACAACATAATTCAGTTTTGGGATCAAAATCAAACAGTTATTGAAATATACATTCAAAAAGGACTGGAGAATAATCCACATACAATAAAAGTATTCCTTTGCCACCCATCTCACTCTCAGTGTTTAACTGAAAGAAATCTTCGCTGGTTTCAATATTCTAGCTATGCCATCTCTGTGCTTCATCTGAAAACACTGGAAAACTGAAAGATATTGGTGAACTCAAACACTTCCCAAGCTGCCTTGTCCCCATGAATGTGAATACACACTGGATTTCAATAATAGCTTCTTACTCCACTGAAAATCAACACGATTTTCAAATCAGTTATATGCTGAAATTGTACATACTCTGAGGAAACCTGGGTGGATTGTCGTTGACATCAGTGAGTGTGATATTTACAGTTGTTGACCCTGAAAGCCCTCCGACCTGCCCAGCCATATCTTTGGCTTGAATGACAACGGAATAATGCTCTCTGGCTTCCCTGTCCATGTTGTGCAAGGCAGTCCTGATGACTCCTGTGATAGAAAGAAAACAAAGAAACAAAAGAGAGATCAGGATTAGCTTGTCCAAGCAAGAGGAAAGGCTGGGAACAACCCTTCTTTTCAGGAAAGGTGAAGCGTGGCACGTTGTCTGGAAATGCAAAGCTTTTGTACAATCAAAATAAGCTGGCTTTATTGTTTTTGTCTTATATATATATAACAATGCCAGATGCTGCTAAACAATCAACTTGCTTGAGGGTATGAAGAAATTAAAATCAGATATATTACAACAACTATTAAATTAATAATCGATCCATCTTATATGAAATTCCATTGCCAAAACTCCAGTGTTTATTATTTATATTTTATTTAAATAGCTCATATTATTTAAATAGCTACTTAGTAGAAATATTAATAAATGGGAACTCTTACCCCACTGAAGAAGACAGAAATTCCTTTTAAGTAATGTTGATTTCTGAATTAAAATATGACATACCTCTTAAAACTACACAAAAACTAAACTTTATTATTACTATTTGACAAACCTCAAAAAGCTATACTTTCTTATTTGGTAAGTCAATCATATGTATTTATGTTCATAAGTGTGATTTACCTAATACTTGTCTGTAATGTGAAAGATAAGCTATTACCTTTTTTGCTACAGTACAGAGAGAAACCCAAAAATGAGAAATCCTAAAATACTATTATTTTTATCCATCACCATCAGAATTTTTTTTAAAACATTTAGTCAATTGCATACGCAGAAGCAAAGATTACAACAAAGGAACAGTTAACTTTGTGGGCTCAGTTTCAGTTATCGGAGACTTTGTAAATCAGTCCCTGCTAATTTCTTTGCTCACAGGCTGACAGAAACCTCATGGAGTTCAATAAGGGGAAATCTCAAGTCCTGTGCCAGGGAACCAGTACATGCCACGGACAGACTAGCTGGGAAGCAGCTTTTCAGAAAAAGGCTCTAGAGATTCCTTCAAGTTGGACATGAACCAGCAACATGCCTTTGCAGCAAACAGGACAAATGGCATCCTGGGCTACATTATGAAAAGCATTGCCAGCAGGTCAAGGGATGGGATCCTGCTCTGCTCACCACTAGTGAGGCCACATCTGGAGTGCCAAGTCCAGCTCTGAGCTCACCAGTACGTAAAAGACATTGACAGACTGCAGTGAGTTATACAGAAATAAACAAACATGTGAAATGCCAAATCTATTAACATTAAATTTTCAAAACCTAAAATTTTAACATAACTTGGGTTTGGATTCTTAAACTGAGTGGCTGTTACAATTAGTAAGAAAATATACCACAGCATGATCAGATGTTGCTTCTGGGTAAATTTTTAAACATTTAATAGCCATTAGCACAAAGCGACTTAAGAAGATGATCCTTGCTCTTCTAGACAACCATGATTGTACATGTACATAACGTAGAGCATGATTCTCAAGTTCTTTGGTTCCCACGGTCTTAGATGATGCAGATAGTGACCTCCAGAACACTACTTTTCTTGTGCTTTAAAATTACTTTGCATTTCTTCAGTAAAACCATTTAGCCATTGTTTCATATAAAATGGAAGTTTTCATGTAGCTTATACCATTGTTTCCATTCTATTCTGAAAACAAGTAACACATAAATAAGTAGAACTATAAAAAAATAATAACATTGCAAAGTATCAATGAAGACTCAGAATTATTTTAACACAGTTTTGCCCTGTAAGTTCCTTTTCATAAAAAGCACAGATTCTGGACAAGTTGGCGAAAAATAGTATACCAGTCTGTTTTAGTTAATCAGTGATTTTTCCTTTAAATGACACAGTTAGAAACAAACCTTTTATCACAAATTTCACCTTGATATACTGAGATTAATCATAATTTATACATACTATAACAGAAAGGTATGGAGACATTTGGATAAATGGTACTGATGCAACTTAAATCTGTAGTTTCATCAGAATCAATATGTTCACAAAATCTGATACTATTGTCCTGAAAATTCATTTTACTAAAGATCAGAATATCGAAAAGTATGAAAATTAAAAATGTCCTGCTTTGACATTTTTCAAATAAATTGCTTCATTTTTTTCACATTGAAACCAAATTTATTAGAACACTTAATGTTTATGAATATGCATGGAGTATAGGAATTTTTTTTTAAAAAAAAACCCTTCCATTTCAATTTGAAACAGATCACAATTTTTTGCTGCTGCAGGAAAGGAGATATGGGAAGATTCAGTTTTTTCTCGATTGCATATACATATATACATCCTAAAATTAGATCAGTATAAAGTATGTAACTACTGTGAGGACCCTAATGCTCCATCCTTGTCACTAGCAGCTCCACCAGCTCTTCCGGCAGTATAGCACTAGAATTATACATACTTTCAAATTTCTCTAATGACGCCAAAAGGTGTAAGGAGAACCTTCTCAGTTCCCGTTTCCTATAACACAATCTGAAATGCTCAAGCAATGCTCCTTCTAAAGGAGGAATTGCACCTGAGTATCTTGAACATACTTGGCAGGGGCTCCTATACATCCCACGAGAAGACAGGAAATTCATATTGAGACATCTCTCTGTCTAAAATGGTGAGGAAAGAAACTGAAAAAGAAAACTGTCAGAGGCTTTTTAAATTTAAACACAGCCTTAATTTTGCCTCATATTTGTTAGGCAGCACTGTGACCCTGTTAACTGACTACTTTTCAGCTAAGTTTCCAATATTTATTCATCTTTACTAAGAAAGGAAAGCAAGGGGAAAAAAAAAAGTGAGATACAGACATCATTACAGGGACACCCCGCCCTGTTTCAGGTATTAAGTAAAGAATTTTTGCAGAAGTTTGACTATTATGTCAAAAATCACATGCAACATGGAGACTGAGATCTATTGGAATGGAAGTGAGAAGGAGACACAGTTCTGGACCTCTGGTCTGCTGAGTTTAGTCATACCTATTTCTATCTTAGAATTATGTGAGATGCATTTTCCCACATTGAAGGATCTCCCAGAACACAGCTTTTCTTCTGACTTCTTGGCTAAATTTATTCACATCTATATCACCACCACTTTTGGTTTTTTTCTCTGACTGTTTCTACAGTCTTGGAAAGCACTTTTTCCAATTTGAACTTATCTTCCTTGACCACGGATGACCAGAAAGCTACCTATATTCCAGATGAGATTTTGTCACCACCTTTTCTAATTACAACTTCCCCCCCCCCCCCCCCCCCCCCCAATTACATCACACAGGTGATTCATCTGATTCATCTCTGTTTGACTAATACACCCAGGACATGCTCCTCTAATGATACTTCAAAATTAATGAAACCAGAATTTCTGTAGAATGACAAAATATTTTGAGTTGGAAGGGACCTCTAATGATCATGGGGTCCCAACTCCCTGCTCCTCACAGAACTATCTAAAACTAAACAATACAACTAACAGCATCATCCAGACAGTCTTCTTATTAGTCCCGCAACATAATCCTTTACTATATAATACTATTAAATTTCCTTATGTTAACACTATTAAATTTCCTTATGTTGTCCTTGTCTTGCCCTCAAAGATGTAAGTTTCTTCCTCTGTACTGACAATTCCTCACAACTACTTGCAATCAGGAAATTTCTTCATGATGGTCCTGCACTTGTCCTTTAAACATCAGACAAAACTGCCACAGAACATTTAGATGAAAGACTGATATGTCTACTACTGTGGATAGCTCGTTCTCCTTCCTTTTACCCAACACCTGTGGATTTGAGAAAGCCCTGAAAATAAGTTTATTTTTGGCAAGTTTTACTTCCTTCTCCATTCAGGCTCTCTGACTTCATTCTGGATGCTGAACTGCAGTCAATCCCTTCCTTCCCACCCCCACCCCATCCCCCCTCCCCCAGTTTTCTTTAAGATACCTCTATGCTCTGCAGCACCTGACAATGTGTTATGTTGTCTTTTTTAGCATTCTGTGAAGAACCATTTTACTTGCATGTAAAAAGAGATACAACAGAAGGCTCAACTGTAACTGAGACCATACAAATGAACACTTTTAAATTCAAGTGCAGACAATTATTAAGAAAAGTCTGCCACAGCCAAGTGCCCAACTATGCATTTAATGAAGTATTTAACTATGTACTTACCTGACAGTCTGGTACACTTGAAGTAATTTATCTTATTACTTATACAAAACAAGAACTTCTTTTACATTCAGTAACCATTGCAGAATTTCAGTCAGCTTTACCTTACAGCCTACTCCTGCATGATGTGTGAATGGAACCTTCCCAGAATAAACCATGGTTCATTTTAACATTTTGAGCTCAAAGGTTTTCTATCTAGTGGAAAAAAAAAACCCCAAACCAACAACAACAAAGAACAGAACAAATCAGCTCCACTTTAATGACAAATTAGTTTGTCATGGGCAATTGATTTTTTTTTTGTTTGCAAAATTTCCATTCTCTTGTTGGATCCTGCTCCTGGTCACCAGAGATTTTATGAAGGACCAGTCGGTCATACTAGATTCTCCATATTCTAGTTTCTTACATACCTGTCTTGTCATGATCACAACCACTAAATGGTTCAAATATAATTTAAAGTATCTATTTAATTGTGTGGTTTTACTAATTACTGAGGGAAGTGAACTGTTGCAGAGAATAATTTCATTAGTATTTTTACTTTGTGAATAAAAGCTCTATTTTTATACCGGCTTTCCTTTAGAATATGTTAGGATATTAGGCAATTTTACTGTAACAATATTTTTAATATATTGTATACATTCAAATACATTTCAAAATCTAGTACTACTCCATCCTGAAAGAATTAGATACATCTTGTTTAAGAGAAAGAAGTATGGGGTTTGCATTTTGAGATAAATATTGAGCAAGTACAAGTCAGCAGATGCATTTCTTTTTTTAAAAAAATATTAAAATAAACTTTGAATCTAGAAATGCCAATAGACTTTGAATTGGATTTGTGATTTAGTTTGAACTATAACTGTAAACGGAATGTGCAGTAGAGATATCATGGTCATACTCCACATACTGAATGCTTCTATAACATAGATGTTTTTAATCTAGGTTTTTGAGTCAATTATGCTTTATGTAACTAAAAGCATGCATTTTGTTCATCTACAGGGACATCACTAGACACTTCATAGCTAAAAGTCAAAGCACTATAGTCATGACAATTAGTGGTCAACTTTCTTCTATGGTCATGATTATAGTACTGAAGACACTATGCCCTTTCTTAAGAAAAATTACCATTGAAATAAAATACATTACTCCATCACGGAAAGACAACTGCTGTAATAAAATAGAAATTGCTGAAAAATATGAATATTTAAAAAATAAAATAGTAAAGAGTTTTAAATAAGTAGGTTAGATGAGTGTTCATTTGGTATTAAAAGAAGCGGTGGATTTACCAGACATTATATTACAATGGACACCCCCAGGAAATAAATAAATAAGCATATCAATAAATTAATCAATTAATCAATTAATTAATTAATGAAAAAAACTAACAGTCTATTCACAGAATCACTGAATGGTCAGGGTTGGAAGGGACCTCTAGAAATCATCTAGTCCAACCCCTCTGCTAAAGTAGGTTCACCTAGATCAGGCTGCAGGTTGCAATTCACTGTTAGTAAATAAAGCCACCTCAAAAATCTTGAACAACAGCCTGAATTTAGAAATTGAAAAAGTTTTCTGCTGAAACCTCCTGAATTAAGGAAACTGAAGAAAGCTTCACATACTGAGTGGAAAATACACCGTTTTTTGTGGCAATTGCATTGATGCCAAATGTAATCATAGCATCTTCCACTCTTTTCATAATGCAAAGCCTATTCAAATGAATCGAATTAAGAATTTGCTGCCATGCTGCCTCCCAGAATGCAGACAAGACACTCTAATCTGCCATATGCAATTGCTGCAAATCAAAAGAATATTTATAGAAACCATGCAAGTGACCACGCTATTTGAGCAGGAAGCTGTCATTTTTTCTCTTGCCAATAGCTGAAGCATATGTATATGGATGCCAGGTTTGCCAGCTCTGTTTCAGTTAGCATGGCTCACAGTATTTTACCTTTCTCTCCACATCATGTAGGCTGGTTTATTCAGCAGGACATTACTATCAGGGATGTTTTTCCACTGAACTGTTGTGGTTCTCCCATTGTCTTCAGATTGCTGCTACTTTCAAATTATTATGCTATGGAAGAGATATTTTCTAGATTTAGTGGTAGTGGACTTTTGTTTATGCCACTGTGAGTCTTGCCATTCCTGTAAACATCAACTTTTCACTCTGGCCTAGACATCTGCATCAAACTTTTCAAGCGATTTAGCATTTAAACAAAAGTGACTTTTTTTGATGCAGACCTCATTATCTATTCACAACCCAAACTCTTCTAGCAAACCTATGCCTGGTGTGGCTTTCTATAGCTGTAAAGGTATAGGAGTCTTTTAATTTATTCTGTTGAGCTGTACAGACACGGTTTTACTGTCTGAGGACCTCTGTGCAGGTTGGACTGTAAACCTGAGTTACACATGCAACTCCAGTAGTATCTGGCAGGCTGTATGGCTGCAACTTGAAGTCCTGTGTATAAATACTTTTTTCTGTGTTTAAAAGTAGCAGAGGGGAGCTAATCATGGCAAGTAAAAGAGTTGTTAGATTGTAGTACAGACAGGATGGGAACGTATTTTAACAGAAACAGTCAGTGGAAATGCAACAGAATGAGGTGTGCTGTCATAATAACAATGAAGTAAATTACAGAGTCATTAGATTAAGTTGGGTCTGGTAAGACAGACACTATCAATTCTTCACAATATTTTCTAGTCAAAGGAAACAAGCTTCCGTATCCATCCACAAAGAAACAGGCATGAACTGGCCTGTAAGAAAAGAAGTAGTCTTCAGCTTCCAAAAATATTTTCAGATTCTCTAAGAGAAGTCAGCACTGGGTAGCCACCACTTGACAGCTCGAGAGGTGGGCAGGAGTCACTGGAAGCCAGAAACCTGGCCATTTCTTTTTCTATTTAACAAAGCAGTATTTTTTTCCCAAACACATTACTATAAAATACATTACATGGCTTAACATCTAATTAGGTACAGCATTTGTAGTAATTTGAATCTTCAAAACGGAGACTTTTTTAAGCAACACCTTGGAATGAAATCAAAGTTTAGCTAACATTTTTAATATAGTTTATGCCATTTGATGCATCCACATTCTTTAAAAATACCAAGATATTAAAGCTTAATGATGAATTCTTTATCTGACGGATTAACTGTTAAAAGCCAAATGGGACCACCAGATCTTCTGTAGAACTGAGGCCATTAACTGAACTACCACTGCACTGAACCTGGCAGTTTGATTTCGGCTACAGCACATCGTCCTGAAAGCACGTAATTTTGAAATGAACTGATCAAGAGGTAGAAAGTATCACCTGTTTCCTTGAGTGAATATTCCAGACATTAATCATCAAGTCAAAGGTCTACCCTTGATTTGCTAGCATGCACTTTCAATTTCAAACCATTGACTCTTGCTGCCCTCTTTCAGACTATTAGTTCCCAGTATTTCTCCTTGTAAAGGTACTGCTATATTCTTATGAAGCTAACCTTTCTAATAAACTGCCAAAAAAAAAATAACTCTATAGCTTTTTCTCCCACTCAAGTGTTACTTGTTCTTTTCAGTTTTCCAAAATTTTGTAAAAATACAGAAAAACTAAATTCATATTTCAATAATGCTAACATCACCCCCCCTTCCCAGCACCAAACTGATGTAAATTTCACTTTCCTGATATTTTTACAATATCTAAAGAATCTATTTAAGAGTTGTGTTGGGCTTTTTTTGTTTTGTTTCGGGCTTTTTTGCTTATTACTGCTTTTAGTTCTTTGGAAACTCCTTTTGAGCTGTGTTATTCTTAGTTTACACAGTTCTCCTGGATACTGCCTCAGATCTCCTCAGCTCTAATCGTAGGGTGTTGCCTTTATTGTGGCACAGGTTATCAAACAACCTGGATCATTTTGACAGAAAGCACTGTTCTCATCTTTATTTATCATCCTGCCATTTTTGTGTCATCTAAAAATTTTATCAGCGGTAATCTTATGTTTACTTTTAATCCCCACAGAAAGAAGCTAAATAGGGTTGCTCTTACTTTGATCCATGTAGAGCTCTGGTGGAATCTTTTCCTTGCATGACGATTTTTCCTTGACAACTTTTTGCTTACTCCTAGGTAGCTAGTTCATAGGCATTTAATATGTGCTTTGTTGCTACTGCTTACTGCTTTCTATTAAACTAGAATGTCATGTGACATGGCAGTTATCTTTTTCAATATAACTTGCAATTTCATAAAACAAAGAAATCTGGTTTCTTTACCATGACCCGTTTCCCAGAAAAACACATGGAAAGACATCATTGCTATTTTTATTTTTGTACTGGTTGAATTCTTTCACAGCTCCTCTATTTTTCTTTTTTCTTTTTGCCTAAATTGGCCAGCCTTATGTTACAGATTTCATTTTGCTTGGCCTTTCAGAAGACTGACACATGCTTACATTCTACAGATTTCCTTATACGTTTCTTTATTCACGAAGAATCCATCACCCTCCCTAGTTTTCAGACTGGACAGTAATTACAGTTCTTCATTAATCTAATCCTGTTTCTAGAAGAGTTAAAAATTCATGGTGAAAAACAGGAAAAAAGGGCCTAATTCCTCCATTTTCAGAAATCATTTATCAATATGTTATGTCCTGAAAATGTACAAGTTTTTTCTTTTGAAGTATAAATTGCACATAAGTTCCTATGAATTTTCAGACAGCAAAATAATTTGAACATTTCTTCAAGCAAATACCCTACCTGAGTGGTTTTGACCTCTCCTAAAATTGCTTCTCCGTTATTGAAGATTTTTTTTTTTAAACACAAAACATTGAAGATGAGGTATGGAGGAGCTGAAGAAAGCCTTAAAGACAGACTGATTTGAGTAAAAAGATTGTTGTGTCTAGCAGCAACATGCAACTATATACTAGCTCTCTGTATAACTGTGCATGATGAAATACCTCAATTTATAACAGAAGGCACTTCAGTGGTTTTGCGCTGACTTGTGATTTCCTTGGAACTGAATCTGAATTAGTGGCATTTCTACAGTTCTGAAGAAACGTATGGTTTAGGAGCAAACAGGGCTAAATGGCCAGATTCCCCAACACAAACACCACAGTGGTCAAACTCTGACATGTTCCTGTAAATGCAGAAGGTGTATATAAAGCAGCATGAGGCAAGCCTAGAGCAGTATAATGCTACTGCTGTGTTGAAAATGTATTTTTCTCCTTTGACAATTCAGTTAAAAATGTATTTAAAAACCAAAGAAGAATTTGTACTCGAACTGGGGAGGTGGCATGTGTGTGTGTGTGTGTTAGGGGAAGGTAACTTTCTTCAAACGACTGCTGGTCGTATAATGAAATACGTAAAATATTATGTTCAAGTAGTATGTATGAAGCATACCTAGATACAGATATACATGACCAACAGATGCCTTAATGCTGCTTAGATATTGAGGACTTCTCCGTAACAGAGGACTTGTCAGGTAGACAAGCAGAGGAACCAAGCAAATTATATGAGTGTGAAGATAAGGCAAAGGCAAAGAATGCTCCAAGGGAGGAAATTGTACATTAAGTGTGATTTCTTCAGATATAAACTTCTTATAGGTGTATTTAATCCTTGGTGAGAAGGAACAGACTTATGACAAGAGATGAACTAAACAAGTAAAAAGGGGATGCGCTCAGCAACCTTTGAACATAGCAGATGGAAACTAAGTATGGGAATCTTCTCAAAGGAAATCCCATTTGACATGAAAGAGCTTAAAACCGCCTGGAAAACTAATTGCTTATATTCACAAGCTTGGAAATACCTCTCTTTTAAAACAGAAATTGTATTGACTGCCAGTTATCAAACATTGCTTCTTGTAATGTCGCTTACTTTCAGCCTACAGGAAAATGTATTCAATTTATAGCTTGAATGAAAATGACAAAATAATAGACAGCTGAAGGTTAAAGCTGCTAATATCTCACTCCTAATCCAAAGCTACTTGTTACTTTCTTCATAATGGAACGAAAAATAAAGATGGAGCCACAGACTTGACTTCCTATTTCTCATCTACTATTATTAAATTATACATTTAGGCAAATTAAACTTTTTGTCTTTGTTGAGTACATGAAAATGTATCTAAATAATTGGAGATAATTAACATAGTTTCCCATTATGTTCAGTAATATTGTGGTTTCTATTCAAAGTAAATCACCTCAATAAGAAGGACAAGAAGAGAGACAATGACCCTATAGTCATGACAAAAGAACTTTCAAATAGGGTTAAAACAGTGTCTGGCTAATTAAAAAACTGAATGCAACATACAAATCTTGAAAAGATTCCACATTTGGATGAAATTTAATCTGCTGACTAAATTAATTACAACTGACAGACAAGGTCAAGACATATGATTCAGATTATCTGTTTAAGATAGCTTGCTTAAGAAAACTGGCTTAACCTACAGACCAAACATTTACATGGTGGTTGTGTTCTTTTCTCCCTGTGATGCTCATTATGTACCCATGAGCATCCCACTCAACCACAATGCTTCACTGACCCATGCATAACTCATTAAGAAATTTATAGCAGTACAGCATAATTTATAATTGTTATCAGTCATTTAGAGCACAACCTTACTCAGCATTGAAGTATGCTTGTTTGTAAAGTGCAAATGAAATACAATGAGACTGGTGTCCATATGGAAATGTGAAACACTTTCCAAGTAACCTAGGTACTTGAATTACAATGAAACCATTTCTCCTTGACATGTTATGATAGTAGCCATGCAAGCTAACATCGCTTCAAAGTAAAATCAGATTCGACAAACAGCAAATAACATCAGCAAAATTTCTTCATTTTGGAAAGTCTTCAGTGCTAGATACCAGAGTGTAAATATATATATACACCCATACGTATATATTACTACTACAGATACTACCTTACAAATAGGACTTAATTGGTTTCCCTACAGGGGGGGCGGGCAGATGGGACAACAACCAAAAACCAACCAACCAACCAACAAAAAACCCCAACAACCACAACAAACCCACAAACAAAACCCAAGTCAAAATATTTTAATCACCAAAAATTTATAAATTAATTGAAACTTCAGTACTTGTACAAAATCTCGATCTATTCAAACAATGAAAAATAATCGTTCAAACTCCCTGTAGGAGAAAAAATGTCTAGGAACTGCACTCTGGATAAACAGTATGCTGACTCAGGAACCGCAGTAGATCACAAACAGATATTTTTGAATTAAGTGTACCACAGTTTTCATAATGTTCTGATGCACACAAAACCCATGAAGCTATGTAAATAAAAAAAGAAACAGTATAATAAACTTCTGATATGTGAATATATGAAAATTCACAAATCTTATTTTCTTACTTAGACCCAGCGCTCACAAAATCTTTGTCTATTAGATGACATAATAGGTAGCAATTGGCTTCTACTGAGATTCAGTCAGGATTTATTGACCTGAGAGTTAGATACTGATCTAGTAAGAGAAAAGATAAATCTCTGCCTAGAGGTATAATAAATCCTACAGTTGGCTGAAACCAGAAGTCTGTGTTGTTCCATTGCTACAGTGCACTGCTATGAAGAAAATGACTACTGAATTAGTGAAGAAAGAGGAACCTCCACACTACGATAAATTAAAAAGCATCAAAATAAGGTCACACAAAACATAAAGTATGACAATTCCATGACAAGACACGATTTTAAAAAGTTATTTTTCTCTTTTCGATTTGACTGAATACATTATTCTGCAAGGTGGTCAGACTCTGGTGTACGTATTAGCATTGAACACCTCTTGATTTGAAACTGAAGCTTGCCTCCATTTGAAATTATTCTGAATTTAGACATAGCAAAAATTTTTAATACAAGTGCTGACTCCTGAAAGTTCCTACTGTAGCAAGAATAACTCAGGAATAACTCCACATACATTTTGTTATTAGCCCTGGGAAAGCCAGGACATTGTCAAAGATCCCACCCACAGTAAGGAGAGTTATACAACTGGATGAACCACAAGTCACACAAGTACCACAGTTTTATACACCATATATTACAAATTTCTATGCTGGGTTCTGTGAAAAAGGAAAAAAACCTAAAATATCCTCTTTTCTTTTCCTCTTCCTACCTACCATTCTCATGTACAACCATTGAAAAATGCAGGAATAACCTTTGCTTTGTTCCTTCAGGTTTCAATTATTTCTCTAAGAAAATAAGGAAACCTGTCAACTTAATGACTTCATTTCCTTGATCAGCAACATCTTAATAAACTACAGTAACATGCATGCCCCCTTCTGATAAATGCAGTATTTATATAGTTGCATAAGAAATGTAAAAACACACCTTTTCAAGCTCAGTTTGAAACACACCAATTTGATTAAAATTTAAATAAGCCTTTTTAACTGGGACCTTTCAAATGTCTCAAACCTTTATATAATTTGGTTATCTTACTGTCAACATAAGATACTATAATATTTCAAACTTGCAGTGAACCAACATCAGCTGTTTCAATCTTCTAGAAAATTTCCACAAGGAAATTTTTACTGACTGGAATGCAATTCAATATTATTTTAGGATACTATTGAAAGACGGTTTTGAAAAAACAGCATGACCAAAGATGAAGAGATGAAATACAGATTTTTTTATAGATACAAATATTTTTGAAATTGTAACAAATGAAATAAAAAAGGGCTTGGGAAATTCCACTTAAATTTTTAAAATATGGTTTTCCTAAAAGTTGTATTTTCAATAGTTTACTTGTCTGGATAATGAATTTGTGACCTATACAGGGCATGATAATAGACTAATGCAGTGTCAGAGAACTTCTTCCTTTCTCTAGCATTCTTTCTAATGCAAATACTTGCCTCATGAGGGCCTGGAATCAATCAGAAAAGTGGACTTCATTACCCTCTGTCTGCCCTTTCAGAAGATCATAAAATTTTCTAAACTTATTTCTGATTTCTCCATTTCATATCAAAAGCCCACTGTAAGATAACTTAGACAAAAGATAATAGGTCTACCTTGATTTATAATTTGGTACAAAGAGTCAATGATTTTTTACCAAATGCATGTTCTAACTAATGATGTGAAGGTTCATTCAAACTTACTAATGAAGTTAAAACAATCAATAGAAAATAAACTTCCAATAAAAACAAGACGCCTGATTTAACATGGTTGACCTGAAATTAGACTATTACTGTATCTTTTGAATATGAAAGCCAAAAAAAAAAAAAAATAATGCATTTTTCTGCTAACATTTAGGAGGGGTAAGAAAGTTTTTAGAAGTTCATAAGGAAGTAGGCTGTCTATTTAAAATCCAGTCCTTCACTTTGCTTAAGTACCTATCCCAAGGCTAAATTATTATTCTTGACCTAATTGTTCTTGAACACTGTGTCAAGGGCTATATATAAGTACTCCCTGCTTTTAATTATTATGACAAAATAAAACAGATTCACAGCAGTGTAGTAGTTTTCACTCTAAATCCTTCACCATTTTTATTTACCCAGTGTTTTCTTTGTATATGCCCATAGAGAAAGTCTTTCCTCTGAATTTAATCTACAACAGCAAGACTTTCTCTATATATGTAGCTGTTTTCTAAATCTCCAAAATGGCCTGAGGTAATATGAAACAGTATACCTAATGCAATTCACAGGTACCTACATATACAGTATCTGATATGTAAATAAAAGAGCATTTCACCTCATATACCAGAAAAGAAACTATAAAAATCCATGGTATCAGGAGGCCAGACATAGGCAACCCTAATCAGAGTGGACAAGAGCTTTCCCCGTAGAGAAAATGCGGCAGTTATGGCTTGCCATGTTTGGAACTGTCAAGCGTTCTTCCTGTCCACCCTTCTTAAGATCTTCTTGAAGTACATACATGATGAAGGTGAGCAGGACCTCACACTGTTGATCTTGATCTGATATAAAACCACATACTTCAACTCAGGATAATGAAGCTACGCTAATTTAAATTGGTAAAGAATCTTACCTTTTATTTTTAGGCAGAAAGCTTCTTACCACGATTAGTTGTCAATCTAGTAATCTAGTTGATGAGTTTTCGCCCTGCAGGTGTTAATGGCAAGGGGCCCCCTCTATCAGGGAGCACTGTCTTATATGAGTAAGGTTGCTGTTACAGCTCCTGAGAATCTGGGCAATAATTACCATTTCTTTATACCATAGTATCTCTAAAATCACAGCTGAAGAGTAAAATATGTATTTGTGAATCTGTGTTTTAAGGTCAGGAACAGGCCACACAGACTGCATGCCTATTTGGGCCATTTGCTTCCTCTTAGGAACAGGCAATTCCATTCAAATCTCTCTACCTCTACTTCCAACCTGGTATTTTTATTTCATGTTTAAATTTCAGACTGTCCAGGGTCTTTCACCATCTCGTCTTATTGGAGAAAGCCCAGCATACAAGTGAAACCCATTATGTGCTACAGGCACAAAGTGATGCTCAAATATACAACCAGGAGTAATTACAAAAAGAGACTTTACAAGCAGTGCTGGTGCTAATGAAACTCTCATGGAGAAATTCAGAACTGCATGTTCTGAGACAAACTGCAAGTAAATGAGCAGTGGGAGCTTAACAAAGAAAATTTTGACTCCCTGAAGCTCAGCTGTTGTAAATTAACCCAAACATTGAAAATTAAATAGGTCTAAGTCAGGAAATACCTACAAAGAACAATTTATTTCCTGGAGCTAGTACAGTTATTTGTGAAACTTACTCGTTGTAACTCTCAAGAAAGTGAAAATTAAAATGAAGCATACGTATTTTAAGGTATTTCGTGTTTGAATAAATGATACAGCTATTTCCTGCTGAATTTGAGTAATCTGCTGGTTATGTTAGAAAAAATAACTTACAATATATACTTGACCAGAAAGTTGCAATGGTGCATAGTAGCTGCTTTAGCACCAGTAGAGGTTACCCATTTATATCTTGATTTTGATTAGAACTTCATGTACACTTGCAAAACTCCCTTTTAATGAGGAAAGTTTTCCTGTGTATATAGGACAATTGTCAGCTTGACCTCAGAGGATATACTATCCTAATAAATCCTTTTAAATACTTTCGAAGACTTAGTAAAAAGTTGTATTCTGACTGTTAGGAATCTGAACAGTAAACCTTAAAACATATTTTGACATGCATAAAACTTTCTCATGGTGATCCATTACAGTAACACAATATTACTCGGGTTTTTTTATGAACTGTTTTGCAGAAGCCATTTACAGCAAGATTGGAAAACAGACTTTTATTACCCTTTTCAAGAGATGTCATTTATCAAATGGACAATGACACGTACATCCTCAGAAGCTTAAGATAATTTAATGGTTTATACATACATAGTTTGCAAAGGACATGGCTATATTACTCAGCTTTAAACATTTTTCCCCCACCTCCCCCCCAAGAACAAGATAGTAAAGGTTTCTAAAAGTCCTCTCGAAGCATTAAATCTACTTTTCATCTCACTCAGAGGAGGGAGGAGAAGAGGGAGCCCTAACACAATAGTTTACATGATAGCAAGACAATATAGATAAAAGGCATAATTTTCAACCATAAATGCCTGAAAATGGCCCTTTTAAAACATGGCTTGCAATTCAGTATGTCCACTTATCCCTGAGAAATCATACCTAACACTGGGCAATGATATTTCAAAATACTGACTTCAGCATTAGTTTCCTGTATCTTAGAAAATGATTTTCAGAAGAATGCGAAGGACAGATTTAAAGATTCAGTCTTGCCGTGTAAAACAGGGGAAAGTGCTTAGTCTTGCTAAACCCTACAGTACAAAACCAGAGGAACAGGCGTTCCATCAATTATTGTAATCATATCATGGATAGTGCTACCACTCATTAACTATCAATAATAGTAACGACTGCATAAATAATATGACTAAATAGTTAGCAGAACACTTAGAACCATAGTCCAAACAGACCTGTGGTGGCCTATCACTTGGTCAGTCCATCTTCCACATCAGTGCTGGGTAAGAGCCATCAGTTGGGACTCCCCTGTGCTGGGCTGAACTGATGGCCACGACAGACCCAGTGCTTCACACAGCACCAGCTGAACTGGTTATTTGCTGCACCTGCTTCTGGCCCACAGCTCCTTCCAATTTTTACATGAAGTACTAGTCTTGATGCACAGCAAAGACTGAGCAACTAAAAAGCAGCTCTGGCCAGCTGACTCCAAAGCAAACCCATAGCTATTCTCCCTTTGCACTTTCAAGCTCTAGAAAGTTGCTGCTCAGAGCGTGACTGCTGCAGTTCATACATACAATACCATTATGTCTTGATATCAGCAAGTGTGCTACGCTTTACAGTCCAGAGATACACGGTGGCTTCCCTCGAAGTATCTGTGGTCGTACTCTGCATTTTACAAGTTCTCACTATTCATTTGAGCTTTCCGTACTTAACACGGGAGGAACCTTTTTTAACGCCATCCCAATTCCACCTAAGTGTTCCTAGAGACATTTCTGAAAGCTATTTCTAGCAAAGGAGTGAAGACATGTCTGTGTATGACAGTCCTGCATAAACATCATAAATTCTCATAAATCTGTCACAAAGGCATTTTTCATTTTCTGTGGCAAGACTATTTTTATTATAAAGGCATATAAAAAGACTGACTTGTCAGTACCTGGGATTTATGAATTAAATCCATATTCTATAATGACACAAGAACATCTTGGCAATTATAGATCTGTTTACTGAGTTTACTGAGTGCAATATTCAAAGGAACATACTGAGCAAATAGTAAGAAAATATATGAACGACTTAACCTTCCCCCAAACTCCAAGAAGAGCTTAAATTTTTCTTCACCTGCACATAATATCTTAAAGACTTAATTCCAGAGCTTTATTTTAGTCCTTCCATGAACAGTGATCCACAGGCTGGAGCCCTGCTTCTCCATGTTGTACTACAAAGGACTCAAAACTGAAGTAGAACATTTCCTAATGACCTGTGATTGCATGGCTATCGTTTTCCAAGAAAGTCAAACCCACAATTGTACCAGTATGCCTCTGTAAGCCAAAACTTCCAGATTTGCTCTCAGAAATGTTTTTGAACCCTAGTGAATCTTCCCATTAAGCTATTTCCAGCCTTACCTCTCTAGACAACTGTGTTCTTCTTGTCTAGCTACTGCCAGTGAGAACATAATAATGTGAAGGTTATCTGTCTCTAAAGATTGGTCTCCATGGAAGGACCCTTGTGGTCTCTGACATTAAACACAAACTCCTTATGCAAAAGCATGCCAATCTTACGATTTCTCACTGTGTACTTGGAGAACAAGCACAACTCCCAACAGATGGACATCAAAAGAGAACACCCAACATGAAATAAAACAAATAATATAGATCATTTAACAAGGATTGTAATGTAAAGAAACATTTTAAGTAATTTTATTTTAAAACGTCTTCAGAACTAATTGCTTGTAAAGGTTAGGAAAAACATCAGCTGTGGTAGTCTTACAAGGCTTAGTAGTGCAGTGCAGGCCCTAAACAGCATAAAACGCAAACACTGCATAATTGAAAACTGAAGACAAACTAAGACCTGTTTGCATATAGATACAATCGATTTTTTTGGAAAGGGACTTTAGAAAACCTCCATCATTGAACTCTGTCAGTGACTTCTGTATTATTTTCCTTCCAGTAATATATTTTTTTTTAAACTGCCAGCCCTGCAGCTATAACCTTAAGTCTGAAAGCTATGACAGTGTTTAGACCTGTGTCTCATTATTAAGGCTACTCTTTATCTGGAGGAAATATGGTCTATCTTTAATGGTGCAAAATGGAAACCAAAACAATACGACATTACAGTATGCATATATTTTAATGGACAGTTGCAAACAAATGATGCTCTGATATTCTAGAAGTGCTTATGCAAGTGCATAAGAATTTCCACCAACTTTCAATGTCCTTCAGCTTAACCTGAGCAATTCTAAATAATAGAGGGTCACTTGCAAACAGCTTATTCAGGAACACAGCTCATCTCGAGAAATCCACTGAAATATTTTGTATAGATTTTTCTTCATGTTAAGAAGTCGTATTTCGATTACTCAAACACTGCACCAGGTCAGTAACGGTGAATATTTCTGCACTGTAAAAGGACCACTTTTTCTTCTTGCTTCCTTCTGTGGTTACTTATCTTAGTTTGTAGCACAGTGATTTTCCCACTTCCCTGCTTACAAACAATAAAATGAGCTTAATAAAATGAGTTTCTTTGAGCAAAAGGAATATGGGGCATAGCATGCAATGCAAGAGTATCATCCAAAAAAGAAGGACCCATCTAAAAAAACGGAAAAGTGAAAAAAAATATAAGAAGGATATTCCGTGCTCCTTCACTGTGTATGCACATGTGTGCGTGCTTATGATCAACTCCTTCCTCCATCCTTTACAATTGTGGAAAGAAGGGTCATAAAAGGAACATATTTGTCACATGATATTCCAGCCTCCTGTTTTCAAAGCTACACAAATGAGACTCTCATGCTGAAAACAATGCTGCAAGACTTAAATCAAAAACTGAGGAAAAAAGGAACAGATTTCTAATCAGGTCTGCCATCCATACTGGTTGTTGGTTTTTTTTTTTCCATTCCAGGAATGTTCTGCATAACCTGTCTGAAATTTTATCCAGACAGGCTTTCAGAATTCTGTCTGTTTTCCAGATACACAGCAAATCTAACCAGCTGATGCTTCAATGGGATGTCCCATACATCCCATTCTGAATTTACTACAGATGTACTATGCAAACGATAAGTACCTACACTGTCAGTTTCATGCAGCCACGGAGTAAAGAGACCTTTCACTGTAAATTAAGTCTTTACATGCTCCATAGTTTGCCGTATCCTGAAAATTATGACCTCACTAACTATGCTCAGAGCAACTAGAGTTTATATATATAGGTGTCTGACACAGACAAATATATATTTCTGGAAATGTCAGATGGAAATATGAGACTCCTTCCTCCACTGGGTGAACTCTGCTTACTGTCTTCTAATGTTGTCATGTTTTGTTCTTTACCTACCTTTCCCAGCAATCCATTCAGCCCATTCATCCAAAGACAGCTCAGGAGCAAGTATGTTAATTCGAGGCTAGGCTAATCCTGCATCTCAAAACACCCATTCAGTCACCTCAACAGTTCTTGGGTTATTTTTTGTCTGCTGCATTAGACTCTGAATTTCACATTTTTAAAGAAACAGAATATGTTTTCCAGCGGGTTAAGGAAGTTTCACTTTTCCTGCGAGCTAAGGAGTCAGTATTCCAACATGAAAATCACTGTGGCAGCAATGAAAGTAATATTGTCTCTATCATCCCCCCTTCAACACATTTATCAGCCTGAATTAGTCTTTAATCTCTATGTGGCTACCATCTACTAGAACATCAGTTTCAAACACCAAGTCTTACTGCCATAAATGGATCTGCCCAAGTATAAAGTAAAAGAATCACAGAGAAACAAGTCTTCCTGTCCTAAGGAAGGATAAACTATATTTGAAACATTATTGATGCCTATTGGTTTAACATGTTTTAAAGATATCCTTGAAGATAGTTGGCATCATTTAACCAGGCAATCTATTCCAGTCCTTTAACAATCCCATTACTATTTTCCCTAATGACTAGCCTGAATCTTCCTAGCTGCAGGACAAATTCATTGCTTCTTGTTACATTTTCCTTAAAACTGAAATTTAGTGAGATATAGGTGGGCTAGAATACACATCACTGACTATAAATACTTCTATGTTTTAGGTTTTTATTTTTTACATAAGCAGAGAATCAGTCAGATCAGAATCCGAGTTTAAGACAGATACCTTAATAAGAAAATTACGCAACAACATGCTATCATAGGATAGTGCTATCATTTTTTTTTGTTGTTTTGTTTTGGTTTTTTTAATGATATAATGAGAAGAAAGGCCAATTTGGTATCTTATTTTGCAGTGTGGCAGCCAGAAATATATTTCCCCCTTTTGACAGTGGTGCTAACTAACAAGAGTTTACTGTACCACACACTTCTTTCTCACATACACCTGTTGAGCAACACTGAAATAGTTTTCCAGACCATTAGGTGCATTCCCCACCTAAAAGACTGAGATGCTGATAATAAAGCAGAGATAATTCGAACAAGTACATGCAGGTGCAAACCTGTCAAATGGCAAAACATTGGAAGGATAATGGGTTTTCAGTCATCACTTACAATCTTCTACTTGAATGCAGTGTTCTGTCCTATTAGTGGACCAGAATAATAACAGTATTAGCAGAACCAAAAGAATGAAACCAAATTCTAGTTAAATAAACTGACTTCAGCAAGGAATTCTGGACGGAAGGGAAGGAAGAGTCGCCACATTCTTAAAAGCTACATGATATGGTTTCTCCAGTATAAACTATATGACTATATTTAAATGTATAAATAAATAAGGATCTCAACTAGAAATGACAATCACTTGTTTCATGCCCAAGTATGGCTTTATCCCATCATGCCTATTCATCTCTGCAATGATTCAAAACATGAAAAGGAAATGCAATGTCTTGAAATGTACACTTACAAAAAACCAAAGCAGCATAGCTCAGCTTTGGGTATGACTGAAATGATGAGTAATAAGGAATTCCCAAAGGCATAACTCCTCTGAAGCGTTCTCAGAGAGCACCTACTCAGGTGTTTAAAATTGGACAGATTACAGATTCCCCCAAATTTCTGAAGACTTCCATAATTCATATGCAAAATGTCAAAAACATAATTTTGTAACAGACATCACAGCAAGGGAAATACTGAAAATGTTATGCAGAAGCCTTAGTATACAACTTCCAAAACAATCCCTCCAACGTGTAAATTTAAAACAAAATAATTATTTTGAATGACTGCAGTTAACATCCTTTTTTGGTACTATGGCTTTCACTCACTCTCAGAAAATGACCTGGAGGTGTTAGTCAACAGACAACTGATATGAGCCATCAGTGTGCCCAGGTGGCCAAGAAGGCCAAGAGCATCCTGGCTTGTATCAGAAACAGCGTGGCCAGCAGGACTAGGGAAGTGACCATTCCCCTGTACTCAGCACTGGTGAGGCCGCACCTCCAATTCTGTGTTTGGGTTTGGGCCCTTTCACTACAAGAAAGACACTGAGGTGCTGGGGTGAGTCCAGCGAAGGGCAACGGGGCTGGGGAAGGGGCCGGAGCACAAGTCTTATGAGAAGTGGCTGAGGAAACTGGGGTTGTTTAGTCTGGAGAAAAGGAGGGTTAGGAAGGACCTTGCTGCTATCTAAAACTACCTGAAAGGAGGTTGTAGGCAGGTGGCTGTCAGTCTGTTTTCACAAGTAACAAGGGATACGAGAAGAGAAAATGGGCTCAAGTTGTGCCAGGGGAGGTTTAGACTGGGTATTAACAAAAAAATTCTTCACTGAAAGGTTTGTCAAGGACTGGAACAGGCTGCCCAGGGAAATGGTTGAGTCACCATCCCTGGAGGTGTTTAAAAGACTCATAGATGTGGTGCTTAGGGACATGATTTAGTGGTGGACTTGGCAGTACTAGGTTTGTGATTGCACTCAATGATCTTAATGGTCTCTTCCAACCTAAACAAATCTATGTGTATTTCCGTTTTATTAAACTCTGTGCAATTTAGAAGAAGAACAGCTAAACAGTGCTAAAAAAGAATAGAGTTGGGAGTCAGTTCAATGCTGCAGCTCCTAAATTTGCCTTGCATCATCCATTACATCAATTTACTATTCTTCTGAGCCTCACTTTTATATCATAGAGACAATCTTGAACCACAACAGGACCTGGTTTACAATTTCAGCACAGTCCCTCACATCCATGAGATGAGTTCAGTTTTCAAGCATTCTGCATTTTCCAAAGTAAAGTTCATCTTCTTACTGTAGGAAAGAAGCAAAGGAAGTGCAATTTTTTCAACATAAAAGACAAAATGTCCCCCTTCTCCACATCTCTGAACTGGCAAGCTGATACTGCCCATATTGAAAGTGAAAATATTTCAGTTACAAATATTTTTATTTACAATTTACATTGATTGGGTTGAGAAATGTAAAATACTGTACAAATCTTTGAAAATGAAAATAAGCAGTGAAGCTGCGCATTTTGATGAGACAGATTACTCCTCCTAAATAAGTGGTTTCTAATTTGTTGGTTCACTTATCTTTCCCAATTTCATGTATTACTTTGCATGAAACCAGGAAAGATAAAATGCCTGATGAGTAAATTTGGAGAAATGTATTCAAAATCTCTGAGTTAACATGAAAAAAGCAGGAAACAAAGTCAGAGGCAAGGATGTTGTACACTGAATTGGCATTATACAGCTCTGAGGACTTGTCTACCTATAACAATTCATCCATTAAGTGTCTCAAAAAATAATGGCCTGTTTCTACAGAATACCTGAAAGTTAAAAAAGAATATTAAAAATAATGTAATTATAAAATGTCCAGTCTTATGCTTTATATAGTTTGAGCTGCAAGAAAATTTCTGGCAATGATTTAAAGGGAAAGGACATCCTTAACCAGTAAAGTTTTATTTTCACTTTTGATTCAAATTTGTATGAACTGTGCATCACGTTACTATAATGTATTTGTAATCTGATGGGAAACAACCTGTATGATACATGAATTAAATATATGATTTTTAAGTCATAGGTTTCTGTTGATCATGTTCAGTTACAAAATCCACTTTCTGGCTAAAATATATAATTTTTTGTTGCAAAGTAGTTATGGATTTTACTCTTTCAAAGGGAAGCTGTTGCTAGTTTCAGATATGATCTCAACTTGTTTTGCATTTGAACATCTGTCCATGTGAAACATGCTATATTTCTCAGTAGCTTTCCATAACTATGACCACAGTTCTCCTATAGGAAATAAGAAATGTAATTCCTGTTCCTTAAACCATAATCAGAAAATACAGATGGAGCTATCTTTTCTTCTAATTTCATTATTTTCTGCTCAGTAGAAAAACTAAATAAAGTTTGTTCCCAGAAATGGATGAGATTCAATCCCCTTCTCTCTTACAACCTTCAAATATGTTCTCAACTGTACGTTTGCATGATGTTACTAGCTACATGCATTGGAAGTTGTGAAAACTGACATATTGATAAAACATAGTACCATTTATAGTTAGTTATTCCTTAGCAGTACTTCAGTTACTATTCCTTCATGGACACTGAAGGAATGCAAAGAAAAGTGTCCGACTGATTCTTGACATTATTTCTGACATCTCAAGTTATTTTGAAAATGTATTTGTTTGTATGTAGAAGTTTGAAATGGTAAAATATTTCCCCATTCACAGTCAGAATGAAAGTAAAACAACCTCAGGAATCTTATGAAAAAATATTTTAAAGATCACCAATATTGAAGATGTTTCTTTTAATAATACTAATTTCTTTTATTTTGAATTCCCACTTATAAATATAAAAATAAAATACATTTCAAAGATTTTTTTTTTTTTAATTACTCATTTGTATGAAGTATTTTAATTTCAGTTATCTAGGCTTTTCCAACAAGAATGTATTTTCTAACTGAATATTGTTAGCTGTCACGGAAAACTGAATATATTCAAATGCATGAGGGGGATTTTTTTTAGTCACAAAATTCTTATTTTTGTATCTTGATGACTTTGTGGGAAAAACAAGCATGCGCACAACTAAAATGCTTGAGTATTGCAATTTCCTACCGCAGGTGATTGTTGGCAGCTTTACAGTAGTTTTTATAGCTAGTACAGAATATAGCATGCTGGCTTGAAAAACTGTTCAGTCATCATGCCTGTCTCTTAGGCTGGCTGCCTAGAAGGTGATAGATTAACTTTATATTGTTAAAGTTATTTTTTATTAAAAGTGTTAGATAGCTTAGCCCCTAGCTATCTGTCGGGCTCCCTTCTTGAATCTTGTCCTGAGAAGTGACTATACTTATATAAACTTGCTCTTTACAGATCACAGCTAAATCGCCTACTTTAAAGCAAAAGGAGATTTTATCTGTCCTGACACATTTCCTTAGATTAATCACTGCTATGACTTCCATTTCCACTCACCCTTCCCCATGTTACCATTATAATAGTTTCCTTACTGACCACAGTATTTCTTAATAAGCCTTTTCTGACACTGAAGTGTCCTGATTGCCAGTTTGGCTTAGCTTTTATTGGGTTAAATAAATAAATAAATAAATAAATAAATAAATAAAAATCATAGAATTATAGAAATCACCAAACTGTTTGGATTGGAAGCTACCTTTAAAGGTCATCTAGTCCAAGTCCCCGGACATGAGCAGGGACATCTTCAACAAGACCTGGTTGCTCAGAGCCCCATCCAACCTGATTTTGAGCGTCAGGGATGGGACATCTACCACCTCTCTGGGCAACCGGTTCCAGTGTTTCACCACATCACCTTAAAAATATTTCTTCCTTATATCTAATCTAAATACCCTCTTTTAGTTTAAAACCATTATTCCCTGTCCTATTGCAACAGTCTCTGCTAAGAAGTCTGACCCCATCGCCATCTTTATTTCTTATAAGCCCAAATTAAGTACTGGAAGAGCCTTCTCTTCTCCAGGCTGAACAACCCTAAGTCTGAATCTTTCCTCACAGAAGAGGTGCTGCATCCCTCTGACGCGGCCCTCCACTGGACCTGGTCACACAGATCCATGCCTTTCCTGTGCTGAGGAGTCCAGGGCTGGATGCAGTACTCCATCCCTGTACATGAGGAGGGGTCTTATGAGAGTGGAGTAGAGAGGGAAAATCACCTCCCTCGACTTGCTGGCCACGCTTCTTTTGTTGCAGCCCAGGATAGGGTTGGTTTTCTGCGCTGCAAGTGCACATAGACAGCTGGCTCATGTCCAGCTTTTCATCTACCAGTACCCCCAAATAGGGATGAGTTTAAAAAGTGTTTTTCTTACTAGACATGAGATAAAGCAGAAATTGCACTGGAGCATGCAATATTGAAGAAATATCAATATATAAGCAAAACTTAGTTCTGCAGCTAGATCCTATTACTGATCTGGTAACAAATACACTTTAAAGCCAGAAGTCCAAGACACAGTTAAAACCAAATTTTGTGTAATACCCTTTGCAGTGACTCTATCGGGAATGAATTCTGTGTAAGTGCACTGACTTACAGCTATATAAGCCTGGAAAGAATGAAACAAAATAAAAATTCAAGGACTGCATACGCTTACTGCGGAACTGGCCATGAAGTACATTATAAATGCAGAAAAAGTCTCTTCTCTGATCGATTTAAATACAGTTTGTGGAAATTAAACCATGCACAGGTTTGAAGTGGGTGGGAACTGGCTTGCAAAGCCATCTCATCTTGATTATTCTATTATATAATGATTAGTTTCAGCAACATTTGGTTTTATTTTAACTTTCTTTGCTAATATATGTGTAGTGTGTAGGAACTGTCAACGATTTTTTTTCTTTTAATATTGATTGCCCGATGTTATTTATTAGAATTGGGAGGAATATTAATAAGGAAATTAATGTGGGGGTTTTTTTCCTCCCCATGTCTCTTATAAATTTGTGTCTACAGAACATGGGGTTTTCTCCTTTCAGTATAGGGACAAGGATGAAGGAACTATACATAGTGGCTAAATGTCACATCACACAGCAAAGATGTTCTTTAAAACCAGCTGGAAATAAGCCACTCCTGCTTCCCCAAGGATCAGGTCACAGCACTGCCTTCGGTACAGTTGAGCTGACTGTGCATGTTTGGGAGAGAATAGGAGAGAAGGGAAAAGGGTCTGGTGTAGTGAGTTTATTCATTTGCCACCAGACCAAAGGTTGCTGGGACTGAATTTCTGGGCAAGAAAAAAATTGGAATTTGTTTACAGAATATATAACATTTTAAACAGATACTGGATCTTATATGAGCTATTACACGTACCACGTAAGATCAGCTACTGGCTGATAATCAACGCTTACAATAACGCTGCTCAAAACAATCTCATTTTCATTGTATAATACCTAAGTGCTAGTTCCCAATTAACCCTTTACAATGAAGGACACTTACTTCTGTTTTCTCCCTCTAATCTGCATGCTGCTTTTCCTCCTAGGACATCAATGCACTTACTTTAAAATCCAGTAAGTTAACCAAAGGCAGACACTGGCTGATACATTCATCATACTAATTATGTGTTGCATGGTATGTTCTCCCATCAAGTGCCTCCTACATATTTGATACAAACCTTTCAAATCAAAAAGAAGAAAAATGAAAACAAGTCTCAAAGCCAAGCTGTGTGATTGAGAGAACCACTTATCCTAGTGTCACTGAACTACAAAATCAATTAATGTCTTCTGTCATCTTCAGAAAGTGCTATCTAACAGGCAGCCTATAACAAATTACAACAGATAGTCCAAAAAGCAGCTTCTTCTTCCATTTAGGATTAGAACATAAGTAAATTGACCCTTTCTCTACATGTTCACAGTGTAAGGGAACAGGTCACTTTTCTTCCACAAGGCTTTTAAAATGATTCTGAATGCCTTGCTAGGACAAACCAAAGTGTAATTGAAATTCTGGTTGAGGAACTTACAAAGGAATATTTAACTGAGGTGTAATTTCTATGTAAAGTAACTTTCCCTAGATGCACTAGTGCTTCCTATAATTTAAACAGTGGAATTGACCTTGCCTCTAAATGGATTTAAAGAAAAAGTCAACCCACACAGTGTCTTTTCAAGTAAACAAATTTGCACAGCTACTGCATTACCATATTCAGTATCTCTTCTCTGTTTTCGTTTCACAAATGTGAGTAATCATTTTAGTATCAAGTAGATGCCTGATTCCTTTTTCACAGCATTTTGCCAAAATTCACTTGTCAGTTTATCCAAGTTTCACAGTACAGACCACATTGTAACAATAAACCCTTCTCCCTTTCCTCTATTAGTTTGGAAAAAACCAGTGCTTTTCAGAGTAAGTGGGGGGGGGAACCCACACCCAAAACTTGCCTAAAAGGCAGGCAATTTCCTTTCCTGCTGTATCACTGGTCACTCACTGTAGGCTTGTGTCAGGCACTTTGACACAACTTCCTTCTGAACATGAGGGTACTTCTATTTACCTTTAAATTTTGTCAGAAGGTTTTGTTCCTTAGCTGCTCCTGAATGGAAATCAAGTAATTCATTTTTAGCTGTAACTTTTCATCATGTAGGCACTGACAGTCTAAAAGGCTACCTTGCTTTCACTCACCATTTCAGTTAGCTGAATGATCTAAGGTAGCATTCGCTGACTTGAAGGAACATCTGGAGCTTAAAGCTACATAAACTTCCCTTGTGTGGTAACTGATCTATGATACTGATTTCTCATTTACACTGTGAAGACCAGCATTATGCTATGCAGAAGGGGAAATAAGAAATCTCAGCACTGACTTTGTTGCCTTCCTTTCTTCCTAACAGGGCTCATACTTTTCCTTCTTGCCAGAAGCCTTTTTCCTCAAGTCAGCCTATATCATAACACTGCTGAGATTGTCATCAACAGGTTTCATGGGTGATGTTCTTCAACCTTCACTCGATCTTAAATAAACAGAAATAAATACCACTGCTTCTTTCCTTACATTGGTAGTCAAGGCAAGGGACAGAATTAAGAACAATTTTACCTCCTGGACCCCTAAGTACTCTACTTGGGGCTGGCTTTAATGTATGATCCACTCATGTTTTGTACGTTTAAAATCACAGCCTAATTTCATTATTGAATAAGGAAGTAAACCAGTCCACCTGCACAGCTACTTCACCTGTATTATGTAAACTATGAGCAACAAAGATATTGCACATATAAATGTCCTGATAAAGCTCAAAAATATATATAGCATCCAAATAGCTACAAATTTAGCAGTTAAACACAGGAAAGAAAACAGATTTCAGGAGCCTTTATATAATCTTCATTTTGAATATGTTATTTGTGTATTTGGTGTGCAGAGCCAAAACACAAATTAAAAATTCTGGCAATATTAGACAGTCTTAAAAAATGTCACAGGGGAAAACAAAAAGGACAGTATCCAAAGAAGTGTGACATTTTTGGCTCACTTAAAAAATGAGCAATGGTTTATGGAAGTCTTTAATTCCCCCTTCATTCCCCTTCATTCTATCCCAGTGGCCCCATATGACTGTGACCGTCTTCCTAGCTAAAAGAGCTTGGATATGACAACTTCAGGTGTCTGCCAGAAAAGGATGCTGCTGAATGACACACAGTTTTCCCAAGATCCAAGGCTTCAGTTTTTCTGCACTAGTGAATATTTATATAAAGGGGTTTTGCTGCAGTAGAACAGGGAGGAGGGAAATACTGCTATGACTTTTTTGTTGGATTTTCATATTCTGTCAAAAATTATGTTCATTATTCTGAAAGAAACAGTAAAACAAATAATGCATTTCGATTTATACACGAGCTCTGCTCATTCACTTTAGCAGCAATCACTCTCTTATGCAAATCCTCTAATTATATTCCATTCTCTTTAGAGCCACTCTATGCTTTACATACATACATATACACAAGCTGCAACATGCTTTTTTTTTTTTTTTCTTTCTTTCTTTTGATGCTTTTAAGAAGTACTCTCCATAAATCTTTACCTAGTCATGGAAGTGTGAAAAGGTAACTGTGAAAAACTGTAATAGGATTAAAATTCTTACTTTTTTTGTGCTTTCTATGTGAACATCTGCAGGTATGCAAAAGAAAGGGATATGAAAAGTCTATGTGATTTATTGCTTAACTGTGAAGTGGATGCCACCCACATCAACAGTTGCCAGTAACTCTATTCTTAGTACAAATAGCATGCAAGTCACATTTATGTCAGGCTGTTTCTTGGGTAGACAAGTGCTATACTGCATTGATCTTCCTATTTACAGAGAACTAATGCCCCTCAGGGTTTTTTGTTTTGTTTTGTTTTTGTTTGTTTGTTTGTTTGTTTTTGGTTTTGTTTTTTTTTTTTTTGGGGGGGGGGGGGTGTCCCTTTAATTTTTTAAGCTAGGATGACATATGAATTGACAGAGTGAGAAACTTTATCTTAATAAAACACTCATCCAAGTCAGTTGAGGCTCAATCTTTTTAAGAACTGACTACTTGACACATTCATGGTCAGGAATGAATTCTTTACACACAGGGTTGTCTACTTGAAAAATCAGGTAATAGATCTGAATCTAAATGCTCTCCTTCGATGTAAAGGAGCAATAACTCAGATATTAAAATACCAGGTTCTTCTTTGTTTTTGTGTTGTTATTACTGGCAAATACATACATTGTGGATATACATGCTAAAAAGGACAGTACGTCTTACGAGTCCTTTTTGCTAATGAAGATGTGTTCTTTAGTAGATAATCAGAAAACTAACACCCTCATGGGGAAAGAGTACTTCATGGATCTTTCATTTTTCCACCATGCTGACGGAAATTTTTTATTACAGTGCACACCAATACTTACTGATTAAGCTGAAAAAAACAGATTTATGAAGTATTTTAAAAATGCCTATTAATAGAGCAAACTGATTTTTCTTATAAGCCATCTATCCAAATATTTATGCAGCCATAATGTAGAACTGAAATGAAAATGCAGACATAAACGATCTTAACTTTCCTCTCGTATCCCGCCTTTACTACCATATCAGTATGGTAAGGCGTGTAACACTGTAGGCTGATGGGCTTCAGAGTCTGTGCAGTAACAAACTTGGCCTTTTGCAAATCTTAAAAAACCACCACTTTACAGAAACATCACTCACACTGTTAACAGTTTAAATGCTTAGTCACAGTAAATATTCCATGCATTCCTTACGACAGCTCAGATAAGCCTGGAGGAGCTATGGTACATCCTGTAGCATTACACGTATGATTAGCCTGTTTCTCATTTCTAATGCCATTTCATGTGTTGCTTCGTTATTGAAAAAAAAGCACCTCTACCAAGAAGGCTTACGCAAACTGCATACAACAAATAATGTACTTGTTGACTTCATTTAATTCATTAATGTAGTTGTTATTCTATTCTCAGTGATTTCTTTTAGAATTTTAAAATGTTATCCTGTAATTGTTCATGAACTTTGTTCTTAGTCTTGCTTTTTGGTTCATGCTGCCATTACTGTCATATCTACGGATAAATTCAAACAAACAAGTTTATCCAAATGGCAGTTGAAAACACTGCCATAAACAGCATGCTGCTTTCAGCACAAGACATACATGCATAAGCTGACTTGACAGTCTTCCCATTGTGGTTCCTGTATTTCTCACATTTGTAGCACAGTACCTCTTAGCTACTCCAGGTACTGGGTAGTTTGCTCTGCATTTCCCCCACTAGTATCATTTTGAGCCTGGGCTAACAGAGCAGATGAAGGTTTCCCTTCCATGCTGGAAGCAGCCATGCCATGGGGGGCTTGGTCTTCCCAGTTGCAGCCTCACACTTCAGCCCTCTCCCTCTTTCTCCTTCCCTCCTTTACTCGCTCCCTCCCTTGCTCACTCTCCACACACCACCACACAGCTACAAGGTCCCATGTCCCCCCACGCAAATTCAAGAACCTCACATCAGGAATTCTTACCAGATGTTATTTAATCTGATTTTAGAACCTCTGATAGTAAGAGGTTCCAAACCCTCTTGGATAACCTATTCCAGCATGTAACTGTTTAGCTGATAGGATTTTTTTTTTCCCTGTAAAACTTAAGGTGTTGGAAGGGTTTGTGTTTGGTTTTTGTTGGTTTGGTGTTTTTTTGTTTGGGTTTTGTTTTTGTTAATGTTCGTTGTTTGTTTGGGTTTTATTTTAAACCTAAATAAAGGATGGCATTATATGAAATCTGGCAATCTAAATCAATCAACACTTCCATCTGCAACAGACAGAGAAAACAATTATTTTCCTTTTCCTACAGTTCTTTTTCAGATATTTGAAGTCTCTTATCATGTTTTCCCAGTCACTTTTTTTCTTCTGACCAAACAAGGACAATGTTTTCAATATTTCTTTACAGATTTTTTTTCCGAAGTCCTTACATTCTTGTTAGCTTTTCTGGATCCCTCCAAACAGAATCTGTCATTTTTTGAGTATCAAGAAACTGGCACAATACTCAAGCTGAGGATACATCAAGGCCAAACAAAGTAGAAGTACAGAGGTCCCAGCAAAGGAGGGCACCTGGCTGACAAAAAGGGATCCAACCCACTGGTTGAGACCTGCCCTGATGCTGTAATTGCTTTGCTCTCTTGCAGGATGCTGCAAGAACACTCCCGCCAAGACTTCAGAGATGGAAAGACACAAGCAGGTGGTGGCAGTGGAGAAGTTTAACTATTAGACACATAGGTAATTAACTTTATGTCATCTGAGAGGACAGAGATTAACTTGTCTGCTAAGTGTAAACGTTACACAGATCTCCTAACATGCCTAGAGAGTCAGGAGGTGCAGGGGAGGACTCAGTAGGTATACTTCATGTTGCTATCAGTGACGCAGAAAAGTGCAGGAGGGATGCTCTGGTGTTGACTCATGCCTTCAGGGTCAAGAGACTCAAGTCCAGGATCTCCAGGAATACTGTCAGGTTCAGATGCAGATTAGAGGTACATCTCACTATGTAGATGAGAGTATGCTGTACAGAGAAAGAATTCAGGCAAAGCAGAAACCAGAGAACGTTTGAGACAAGAGACACCAGGACAGAATCGTCAGGCTACACTTGCAACGATAATGGAGCCAGACTGCTGGCTCTGAAATAGGTCACAGAAAAGCATTTAAACTAGGAGTGGGAAGAAAGCTGACAGATACAGAAAGTACCCTGTTCAGTCTGGTACAAGTCACAGGGGAGAAACAGCTATCATTTATTGTGCCTATGAAAAGGCCAAGAGGGAAATAACCAGTACAACAGTAAATATCAGAAAGACAACTCAAACCACCGACAACACCTATACCAGCAAGAAATTCTTTAAGAAGCTAACTGGCCAGAAATGTGAAAGATAAGCTATAGTGTACAGAAATGTAAGGTAATACACTAGGGAAAAATTACCTAAACCCTGCCTATGCATTCTTTGATCTGTTGACACAACAGCAGGAATTGATGCTCGAGTTTTACAGAATCAGGAAGGAAATGTATTTTGCTGCAGGAAAAGTAGGATTGCTACAACATATTATTTTTGCAGTTTTATTTGTACTGTGATTCAGTATTTCTCAAAGACAAAGAAGTATTCAGTGAAATCTCCAAGCCAGTAGATGACAGTAAGGTCTTCTGGGTAATAAAATGCAAGACAAGATAAACACAGAATTATTATTCATCAAATTCAACCGCAATATAATTGAGGACAACTGATGACATTCATAAGAGAGGTTGGTTTAAAACAGACAGAAAATACTTCTTTAAAATGCAGGTAGTGAACTTTTGGAACTTGTTACCATAGGATAGTACCAGCTGGTTCACAAAATTATAAACTCATGGACAACAGATTCATAAATGGATAGTGTGAGGAGCAGGTAAGGTGCCACCCCATTACAGCCCTAATGCAACAGTTGTGGATGCCAGGAAAGTATTATGGGAGCAGACTACAGAAATTGCCCAAACTAATGTGTTCTCCCTAAACAGCATCTTCTCACTGATATTGTCAAAGGCAGGATACTGGACTTAAACACAGCAGAGGAATGAACTTTGTTAAACTGATTAGCTCATTTTTTTCGTTTGCATTTAGTCTTGAATTTGTCAATAATGAACTAAAAAGACAGCACCCAGTTTAGTCAGAAAGAAATTAATTTGGCTGGAGGTGAAAGTCTGTGTGTGAAAGGCTATTAAATTGGAGAAAAAAAGTCCCTCCTTCTATCCACATTTTTCTATTTACGTGAATTAGTACAGTAAATTCCTATTATTAGGGACTGGATTTCCAAAACTTTGTGTTCTTAAAGTTGTTTCCCTTTAGTGCTAGGGACAAATAAAAGCCTAATTCGAAGCTGCACTCCATCTTTTCATGCAGCAGAATGTTAGGATTTCTGTCGTTCTGCGGCCCAGAAAATGGGTTAATGACAACATCTAAGAAATACTGCAAACTGACTATGTTGGCTTATGACTGTATCATAAAGAATAAACACTAGTTTATGATGTTTTATTTACTAGTTATTTACTAGTTTATGATGATTATGACTAGTTTATGGTGTACTGTGTCCAGCCATGGAGTTCTCAGCATGGGAAAGATATGGACCTGTGTGACCAGGTCCAGAGGAGGGCCACAAAAATGATCAGAGGGAAGGAACCCCTCTCCTATGAGGAATGGCTGAGAGAGTTGGGGTGGTTCAGCCTTGAGGGAGAAGAGAAGGCTCTGGGCAGACCTTATCGCAGCCTTCCAGTGCATGAAGGGGGCTTAACAGAAAGGTGGGGGCAGACTTTTTAGTACGGAAAGGGCAAGGAGCAATGGTTTTAAACTAAAAGAGGGTAGATTTAGATTACGTATCAGGAAGAAAATTTTTTTTACCGTAAGGTTGGTGAAACACTGGAACCGGTTGCGTAGAGAGCTTGTACATGCCTCATCACTAGCAGTGTTCAAAGTCAGGCTGGACAGGGTTTTGAGCAACCTGATCTCGTTGAAGATGTCCCTGCTTACTGCCAGGGGGCTGGACTAGATGACCTTTAAAGGTAGCTTCCAACCCAAGCCATTCTATGATTCTATGTTTTCAAGTGTTATATTTCTTTAACAGAGTAAAAGGTAGCAGACCCTATCATGCTTTTAAAATATTGTCAGCACTTCTTAAATGTGCTGCAAAAGAGCTGCTTTACACCAAAATTGTAGGTCTTCTTTCTTTCTTTTATCTTAGTAGTTCTCAAAGGCAGCTGCATCAGACTGGGAGACAGTTGCTTGTTAAGATATCAGTGTAGCTATCCAGATTCACATCAGCTGAGCATCTGGGCATTACCATTCACAAGAATTTTCTTGTTCTGTAGAAGACACTTTCTTCTCTCTGGATGTATTTGTTGGTTTTCTTTCCTTTTCTTTATTTTTGGGGTTTTTTTGTTTTGGTTTGGGTTTTTTTTTTTGCTGGTAGCACAAGAGTTTATGTAATTATGCATTTGTTTTACAGCCTGGGCTCTGCTCTTCCTTCACCTTATAATACAGCTACAATAAGCAATTACAAAGTATTGTGTACCTACTGAAGTAGCCATTGTAACCACCAATAAACCACCAAAAAACTTTACTCCATACTGCAGGTATGAAATCATTATAAATGAGAAGTTCCACATTCCTTTATTAAACTACACACTTTCCTAAACATAAAACTTTTGAATTTTTTAGTTTAAAAACTTACATGTTCTGCAGAGAAACTTCTTTACCTTGAGGTTGATGGAGCACTGGAACAGGCTGCCCAGAGAGGTTGTGGAGTCTCTTTCTCTGGAGATATTCAAAACCCACCTGGACACAATCCTGTACAACCTGCTCTAGGTCAATTTGCTTTAGCAGGGGACTTGGACTAGATGATCTCCAGGGGTCCCTTCCAACCCTGACCATTCTGTGATTCTGTGAGTTTAATCTTATCACAAAAAACAGAAATACTTTAGAATAGAATGGAAAAGAACAGAACAGAATAGAATAGGCTATTTCAGTTGGAATGGACATAAAAGATCACATAGTCTATCTACCTGACCACTTCAGGACTGACCAAAAGTTAAAACATTAAGGGCATTGTCCAAATGCCTCTTCAACACTGACAGGCTTGGGAGAACCACTGCTCTCTAGGAAGCCCGTCCCAGTGCTTGACAATCCTCTCAGCCAAGAAACGCTTCATATGTCCAGTCTAAACCTCCCCTGGTGCAGCTTTAAACCATTGCCACACGTCCTATCATGGATACCAGGGACAAGAGCTCAGCACCTCCCTCTCCCCTTCCCCCCCTCAGGAAGATGCAGAGAGCAATGAGGTTGCCCCTCAGCCTCCTTGTCTCCAAACTAGACAAGCCCAAAGATCCTTAGCCACTCATCATAGGACATTCCTTCCAGCCCTTTCACCAGCTTTGTTGCCCTCCTCTGGACATTCAAGGGCCTTCACATCTTTCTTAAATTGCAGGGCCCAGAACTGCACATGGCATTCATGATAAGGCTGCACCAACACTGAATACAGCAGGGTAATCACCTCTTTTGACCAGCTGGCTACACGGTGTTTGAGGCACCCCAGGATGCAGTTTTCCCTCTTGGCTGCCAGGACACACTGCTGGCTCAGTACGAGCCTGCTGTCAACCAGCATCCCCAGACCCCTTTCTACGGGGCTGCTCTCCAGCCACTCCTCTCCCAATTTGTATTTGTGCCCGGCATTACTCCATCCTAGGTGAAGAATCTGACATTTGGACTGTTTAAAGTTCATCCCATTAATCACAGCCCAATGCTCCAATCTATCTAGAACCCTCTGCAAGGTTCCTTGTCCCTCAAGAGAGTCAACAGTACCTGTCAGTTTGGTATCATCAGCAAACTTGTTAATGGTGCATTCAACGCCTGCATCCTGATCATTGATAAATACATTGAGAAGAACTGGTCCTAGAATTGGACCCTGAGGAGCAGTGCTTGTGACCAGTCACCAGCCAGACGTAGCCCCATTCACTACAACCCTTCGAGCTCTGCCCTTCAGCCAGTTCTTCACCCAGCACGCTGTGAACCTACTCATTCCACAACTGGACAACTCCTCCAGAAGCATGCTGTGAGGGACAGTATCAAAAGTCTTACTAAAATCAAGAAAAGAAAAACGATATCCACCTCCTTCCTTTCATCCACCAGGTGGGTGACCTTACCATAGAAGGATGCCAAATTAGTTAAACAGGACTTTCCCTTTGTGAACCCATGCCGACTGTGCCTGATGATTGCATTACTCTTTAAATGAACTTCATTAGTACACAGTGTAATCTTCTCTGTAATTTTTCCAGGAACTGAGGTTAGACTAATATGACTGTCGTTCCTGGGTCTTCTCTTATGCCCTTTTTGTAGATTGGATAACATTGACTAGCTTCCAGTCAGCAGGGATCTTCCCACACTTCTAAGACCCTTAGTAGATAATCAAGTCCTGCCATAACATCTGCTAGCTCCTGCAGAACTCTGGGATGAATCCCATCAGGCACCATTGACTTCTGACCATTCAGCTGGTACAGGTGGTCCCTTACAATTCCTGTGTCCACAAATGGAAAGTCACTGTTCCCACACTCATGGTCGTTGGACTCAGGGGACCAGGCAGCTCAAGGTCTATCAGTATTATTAAAGACTGAGGCAAAAAAAACCCCAAACAACCCACACTGAATGCCTTTGCTTTTCCTTCATCCCTGTTATTCATCTGATCATCTTCAACAAGTATTGGTCCAATGTTTTCTTCAGACCTCCTCTTGCTGTTAACATGCTTTCAAAAACCCATCTTGTTAGCAGACAGAACACTGGCCAGTTTCAATTGTAATTGAGCTTTGTCCTTTCATGTCTTCTCCCTGCATATATGAACTACAGCTTTGTAATCCTCCTACGAAGCCAGACCTTGCTTCCAGAGCTCATGGAGTTTCTTTTTCCTCTTGAGCTCCATGGGGAGTTCCCTGTTCTGCCAAACTGATCTTCTGCCCCGCTTGCTTCAGATGCAGTGCAGTTGCCTGCTCCTGTGCTTCTAAAGGGTGGGTTTTAAAGACTGACAAGCACTCATGGACACCTAAGCCCTCAACAGCAGATTCCTATGGCACTCTGCTAAATAGCTCCCACCAAGCTGTATGTGATTTACTGTTTTCTTGTACCTCGCCTATGAGTTCTCTGTTTAATCCAAATAAGCAAACAGACTGCAGTTCTGTAGTGGCTTATGTCAAAAGCATTATGAAGGTAACATGAATAGAAATAACCTTGGGAGTCCTCGGTCTTCCATTGTATTCCTTATAGCCTGCACACCCCTCTCCTTCCTTTGACTGTCCACAACACAACTTTTTCTTCTGTAGATTTCATGCCCCCACTTCCCCAAATGTCTGGTTTTGTTTTACATGGTCTACCTGAGGATGGTAACTTTTCAGAAGGAATTATATTTTATCTGAGGATATCTTTTAAAGGAACAATACTCTGAAGTGTTAGAAATGTTACCCACTGGAAAATAACTCCACTAAGGATATAAGGCAAATGTTAATCCCAAATGAAGATAACATTTCCAGATGAAAGGCTTTAAAAATAATACATAAATTTGCAGTTTCATGTCACGGTATTAATGTTTATTTTTTAACTTGTGTAAAAAAAAAAGTTTTCCAATTCGCTATATCAGAATTGTAGTGTCAAATAAATTATTAATAACCTGCCACTCGCTTAAGTGTTGTTTTAAGCAAATTAAAACATTTCCATCAAACTGTTAATTTTACATGCAAATGTGATGAATTTAACTATTAGATTATTAGCTAGCCTTTCTGAATATAAAAAATATAGCACATACCCACTGTAATAATAATAATAATAAGTTGCAGAATGAGAACAGGTTTCCTGTTGAACTGTTCTGTCTCACCTTCCTTTTTTGGCACATGACACTCCACGCTGGTTCAGCCTTAGATAAGGAAGGTATAAAAATACAAAATCAAGCCCTATATGTGGCAGTAAAAAAGGATCTTTAAAGAACAGTAATAATAATGGAACCTACACATTCAAAATGGCCATATAAATTGAAAACATGATTAACACATCAAAGATTACAATTTCTCAATTTTAAGCACAGAAATATACCAAAGCTTTGGGAATAATAACCAACAGTGTTCATGAAGTGTTTGAACAAGTACAGTTGCCTGTAACTGCCTGTAACAAATGCAGGAGAAATGTAAAATTGTACACAATGAATGCACTAAATTCTGCTTCAAGACATACTGTTGTAAATTTGAAATAATGTTAAGAAATCTAAGGTCAAGTTTTTCATTTTTTTCAGTGTAGTTTACTGTAGCCTTCCATTTTTTTTACTTCTAGGAATCACTGCTCAAACTTCTTCCTCATTTTTATCTCAATGTGTTTATGATTTTTTATTTTTTTTTACAGTATCATTATTAATCTGGAACAAGCAGAAATACTATCACTTAAGCATTATTAGATGAAAAAAAAAATGGAAGTCAAATATTTATCTCAGAGAATATATCCTTTAATTTCCCCTGAATAAGCTCAATAAAGTAACAAGCAACTTTGCATGTTTTATAAAGTTTCATTATTTTGACTTCAATAGCCATTACTGTATTGGGTGAGACTGGCTAGAAGCACTCTTGACCCTGTCATTTTGCGTAAGTGAGAAGGGATTGTAAACACCAACAGCAAATGAAGTATAAAATGGGAATAGCTAATGAGAAAAAAATGTCCAAATAGACAGACAAAGCAGAAAACTAAACTGGTAAAAATAGCGGATTTAGTTCAGTGAAGGCACCAGTTTTGACGCCACAATATACAACTGAAGGTGCTGTATTTGTTCATTTGTATAAATGTTATGTGTTTGTATACACGTGGTATAAGAAAACATACATTATGAGAGATTTTAAAATATTCCCTCAGGTGACAGCAAGCTTCATACTGGTGTGATATGATATACATATGATTATATGAGACACAAAAAAATGCAAATCACTGAACTTTCATCCCAAAACAGAGGTTGTATGAAAAAGGTAGAAGGCAGGTGTAACAGCATATGTGCTTACAAATGCCACAAATCTCCTTTTCAGAGGAGAGCTTATTAACACGGGAAAACACACCGCCACCTTTTCCCTTCAATATAAAATTATTTATTGATTTGTTTAATTAATTGATAAGTATTAGGATGGGAACAAGTAACAAATCAGAAGCAGATTCACAGTAGCGCCTGATGAGGATGGCTACCTGAGAAGAAGTGAGCCTTGGCGAAAACCAATGCTTTGAACCAGGCAGATCTGAGCTGGGGGTTCCACCTCTCATATGTATATTCTTCACTGATTACAGAATATTTGTTCCAGATAAAAATGTTCTACTCTGATTGGGACACTCCCTGAATCAGTAGGGAAGTGAAAAAAACTCTAACGCAGAAAGCTGAAATACCAAGAAAGAAAAATAGACTACATTTAGTCCCTGCTTCACTGTGGATTTAATTATAGAAGCAAAAGAAAAGAGTGTCAGGAGAGACTGGGACATGGGTATATAGGAACATTTTCTGAGGTTCAGTCAAAACTTTGCAAAGGAAAATAACATGGTTTAGAATTTTAAAAAGATATATAATTAAAATAAAGACCTATACATTGAGAAACCTCAAAATGCTATGCTTCTTCATCCTGGTTAATCAATCTAAACAGCAAATAAACTTTACTAAACTAACTTTTAGATAACATCATCTTAAAATGGAGCTAAACATTTTATTTCTGAAGATATCTTAAAAGAAAATATTGCACTGCAGAAATCTTTCCTTCATTCCTGGCCAAAATAATCATTGCTGCTTCCATATTTGTAAAGAGAAAGTGCAGTAAAACAATAATACTCTAGCCATACCTATGGCATTCTTCATGTAGGAAGTATAGGCTCAAATACCTCAACCAATGGAAAATATTAAATTTCATCTCCTACATGATCGCTTGCTAGATGAAATGGATTGTGAAATCAGCATCTGTCTATTGGCAGCTTTTTTAGTCTAGTCTTCAATTTCTCAACTTTTGCATTACGAATGCATCAAAATTATATATTTGTTTTCACAGACTCCAAACAAACGATTGAACAATTTTTTTTTTTTTTTTTCAGTTAGGTCTTCACTAAAGGACGCTACTGGAAACAAAATAAACCCATTTGACATTAATTTCTTCCATTCTTTTCCCACCTAATCTGGCAATCAAACAAAATAAATTATTCTCTTAACTCTATATTATCAACATTTAAAGGACTAATCTTTTTCAAAATCAGCTGCCATGTCTTGTGGTTTCACTGATGGCTCCACTTGCTGCTGATATAATTCTGAGGAGCTAAACAGATCCATACAATTTGTTCAAGTGAAAGGAAGTATTTCATGCCTTCCTTTACAATTAATTGCAAGTCACATTTTTCAAAATTAAGTAAAAAAGTAACTAAATCAAAGCTAGAACAAATAATACTCAGTTGCTATTGACAAAGCAGTCAGGCCAACAACTATAGGAGAACAAGAACAGTCAGCTTCTTTTCTATGTTATTTTCTGCATCACTTAATAAACTACAGTAATTTTACTTCAAATTATTCAAGACTTCCACTGATTTCAATGGAAAGAGATTGTAAAGAACTGTGTACCACTATGTAACCTATTTTTTCAAATATTAGTGTTATTTTCAATACAGTGAGGCTGGGAGTCAAAACTGACTTTAGGAGAATTGAAAATGCAAATATTTTATCAGAAAAGAAAAGTTTTGCCTCCAAAAAAATATTTGTTAAAGTTAATATTAGCTTTCCATCATAGCTTTACTCTCTTGCTTTGGTTTACAGATTATGACAATGAAAGCGCCATACAGGAAAGTACCTGCATTTATCAGATCATCTGTGGATTTTCCAAGCTGTAATACTGCAGCAATGTCATCTGGAATAGCAAAGGGCTACAGAGGCACTGATCCAACAACCTCCTGTACTTGGATTCATTTATATACACAAATATCTGAATTTGCTACACTGAAGACAAAAATAAAATAAAAGGTAATTTTTTTTTAATTATTTGAGAGTGCTATTCCACTCTCCAACAGCAGAAGAAATCTTTCTCTGGAAAACACCTGTAGCCACAATTCTGTTTGGCATCTTCCTAGGATGTCAAAAGTGAGGTGAGTTCACAGCTGAGAGAAAAAGGTTTGATTCAGATCTGATTTGACTGGTGCAAAACTTACTATTTAACACATAAGCTAGAGTTTTGTCAATATGACATTCTCCTCCCGTCCCCTGCCTTGTATGCACATTCCAAAACAATGAGTTTTCTTCAACAACATGCAATGATAGCACACAAAATCACTGAGGAACAAAGTGCTCCTCAACAGAGAGGGAGATTTTCATCATGTTACAGGTACCAATATCAAATGCAACCTCTATTATGTAAAGATAATTTGGCAAAAGTTAAAACACATCATGTACAAGTTTACATTAGTGAGAGAAGAATTAATGAAGTGGCAAGCTAAAGGCACATGTATCTCCATATTAAACTACAAAATCCCCCTGAATATCCAAGTTGTAACTGTTTTTCATAGGTCTCATAAGATCTGTAAGATTACCAGACAGTCACTGGTATCATTAAGAAGAGTACTAAGGTGAAATGACCTACTATTAACATAAAACATGAATGATAAAGATCATAGCTGACACAAGGACTTCCTGTAACATATACATCATGAATAATTATGAGCAAATACTGTAAAATCAGAACAGTCAGACTCTGCTTATGATATATTAGCATGACTCTATTGGCTTTACTAGTATGTGAGGGGTGTCCTGTTTGTCCATGTGAAAAGGAAACCAAGTCAACTATTTTTGGTGTGAGAATAATAAAACCATTTTGTAGTTGACAGAACAAAAAAACACAAAATGGGTATTAAGTGAGAATGATGATGTGAAAAAACATTTTCTAAGAAATCAATGACCAGTGTGTTTTTAAAATGTCAGATGAAATCACTACCTGGTCAAGGTATCATTTATGTAATCTACTGTATCATCCAACCATACTGAAATATTTCATGACCTTCTAAGGTGTGAAAAAGTAAGCAAGTGTTCATCACCAAAGAGACATTCTAGAGGAATGTTTTGTCCAACTAAGACCAATTCTGGAGATAGAAAATTTGAATTATTTAATAACAGAAAAGGTGAGAATTTATATAACTTGCTCAATAAAAAAATTATTGGAATTGTCAGAAGAAATGCATAAGGTGTCTGCATTAAAATGATGGATGATTTCACAGGCCAAGCCATGTTACACAACCAACACAATTGTGTCCACTCACACAGTAGTAATGAAAAAGGGGTGCCTGGATTCCTGGATTTTGACTCTGTATTAAATGTACTTCCAGTCATCAGAGAATAAGAGTATGTCAGAAAATAAGATAACAGAACATTTCATAGGACCTATAGTGCACTTCATGCCTCAAAGTGAGGAAACTCATAAACAGGGGCAAAAAAATCTTTGGTTCCAGTGACTATTTTATTTTGTACGAGATCTGACAGGCAAGATTTTTCTAAGGGTACATGACTTAGAAAGTAAGTAAGTAAATAAATAAATAAATTCAGAGAAAGGTATTGCTTACATAAATACAGTCCTAAGGGAATGTGTCTCTAGCCTCGCAGACCAACAAGTTATAGCTATTAAAATGAAATACTTCAATTCTACTTCAGCTAAGATCTTCATGCATGATTTCATCCTGCCTTGCCTAGACTAATGCAGTAATTTCTTTCATGGTTTCTTAAAATTTCATTTTTTAAATGTAGACACCTGAAATACACACAGTTCATAGCCATCCCTGAGATAATTCTTATACTTCCTCAACATCCCATTCAAAATAGTTTTCAGTCTTGCGATCCTGAAAATAATAGCTTCCTAACTTTCTCAAAAAGTACACTAGTTGTTTTGCCTACATTCCTATCTATTTCCCAAACCCCTTTTTATCCTTTAATATAGTCATCCTGTTACTGGTAATAACCAATGTTCCATCCTTTTGAAACAGCTTTTGCATGCTTCTGTACCTCATGCTTCTTAATATTATAAACCCACCCTCAGTGTTTCCTCTCTTATTTGTAATGAAGGCAGATAATTCTAACGTACAAGAAAATATTTTTCTCCTTTTCCTAGAGAGACATCAGGACTGTGTATATGTATGAACTGCAGGAGATCACATGTTGCACTCCAGATTGCAGAAGTTAAAAGAATCCAGTTGCATTAACTTAATCCATGTCATGTACACTAGGGCATTAGCCAATGTAGATATAGGCTAGTAATAAAAGTAATCAACCACACAACTGTTTACAAGATCAGGGCTTTATCTTGAAGTTGCAGAAGTTATTACACACAAACAATAACAAAATGGAAAAAAAAAAATGCATCTACCACTTCAAATAGGTCTGGATTATGAAAGTAATGAACTATGGTTGTATATTGCTAATAAACAGAGCTACTGTTGAATGGTTTTGTTGATTTATTCTATCATGCTGAGTATAACTGTAAACACACAATCTCATTTGAGAGAGTAGCTGCAGATAAGAGATTTCATAGTGGATATTATAATCGCATTATATTGTATTGCACAGAATGACTGGAGATATAAACAAGAAGGTTAACTGAAACTGGGATCCAAGATATTACAATATACCAGTAACCATTTATTCTTCCTATATAGTGCAAATTTCTTTTTATAAACCAAAACATTTCTTTAGAAGTTTTAAGATCCTAGTATAAAGGATCTTAAATCTCTATATGAGATTGTTCTGTCTGCCTTCATAAGTGCAGTATTCTTTTTAACGCTGAGAAAAAAAAAAAGTTTTCTTGAATACCTAAATGCAGCTCCAGTTCAGATACACACAGGTAACTGTTACTTTCATTTAACTGCAGACAAAAAAAGCATTCTTCTAGATGGTAGAAATACTTTCAAAATAAAGATACTGCAGAAAGAACAGTTTCTGTTTCAGCATGAGCACCACTTAGCTTGTTTTGCTGGCATGCAATGACAAGTGCACCTCATCTTTCTAGGAATACAAAGACAGGAGAAGCTGTGTGTAATGTGATTCAAAAGTACATCATGTGCCAATGAAGAGCACATAATACAGACCTGTAGACATCAGTCTATAGACTTACAAAGTATTACATGGGAACAGCTCTTTGTTCCCCACAAACATTCATTTTTGATCTATCTGTTGTTCTATTAAAATAGAAGACACTAGCAAAAACTAGTTAAATAATAGTTGAGATTTTTATGTTATTTAAGAAAAATAAAAACTGGTCTAAGTGGTCTAGGGCAACCAAGCAATCGGGCCCAGTCAGCATGAGTTTATGAATGGCAGGTCTTGCCTAACCTGATCTCCTATGACAAGGTGACCTGCTCAGTGGATGAAAGGCTGTGGATGTTGTCTACCTCGACTTTAGTAAAGCCTTTGACATCATTTCCCACAGCATTCTCCTAGAGAAATTGGCTGGTCATGGCTTGGACAGGTGCGCTCTTCGCTGGGTAAAAAAACTGGATGGATGGGTGGGCCAAAAGAGTTGTGGTGAGTAGAGTTGAACGCAGCTGGTGACTGGTCACAAGTGTTGTTCTCCAGGGCTCAGTATTGGGGCCAGTCCTGTTTCTTTTATTAACAAACTGGACAAGCGGATTGACTGCACCCTATGTAAGTTTGCAGATGACACCAAGTTGGGTAGGAATGTTGATTTGCTTGAACAGAGGATGGCTCTACAGAGGGATCTGGACAGGCTGCATCAATGGGCCAAGCCCAACTGTATGAGGTTCAACAAGAAGTGCCGGGTCCTGCACTTGGATCATAACAACCCCTTGCAGTGCTACAGGCTTGTGGAAGAGTGGCTGGAAAGGCCCCTGGAGGAAAAGGCCCTGGGGGTGCTGGTCAAAAGCCAGCTGAACATGAGCTGGCAGTGTGCCCAGGTGGCCAATAAGGCCAACAGCATCCTGGCTGGTATGAGAAAAGAGCGTGGCCAGAAGGACTACAGAAGGGACCGAGGATGCATCTTGAATACTGTGTTTGGTTTGGGGTCCCTCACTACAAGAAAGACACTGAGGTGTTGAAGCATGTCCAAAGATGGGCAACAAAGGGTCTAGAGAACAAGTCTTATGAGGAGTGGCTGAAGAAACTGGGGTTGTTTAGACTGGAGAAAAGGAGACTCAGGGGAGACCCTGTCGCTTTCTAAGCTACTTGAAAGGAGGTTGTAGGCAGGTGGGGTCTCCTTTCCCAAGTAATGAGTGGTAAGAGGAGAGGAAATGGCCTCAAGTTGCACCAGGGGAGGTTTAGATTGGATATTACAAAAAAATCCTTCACTGAAAGGCTTGTCAAGCATTGGAACATGCTGCCCAGGGAGGTGGTTAAGTCACCACCCCTGGAGGTGTTTAAAGACTCACAGATGCGGTACTTAGGGACATCGTTTAGTGGTGGACCTGGCAGTCCTGGGTTAACAGTTGGACTTGATGAACTTAATGGTCTTTTCCAACCTAAACAATTCCATGATTTTGAGATGCTAAACTATTGTCCTTCCTGTTTTGTTATGCGGGTTTGGGGTTTTTTTTCTCTTTGACAGCAGATCCTTTGAGCATCTTTGTCTTTGATTAAATTTATAGTGGGCAGGGTTTATCAACTGCTTAGACATATCTCCAAGATTTCCAGAGCTGACCTATTGCAGTTTCTTAGTCACGTCATTCATAAAGGCCTCCAAGAATCACTTTTTGCAGATCTACTCAATAGCAAGGCTGTGGAGCTCAAAATTATTAAATGCCTGTAAAACTAAAACTGGGACTCACCATTTCCTTCTTCATGTTCAAAAAAGTGACAATAACTGTACTGTTGTAGCTACCTTATACAGCTTCAGCACAAGGCTTAGCACTTTTATTTAGCCCTGTTTAACATAGCTGGAGCCCACTCAGGAAATCCAGTGACAACCTTTTTAAAGGTGCTTTCGGTCATGTTTAAATGACCAGAGTCTCAGAACTCTATCAAACCTTCATGCAATCTTACTATGAAAAAATTATGTCCTTTTAGTTCAGAAGTATCTTCCTCCCAGTTGACAAACTCATTTACTTCAAACCAAAAATGGTTACGAAATGTGAAAAATACTAAAAAAAAAATCTAATTTCCTTCCCTGGTCACATTGTTACAAACTGCTTTTCCTGAACTAACATTATCACCAGACATAACAGATAATTTCAGATTAAATAATAAAATGTAGCAAAGTCCATATGCCTTATAATGGAAACTGTTAGTCAGCCTTAACTACAGGCATTGCTATCAGCAATGTATTAAAAAAAAATCCCAAACTTCTGAAAGCTAATTTTCTTCCAGTTAGCAGAATTTGTGCTCTACATAATTCAGAGAGTTATCAGCAGTCTAACCTACCACCTTTCAATTGCAATTTCTAACTTTTAGCACATTACTTTACATGTTGTGTTCTCAGTACTACACGCACATTTCCAACAAGGAGAGCAGCAAAATAAGGTTATTACATACTACTACATAAAGAATTACTGAATCATGGAACATAAACTATCAATATATATGGGAATGGATTGTCTAAGCTGACAAGCAGGAAAAGCAATACATTCAAAAGACAAACTATGAGTTTAGTTGAAAATCTTCAGTAGAAATTGTTTTTCAAAGACAAACGCAATTTTCTCATACACAAGGGGGTTTGGATTTTTTTGTTGGGGGTGGTGGTGAGGAGGCAGGTGGATGAATAGGAAAAGTTCTACCTCCTCACTTTTGCACTAGACAGGGAAGCCCTTGAATTACACTAACCTATTTGAAAAACATTGCGACTACCAATCTGAACGGTGATTCTTGCAAATCAGAGGTTTAGTTTTGAATCAGAGGTGCCTTATTTAATTATTTCCTAATTGAAACTTTATACCTACTAAACATGTTACTGACAATTTTGTCTTGATTCAGGGAAACAAAAATAAATATCCTTTTTCACCATTTATTATAAGACAAAGTATCCGCAGCACTAACCAGTTATTTTCTGTTAAAACTATAAGGATAATAAAAATCACTCTATAATGACCATTTAAATATGTTTTCATATGATAGTTTAAAAGAGATTGGAAAAAATAGGGGTTTTAAAAAATTTCTTTCTACTGCAGATAGAGTTGATTGTTTTTTTTCTGTTTGTATTTTTAATAGGAAAAAGAAGACACCCTGAAACAAAGAAACAAACCTCACATAAAGACAATAAAGTACAGTTAAGATTCTGTGCTGTTGTCTTAGTAATTTCGGATTCGGTACTGAAAGGTTAGACTTCAGAAGAAAAAAAATCACTGAACAGTTAAAGAAAATCTCTTTGGAATGAATACAGTTTAACCAGATTTTCTAAAACTGACTTGTATGATCTCTAAGTCACCGCAGTAGCCCATCACTGTGCAATGAAAATGTAGCAATTGTGGATTGCAGTATGAGCTACTATGGTCCACCAAGCCATTCCTTCAGAACAGTAACAAAATCATGTATATATTGCTGTGCTTTTAAAATTAAATCTATATGAAACTGTTTTGGAGTGGAAGATCAGAAGCACTTCCTATGAAACCAGATGACACTACAATGTCACAGAAGTACCACTATGACTGCCACCAGATAGGAAATACTTTCTGCCATGAATATGAGGACTGGTGATCCTCAGACAGACTTCCCTGCCATTTGACATATGGATGTTTAATTGTCCATGTTTTAAGAAACTGGCCAGCACAAGGAAATGCTAACACAGAAACACAGAATCATTTAGGTAGGAAGATTCTTGCAATCATTGAAAATGTCTGTCTCCTTCCACTTTGACTAGTCCAAAAGACAAATACCAACACAGCCATCTTCTAATCTTCTGTTCATTATGTACCACACAACGTCTGCAAGCAGAGCACATTTGCAGCAGCCCACAGCTGCAAGGAACACCAGTTCAAAGGCTGGCTGCTCCCTTCACATGTCCCAGCAATGCCTGAGATAGCACAACTACCCTCAGTCCCTGCTTGCTCGTGAGGACAGAAAGCATGTATTTGGGCAGGGGACATCAGCAGGTTAGAATATGCTGCAGTGTCCTTCTGCACAAGTAAGTTGAGGAAGCCCTGGAGAAGGCCCCAGATATAAAGTGAATTGAGCTATGTCACTACAGGGACACAGGCTTCAATATCCTCTTGAGTTGCAGGCAGCTTGCAGCACAGTCAACATTATCGAATGACTTTTTAAAAGTACTACAAAAGCTGCAAGTACTGAAAAAAACAGTCTTCCAAGTCTTCTCTTCTGTAGTAAGAAAAAATATTTTCCTCTATATGTTTGTACCAATGAGTACTTCAATTTGTATGTTCTACAGGGAGGAGTTATTTGTCATACAACAAATGGTACAAAATTCTTAGCCATAGATAGAACAGATAGCAATAGAGTGAAAAGACGAGGTAGATTAGAAAATCCTAGCACCTAACATGGGTTTAAAAGCACTGCTCCTTTTTTACCTATTACCTCTTATACTCTTCCTGTGTGCTACAGCCCTAGTAAAAATGAAATTTTCACTAATAATTTAGGATCTTTTAAGTAAAATAGCTGACTTGAGAGAAAATGTAAAGGACATTTGGTTTTGATTTGTGATTCTGCTTCTGCCCAGGAATATGCGTCAGCAACTACATGAATCGTTTTTAATTTCAAGGCTTTGAAATTCACCCTGAGGACTCCCATCGGAAAGAAACGATCTTCAGAATCAAAGAAGAAAATACTAAAAACAGAGCATCATTGTGGCTCTTACCTGGCAACAGCTGTTAGTTGTATTATTAACTGAAAATGAATCCAGATGAAAAAAAAAAAAATATTAGATTCTGACAAGCAGCCTAATGCAGTACTCAGTGAATGCAGTAGATACCCCACAACTAAGTTTTGTGGAGGTTAGAGTGCTTCTGAAGTCTTGCCAGGGTGTCTCTATTCAAAGGATGACAAAATTCCTGCAAGGACAGATTAAACCACCTTCAAATGAAAGATCTCTGTGGGTCTTTCATCTCTCGTATGGTTAGCTCATAAAGACAAATACAGTCACTTCCATTTATTTCAGTGTTTGCTTCAACAGAAGGCAGGTGGTAATGGGTATGTGTTATACAAGACAGTGAAAAATTACTATCCCTGAAAGCCACTCCTATGATAAATAAGACATTAATTGCTCCTTGTATCTTTTAAAGAACAATTTGTCAACACCATTGGAGATCCCTTGGAGACAGTATCACACCTAAGCCAAATCTAAGCTATTTAATAAAACAGAGACTTATAAAAAATGTCCAGAAGGGCCATACATGTGAGTACAAAGTTCTGTAAAGAAACAACAGGATGAGTTTTGTCTGCTTTTCCTAATTTAAAGTGGTTTTGTTTTTCTCTTTTCTTCCAAAGTACAGAGTAAGCTAGATATTTACCATAAAGGTACCTACTTTGAAAATGGAGGCTTCCTCTCTACAGCACAGAAGGGTACTGTATTTAAGTTAATGCAAAGGATTAGACAAGTAAACATACTCATATGCTCTTTCAGTGATTCAGTTACTTTTACAGAACATTATGGGTCAGATAATTAATCCACTTCACTATGATATTAACTTTTTATCAAAACTGATTAGAAATTGATTAGAGCCAAGACCTGGGAAACGCATTCAAGTGCATTGTATTACCAGACCTTGCCACTTCATGTTAAAGACAAAACCCTAGAGAAAACCTCATCATAAGGAGAGACCTCTCAGGAAGAAACAGCCTTAGCTGGTAAGTCCCTCATTTTATTTTCATCTTCCATTCAAGTACAGTGAAGCCTAAATCACATGGTGGTTTGATATACAGGGAATTGTTGCATTTTCTGTCCAAACTCTTTCAGATGCAATCTATTGATCTGAAATGTATTTCTTGAAAGCACAGTATGAGAGAGAGGAAAACCTCATTTAATCTACCCACTTCCCTTAGGTCTGCTCCCATGATGGCTATATTCATTTCTGTGGCAAGCGCTTTACTAAGGAAGGCTCCCATGCTTATACCTTCCACAATGTTACAGATGGAATTGAATTTTTCCTTGCAAACTTCATAAGGATGCTCTCAAAATACTATAACAGACATACTGAGAATATTCTGCACCAGCTAAGGAAAAAGGAAGAGGAACAGCATTTTTAGAGTATTTTAATATTGTAAACATGACCACAAATCATGCTTTAATCCTAGAATGTGCACCAAGAGAAAAACAAGACAAAACTATGTAAAAAGAAAACAAAAGACTTCTTGGGGACCTAAATTAAAGACTGTAGATTAGGCTGCATTCAACTGCAATGGGAAGCATACAGAGCTCTGCTTCTCCCTCTTCTAGTGTGACAATTTTCAATGACAGAGGCTTTATCTAATGTTTAAAATATTGCATAAGGTACGTACTAGCTAGGAATTTGAAAACCTTTTTTGCCTGAGGGATAGGTTTTGCTTATGGGTTAAAAAACGGGATGAAAAATAATCATTCTACAGACCTTTTTTGGCACCACTACTTCCAACAGTGTCAGAGCAGGCTGGCAGCTCCCTGGGGTAGGTGCCTGGGGCTCCCCAGGTGTGTGATGGCAGAGCCTGGCAGCCAGGGCCCGTCCCACCCCCAGCCAGGAGCAGGGCAGCTGGGGACAATGGGGCACCCCAGTCCTAGTCATTTGGCAACCCTCTGGAGACAGGGACCTGGCTTGACAGCGCCCATAACCAGGCAGGACAGGGCAGGGCAATCTGGAGACCAGCCCTGCTGCAGCATCACTGGGGCAGGGGCTGACGGCCCTAGGGGGCTGACACAGGTTCCTGGGTCATGGGAGGGTGGGGTGCCCCAGGGGGTTGATATGGAGCCCTGGGCTCCAGCCAGGGTGCGGGGTCCTGTTCGTGGGCTCCAGACCCTGAAAAGCAGAATGACAAGTCTATATGGAAATTCTGAAAGAGTAAAAAAAGACAGAGCCTTTGATTCGATAACATATCTGTGTGCCTCTTTCATGTAAACATTCCACTTACAGATAGAGTGGCAGACAAATGCTGATTAATGTGACCCTCAGAAAAAAAACCACCTACTATCATTCACCAATTAAGTTACAGAATACACGTGTAAGCAAAGATAAGTAAAAAGAAACTAGTATTGAACAGTATCCTCTCCTGACAATGAAGTTACAGAGTCTCAGGAAGTTATACTCTCCTAAATTTAAAATTTACAAATATGCTGGCAAATCATAAAGATGGTTACAAAGATATGAGTTAAATTTGCTGCTTATTGTATTTGATCAGAGCCTACCTGCAGTCTTAAAGACCAGACAAAGCCCACTGTACTGTTTCCGCTGCTGCTCTTGGGCTTCACAAACTCATCAAGGGAATGAAAATGCATTCTGGGGCAAGTTCAGAAAAGATGGACACCATGTAAGCAAAACCCGGAAGCCTTATTGTTGGGCTTTGTGTCCCCTGTTCACACAGGTAGTGATGGTGTGAAGGCTGCAAAGTTGAATACAGAAGGGAAGACAAATTCTGACTCAGCTGGTAAATATCAAATTTCATGGACAGATCACAGGTTTATTGGTGGTTTCTGGAGGTAGTTACTATTTTTTTCCTTCCTATTCGGACAATAACTGAATTATAGAGGTTCCCCAAATGTTATCTTTATTGTTATCATATTTTAAAATTGCTGCAAAATTTGTTCATAAATACCTTGTGCTTGTTTTTTAAGTAGAAGTTCAATAGATATGGAACTTGAGTTGATTTTACAAAGCTTTTGTTCAGTTTTTCTTAGGAGGTATCTCAACTACAGTTGTATTGTTTTTGCTGGACAATACTTCTGGAGAAGCATTGTCTTTATACGTAATTTTGGAAAAGCAACATTGCCATACATCATCACCAAGTTTGTTGTTCCCTATGGTTTACTACAAGACAAGATGTTATCAGCCACATTTATTGAGATTGTAACTGAAAATGTATGCATTGTTCTCAAAGATGAAGATTGATGGGAAACCACTGCATGCATGTTTATTGATATAATGTAGATTATGCATTAATTCTGAGACTAGCTATGTTTTTAAATCACAGGATTTGTGTGCATTACAAAAATCTCTGTTTATATGCAACTACTAATCAAAACAGTATCCTCAGTCAATTCTATATCCCTCATTTCCTTTTCACAACTTTACCACTACTGGTCTTTTCCCCACCTCTAGGGTGAATTAAACGTAATTTCTCAAAGTATGGAAGGCAAAAATGTGAACTTACTCAAACTTATTATTAAAGCAACAGCATGATTAACACAATATATCTGTAAAAATCTCATAAAATAGAGACACAAGAAATTAAGAGATTGAATAAATATATAACTAGCGTGTCTCCAACCATAAGCAGGCATCTTAGCATTAGCAAACTGGCAGATAATACAGCTCCTGGAATAGTACCTCAATATTGCTCCCTCTCATTTTCACTGTCACTACAAAGTTTCATTGCACTTTTGAAGCGCATTTCTGAAATTATTATCCTCAACAATACCAATACCCACAAAAGCTTGTGAAAGAGAAGATTAAACTGGAAAAGGGAAATGTAGATCAAGAAGCAGAGCTGTGTATGAATTACGGCACCTCTACAAGTTCAACCTAATGCTTTGCTTTTCTGTATCATTTCAGTCCCTCAGCCAAAATTTTAAGGGGAAAAAACAAAGAAGATTCGGTGTCCTAGTAATTCTTTCTTGTAGAACTAGAGATGTCAATAACCTATTGTCTAGAAAAAAAGAACCTGTTAGCACAATTAGAGGCAATAAAGTCGCTGCGGAGTTCCACAACTATAAAGACTGATCTGTAAAATTATTGCTAACATGTGTACTGGTCCTTAGGGGCAGAGTTTTTAAAGAGTCCAGTGCATTAATCCTCCAAGTCAGTGTCTTGGCTCTCACCCCAGTCAAGTTAAAAATTACAGTAATGTATTTGTGGCTTTAGGGTGAAATCTTATTCATTCCCTTTCCCTGAAGTTAAACAAATTTTATCCCATATGTAATTTCCTCACTTTTTTTAGATGGAACATCAGCCTTCCTTGTTTAAAAACAGAGAACTTACAATTAATTGTTCATATATCCCTTGTGAAAAATCAAGGACACAGAGAGAAACCCCTGTTCACAGAATTCCATTCTGGAAAAACAGACATTTACACACACTTGCAATGGAATGCTTTTCTCACACGAAGATCTTTAACTTTCATAATAGATACAGGAAAACATTTTAGACCTTAACACAAGTTTTTTTTAATATTCTCAGTACACCTGAAAATATATGAATGTCTACAAGTACAGAAACCCAACCCCAACAAGCTTAATTAACATCAACATTAGAAACCTTTTCCAATGTCCCATAGAAGGTAAAAGCAAAACCTGGCAATGGTGAGCAGATAGCAATTTCACACCTAAGAGAACGACTGTAAAGGATGCAGCAACAGAATCCAAACTACATGATCATTCATGTCCCACTGCTTTCACATCAGGACTTTAAATCTGGTTGAACAAATAAACACAGTGCTTCACCAGGTCTTGCCTGGGATAGAGGTAATTTTCTTCATAGCAGCTCATATGGTGCTGTTTTGGATTTGTGACCAAACCAGTGCTGGTAATTCAGGGATGTTTTAGTTATTGCTGAGCAGTGCTTACACAGAGCCAAGGCCTTTGCTGTTTCTCACCCCACCCCACCAGTGCGTAGGCTGGAGATGTGTAAGAAGGTGGGAAGCGACACAGCTGGGACAACCAACCACAGTTGACCAAAGGGGCATCCCACATCATACAATGTCACATTCAGCAATAAAAGCTGGGGGAAGAAGGAGGAAAGAGGAGTGTTCGGACTTAGGATGATTTTCTTTCCAAGGAGCCATTACACATGATAGAGCTCTGCTTTCCTGAGGATGGCTGAACATCTGCCTGCCTGTGGACTGGCTAGAAGACAATGGACATATTATGAGCAATCCAGACCAAGTACCTTTGTTGTAATAGCAGGCCAAGCAGGCTGAAGCTGTAACAAGCTGCAGCTGTTGTGAAAGACATATGCAAGGCCAAGAGAGACAAAGAAACTGTGTACTGGCAGAGAGATAAGAAAGTTGGACTATTAAGGAACTGTACGTTGGAAAGAGATAAAGGAGTTGGACTGAAAAATAAGAAAATAGAACGTCCAAACAAAATGTAGGTGAGGAGCATGGATACCACGCCGTAACCAATCATAGAGTGCAGGAGAGTGAATAGACAAGCAGCTTTAGCCTATTAGCAACCTAGAAGCAATGTGTGTGCTTTGTGCTAGTGTATAAATTGCTGTGTATCCCTTTAAAGTCGCATGAACTTGATCACATTGGCCGTATAAGTTGTGTTCGAACCTTCTGCATCAACACCTGCCAATGGGAAGCTGTGAATTAATTCCTTGTTTTGCTTTGAATGCATGTACAGCTTTTGTTTTACTTACTGAACTGTCCTTAACCTATGAGTTTTCTCACTTTTAACCCTCCTGTTCTCTCCCTCATCCTATTGTGGGGGGAGCGAGTGAGGGTTGAGGGGCTGTGTGCAGCTTAGCTGCCTGCTGGGGTTGGCCCACAATAACCAGACATTATGTTGTAAGTGTAAAAATATTATCTGTGTATTTATAGATGAAAGTTTTTTTTTTTTTAAAAAAAAAAAGTTGTCTACCAACAAAAAGAATGCAGTTACCATACTGCAGCAGTCCTGGTTAGGAAGCTAAGATAATAATATGATCTGGGAACTTGCCAATTCCCAATTAGTGGTTACAGAAGCATGTTCCGATTTTTTTTTTTTTATTATTATTTTTTTAAATGATAACTCGTGGCTGGACAACACAGATTGTCTATAGTAGTCGTTCATAATACCAGATGATGAAAGGGTAACAAACACAAAAGCAAACAGAACAAAACAATCAAGGAATAGTTTCTTCCCTATTTCTGAAATCAATCTCTAATACACATGGTACATCTCGTAGCACAGGGGGAAAAAAAAGGTTGGAACATCAGGCAGTCTTTTTGCCCCTGATTTTCTGCCTCCTATGCCTGTCCTTTTTGACTACTGATGATTGGTGCTGGAAGAGATAGTGGTGGTAGGTAACCAGCAAAGAAGTACAGTGCCAGAACAGTAGTCCTGGTGAGTGATCAATCCATCTTATGCACTTCAAGGCCTGCTTCAGCAGGCGGACCGCAAAATCTCCCGGGGGTGGATGGCAAAAATTGCATCAGGATACACAGGCAAGACGATAGCCTAGCAAACAGCAGTCTTTGTAAGAAACACTGAAATAGGTTGTACAGATCTTTGCTCTAAAGCAGTGTTGCTGCTTTGGTGTTACACTTGTTATTACACATCTGCAATGCACCAATTTGCCCCTCCTTTTGGTATACCTCAGGTTAGCACAGACCCTTCTGTGCAGTTTCCATGCTAGTGGAAAACAAGGCGTAAACAGCAAGGTTTCAGTTGTACCAATGCCCTCATAAAATCATCAGCTGTACCAAACCGGAACTTAGAAAACTAACAGAAACAGTGGATTACTCAACTTCTCATATCTCTCTGCCCATCCATCTGATGGCCTGAGTTATCCTTCGGATAACTAAGGAAAACTGTAACAATATATCATTATTTTGAACACACAAGAAAACTGCGAGAATTGAGTCCATTGTTCAGAGTTTATCTTAAAAGTGTGAAAACTGTAGGTGTAGAAAATCCAGTGTTTACTTGAAATTGAAAGCAAAGAATATTACAATATCTACATTACTCTTAGCTGAGAGCTGGCACATGACGCTCTCAAACAAGTGTTCATGACAACATTTTTAGATGGAGCACCTATTTGTGTTCCTTCAGGAATGGAGGACTGCATTTCACAGTACCTGGTAGAATTAGAAAAAGAGGTAAGACACCTTCAAATTTTGAGTTTAAATTTCTAGTGATTCTCTTGACAACAACCTGTTGACTTTGGCAATTATATATGCTAGAGACGTAATTTCTGTTACAATATATCAGAAACTCCTTGATGGAAAATAAACATATGAAAACCTGAATATGGAATACAGTTATTAAAACTTCAAGATAAAATTACAGCGCTATGTGTAAAAAAAAATATATTTTAATCCTACACATTTATCAAGATGTACCACTAATAAAAATAACTTTCAGACCAATTCTTCACTGTGACCTCATCTAGATATTAAGTGGAAACCAATCACATATAATTAAGTTGGAGTTTTTACTAATAGCTGAAAATAAGCAGTATGCAATGCAAGCACAAGTGAGATTTTGAAGTTTCACCATAGATATTTCCTTACCTAACTCAAACAGGACATGTAATTAGCAAAATGTTATGATTAATGGAATCACCCCTACTGTTTTTTAAAGATTTAATTATTGAATGATAACAGTTTAAGAGCTCATATGTAAAAACTTTGATAGAGGAGGTGAAGTTTACTTTAAGGCTGCTACAGAAAACTGGGCATCAGCTGTGGTGTCTTAGTTACGGAGTTAGGGGAACATCATAAAAGTATTCCTTTAGAGTAAAAGCATTCAATTTATGTACGATACTTCTATAGCCCCATAAGGTCATCGAAATTATATTGGAGACACCCAGCATGAAGCAAAGAGATAGTTAAACACAGGACTCTCCAGTTTCAGTTAGCACTCCAATATGAACCAACCAGTGTATCAGGAGAGAATCATTATACCCAGTAAACAAATTTATTTTAAACAGATGACACTAAGAAAGATATTTCAACTAAAAAAACCCCAAGATTTCTTAATATAAAAAAGAAGGATGCTCATCCAAGGAAGTGGCAAAATTTGATTTCTGAAATTATTTTACTAACTAGTATGATTTCCTATGTACGGCTGAGACATAGGGTCATGAAATACTTTATCATTACTCCAATTATTACAGTAGATTCTTGTCTGGGATACTATGACACTGTTCTACTAAAGCAAAGGGGACTGGAAAGTCTATACAATTCCTCTTTATGCCAATTTATTTTCTCTAAAATAAGGAAATGAGGTAGACCTTAAACCATTAAATCCGTAATTATTGCCTCAGTATTAAAAGAACTTAATTATAATAGATTCTGTTAATTAACAATGGGGGTTTTAAACATTTATTTAGCAATATCAAATTGGTGAATAACTTGATAAACAATGAATATTTTTTCCTGTTTTACAGAGGAATACACATGCAACTTTAAAATTACATTCTACATACTATAATACAACAAAATCTGTCTTTCTCATATGAAATACGGCCAAGAACTTCTAAGAAAGGGTAAGAATAATAACTACAGAAGACAAAAAGTCTTGAGATTCAGGGGTTGCTCATTTAGTGTTTATGAGGTGCATCTCTATATTTGGAAGCATCTGTTCAGCCACTATATTTATTATTTGTATTGTGCTCTCAGTCAGGAACCAAACTGCATAATTAGCAAATATGTCATTTCTTATAGGGATACTTGGGGCCATTCTTCATATTATTGTGCAGACAGAAAGCAGAAGGAGTTTGACACTCTTCTCACACTTCACAATTAGCCTGTACTAATTTGCAGTGATGTTCTTTCATAAATAGGCATACCCATTTCTTTACTATTTAATATTTTCAAGACAAAATAACACAAACAAGCTGATACATGATTAAGATCTTTGTAACATTACTGCTTAACAGCAGATCATTATATATACAAATAAACACAAATATCGAATGTTTTTTCACAGTCATTAAATTAAATGATAAATGTGTTTCTCTCCCATCCCACCACTGTCCACATTTCAATTCAAAACTGCAATGTATGAAGGTTTTATCTCTTATTTCATCTGAACTGCTGATTTGAAAGGACAAATGCCCCACAGATTAATTCACTCTGTGTGTTCTGTTCGGAAAGACTGATGCATCTGGGAATGCTTCTGGGAAGAACTGTGTGTAGCTAACAACCTCCAGATATGGGTTTACTGTATAAGCGGTAAAACTGGACTATTGGTTTCACTTTCATTCCTGAAACGCGTCAACTGAAAGTGGGCTGCTATAGCTGCTAGAAAAAGCACACAGTCTAATTTGAGGTTTCCTCAGGAAAAAATGAGCTTCTGGGGTCGGGTTCCCAGTCAAAAGTTGACCGTGGCTTTTTGATGAGCCACACTTGACATAAGCAAAGAATAACCAGTAATACATCATTCAGCAAGTTCGTTGATCAAAACCCCTAAAGGTTTGGTAAAGGTGGGTGTTTGTTTTCCCGTTTTCCCAGGAAAAGTTTTCATGTATATTTGGGCATTTCAAAAGATAAGTTCGGGGGGGGGGGGGGGGGGGGGATGGGAAACTGTATTACAATACTAAGTATATTAGTACATTATTTGCTCTATTATTCACTAATAACAACTTTGTATTTTATTTTATTTTTACAGTGACATTAATGGTACTCTAAAAGGATATGTGACTCATCTTTTCTGGAGTTCCCTGAATATTTTGATCTATAAAATCATATAATCCTATACGCATAATCTTTGCAAATATAGCTAGGATCTAGACATTGACTTTTTCTCTATCTTTCATCAGCATTATTAATACATACTTACTTATGAAAAATCAGCAGAATGTTTTGCTACAACTGGGGAGGAAAGCAAACAGGAACCAGTGCAGGCTGTCACAGCTAATTACTAATTACATAGCTAATTATTATTGCATCTCACAGCTAATTACTAAAAGTAATTAATAAATACAAATACAAAACACTTCCTAGAAAGCCACTAGAACTCAAAGGATTTAAAAAATCTTATGTTCTGATATTCACAGTCATAACAACATAATTGCAGCAAATTTCTACACACAGAGTTTACAATTTTTCCTTCCTAGGGGAGAGAAAAAAAAAACCAAACCAAAAAACCCCAAACCAACAACAAACCAAAACAAAACACAGGCCCTAGAGCCAATCAACTGAAAACTTAAAGATTATTGCAAGTTGCCAAATCTGGTAGCCTGATGGAGATGGGGCTGCTGCAGTTCCCCGGTTTTAACCAGTGATATAGAAGCAGTAGTGAGGCTGAATGTGTGTTCCCAAGAGGCACGCACAGAGATGCAACACATACACACAAGTGGGTGACAGAGAGAGAAACATTCAGCACTCAAACACCATGGCACAAGCAGCTTCATCCTTCCCTGGCAGATCAGAAGGAAGGATGGTTTATATAGCTGGTAATATGTACATGTACTCAACACGGACCTCTCCTGTAACTCGTCTTACGACACTTGTTCTGTCCAGTAGCTGGAACCTGGATCCACAGTCTTCACAGCTGCTGGCACCCAGACATACAAGCCTGAGGCCTGCAGCTCCCCTCCAGCTGAAGGGATTCACACATCCCCACTCACCCCAGCATACTATGGATCCCCCAGTACTGGGCTTTACACACTAAGCATACCCAGTAAAGTGGCTCTGGACCTCCTGGACCCCCAATGCCCAGTGGCATCCCCACATATATATTACGAACCCCCAGTATCTGGCTGTGGCACCCTGGAGCCTGGCTCCTGGCTCCCTGGTCTCCCCTTGCCTCATGCACAGAGACACACAGATGCAAACAGCCCTCTCAGTCAACCCCCAGATTACACAGTCACTCCAGGCTGGTCTGGACCTCTTGGCCCCTCCAACAGCTGACTCGTGAGCCCTCTGGTCTCTCCAGTATCTGGCCGAGACTTTTGGCCATGTGGATACCCATCACCCAAGCTGCTCATCTGACTCGCTGGCTACTCCGTCCTGACACCTGATAGTGATCCCACACTGACATACACACCAATGCAATGCACACAGGCTCTTCACCTTCCAGTTTGCTGACAACACAGACACACAGGCTCCACTGATCCATGGTCCAGCTCCAGTTGCTGGCACTTAAACCTCTGTGCACACTTGCATACAGATAGAGAGCCCCTTTTACTCAGGAAAATAGATAGGGAGCATAAGTAGATACAGGACAGACTGTGCTGATCAAGCACAGGGCATGACCAGACAACGGTGCTGAGCAAGAGCCTTTTTACACGAGTGGCCCCTTTTATCCCCTTATCCCTCTATTTTCACTTGTTGCTTCTTGCCTAATCCATCTCAATCCCTCCCTTTTCTTGCCTATGATCCTTCCTCTAAACATGCAAGAATAAGTCTAGCACAATATCATACAGCTCTTCCCTGCATCCCCTAATGTGTCCTGTACCCCTGTAGGCAGTATAGTTCCCTCAGCCTGAAGGGTGATCAGGGCAGCATCTCCTCTTGACTCCTCATGATGAGTTTTGGGCCTGGCCCACCGGGCTGAGGCTTTTCTGGGAGGAACCCAAGCTCAAGTCTCTAACTAGGGCAGGGGGGTTACTGTCCCAGCACTGCACCTTCACCCTCCTTCTGGTGGGTGGAGACAAGCCTTATCTCAGATAAGCTAACAAAGGTGTTCTTCTGCCAAGAAAACACAGGGTTTTTTAATTCAAAAATTGTAATTTGGTGCTGACCCACTATTACATTTCAGATGTGTGAGTTCTAAAATCCTGTTTAAACTATGTTAAACTAAGCTTCTAAGAATTTCAAGTCTTCAGATAGTAAGTTGTTCAAAACCAAGTTTAGGCAGCACTAACCTAGAAGCAGAAGACTTCTTAAGATGAATATTCACACTTGAGCTATGAACACCTTGGTGTCTGCATCTGATAGCTCCAAGAAGCCTGACTGATAGCCATAAAAGATCCTAAGGCTTCACAAATATTACACTCAGTCATGAATATTGGGATGTTTCTCTTTCTCTTCTTCCCTTTTTTTGCCCCTTCTTTCTTGAAAGGAAGTTTGCGCGTGCAGTGTAAATTCAGAAATCTTCGAGGGAAAAATAAAGTTAAGATGGAATTGAACAATTGAAGCCTTACGAAAAACAGGTCATAGAAACGCTTGCAAATTCAGCCAAGTGATGTTTTTAGAAAATTAGTCTTAAACCCAAGAAATTAGAAGTGAAATTTCATAGTGAAACACTTTATTCCTCAAGACATTCCCATCATTTCCAATTTTCTACTTTTTCCCATTATAACATGCCAAATTAATTAACTGTTATTCTGCAATTAAAAAAAGACAACTTATCAAATCAAAATGGTTTCTCCAGGTTTTTTTCCACTGTTTCACTGCCTAATTACCTCATAAAATATTTATTCATTCACTGTTTCAATAGACTAAGGTATGGCATCAGAATAATTTTCATATTCTACACACATATCAAAAACAGTTTAGGTTCATAAAGAATTAGTATGTCTTGTCAAAGCCTAAGACTTGAGAAGTGAAAATACAGTCCTAACTGCTTTCTTTACAACATACAAACAGCAATATAACAATACTATTTTCTTTTGTGATACAGACCTGATACTGAGAACATCCATTATGATTCTTTACTGACTGAATAGCAGCTCCACACTACAAGTTCCACAACATTACAAAAATAAAAATATAGGCCATTGCCTCAGAGTGCCAAAACAGAAGCAGAGATGTAGACCAAGGTCGTATTTCTAAGTCAAACAAGGGGAGAGAAAACTTGAGCAATGTATCACTATCTTCCATGCCTCTTAGCTGTTACCATGTACCCCCGAGCAGTTTTAGCCTGTGCCAGCCAGTACTCTGCCAGACTGTATTCACACGTGGCTGGGTAAGGTGTCTGCAGCGTTTGTTCCAGAAACACTGTATGTCTGAACAGGACTGCATCACATTTGCCTCCTAGCACCTTATACAGTCCTTCCATGTAACCCTGTCAGGCTTTGCTCTCTCAGTCCTATCTAACATGAGCTCACAAATTTATAGAATAACTTAGGGCGAGAGAGACCTCTGGGGGTCACTGACTCCAGCCTCCTACTCAAAGCAGGCCCAACCTCTAAGCTAGCTGAGATGGCACAGATACACCTCTCTTGCAATGAAGCAAGCACATACCTTCAAGTTCCAAAGAGATTAAAATACACAAGCAAAGACACTGAAATGTAAAAATGTTACAATGAAAACTATTTACAGTATACTTACTTCACTTCAGCACATTTTAATAATCATTATTCTTCCCTACAGTTAAGCGTAGGATCACTGTATTTCATTCTTTCAATATTAAAGCTTTGATATAGACAGGGAAAAACTGTTACAAAATTCAGATAAAAAAGTACTTTCTTAAATGATAATTCATTATTAAGGACTATAAATGCATACTAAAATTATATCGTATTAATATTCAAGATAATGCTCTTCAGAAAATCTAAAACTAGTAACAACCCTCATTCCCAAAAGAAATTTTTTCTCTCTTTAAAAAAAAACAGTTTGGATTCATTATGCATAACTTACACTTTGTGGAAAAAAGGAGAGGGCAATGCATAGATTTTAAGCATAAATATTTCAGCTCGTTCTACTTCTTGATTCATAGAATAAATTTTCAGTGAAATGGCAATACTGCAGTTTTATAAATACAAGAATGATATTAATTTATTATGTTATATGTGTTGAAGCACACATTCAATAATCCTCCTAAGCCTACCCTTCAGGCAACAGAAACCACTTAAAATCATAATGTATTAGGCACACTCGAGTCACTTCCTAAAAAGAGGGTTGAAAAGATGAAAAAGTGCTATTTGAGTTTCCTGAATGGCTCAGATCATGGCATGATGCAGAATTAATTCTGTACACAGTAGGCTCATTTTAGTACTCAACAAAACATAGCAATTCTTAAATTTCATAGTGTTAAAGCAAGAAGTAGGATATAATTGGAAATAAGGAAAAAAATAAAATCCCACCCACCTGCATTTTGTACATTGGATTTCATCTACCAGATTTAGTTAAGTGAAACATGTTAGGACAAATCACACTGGCAGAAATATAAAATACCTACCTGTTTTAGGGTCAACAGAGAAATATGGCTGTCCCTGAAGAATACTGTACACTACCCTGGCACTGTTTCCGTATGTAGGGTCATCTGCATCTGTGGCTGTCACCTGTAGAACAGACGTACCTGTATATACAGGAAAATAAAAGTTAATTGATAATAAAAACAACTTTCTAACAAATACAAAAATGTCTTTTGAAACCTCTACTGTCTTCAAATTCTACAACTGAGAGATTAGTAATATTTTCTCGGTATGTTATTATTATATCATATTTTTAAAGAAAACTGGTTATACTAATTTGAATATATATATATATAAAACTTAATTACATATATATAGACATATTCATAGTACCTACATAGCAGGCATATCTATGCATGTTCACACATATACATCCAAAACTTGGATACTGCTTAGACTTCTAAACAACTCATATTTAAGGAATTCAGAGTTATCTTCATTCACAATACAAATCAATGCTGAAATGCATCTTTAAAATAATTTGCATAAATGCCCCCAAATCAATAAAAGATACTAAGTGAATCAAAAAATCTAGCTATTGGAAGGCATCAAAGATCTAAAACCAAAATAATTACTAGAACCTTTGTGAGAATTCCAACAACGGATCCAAGTTAGGAAGATAAGGAGTTCAAAAGATGAATATTTGCTGTTAATAAAACCATTAGAAACATAAAATCGCAATTTCTAGCACGTCACGAAGTGGGATAACCTATAAGTAACACTTTTAGAAAAGAAAATGCATAAGTACTGAACAGATAGAATAGAGAAAAGTGATTTTACATTTCACTGTATTTTTCAAGACATTTAATCATTAATCTTTTTTGCTATCACTGTTCAACAGTTCACATAAGAAATCAGTCAATGAAAGACTGCAAGTTAATAAAGGTTCAGTCTTCATCCACTTGTTTATCCTTCTACAGACACTGCTCTCCACAGACTCCTTTGCCCAGTATTAAAATATTGGAATAATCCGAACAGGCTGCTCTTGTGTAATTCTGCATCTGAAAGTAGTTTCTCAGTTAAATTAACCACTGAGGCATCACCTCCACTCTGGGGTGTTAAATTTCACATCTTAGTTGTGAGAAGTATGCTTTTGAATTGAATCCCTTGATTTCCCCCACTTCTTGTACTTTGATTTGCCTCATGGAACCATTTCAGACCACATTAACTAGATTCCTTCGGATGAAACTAAACCAGATGCGCTTTAGAAGCCTACCTGATCTATTCTGACTGCTAATGGGCATTTAGTCTCAGACACCAGGAGAGAACTAGTCTGAAATCAGACTTCCCAAAAACATACGGTGCGGACATCAGATCCTCAGTTCCAACTTCACAGACTGGTTTTCATTGCACAGAACTGTTTGTTAATGTGCACATCCTCAGTGTACACTGGGAATAGAAATACCTAAAATCATGGAGTCTCACTTCCAGTACAGGAAAGCAAGCATTTGAATCCTTGCAGATTTGCATTCTTCATTCTTTGAGAAACTATTCATTCAATTGTGTCACACAAACTTGGATACCAAAAGTTGCTTTTTGTGTCTCTACAGGAAATTTAGTAAAAGGTACAGGAAATATGCCTGCACACTTGAATGTGTTGTCTTCTGGTCTCTGAGTAGCCCAAATGCATATAGTCTTATTGATAAATATATTCACATGGCAGATATAAGGATACCTTGATGAATTTGAAGTTGAATATTGTAATCAAATAGTGGTGGAGCTAGTAGTTTGTTCACAGTTAATCGGGAGTTAATGGTAACATTGACTTTTTTTTTATTATTATTATTTTGTTTTTGATTGCATACAACAAAAACCAGCCACTCCAATAGGTATGGTCAGTCACCTACCAGAGTTTGCTACCCAGAGTGCTGGGCAACTTCTGTACCTTTTTATCTATAGATTTTCCCATTAACAGCAGCTGCCTACTCATCTAACAGGCTGAGTTCCCATTTGCACTTTTTCAGAAGAAAATACCGATTTCATGGTTCTCTCATTCTTCAGAGACTGGCTTCCCTCCCTTCCTTATTTTAAAAGGTAGGGGTTAGAATCTGAGTGCTTGTATTGCTCATTGATGTGGGACAAAGAAACAGGGCTAGTGAAAGGCGGTATCTCACATAAGCAGCTGACAGGTCATTTTAGCATGAATGGAATGCTATTACAACTTAAAATCCACCACAGTAATTTTCTAATACATCTGTATCTCTCTCCTAAGAAACACCTGATAACAGTAATTTGGTATTGAATAGTGGCAAAGTGTTCTCTTTCCATCTAAAAGAACACTTGGAATCACAAGTTTTAACTTCCCCCCCCCCCCCCCTCCATCTCTGAAAACCACATTCAGTGCAATGTAGCTCATCTGATGCTTAACGTTTTCACTGTATGACACAAGCACACTCAGCAGCTTAATAGACATATCTATACTGGCCTTCTGCCTAACTCTTGCCTGATTTGCTAAGCAGAGGAAAGGCAGCCTGTGAAAGCTATCGTTTAGAAAGCCTTGTGAGAAGAAAGGTGAAGAGGGTACCTTTACCTTCCAATTCTTCCAATACGCCCTTCTAAGTTAGAATCATTCAGCTCATCAGCGTGACAGACAAATCACAATTCCAAATACATTTGCACCACTCAGATGCAGCATCAGTTTTTGCTGTTGAGCTATGTGCAAATGAAGGACTTAGATGGAAAAATATACAGTACAGCTGCCTTGCTATTTCTAATGCTAACAATTCTGAAGAAAATAATCTAATATAAAAAATAATGATCTAATTTCCCTGGAGACCTCGGAACAGATATAAACATTGGACCCAGAGGCATACCTTCCATACCTCCTTCACTAACCTACTGCGAAAGTGATTGTGAAGAAAACCTCAAAATTTTTCTGCAAAAGCATTTTGACACTACAGCTGGGCAATAAAAAATATTTTCTCCCCAAAGTGGAGGTTCTGCTTATTCAGAGTACAACTACCATTCCACATGATTCCCTGCTACAGTTTAGAGATTACAGATTGGCAATTCTTAGATAATGCTTTTATACAGAGCTGTGAAATCATCTGATTGCTCTCAACACCACTCTGTAAGCTTTGCCTTTTATCTGCTATCAAAAATAAGGACCATTTTATTTGGGCAACCAAACTGTGGTTTTATCTCACATTTTTTCTTTGGTTTTTCTCTTTTTTAAAATACGTTTACAAACATTTTTTTGTAAATTTATATATCAAAGTAAAGCTGAAGGGAAATACTTCAATCTGTCTCTCTGAAGAAAAAAACTTAACGTTTAATGAGGCAGTTCAATAAAAAATGTCTGTTGAGAATGCAGATCTGTATGCATGACTTCCCATAGTTTGCTGCTCTGTTTAAATCTCAAATGGAACAATACTGAATAAAAACTAAAAGAAGTGATAAAAAGGTGAAGTTTAATGAACACAGGGATTTCCTGCCTAACTAACCTAATTCTTAAAATTGTCTTAAAACACTAACAAGTCAACACAGTGTATTTTAGTCTCATTCTTCATTAGAAAACAGTGATTCCATCAGGAAATCAACACTTTGAGTCCAGTGACTATTACTGAACCAAGCCTTCACTGCAGAAAATCTCAGTGTTGTGGGTTTTTTTTGTTTGGGTTTTTGTTGTGGGTTTTTTTTGTTTGTTTTTGGTTTTTGTTTTTTGGTCAGCTGTCTTCATTAGAAGATAAAAATCAAACAACACCGGAAGATAAATAGGTACTTCTCATACAAATCATATTTATTACCACCATGAATATTAACTTTCAGATTATCTGAAATTATGACTACCTCACATTATAATGCCCTGGAAAGAAGTTCATAAAAGTCCAGTGTGTCTACTGATTTCCTAAGCAGAATTTATTGGGAATACTCTTCTTATGTATGACCTCAACGCTAGAAAATTTAAGATGCAATATTTCACTCATTTTGGAGATGCCTAAAAATAAGTAGATATGGAAGGCTTTTACTGATTTAAACATGTTATTTCCTTTTAGATTTATATAATGATGACTCATAAACCTTAAAACAGAGCATAGTTACAGCTCTCAATGAAACTGAGGTTTTTTACACCGCAGAAGAAATAATTTCAGCTGTAAACGTTGGTTCTTGAGCCAACTTTTAGGAAAAAGTTTCAATGAAGGCAAGGAATAGGCATTTTCTTTCAGCTCGTTCAACACAGGACATAAAGCTTAAATAATATGTTCACTGTGTGCCACAGTGAACACTGTGATCTAATATTTGGCAAATCATTTAACAAAACTTAGCTGTACTTTGTTGTCAGTGACCTAAAAAAAGACAAGCCATAAAGGTCCTAAAGCTTTTACAAGTAGATCAAGAAAAGTTCAACTTGTGGGAAAAATACCAGCTAACTTCTTGAGGAGACAGAGAGGAATCTGCTGCCGAAACTAAACAGCATAACAGAGATCAAAAATATCACCTGCCACTCAGCATGACGGCTGTTACAGACAGACAGTAACATTCAAAGTTCTTTAAATGACCATGTAAAAAAACCAAAGAAATTTTCGAAGTAGTGAAGCTTCCTTAGAAATTTATAATATACCAACAAGAGGTTCAATGTATGTATAGTCTCCATATCTAAATAACAAAAACCATGCTAACTGAAGAACTAATAAAAATGGCATAGGGATCTCCATTATTTGACAGAAAAAATGTATACTGTGGAAACAACAATAGATTTAGTCTTCCTGAAACTGCAGACAATATAATAATGCTTTCAGTATGCAACAAACACAAACAATTCAGTAAGGGAATACGAAAACTGTGATCATAAATTTGCAATGAAAATACAATGTATGCCTACAGCAGACTGCCTGTATGGCAAGATATGAAAATTCAGTTTTATTCACACAACAGGAAAGCTTTGTGGAATAGATATTTTAATGATTTTCCTCAGGTACAACCAGCAAAGTATTTAATCTATAAAAAATATGCATTAATGCTTTATTTTAGCACTAAAACTTTCTTGGTTTACCATAATCCACTCTGGTTTATAACCCAAAATGCCATCCCAGACTGACCATTTGAATTGCCCTTTGGAAAACAGTAACTTGTATAATGTAGTTGTAGAACAATACCAAGATTCAGACTACTACAGAATTATGACTAACATCTATGTAAGAATACTTACATTCTGAGAGGATGAAAACAAAGACAGCTTTTATAAACAGAATGAACAAACAGTAAACACTTATATTAGCTGCTTCGGACTCTGAGGATAACATTGATTTCCTTTCCACTGTATTTCCTTCTAGGCTTCCACAGGGGAAGGAAATAATCAATTAAGTAAAATGGTCTTCATTAAAGACAAAGGAAACTGTAGAAAGAAGATGACAGTTACGCATTTTTGGAGACAGTCGATAAAGTAAATGAATTTCACATCAAGACAGTCTGTGGTATAACAAGAGACAACTGAGATTAAGAGCTTAGATGATACTGAAATGATCTGCAGCTCTAAAAGTAAAGCTTTGTGCCACAGTGAATTACCAGTAACAATTGAAGAGGTTTCAGACAGGCCCTCAATATTCTTACTGGGAGCTCTATCCCGTAATTGTAGTACTTCCCACAAAGGTATATGGCTTAAACAGTCCTGGTGTTATGACATTACTCAGAGAACTACTGCCCTTCTGTACTTCCATAAATTTCTCCGGGGATTGATATTTACGATACTATGCTTAGATGGTTAAAATAGGGAATCCTACATTAAAGGCGTGTTCTGTTCTATGCACTAGCATCACTGTGTAGATGGAATGGAGACCTACTTGTTTATAGCTCTGAGAAATAAAAAATTAGATCAAGGAAGTCAGTATTTGAGGGGAAGCTGTGGTTTAAGGGAACAACGGACAATTTGCAAATTATTTTAAGGAATGACAATATATTTGATCTATAATCTGAAAATCTTTATTAGCTGGATACTGACCAAGTAAGAATGGCTAACAGATTGTTCTTCTGGTAGAGACAAAGGAGAGGCTATTAGAAATAATGATGTTAATAAATAATAACAATAAATTGTGGGAAGGAGACAAAAACTACAAGCAAAGATGAGGTAACAATTCCCAGTTACAGGGAAAAAGGCTGTGGAAAGAAAAAAGTTCATAAACAGGAACCTGAAAGGTAATATGGGAACAATGGCCTCTGAAAGAAGAGAGAAGGATATAATAGAAGACGAAAGAAAGATGTTTCTCCCTTCATGCACTGTTGCAAGAGGGACCACAGGAAAAAAGGTCTTAGAGTTCTGCACAGCTGGGAAAAGACATCTGAAATAACACACTGTGGGAAGACTTGTAAGAGAGGAGAGGATTGGAAAGGGAGAAAGATGCTAAAAGTACCCACAAAGAACAAAGTATTAGAACGAGAGAATTACGATACATGCAGGTAGATTATGTTTCAGATCATCTATGCAGGACATTTTGAGAAGAAAATCAGGGAAATATTCCTGTGTGTCAGTGTAGTGGCAGTGGCAGTGAAAGAAAGAATGAAGAAGTAGTAGTAAGTCAGGATGAAAGAAAGAGGAGGTGGGAAATTTTTTTCTATCCTTTTAAAACATTAAATTTGATAAGCTTGAGAGTCCATTTAATAGGATCTGATTTTACATGGTTGATAGGAAAGGATACTTACTCTCCACTTTATGCAAGATTAATGCCACTAAGGTCAATCAATACACTACTGGTGTAAAAACCAGTCTCTGCTGCTGAAATGTCACAGCCCTGAACTCCATGGTTCAGGAACAAGATCTAATATATTTTGGTCTTTCCAGGTCTGGTATGATTACCACCTGTTTCAAATATTTCATATGCCACACTTCCTTTGTACAGGCAATAAAAATTTAGGTGTCTTCATAACGCATTATTTTTACTATACATATCTGTAATGGAAACTGTGGTTTTGGCCTGTTTAGTCTCTCCACATGAAGTATTTCTTTGCCTCCTGTGAAACTGTATACAGTTCAAACAGTATGTAGACTTCCATGGACAGATTAAACTTCTCTCACTACACAATCACATATGTCTGAACTCAGCATAATAATGTCAGGTTAGAAGATGAACCACATGAAGATTCCCAGTTTGAAATTAATTTCACCTATCTACACTGGAGAGTTGTACAAGGTATATTCCCATCCAAAATAATTATATTAACAAAATATTGCACCCGACTTCCAAGTATGGAACAAAACACTTTGTTATTTTCTGATCTATTCACATGAGTTACCATTACTGTTCAAACTGATCAATTGATAACAAACCATTAAGATGCAACAATATTAATTTGTTCTTATATGATCATTATTTTTATGAGTTGCGTAACTACATGTATTCTAGTATTTTTTCCTTTTAATTTTTAAAATTCTACTCTGCAGAAGTTAAAGTCTATCACCTGCTTATTAGACAAACAGCAAGAAGAGAAGAACAAATTGTCTACTTTTCACTTGGGAAAGTTAGATACATCTCGAATTTGAAGCTTGTTTCTTAGATGGCGTGTGTAGGGATTTGGGGGTAGAAAGGAAAAGTGTGTGTTCACGAGGTAATTATCTGTACTGTCCATTCAGTAGTAAAAGACAGCAAATGTATTTCATAAAGACAGTTAAGCTTTCCTAAAAAAAAAATAGTAGCACAAAAGTAATATTTCTATCTGTCTATCCTAGGCTAGTTATGTAGCTTTGATAATGTGACATTAGAGAAAAGTTATAAACTCATTTCAACACCAGAGAAGCCATAAACAAAGAAAACTGGTCACATAATGCAGCGCCTCAAAGAATAAGAATATCTGAAATACATTTCTAACAGGAAAAACCAATTATCAGTATTTTTTTGAACTCCTGTTCACTCTGTAAGAAACTTAATAAAGGTAAATAAACATATGACACCATGGTCTAAAATAATCCAGAAAACGACCATTTTGTTGCATTTGTTTAATTCTGTGAATTGCACAGACTACTCATGAAGAGATAAGAGAATGTCATAAAATGTGTAGTTGAATGAGGATACATGAAGACATCTGTTTCTAGAATGCAAAGCACCATTTGCCCAGAAATGCCTGTTAAAACATTCAAGATTAAGAGTGACTCTCCTCTAGCCAGGGTGTCTGTGTGTGTCTGCACTGCTTTCTCAATAGGAATGTCCCAAGCAACACAGAAGGTTGCATTTGATGTCTTATTGTATCTTCTCAACTGTAATATCTTTTATGTACAATCAATGATACAATAATGAGTCATAGCTCTCTCAAAGAATATATGGCATTTTTACTTGTTAAAAGATTGTTGAATAAATTTGCTTTCCTTACCCATTTCAGACATCTCTGGCACTGAAACAATATATGGTCCATCTGTAAATTTTGGTGCATTGTCGTTGATATCCTGCACTTTGATTATAAACTCAGATTCAGGTTCGAGTGGCTTGTTTGTCCGTCTATCAATAGCTTGAGCATGAAGCACATAGTGAGTCTTCTGCTCTCGATCTAGGCTTTTGGTTGAATGGATGTCTCCAGTTGTGTCATCAATAATAAATATAGTCCCCGCCCCTTCTCCAGTAAGAATGTATTTGACTGATCCATCACCTTTGTCAGAATTGGAGTGCAGCTGTAGAATATAAACACAAAATCATATAAAATGACATATTAAATTTCATGAAAAGTTATTGCACACTAGATACAAAAACTGTAAAATAACTGCTAGCACCATTCTACACTAGTTTTTAACTTTTACACCTCCTGATGTAATTCCTCACACACTATTTCTGGCAAGTCAGTCATTCTATTCAGGGTCATTTCCACCTAGCACAGTTTTTTTTTTAAGCTGGGATTTCTTGGGTTCTATGTCCACTCTAGAAAATCTCCCTACATGGAGAACATTCCAGTATCTGGAGCGGTTTTTATTTTAGTTTGGTTTGGTGTTAGTCCTTCTAGTAGTTGTCTTACACCACTCATTGCTAGAAACACTGCCTCAAGCACTAAGCCTGGAGCAGCCACGGTGAGGATTGTTTGCTTCAATGATTGCAGTTCAGTCCCACCACCCACATTACCTTCCCTGGTGCCAAGGACAGCATCCATTACTGCAAAAGGACACAGTGACAGATGTCTGTCCAGGATTACAGTACCCCACAACAAAACACAGCCATTTTCTCTGGTTTTTATTAAGTTGGTTTTAATTAGAAAGTCACCTAATTTGCTTGTATTCAAATTATTTACAATTAAGTAATGAATGATACTTCCAGCATTTTCATTGTTCCTAACACACATTTTGTACCGTAAAATAAATATTATACCCCTTCTTGTGAGGAATAAAGCTGATCTTTGGGGGGGTGAGATGGGGGGAAGGAAAAGTCACTAAGTACCCTGGTGTATTAAGAGATAACATGAAACAGCTACCCATTAAGTCTCAGTGCTTCTAACTTGACTTTAAAGAATTACCTGTTTAGATTAAATATTAGCATGTGTTCTCTGAGAAGAAGAGGTGATTTTTTGATAGATTGAGAGGCTTTGTGTTTGTTTTTATTCCTTAAAATGACTTTGAGAACAGAATGTATTTATTGAGGTGCACAATGAGAACAAAGCGATAATGCAGAAATGAACAGCCTCAGGTATTGTGCAGTTATATTGTGATGTTAAATCAGAAGGGAAACATTCTCCTTTTAAGAACTCACTCATTCTTATTCTTATGCCATTGCCCTGACTATGTCTCAATATCTATGAAGTTTCTATACAGAATCTGAGCAAAGCAGAAGCAGAATGTGAGATATTATTTTTAGTTAACGGAACACCAGGTGTCAGTTTCCAGACTCCTTTCCCTTTGCAGTTTAGAAACCATTTTGGGTTGGACAGAGAGAAAATAAGACTTTTGGAGGTACAAATTATCTTTTCTTTTTGTGACTTAAATCATAACATACAGAGGTGCTGGTATTTTCTCACTCTCTCCTTGTACCTTTTCCCCCAGGTCTTTGTCTTGTCTTTAAAAATATCTAGCTTACTATATGTACAAGGAATAAGCATATAGGGCTTGATGACTTTTTCATTTTGCATTAAATTATGAAATTATGATGTCACACATAATTTATATCTTGTCCTGTAGGAGGGTTTGGGAGGTGGAAGTCTAATAACATTTAGATTGTCAGTTCATATAAACTTCAGTGTAACTTCAGTCATATACTTATCTGAGTCACATGAAGATATGAGTGAATAACCAAAACAAAAAAAGGTCACCACTGTGGATTTTTTTTTAATTTACTTTGAAAATTAAGAAAGAACCAGAGAAAGGGTCTGTTTGCTTGGCTTTGCCTTTATAGGACAGCAGGAGAGTCTTACACATTTCCTTCAGAGCACTGATGGGAAAGTTATGGTTACACCTCTTCTTATTCTCAGAATAATACTGTATTCTATTAATAAAGGAATAATATACTAAATGTAAAATGACAGGGATCCAAACTTCCTATAAAGCCAAAATGTTCTCTGAAGTGATTTATTCCTAAAAACATGAATAGCGGGTATTCTGATATTGTAACCTTGGTTTGCTGGTATTCTAATTTTTCAGAAACAATCAGACTGTTTTTTCTCTTGCTGTAGGCTCCTTTTTGATAGCATGAGTTCTAAGTGTTAGTGTTTTCAAATGTTAAGATTTGCCTTAGAAAGGCTGTCCCTAATTTACAGGGGGAAAAAAAACCCCAAGAAATACAGGAGAAAATTTGTATGCCCAGGGAAATCATAAATTTGCTGAGTTTATGAAGCTATAAGGAACTCTAAGTTAAAACTATTCCAGACTGGGAAATATCAGAAGGGTCTCCATCCTCATTCTCTCTTTTTAACTGCATGCATATACATAAAAGCATCTTCAGGTATATCCTATAGAGATCCCAACACAAATCATGGTATTCATAACTGGAATTATGAAAGGATGAACCGGTTAAGGAATTGGTTACATAGGTAGAGAAATCAATAAGGAACTGCTGTAGAATTTAGAGAAGTAAGCTTCCCTCAAAATCCAAATAGCAAAATAGACATGGCGTTCCAATACCATACCGCAGAAAGACACATTCAGAAATCAATTGTGATAGCATGAAATGTATGGAACGCTTGGAAAAAACAGTAACATTAGCTATTTTTTGTTGTGAAGAAACAACTATTTGTACTTGCCATCAGTGAAGAAAATCCAGGTACATTCTGAGTCAGTGGGCTTTCACATCTAACAAGTAATAAGTTTAAAAACAAAATATTCTCAGCTGATTGCACAACCAATCAATTCTGTGTTATTCCCACTAAACATCATGTTACCCAAAAAAATTCAATGGAAAAATGCAGTCAGGAATGTTGTTAAAAGAATATTATTTGCATATTAATAAACACTGAAAGCATTCAATTTGTAACTGGGTCTTTTACAATGTGGTTGTAAGGCAACAACTGAAAACAAGAGAAAGCTAAGAGAAGTTCCTGTTCCTTTACCTTCCTGATATTTCTTATATTGTTTGCAATGTAACACTTTGACTTTCTCCTTTTTATTTCTAATGCTGAATTTAAAATTCACATAGGAGGATTTTGCATATCACTTCTATTGCATAACTAAGGGGCCTTTCCTTTGTCAGTTTGTTTATATTTCAGTTTTTCTGTAAAGATTAAATAACTGCTTGTCTTTTTTAATACTTCCATCTCAGTACAAATTAGCCCAAGTAGGAAAATGTCAAATGCTTAGTTGCAGTATCTGTTGTGCTGAAGAGAGTCCCTGGGAATCCCTGCTTAAGACCATGGCTACCAGATTAATGAGAGATTCATGTCCCTGAGCATGGTTGCACTTCTTTCTTTACTCTGCATACTATGAAATCATCTCCACAACAGGCGGTTTATTCCACAAAAGCATTTCTCATTATAACAAATGCAATACACTGCTTAGGTTACGCATACACAGTTTGAGAGACTGTATTTCTGCAGCTATGTCTATGATGATTTAAAACACAGCAAGGGAAAAAAATCTAGGTGGACAATAGTGGACCTTCTCTCTACTTGGGACTGCTGTGACTATTCCTCTTTCAGATTAATTTGACAGAGAAGGGGATGCCACTAAGCAATGCAGACTCAAGCCAACCCATGTTCTGTTTACCAGTTCAGACATAATTTGTGTGACCCGGGGAAGTCATCTCAATCCAGATCCATAGAAATAGTGTGGACATTTCTTTTTAATGAGATGCCACCTCCTCTGCCAATTACTACTGCAAGAACACGTATACACTAGAGGATGAGACACACGTCGTAGTAATGTGAATAAATAGCTTAAACACAAAATGCGGTGTTATTTTTTTGCCTGCTGCACCAGTCAGATACAGGAAGTTGAAATGTTGTGGGAGTCTTTTAATTTAAAAAGAAATACAAACACATCACAAACTGAAATATGATTACTCATAAAGTTGAGATGAGTAATGAGCATTGAAAAGACATACAAGGGAAATATGCCAAACATCACAACACAGCTCTCTGATTTCTGTATCAGTTTTAACTCTGACTATGTAAACATTACTGAAAATGTCTTTCGGTAGGTCTTTGTTTCTATGATAGTCCACCTCATGTGATGACTATATATTGATCTATGCAGTAATTTTTTAACTGTTATTTAAAGAAGCTATTTTGTCCTTCTTACATTGTTTCAGCTTGCTTCCCTAAGCAACCTCACCTCAGAACCCAAACCCTATTTTAAAAACAACTCTGCAGAGCAAGGGTTTGCCTAGTTAACCACTAGGAAGGAATAAAGCTTGAGTTCACCACTTAGCCCTCCCCACCCGGCCAGGGCTCATCCGACCCTGCCCATGATTCAGGACCTCACTGCAGCCCCTTGGCACCAGTGACCCTCCAGCAGGGCTGGTCTCCAGCTGCCCACAGCCGTGCCCTACCCGGCCATGGGTCCTGCTGAGCTGGGCCCACCCGTGGGTCCATGTCCCAGTCCGGCCTCGGCCTGGCCCCATCCCCAGGGAGGTGCCCGGTGCAGGGGCTTCCCTGTTGCCCCCCGGCTGCCCTGCTCCTGGCTGGCCCTGCCGTGACCCACCTGGGGGACCCCAGTGCCCCAGCCCCTGGGAGCTGCCTCACTCTGCTGCAACCAGACAGCAACATCAATAATTCTCCAACTTCCAAGCACTGCAGGCTTCCAAATTCCTTGTAGAAATGCAGTTTCTATCCTAAGTGATGGGCTGGCTCCTGAAAACATTACTTATCACTGCTGATTTGGTTATAGTCCTAACAAGAACGCAGCTATTAAATACTCTGAATCTGTCCACGCCAGAAACTGCCAGAAAGTATTTAATTTTCATCCCCTTATGGGAATTATTCCTGTCTTTATTTTGCTGAATTTTCAGGGAAAGAAGAAACTGAAAATTATAGCTGAAGAGCATATCTGGAATGTCACCTTTATCAACCCAGTGGGCTCTACTTCTTGACATATTTAATAACAGGTTGGATTCAGGATGATTTATGATGTTTCTTCAGTCTTTAACTAGCCTATATCAGCAGTCCACAACTGATTTTGCAGAACAGCAACAAAGGTGTCCTTGTTTTCCTAAGATTTCAACATTTTTCTTCCACCAGTCCATTTAAATAACTCTCTTCTAGTAATCCTGCAGAAACTGTAGAAGGGCTACATTTTCCAAAGGCATGAGTGAAAAAGTATATCAAACATTTCAGTTTATGAGTTTTCTTTATATTCTTATATGAATTTTGATACAAGTTTTTAAAATAATTATAATTTGATGCACCAGCATATTGATTGCTGTAAAATGAATGCACAGAATGTAGGCTTACAGCCCAGCTAATGCAGTATTGTTACTGCTAGTAACTACAAAGTGATCAGGTGGCTAAAGCCTAATTGCAAAACCAAATGGTCAGGTGGCTACTGCTTAACTACTGGCCTTATTCACTACTTTTCATCTTCATACATCTTCTGCATACTTGTTTTAGCTAATGCTTAGCAAAATCATAGATCCAAACATTAAGGCACAGTAGCAAGCTGCCCCCATGAGCTGTAAGGTCAGCTAGCAGGGAAGAAGGCTGACCTGGCTGAACAGAGAGCTTTGGCTGGAACTTGGGGGCGGGGGGGGAGGGGGGGGGAAAGGAGAGTGTACCACCTTTAATTGGAATATCAATAAGTTATTGGATTTGGATATAAGATATGCATTGTTTTGTTGAAAAAAAAATAAATCATGATGAGATTCCCATACATGTGCTAGATTCAAATCCAAGGCTGATTTGAAAAAAATCAAGAACTGCTGCACTAACCTAATCGATTTAATCAGAGCAGAAGTGGCTATGTACATATAAACTCAAATTATTTTGAAATAACTGCAGAGAAATAATTTAAAAAATAGCTGACAAATAATAAACAATAAAAACGATACGCACAGAATTCCAAAGCAAAACTTAGGTTCTGGTAGTGACACTACCACTATGCTTTTGAATAAAGTATTGTCTTCTGTCTGGGGAGCAGCAGGTTCTTTCAAGGAGAGCAGAAGAACCTCCCTTTCACAATTCTTTTGTCATTGTCAATAAGTTTCAACAGACAACAAGATGGCCCCAGCACAACACTACCACAGCAAAGTCTACCAAAGTGCCCAGCCTAGAGGAATGACAAAATTATTCTCAAACACAATGAGCCATGTGCTTTAGCAAAGTGTAAGAACATATTAAAAAAGAATGCATGTATGTTACTTCACTTTTGTTATGCACAACTGTTTAATGCTTCAATAAAAACATCAAAATGTAGATACGCATAAAGAATTAATGGTACAACACTAAAACACTGAGTAAAAAACATTTTCATCTTCTCTAATAAGAACTGCAATCATGTTGACTTGGTTTGATGTTTATGTAGACAGAACATGTAATTTAAAAGAAATGATACAATAACTTAGTAGTAGTCAAAACCACATATAAAATTATTCTGAATGGTACACACTGCAAAATCAGAGTCTAGCAGATACTACTGAAATGTTTATTGTGCCTATGCAGTAAAAGTGTCCTCAGATTTGCTGCAGACTTGCTTCTTTGGTCTAAGCTACAAAATATGTTTTAATGAAATATACTGCTCTGGGCAATGTCACACCTTTCGACGGAATTCTCAGAGGGAATCATTAGCCCAGGAGATAACTGTATTATCCATAGCAGTGTCCACAAATTGAGAAGAAACTATTCCCCACCCTTGTCAGAGTAAGAAAACACAGCATTGCAATTGCCCCCATCTGCTGAATGAGCTTTCAGAGATAGAAAAAAATAATTGGTTTGCAATCATCCAGGAAAACCACAACTGAAGTAGTATTAAAATCACAGCAGAACAGTATAGCACACAAACATCTGTTCTTGCAAGCTGTGCTTATTTGAAGTCCACTCCTTTGCTAGTGCTTTTGGGGAGACTGGCTAATGGCAGAAGTATGCAGGTGCATAAGCAATCATATCTGAAATAACATCAGCTGTACTAAAGCTGACGCAAGTGGTCAACATTAGCTTCTCTTTTCTCTCAGTAATAAAGGAGGACTGCAGTGCATGACAAGAAAAATAAGATTGGAATCCAACACCAATACAACAAACATTTATGTATAAAACTGTTGTTTTGTTTTACAAAGAACACTATATATTTTTAAGAAAAACAGAATCCAAAATTGTACTTTCACTGTATAATGTGTCTAAACCCATATAGAAGAAAAATACCTCCAGTCTACTGAAGTTTTCATCTGAATTCTCTTCAGAGCTATAAGCATTCATTTAAGACATCTTTTACTTGGACAAATGTTATGGTAGGCATAGAAACTTTTCTTTTTTTCAAGAAGAAAGTAGGATTTACACAGCTTATTTGTTTTACAGGTTTTAGAGAGCTGGACAGGCATCCTGCTGCAGAACATGCTAATCAAAAACTTCTAGTGACTTCTAGATAAGTGACTACAGCTCATTGAACACACCTGAAATCAAGTTGGTCTTTTTGTTTGGGTCCTATTTGAAAAAAAGATTTTTTTTAAACAGAAAACAAGACTCCTCATTCCCCAGTACTACTCTATAGCCAGGAAATGTGTTTCAGAGTGGAAGCACACTGCCTTTAACCCATGAAATGCTCACCTGCAGTGATATTTATGCAGGATGGCCACGAGGTATTAGTGTAAGATAAGTACTTCACTCTGTCATATCATCTTGCCTTTATGTCTGACTAATTAAGGAAAATCATGAAAGGCAAGCATCATTATTCCTTTTGCAAAGAGGAGTAATCTAAGTTTCACAGACTTGAAATCCACCCAGAAATATGAGAACAAATCAGATGTTAAAAGCCCCTAACCAGACTTTGGTCTATCCAGTTGCAGTATCATTAGACAATGCTGAACACTGCAATTCCCAAAGAAAGTGGGAGAGGATGGACACCTGAAGCCATAAAACAAAAAAAGAAGAAAAAAACAAAAACAAAACAAAAACAAAAACAAAATCCTGAAGGCCTATAGAAGTACAAAACATTTAAAAACTCATCTTTTCCATGCCATCAGAAAAGCATCATCAATAGAAAAGGGGGGAAGAACAACAACAAACAACAAAAAAACCTACCCACCAAAACTGCAAGGTAAATTAAACTATGAGAGACTAAAGTTACACTTCAAAAGAATGCTTCATTGTTACATTCAGCCAAATAATTCTGACAATTTAAGCCAGATTTGTGCTAGGATTGTTTGTATGGTAGCCAAAATTCTGGCTTCAATGTGTTTGAGCAAGTAATTAATGCATGGGTTGATGTTATGTTACTTCACAGCATTTGTTCTGGCAAAGCATGACTCCTTTCTCCCCTCTGATGTTATATGTCACTAAGCCATGCAGAAAACTATTTCACGCTCTCTAGACAAATTTATAGAATTGAGTGGTCTTCAGTTTTCATCATATTTGCATAACCACTGTCACCAAAAACTCAGTTTACAATCAATAAATCTGTAATTTTGGTAATAACTTGGATTCCTACATCCATGTAGAAGGACCATAAATTTGATTAAGTTTCAATGCAAAGGCCTTGATGATACACAGTTACTAAAAGAAGCCTTGGACACACTACATCACCATTGGAAGAAGAATGTACTGTTTCAGTTTGTGTTGTTACTAATTACAATAACGAGGTGTTATGTCAGTATAAAGCATGAGAATCTTGCCTTTCCTGTCAATGGGCACAAGCACACAATAAAAGTGCTTCAGTTCACGGTACTACTCTCTGGCACAACCCTTGCAAACTTCAGCGCTGCTTCGTTTGTAAATGCCGTACTGTTCAGCTACATAGTCAGAGATGCACTAAACCTCAGAGATGCAAAAAGTAGTCCTAGGTATCAGTATCATAACTTGCATTATCTGGAGAAGTAAGCCCACTTTCAAATGAAAGAATGTTTGCTTAAGACATTGAAAATGTCAAGGTCGAAAACCTGTAAATGCATATACTGTTTTTGAAAGACGAAGAAATGCCAGAGTTTGGGCCTTGGGGATTCACTGAAGCAGTGAAAAGCTATTCTTCACTGGAAAACATTGCACATTTGTGACAATGCTGGAGTAAAAACACAGTTTCTATTTCCACACACTGTTTCTGCAGACTTTCTACAGATGCCCTTGACCTTCGTATCTGGTGCCTGGCCACTCAAGCTACTCTCATTGCAGGGATTTTTTTTGGTTGTTGTTGTGGGGTTTTTTGTTTGGTTTTGGGGGGTTTTTTTGGGTTTTTTTTTTTAATGTGCACAAGTAGAGAATCAAACTCTGCTTTTCCTTCCCATTTGCAGTAGAGGGAAAAAAGGGAACACATCGACTGTACCAAGGTCTTCCAAAAAGAAAATACGTATCTGCCCTTACTCAACAAGAATGCCAACCAAACGATTATTTCAGATTTTTTCCAAATGAGAAAGAACTATTAGTTCTCTAAAACTCTGATCAAGGGTTTCCACATTATGTGTGGTCTCCATGTATATAGCTTCTCCTGATAGTAGCAGGAGTGACAGAAATAGCTCACTGGAGCACAGAGCTTGAAGTGTAATAGTACCCAAACTCTTCATTTGTTTGCTTGTTTGTTTGACAGTGCTACAGCAAATACTGTTTACTCTACAAAAGAGATCTTAAGACAGCATATTCATTTTTAAGCTCTGGAAAAACAACTCTGCAGTGTACCCATGTGATATTCTAAAAGACTTCTTTCTCCTTCGCTTTTCTAAATAATATTGTGAAGATAAAAATGAATGTGTGATTTTCTGATGTTGTATTTGTGAGCCACGTAAAATCAACAAGAGAAAATTTTATGCCAGGGACTCAATTACTCAAGTACAGAGTTTGATTAGGAAAGCAATAATAAATGGAAAAGTTCAAGGAGAGATAATTAATTTGCCACCTTCCTTTTATCCCACCCTTCCAAAAATCTTTCACACATTTTTGGTTTTGATGTCTTTAAAGCTAATTTTCTGATAAATTTATAAGACTGTGGAAAGAAAACAGGTTAGCTACTTTCCAATGGCTTCTATTTCAGGTGAAAAAGTTATTTCATTCTGAAGAAACTAAAGGAAGCACGCTACCACGCATTATCAAGAACTGCAGAGATCATTGTTTCAAAAGGATTTAATTCCATATTTTTGTGAGATTCTTATCAACGAATGTTAATGCACTTTTGCAGTTAAAACAAATGCATGTTTTTATTATTTGAGGGGGGGTTGGTCATCTTATTTGTTAAGAGTTCTCTGTTATATAATTCTTAAATGTTAGAAACTGGTATGACAGTATTGCATAAAAGAATATTGACTTATTGGGGTATTGATTCACTGTTTCCACAGTATTTAACACTTGAAGGCACGTTTTGGTTTTGCACCTAGAATACCATTTCATTTCTTTTGTGTGGCCTACAGCCTTCTTGTTGGGGAAAATTTAGATTTGTAATAAAATTGCTTCTGTTTAGTTTCCATTAGAAGTCTCACAAGGGATTACTCTTCTGCATCTGCCTTGGAAGAGAATATGATTTTTTTCCAGTCACAGATACTTCCTCCTATAACGTAGTACTCTTGCTGTTTGCTAGAAGCAAAAAGGACTACATAATACAGGAAGAGAGCCCCACATCATAATGATGGAATGTTTCCACAAATTCCTTTCAAAGGTCACTGGTGCCTCAAAATCCATTGAAAACGTACAATGCCAACCATGCCACTTTTGACATCTTTGTTGGGTAAGTCATAAGATCCTTGTTCACAGCAGAAGCTTATCACTTGCCCCTGCCACAGATATAACTCATATAATGTCTGCAATAAGAAAGTGACAAAGTGGTCACGACTTTTACAGTCAATGACTGTGTTTTTACAGGTAGGAACAAAGAAATGGAAATGCACCAATCCCAGTGAATGGGAATGAGAACAACTGTCCTTAACTTTAGTTCTGTTTAAGAACTTTTACAGAAGCTTCTGTATTCTTCCTAGTCATCATGAACCCCATCTGTCCATACACATCTGTACTGCCACTACTGCAAGGCTTTGATTGTAAGACAGAGTAAAGCCCTCACTTACACTTAGTTCAGTACAACTTCTGCACAAGTAAAACAGAAACTCTGAAAATGTTTACAAATGAATTTTATATCACAATTTATGACTGACTTGCATTTTGAGTTAACATCATTACTATAGAGGCCTTGTGTAACGCATAATCTTTTGCTCCTTTTTCCACCTGACAATGTAATTGCAGGTGCTGCATACGTTTTCAGCAGAGTACAGAGCATTTACACCCTTTCACAGACAACCACCATTCTTCATTGTGACTAACAATGCACATTCTAATGATGAGAAGAAATTCTGCTAGACTTTTGAAATAGCAACAAAGACCAACCCTCCAAATTTCCAGAAACCTGTATTTAAATTCCAAATATGTTTAATTATTCCTGCATTAAATCCATGAAATGTCTTGTTTCTATATGCAGCAGTGGTGTATTTTTGTATACTGGGATACACAAGAAGAATCAATGTCCATGAATCAGGTATCCGCAGATTAAATGGCAATGTAAAATTCTATCATTTAAATAATAAAATATTAAATTATATAATTTAATATTAAAATTCTGATATTTTAATATTTCCAAGCAATAATTTTTACATTAAAATTCTCCCATGTATTTAAATACATAGCATGCGTGCTGAACAGTTTATCTTCCTTAGCTTTGGATATATGGCTATTTAAAAATTAAATAAAGCCGCCTCTGCAAAACTCTAAATTTCTCAATGAAATAACATTTATGAAACAGAACGAGGTCTTAAAAAGATTAGTCAGGATGAGTCTGGTACAATGCTCTGGGTGATGCTCTGTGTGTGTTGAGAAAGGAATGTACTCTGAATAATTAGAAGAGGTTAGAGGTTCCATCTTGGATCTTAAAGGGATGTACCACTGACAAAGTTAAAGGAATGTGCTCTGAATAATTAGAAAAGGTGGGCACCTGAAGGAGATAAGGAGACCAGAAGTCAGGAAATCTTGGAACAAAGAAAATTGAAGGGTTTATTCCACCTAGATCCCACCTATTGTGAATGGAATGATTAGGTGTCAAAATCAAATGAATATGTATGTAACAATGTTGTAACCCGTCATGAAAACTGTATAAAATACCTAACTTTTCACTGAAAACTTTGGACCTAGTTTGTCTGGTGGAAATTGGCTAGCTCCCCAGCGTTGCACAAAATAAATACCTTTGCTGCTTAAAGACAAAATTGGTCTCTGAACAGTTACTCTGTGCCGTTTTGGCATCAATTATGTTCTTTGCTGTCCACTGTAAAGTCACAAATGTTTGGTAGTTGAAATTGTTTTCACTTGTCTGTAGAACAGACATACCCTGACCATGGAATTATCTTGAATTTAGCACAAGAAAAAGAGAGTTGAGAAATACTTTCTTCCACAGTTAAATTTGACGGTGGTTAACAGAAAAGTGTTTCAACAAAGCAAGTCATAGCCTCACTAATTTACTATAACAAACAATAATATATTCTGCATGTTAGATTTAACACAAAAGTTGTTTCTCATTAAACACTGTCCTATATTCATCATCACCTAATTCCAATAGGGAACACTAATGTTCTTTTTATTGACACGTAAGGAATCCCAGACATGCTATTCCATTCACTGCTATTGCTTCTTAAAGTAAGTGATCAAAAAAAGGTCAGTTAAAACTTGACCTTTCTCCAGGACCAGTATTCAAAGTATATTAAACGCCATAAACAAACTATCCACACTTCAAGGCAATATATTCCTCTCCTTACTGTTTCTTATGTATATGCTGACCTATCAATATAGAGATCATTTATCATGAACATTTCAGTCCTTTTTCTTCCCAAGAGACCCTCTGACAGCTTCTCCCCTGTCAAAAAAGGTTCAGGCAGAACAGGATTGCAATCTTCTAAAGCTACTGGCTGCCAAGAAATAGTTAGGTGCAAATAATGCAGTATCTGTAAAATGATAGGGGAAATTAATTTAAACAGAGTTCATTTCAGGAAGTAATTATAATGATCATTAATATATCTATTACTAGATACTCTCACTAGCTGTACAAGGAGGTGTCAATAGAGTCCCTGCAGTCTCTTCTGGATGTACAGTTAATTCATTAACATATTTACCCCAACAGACTGTCTCCTTTACATTGAAGAAGCCCAGAAGGAAGTGCCCATATGGCCTAGCAGAAGACCTTGGGGATCTGATTCTGATCTCCCCATGTCTTTTTTCTAATCAAATTTCACCAATGGTACGAAGTTCAAAAACATTTATTCTTTTTCAGAAAAAAAAAAAATAGCTTGGTACTTCAAACACCTAGTGAATAACTGAATACAAGTTTCCACTCATCATCATAAAATAACTGAATATTCCTCATATTACTAAAATACGATTTATTCCACATCAGGAATAATCTAGTACTATGTTCACTGGTGCAGTATAGCCCTAACATCAGAGTTCATGGTACAGTGCAGACTGCTAGTTAGGGAGCAAAAATTTTATTTTGATAAAAGCTCAACTTCCCCCCCCCTCCCCCAAGTGATGATTTTTAACATTATTCAATCATCTGGAAACATGTTCCTTCCAACCCTAACAATTCCGTACTATGAGAACTAAAAAAAACTGAGACAAATGTTGGAACTGTAGTTAAGTATCATATTCACTAAAGGTGTGCTCAAGAAAACTGGAGAAAAACAAAAATGCCTCTTGCCTCCCACTCCCTCTGTTAATGTAAATAAAATCTTTGTTCAGGCACAAATGCACATCACAGAGAATTTCTTGTGTGCCAATGAGGAGTAAACCTACAGAATAATTACTAAGTGTCACAACAAATGCTGACGGAGAAGTTAAGCAAGAAACATCATATCAAAACTATTCCTCTGTAAATGCCAATGAGAGACGTTTTGTCTTTCAGAAGGATAAATTCCTGGGTTGACCTAACTTGCAGGAAAAAAATCCACATTCTGGAGATCAGGCACAAATTATTTCCATGAGAGTCTGGTAACACTAGCACTGAATCAGTTTGGATTTGAGAGTGACTTTTTATCTACCTTACAACAACTTCTAAAATGATTCATATTAAAAATGCTGCAGATGTCTTATATCACATTTTGTAATTTGTGAAAAACATGTTTCAAAACTAAATTTTCAAACTTTCCTCATTTGATGTTGACTTTTCCAACAGATGTATAGAACTACAAAACCAGAAAAAATAATGTATTTAAAATGTTTATTTTTCTTTAATCATCAAATGGTTGCTCTTTTTTTAAAAAAATAAAAAATTAAAAAATCATACTAAGTACTTTTCCTTACAAATATCCTGTGGTCTGAATTCCACAGGTCCTTATGATTTACACAGGGAGAAGTATTTATTTATTTGGAGTGGGCTCAGAATTGCTGCTTATCACTTTGACTGACACTGTTCCTTTCTTTTGAATTATGAAATACAGAACATGAAGGAAATCCCACTGATGCCAGTGGACTCTGGATCAGACCATAAACACTGGTACATAAAACTAAGGAAAACAGCTATTGTTTCAACAATAAACATGAATTTCAAAGATGTTTTCTTTGATTTACAATGCACGTATTATGTATCATATATATATATATATACACACACATATGACAAGATATAAATCTTAAAATAAACCTAGGTAACAACATAAAGGGAGAAACTTGTCATTTCCGACCTCAGATTTTCAGAACTGAAGGAGGGGGTGGGTGGGTGGAGGTGTGGTGGAATAATCTCCTGTGTCTGAGGTTAGATGACCTGTAAAAGAGCACTAAAATTATTTGATTATATTTTCAAGAATTTGATTGTTTTACTGTCTCTGAAGTATTTGGCATTTCTGGAGCCAATCACGTTGACATGGGTATGTGTCATGGTTTAACCTCAGCTGGTAACTAAGCTCCACACAGCCTCTTACTCACTCACTCCTCCCCCAGATGGGTGGGGAGGAGAATTGGGAAGGAATGTAAAACTCTCAAGGGTTGAGATAAGAACAATTTAATAACTGAAATAAAATAAAAACAAAAGAATAATATTGATGATAACAGTAACAGTTATAAGAAAGCGAGAGAGAAGGGGAAACGGATTAAATCCAAAGGGAAGGGAGAAAACAAGTGATGCTCAATACAACTGCTCATCACTCACTGACCAACACCCAGGCCAGTCCCTGCACAATGATCGGCAGTCCCGGCCAACCGCCCCAGTTTATACACCCAGCATGACATCCCATGGTATGGAATATCTCTTTGGCTAGTTCAGATCGGCTGACCTGGCTGTGTCCCCTCCCAGTACAAACACCATCCAGCAACAAACAAAACCAGCATATTATCAACACTGTTCCCACACAGCACTGCACTAGCCACCAGGAAGAAAAACAAGTCTATCCCAGCCGAAACCAGAACAGCATGCAATGTTTTGCCATGTCAAAACAGCTCTACTCATATACCACTGAAGTAATGGCAGGCTACCTGGACACAGATATTAGAGTTGTTCCCTCTTCAGACTCTGGACTAAATTCAAATCAAATTAAAAAGGAATAAAAGGAGATAACATGTCCTGTTCTGAGGATGAAGGCCTATTGAGCTAACAAATGATAATCCTTCAGCTGTCAGCAACATCTGCAGACATCAGGTAGCTAAACTACTTAGGCACTAAGTAGTACAAGGCTTAATTGCTGCCTGGGGTTAAACCTCTTCAAGTGTTAATTCACACTAGGCCAGGAATGGCAGGATAAGATTGTTCTCAAAACATTAGATGGCTATTACCTTATTAACTGCTTGCTTAGGCCCAGCTGTCTGTGTAAGCAAGGTCAGGACAGGAGCAGTGACCTCTCAACCAAGCTGAATTCTGAGCTGCAGTGTACACGGTGGAAGAAGCTTTCTGAAGTGAAGAGTTCAGAGTTTTCAGAGTTACTTTTTGGCTTTTGGTTTGGTTTTGTTTGGTTTTGTTTTGGTTTGTTTTTTTTTCTTCCAGAAACTGCAGATGGTTTACTTTATTAAATCTTTACTCCAAAATTGCAGAAGTCCCACTCCTCAGCCCAGGATATCACATCCTCATCTGATCAAGCTTTCCGCTCAGGTCTTTCAGGCTATCTTACATCCCTCTATGTTTCAGAAACTACTATCATGGCTCTTCACTTTCTTTTGGTTTTCCCTCATTTACCTTGTGTTCTCTTATGCATCCTAGCTTGTAACACTCATCTGTTTGTACGCTCCATATGCACTACAGTTCCTAAAAGCCCATCTCTAACTGCATTCACGCTGAATGCACTGATAAACTGTGATGCCAAGGGCACATGAAAATCTAAACATCAACCTCTGGTCTGGTGTTTAAATTTTTTGCTGAATGATATGGAGAATTCTGGGAGGATGACTGGGTGCAAAATCCTGCAGTGAACAGAGGGTTATAGAAACATTTATGGCAAAAAAAGTGTAATTTGCAGCAATAGATAAATATTCCTTAATAAGTATAAGAATTTATGCACTTATCACTCCTGTATGATTCAACACATAATTTTTTAATAGAAAAAAAAAAAAAAGAAAGAAACAAGAAAACAAAACAAAACCAAAACTGTATTTAGAATTCTGGTAGTTAATGTGGAATTTTCATTACAGTAAACAATTAAAAGTTAGGGAGTTCTTTGTCTCAGGACCATCTGTGTTTTAGCCTTTCCTAAACACATGCAAAGGCTCCATGGGTTGGCAACAAATGCATTTTCAGTTTAAAAACATGACCTGCCCCTCCACAACAAAAGATTTAATTCTGTGAAGGCAGATGCGCATCTATTTACATCTACAGCACACATGCAATCTTGATGAAGTTGAGAAAGACAGCTCAGAAATACAAATACTTTAGAATACTGAACTCTCATTTTGCCTTTTCTTTTAAATGGAGAATTAAGGTATTTTTCACAATTCTACATTTATTTCTAACATAAAGAAGAAAAAAAGCTTCCAGCACTCAGTTTAAAGCACATGATATGGCTGTGATAACAGCTTTGCAGAAAGACACCAAGGACACAGACATTCAGTAAAGCATGAGTTTGCATGCTATTTATCGCCTCTCTGGATGTAGTGCTTTCAGTATCATGGTGTTATTCAGAAGATTAGCATTTGAAGGGAATACTTGCTTGTGAAATTATCAAAATGCTCAAGGACAAGTAAAGCCTTGTGAAAGCAGAATATAATTAATGATGAAATTCCGGAAAATGCTTTCCTGGCTCACAATACATTGGATTAGCACACCTAGCTACAGATTAATCCCATTTCTGTTTTATAGATGTAATGTTATAGCTTTACATTTGTCTGTGTACTTTTACTTCTTACATTACAAACACCCCTCATGCTACATTTTGTGAGTTCTGTAATGCTTTTTCTCCTTATTTAAAATAATTATTTTTCAAGTTTCATTTGGTCTGAGAAATGTTCCTGGAAAAAACAGAAGCCTGTGGAATGAATACTACCTGACAATCAGCAGATTTCTTCTAGTGAATATGGATTTTTCCTACCTACCTCTGACCAGCAGTAAGCATGGCTTACTGTGTATCAATACATCCAAAAAACATTTTCAACTAGCTTTCAATTTCAGTTCCAGTATATGTTTAGTAACGAATGGAAGATTTTTGCCAAACTGGTCTGGTCACAAAAAATACTCTTCTCTCTCCTATTGTGGAAAATCCTCTCCAGTAATAATAAACTTATTAACATTTTTGTTAATATTATCCAATTGCCAACAGCAGGGAGGGGAAAAACTTCTATGTTCCACTGTTAAAAAAGCTTGTTAAAAACATAACTTGTTATCGCAATAACTCAAAGGTGTTTTACGTAACACCTTCCTCAACCTCCTCCCCAACCTGGAGTGCTTCCCTTAGTTGTTCACTTCTTTAGACAATAAAACCGTTATTCTTCAAGGTAAAGGAACAAATTATTTTCATGGCTGTGCTCCCCTGCCTCATGCAGAAGGTGAGAGAGGTGATACTTCACAACCTTAGCTGGTAAAGGAAAGTGGAATTTGTTATCAGAACTACTACCTACCAACCCAAGATTCAAAATACTTTTTCTCTAATAGTCTATACATGTTCTTCAAGAAGCCTCCACATGGAAGGGATACCTCTCTCTGCAAAAGCTGCATTGGCTTAGGGGTTCCAGAAAACAACCACACGGGCCCTGGAATGTCCAGCATGCACCATACCACACTGGGGACTCTTAGGACAGTTTTTGATATCCTATGCCCTTAACAATCATTTTAAGTTAGACAAAAAATTCTAGCTAATAAGTTCTGGATATCACTTCATTTTACTTTGTGATGACTATAGTTATTTCGCTCCAGCATCCTCAACTTTTGTACGTATTTTCAGTAGTTAATATACGAGCAACTCTGACATATGGGCAACCATCTTAGATAAAAAAACAAACAAACAAAACAACCCAACAAAACCACAAAAATAACCACCAAAAAAACCCAAAAAAATGAGAGCACAAGAGAAAATAAATGAATGAATGAGATGATGCAAAAGAGTACTGATTAAATGAGACAGAGTAGACAAAAATCTGTTAGGAAAGTTTCACCATGGCTGGTCTTATAGTGGGCTATGGTTATGGAATGGATGATCTCTGTTGAAGTTTCTTCCTGATCTGCAATACTGTGGCCTTTTAAAAAAAACATTTTCGCTATTTCACATACAAATCATCTCCTCCTAATCTGTGATCTTGCCTTGATTATAGGTAAACTAGTTCAGTTCTATGAATAAATCAGAGTCTAACATTCAATAGCAGCATTTATAAAGGGGTGAAAAAGGGTCCAATTTTTTCAGGGAATCATTATTTCATTGTATGTCAGCAACACTTGATTTATCTTACAGGCATGAGCGCTGAAATACTACAACATGTTTTTCTTGAGCCAAATAAGATCTGCAAAAAACCAAGCATCTTGTAAGACAGATTGTTCTAGCTCAAATTTCTTAAGAGGTGTAAGGTTTGACAAATAACAGATTTATCCATTTTCTTATGTTTGTTAAAACAGATACTTGTATTTATGTCTAGGATTAGCCCCCATATGAATATCCTTACATACAAAAATAACGTGTGATCGTTTCAGTAATGCTAGCATTTAGAGCATTGATCATGTGTTAATTACTCTTTCTTAATGATATATATAAAATATACATATTACAAGGCAATGTTCTGCTATATTCTGCACACACACTTTATGCACAATGCAAGCTCATCAAAAGAACTTCACCACTTTTGAAAACAACAACAGAAGTGAGGTGAGGCTTTATTATGGAGGCACATTTAAAGAAAAGAACACATTTTGTACTCACAGGGATACATACTTAATTATTACATGTGCCCTTCTCACTTGCTCACCATTCCAACAGAGAAGTAAGACCTCCCCAAATACTTGGGGATCCTTCCATTAGGAGAGGTTCCATCTTTTCTCATTTTTAAGCAAGGCATGGCAAAAGCTTCTTCTTTTCCTTTTGCAGCTATCAGGTAGGACAGAAAGAAACAATGCTAATGCTCATAGGCACTTGTACACTGATGGATACCCTAAAAACAGGGGGCATGGGAGGTGGTATAATTATTTTTAAAAAGAGCAATGTTACAACTGTGGAAGATGTCAGTCAATAGGGCTGCTCAACTCATAGATGCTATCAAAAAAGTAACAGTACTGACTCTTATTTAAGTAATACTCCTTTCCACTGTCCTGGTAATCCGAAGATCTAAGAAAGGTGACAGCATAATTTAAATCAGGATCATTCATTCAGGTTCATAATTGCAGCTGGTAATTTGATAGCAAATAAATGGTGAAGTCAAAACTGATTTGAAGGTTTACCCTCCTTTCACAGTGCTCATGCTTCCAGCTCTGGCTGTCAGTCCCTTCTCATCAAGTTCTCTTGCACATAACTGTGCCTTGTCCTTTCTCCCTCTTTTGGCTCATGACTCGCCACTGCTCCATGTGTGGTCCTTCTTGCTGTCCTAAGCTATGAGAGAATGCACTGCTTGCACTGCACAGGAGACTGGGAGCTAACAGTATCCTGGAGCAGGCAAAAAAACCACTGCTGTCAGTCAAGGGAGTACCCTTCAGCCATGCTCTCTGCTGTTCCAACTACCGATTCCAGATGCTGTCGCCTCCCACTGCCACCCTGCCCTCAGAATACTATCAAATTCCTCAAAGCAGAGGATACCTTTCTCTCTTAATAAGAGAGAGAAAGAGTGTCATATCCTATGTAAAAAATACCATGTGAGAATCTGACCCATAAAAATATTATTGACATCTCTGACAAAAGAGGAAATTAAAAGGAACAGTGAAATGTATACAAAATATAAAACTCATCTTCTTGTTGCACATCTGTAATTGGCTTAAGCAGAAAAAGAAAAACTTATTCTACTATGCACATTTCATTTTCCAGTCCTATAGTTAAATTTTTAATTTAACTGGGAGTCATTTCTTCTCCCTCATCTGGAGGTTCATAAACATGTGCAAACAAATGTCTTCAGTGCTCAATTTTCATCCTTGTCAGTAAAGTAAATTCACTATTACGAGCCATAAATCAAGACACTCACAACTCACCTAATCAATAAACATGATGGTTAATTAATTAATTAATCATGGTTTATTTGTTGTACATCTGACACATGATTAATCCAGTCACACAGCTTCTCAGTGTGTCCTCTGATAAGCATCCCAGCTCTGAAGAATGGGTGAGAATAGTCCCTTTGCACTGTTTGAAACTCCCTGTGCGTGAGTAACACAGATACTTTTACCCATTACCTCACCCAGGTCCTGCCACCTCCATGTAACAGAAACCTATCAAACAAAAGTCAATTCCAAGTTTAGCTTCTGCTTGCCAGCTGAATGTTAATAAAAACCATAGAACATTGCTGCAACGCTCAGGAACCTTTCTCAGGTCAGTTAGGGTTCTCCAGAATTCACAGAAAGTAGAAATAATCAATTAAGATAAAGCCCAAAGCTTCTGTAGTTTAATTTCATTTTCAGAACCACAGCTAATTTCAGATTCGCAACTGTTTTAACTGGAAAGGCAACAAGAAAAAAAATAATCTAGGCAAATCTTAGTGATGTGCAGATTCAGGAAATTTATAGGAATTACAAAACAAGTTCTGCATAGCCAAAGACAAGTCCCATGCACTTCTGCTCCACATGGTATTTTCCACAATAACTAAGAAAAGAAACCAAGTTCTTCACATGTCATTACACATGTGCTTCCACAAATATCCTACCATACAAAGCTGATTCATCATCTCCACTCTGGGATAGCTTCATAGACTAAACTTAAAACTGGTTCCTGTCAGAAACTCTTCAGAGGCTTCATTAAATAAACGGCGACTAGGACACAAACTCCAACATAGAACTGCATTGTATACAATTTTCCTTGATTCTCTACAGAACTAGCAAGATCTTCAAATATAATTTAGAGAACAAATCCAATGATATGCCATTTACATCAGCTGAGAAGCCAGACTCTGAAATTCAGATTATTGTCACATTAATATGGTTTGCTAGAGTTGTTCAGCAACACAGTATAACCACATAAATCTCTTCAGTGTGTTAATATTAGATGTAATTAATTATCATGGGACATGCTACTGTCTAGTAAGCTGAAGATCTCCAACACTTTAGTGCTTATGTTCTACTAAATCAAGACTGTAGCAATGAAGATTTCTCTCAATAGAGTATCTGCACTTAGGAGAAGACGACAAAGAAATGGCAGGTGCACAGCCCTCGTTTTTTTACACGACATGGCTGCCTGCTAATTATAAGCTTCAGTGGAGTCATGAACATTTCAGAGTACAACGCTGCTTGTTAATTCCCTTGTTTTATGTTCCAAGATTATGCCTTCAGCCATATTTGAGTACATACTGGTAACAACTCTGCATCTGTCTGGAGTAGAAAATATTTTCCTGTTGTGTTACAAGAGCCGGGAAAACTGACTGCCATTCCATACATATTTGGGGGTATGTGTTAGAGCAAGAGGTCTGGAAAGATGCAACTCAACTGAATCAAAGGTGAGGAATAAACTTTGGAATTAATTAATTTTTAATTTTTTTTTTTTTTTTTTTACATAAATGCTGGGGCAAAAAAACCCCAAGCTTCTTGTTACGTGCCTCAGCTGAACTCTTTACAAAACTAAGTTTCAGAAGCATGCTCTCGTCATGGTTTATCCCCAGCCAGCAATTACATACAACACAGAAATTACAATAACAATTGTAATGAAGAAGGGAAGAAGAGGAATAAAAGCCCAGAAGGGAGGGGTGGGCACAGACAATCATGACCAACCACCACCTATGTCAATGACCAGCTGGGGTGCATGGAGCTCTGCCAGGGGATGGATGAGGAGCCAACTGAGAGCTCATGGGTCAGGATCAAAGGGAGGGCAGGGACAGGTGACATTATAGCAGGGGTTTGCTACAGGCTGCCCAACCAGGACGACTGAGCAGATAAGGTCCTCTATAGACAGATAGGAGCGACCTCATTCACAAACCGCAGTTCTCATGGGCGACTTCAACCACCCCAATACCTGTTGGAGGGACAACAGAGCAGGGCACAGGCAATACAGGAGGTTCCTGGAATGAGTTGATGATAACTGATGATAACTCCCCCCTCCAAGTGATACACGAGCCAATGAGGAGAGGTGTCATGCTGTTCTCACCAGCAAGGCGGGGCTGGTGGGGAATGCAAAGCTCAAGGGCAGCCTTGGCTGCAGTGACCATAAAATGATGAATGTCAAGATCCTTAGGGCAGCAAGGTGGGCACACAGCAACTACAACAGTCACTACCCTGGAATTCAGTGGAGCAGGCATTGATCTCTTCAGGGATCTGCTTGGTAGAATACCGTGGGATAAAGCCCTGGAGGCAAAAGGGGCCAAAGGCAGCTGGTTAACATTCAAGGATCATCTTCTCCAAGCTCAGGAGCAACATGTCCCAACAAAAAGTAGTCGTCAGGAAAAACACCAGAACGCCTGCATGGATGAACAAGGGGCTCCTAGACAAAATCAAACAGGAAAAGGAAGCCTACAGAGTGGAGAAAAAAGGACAGATGGTCTGGGAGGAATACAGACAAGTTCTTTGAGCAGCAAGGGACCAGGTTAGGGAAAGCTAAAGCCCTGATAATTCAATCTGGCTAGGGTCATCAAAGGCAAGAAGTTTCTATAGATACGTCGTTGATAAAAGGAAGACCAGGGAAAGCATGGGCCCTCTCTGGAAGGAAACAGGAGACCTGGTTACCTGGGACTTGCAGAAGGCTAAGGTACTCAACAACTTTATTGCCCCAGTCTTCACCAGCAAGTGCTCCAGCCGCACTGGCCCAGTCACAGAGAGCGAAGGAAGGGAGACCAGGAGAATGAAGAACCACCCACTGTAGGAGAAGATCAGATTCAAGATCATCTAAGGAACCTGAAGGTGCATAAGTCCATGGGACCTGATGAAATGCATCCAAGGGTCCTGAGGGAACTGGCAGATGAAGTGAGCAAGCCACTATCCATCATATTTGAGAAGTCATGGCAGTTCGGTGAAGTTCCCACTGAATTGAAAAGGGGAAACTTAACCCTCACTTTTAACAACAGAAAAAAGGAAGACCTGGGGAACTACAGGCTGGTTAGTTTTACCTTGCTGCTAGGCAAGATCATGGAGCAGATCCTGCTGGAAACTATGCTAAGGTAATTGAAAATAAGGAGATTATTTTTATTTTTTTGTGACAGTCAACATGGCTTTGCTAAGGGCAAAGTGTGCCTGACAAATGATGGGGTTACAGTGTTCGTAGATCAGGGAAGATCAACTGACTACTTGGACTTGTGCATGGCATATGACACTGTAGCCACAGTAAGGTTACTTCATATTAATGCTGGCATTATGTATTGCTACTCTAATAGTATGTCTCTTTTGTGAAAGAAACAGGAACGTTAGTCTAAGTTCTTGATTTCATCAAGTACATTTGTATATGCTGGCTGATTAGGCGACATGTGTTCTTTCTGCTACTACTAACCAATGTAAGTAACTATCAACTCCCATAGTGAAGTCAGAGAAGTCATTATTTTTCAGGGACACAGAAGTGTCTCTGATTTCTGCAGTGGATACAAAGGGGAAATGATACGTAATAGATGAAAGAGTCTAGTTCAAGGTAAATGTTAATAGCTAAATTAGTAAGAAAGCAGCCACATAACTAAGAGTTATTACAGAATTCTCACATTTAGTTATGCTTTTTATAAATGAATATATAGAAGGAAGAGAATTCCCAGTGTTGCTGATTTAGGGTTCCTACACAGAGGCTTCTCAGTGGGATCTGATTTTCTGGAAGTACCAAATATCTACTGCCTGAAGTCAAAACTGGAAAGAAACAAATCAAACAAGCCAACAATATGATTCAATTCATAAACAGTGCACTCAATTGGAGCTACTGAGTATCACTAGTCACTTGTACGATGGAAGGGTTTTTTGGGGTTATTCTTTTTTCCCCACAAACCATAGTTAATGTTATAAGCAATACTACCATGCATACATTTCAGCATTTACCTGGAATCTGCACCCCAACACGATCCTTATGATTAATGATTTAAATAAAAACAAACCTTGAATGAGTCACTGTAAATTGCTAGTTTGCTTTAATTATGAAAATTACCTATAATGAATGTATTTCTTGTGCTCTGAAAGAAACATGCCACAATGATTTCTTACAATATAGAGGAAAAATGGAGAAACTACCTCCTCCAAATGAAACTTAAAACAAGATTTACTCATGGTATTATAGACATGTGCAAGATAAGTTATCTAAGAAGGGAGAATGGACTGGAAATGCTGAGTTCATCAGTAACAGCCTCCAACACAATCAAGCTTGCAATAATAGTTGAAAAGAAATCCTTGTGATATAGGTGTGTGCACGGCAAACATGATTTTTCTTAATATTTATCTGAGCCAAAGCTCAGCTATCCATTTATGGATATGCAGCTCTGACTTATTGAATGCATAGATTTTCTGTGAAACTGTGGATTGCTCTTAATCTCAACATGCCGTGCGTTTTATCTGCTGAATTACTTCAATTCATTATTGAGAAACTACTTAGGAACACCGATGTGGCATTAAACATCAAACCATCCCATACTAAGCAGTTTTACCAATTTCATACATGAAGAACTGCATTATTTTCTTTGTTTCTAGTCTGTCATATTTTTGGGATGACTCCTACTGCTTATGGGAGAGAAGGAAAGTAAAGTGAAAAATCATTCCTGATTCACATTCCTCACAGTACTCCTGACTGTCTAGGCAACTATCCAACCCACTTTGTCTCTTTTTCAGTCAGAAGAGCCCTCCCCTAATCAGGTGTTCCTCACACTACTTCCACAACAGCAAAGCAGTTCCTTCCCACAAAGAATCCTGTACTCAGAAACACAAAAGCTGTAAATAAACACTTTAAATCGAGAATTGAAGTTATTAATAGAAAATATGGAGTTTCTCAAATAAAGGTGACTGTTGACAGTCTAATTAGTCGCTTCTCATACAGAAACTGTTCTATACATTAGATCACCCTTGTAGCCCTTCACAGAAATGTTGCTTTTGCTAGACTGGGGGAAAGGATAAGAACATTGTGATTATCTTTTGCATTTGAAACACAGGTGCCCTGTGGATTTATACAGTAAGATTCTTGGTGGTGTGTTGGTTCTATTTTCCCCCTTCCTGGTTTCTCATATTCAGTTGTTTATCGGATTGTTTCTAAGCACTTAGTTGATGGAGGTTTATCTTACAGCCCCATATAACCTTACAGTCTTGTTAATGAGTGGTACTTGTCAACTCAGTTAAAACTGCTCAACTCAGCTGCTGCTCATGTGCCCCATTCTACACTTATTTGTATTGAATTTCAGTCACTCTTGGAGGATCCCTGTATTGCATTTCTTTATGGTTGGTCTCTCCTATTTATTGTTCTCAATAGCTTATTATAATTAATGCAATTTTTTCACCTGGCTATTCACCCCGCTTTCCACAAAGTTTCAAATGTGAAATGGCATTTCTTTTCCCACAAGCCAGGTTTGGGTGCTTTTTTTTTGAGTTTTTTTTGTTTGTTTGTTATATTGATACCACTGCACACTTTGGTTCCCAGATATCAACGTAGTTTTAGATATTAGTAACTAAAGTTATTGGGTTAGGTATTTCTTCTTGGATTACTGCACTAGGTGCATGTGATTTATGAATCACACATCCTGTTCATTTGCTGATTTGTACCAAAGCCTCTTCCACAGCACCTCAATTTGAGATTCTTTCTTTGATGCATTCCTCAGAAAATGTCTGCTGTGCTCCCCAGGGTCTCCCACAGTAAAAAAATATTTAAATTCTTTCAGCTTTCTGCCTTGTTTTTCTCCCTTTATAACTTTTATACCCCAACTGCCTTTTGGCCCAAGACTTTCTGGTAGTCCTCCTCATCCTGATGTTTCTAAAGAAGAGTATTTTTTTTTCATTACAAGTTTTTCCTCAAACTTTCTTTGATGGGTTGCTGTGCTTTACAATTAACATGCAAGATTTCTCAGTCCTTTCTATTCCTCTCATTTGGAAACAAGCACACTTCTTAAAAGACTCTGCCTTTATTTGCCCTCTGTACTGTGCTATTTAGTCATTCCAACTTCCTTTAGCCCTTCACGCCTTTCTGGCAGGTGCCCTGCATTTGCTTTCAGCATTACTTAAGGCCAAGTTTACCATTAGTTCTCCTTTTGGAGATTTGATAACTATATAGTTTATGAAGCTATCATTTATTACGGTTAGACCCTTTCAACCTCAATGTAAAATTTATCCTTCCTTCCAGGGAGTAAGTGAAGTTCCCCATTACTGCTCCATTTTTCCTGTCTTAGAATTACCTGAACACCCTCAACATGTCAGCAGCAGCTTTGTTATTCCAGGCAGCAGGGTAAGGACAATGTTCTTGTAGTGTTAATATTACATCTGAAACATCCACACAGATGCTCTCCGATTTGTTGAAATGGTTATGTTGTCATGATTTGACTCAAGGCTTTCAAATAGAAAATATTCATATACCAAGGGTGTGGAAACATTGCTTATGTAATATTTTAGCAGGTCCAAAATGATACCTCTTTAGGATAGCATTGAATTTTACAATTAAAGTTTATAATTAAAATTAAGTAGCAAAATAAATATAGCACATACAAACATATTAAAAGCTTACTAAAAATAAAAACGGGCCATGTATTTGAAAAGATACTATATTTATATTAATTACAAGCTTTTCTATTTGTTTGGTAGAGACATTCTGCAGAGAGACATATACAGAAAACGCTTCCTAAACAGGTTTTCCCGAGTTAAAGGAATGGTTCTGTTTGTGGATAGCACTCTTTTATTATCAACACATTATCACAAGAATGGCTCAAGTAGGTCTTCTAACTAATATGAAAAGATCTCTTCAGCAGAAATGTAATTATTTGTATGGTTTTAATATGAGACTTTGACAGATTGTATTATTTATACTGATACCTTAAGTATCTAGTATGCCAATTCACTGGAAGATAACAAACCAAACAAATACATTTTTGGCAACAGTTAAGGTTACACATATCTGACACCACCACAGACAAGGACATATCGATTCCCCATGCCCCACAAATTAATTATACACTAAACGCAAGGTAAATCCCAAGTCTAAATTTATGAATATAAACTATCATCCCTGATGACTAGGAATTGTTTGTAACCTAATGGAAAATTTCAAACTATTCTAAAAGGAAAAATGAAGGTTCGATACAAATGTTCAACATACAGGACACCTACACTGCTACTCTTGAATAACAGACTTACAACAATCTCTTCTGGTGAGCTTATTCTCCAAGTCCTTTAATAATACCATTCTGCAGAGAGACATCTTTCCAACTGTCCTATCTCCTGCCTCGAACAGCTCCACACAAGCAACCTGTCTTTTAGAAAACCTCATCCAGATTCTGAATGGAATAGACTCTTCAGCAAATGGACCCAATATCACAGTTTGTGTGTGTGTATATACACACACACAATACAAAAGATGACTTTAAAGGTATTCTGTTCTAACCCCGGACATGCAGATTTAACTCTGCTCAGGTTCTTGACTGTAAATTGTTGAGCATATTCTGAATGCTGGTATCACCTCTGCATTTTCTTTCCAAGCAGAAGTGTTTGTGTTCTTTTCATTGTTACTTACAATATATTCTTTAAGTTGCAGCTGATAAACTTCTGAGAATAACTATTTAAATGAAAAATGTTTGTCAAGAACCAACTAGAGTTAATCCTGATAAGCAGAAAACCCATGAAGAAAACCTGAAAACACTGCTTTCTTATTTTTACATGCTGGTGTTTTCCACTACAACTAGAAAAAAACCTCACAAACCTATGAATTTTAGAAATTACATATTTAGAAAGGTGATTAAACTGAAAATTCACCACTGTGGTTTTAGTTTCACAGACTCTGTGTTACATTATTATAAACAATGGATAAGTTTTAAATTTAAACCTCTGATCTCCTGCTTTACTTCGTATTGTCTGAAAATTTTTTGTCATTAAAAATTGTGCATGTCATCTAGAACACAAAGAATTACAATTTTAGCATTACACATAATTTTGATACAACAACTGAAAGATGACGTGTAGGCGAAGCACCTAATAAGGCAAAGCAGCAACTGCTGAGAAGGCAACATTCAAAACCAGCCAATGAGTCGTTCCCTTTAGTGCCTTACAGAATACACTGCATAAATAACCCTCTGTAAACGTCACTATGAGTCTAGGAATACTACAGTCTCGTACTCCTTTTTTCCTGCATTTTGAGATGAATTAATAAGCTGCTAGACCTGAAATCCCTGTTCTTTTACAGACATCTCCACCTTTAGAAAAAGAGGGTATCTTCCTGCTAAGGCATGTTTTACATGGTTTCATTTGTCACATTGTTCTAAATAAAAAAAAAAGGAGAAAATACCCAACTGTGGTGATATGCATTCTCTTTGCTTAATCCTCATGTTCATCTTCCTGGACTTTTAAAATCTTTGTATCTTGGTATGACAGGAATATTTAATCTAAAGTTTCAATCATTTAAGAAGTGTTCCTGTCATTATATAAACAAGTCAAGTGAAAGTCTAACTAACACTTCCTTTTATAAATACATCTCAAATTAATTGGTAAAATATATTGAATAGCCAAATGATGTAGCAACATCTTTAAAAACACAACAAGCATGTGGTTGTGAAAAGTTATACAGGCAATGAACATGAATGAGCACCTCTTTAAAGTAAGTTTGAGAAGGTACTTGAGAAGTAACGGTCATGCTATTTCATGACTTTCTCAGCATAACTTCAGCTTCATCACTCATTGATTTAAGATTAGCTGGCAAGTATCTCCAAAAATGAAGTTACCAAGTTCAGGATGAATATAAAATAGTGTAGAATTATCTTTATTTCCTCATTGCTACATCTTATTATGGATGTAACTGACACAACTACTGTTTTGTTGGGGTTTTGGTTTTGGGGTTTTGTGTTGTTTGTTTTTTTTAATAAAACTAAATATTTTGGTATTTTACATAATTTTGATATAACGATTGACAGAAGCAATGCATACAGAGTATGGCATAAGTTAAACATGAAATTAATGAGAAAGCAAGCTGTAGGACACCAACTTTGTGGTGGGTCATCTGTGGCTGCCTGCTGGATACCCACCCAAGTGCTCTCTCGCTCCCCCTTCCTCAGTGAGACATGGGAGAAAATAAGAGGGAAAATAGCTCATGGTATGAGATGAGGACAGGTAGATCACTGACCAATTACCAAACATATTCAACATGAGAAAAACGCATTTATTTTACTGCCAATTAAAACAGAGTAGGATAGTGAGAGGAAAAAAAAAAGAAGAAGAAGAAAAAAAAGCCTTTCTCCCACACCGCCCTTCTTCCCAGGCTCACCTTCACTCCTGACTCCTCTTCCTTCCAAGGGTACACGGGGTGGGGAATGGGGGACGCTCACAGCAGCTCCTCTCTGCCCCCCTTCCTCCTCAGCTGTGCCCAGCTCCGGCTGGGCCCTTCCCAGGGGCCGCAGGGAACCACCCGCCCGCCGGGGGCTGCCCCGGGCCCGCGGGGGCGTCTGTGCGGGGGCGCCCGGAGCCCCCTGCCCCCTCCCGCTCCCCCCTCGGGGCTGGCCGGGCTGTTTCTCACCCCGTTGCCCTCAGCCCTGGCTGCCGGGCACCGTTTTGCCCTTTCTCAGCCCGGCTTTCCCCGAGGCGCCCGCCCGTGGCTGCGGGGCTCAGCTGTGCCCTGCGCTGGGGCCGGTGGAGCCGCCTGGAACCGGCTGGAACCGGCTGTGCCCGGCACGGGGCAGCCCCGGCACCGCCTCACAGGGCTGCCCCCTTCCCCTCCGCACCCCGCCGTGTAAAACCAAAACATGATGAAAATCAGAACAATGGAAGGAACAAGGCTAGGTAGGAACAAGGCTGGCTTTCCCCACAAACAACTGCTGCTAAAACATTTAAATGAGAAATGGCAGTTCCATCTAAAAGATGTTGGTTTCACCGGCAGTGTGCAATGTCAAAAAAATGTAAAAGTCACAGAACTTCAGGTGCTGGTGTGTCAAAATTGCAAAAAGGTAAAATGTAAAGAATAAATAAAAAAAAAGAGACATCAAGTTTTACACAGACTTTTCCAGTCCACAAGAATCGTGGGCAAGATTAGATCACCTTGACAAAACTGTTTTGAACCATTAATTGAAATAACATTCTCCACACAGCAACATTTTGCAATATGGAACCAACAGACTGTATAAAGCTTCCCCACAAAAACAGTTACTGCTTTAACATAGCAGATCAATGTCAGTGTTTTGACATAAAAAAACAAGTTTCTTCTTGGTGCAATTCCACATTGACTTGATATTGTATGAATTCACTTTAGGATAGAATAAACCTTGTAGTTAAAATATAATGAATATAAGAAATACATTCTAATGAAACTAGTAGTTGCACAACAAAAGCTGCTATGAAATCCTCTGTACAGCCCTGTACCAAGGCTAAGAACTTATATTTACTCAAAGAATGTAGGTATAGTAATTAGGTCATGTAACCATAGTCTGAAAGAAATAATTAATGAAATAACTGATGAAAGAAGGAGTCTGTTTCTCTTTCTTTAACTTTCTCTAACAAGGGGCCTGTTTCTAAGCTATCTAGAGGGAGCGACTAAAAGAAACAAGCAGAAGAAACAGATGGTCGACAAGGACATAAATTAGCTCAGACCGATAAGAACACTGCAAACTTGCAAAACCATCACATACCAGGCAAAAGGTGAAAAGTACACCATGAGGAAGACCTACGGCCTTCCTCCCAGAGACCACCGCCCGTGTCATGAAGACCCCTGCCCACAATTCTTGGAGCAATTTGCTTAAGCACAAAGGACTGATAAGCTAATTAACATACAAAGCGAGAGTAGGCGGGGTTAGGTAATGAATACGTATAGGCGTTAATTGAATATTCATTGTTTTATTGTATAAATATAAGATAGACAGTTACTTTAGACATGCACGTTAGGCGGAAGGATCCCCCGTGCATCCAGTGCTGCCAATAAAGGATACTCAGTCACTAAGAAATTTTGACTTCGTTCTTTAAATCAGACTTAAGTGAAGTTAAACCAGGTAAACACTTTATCCCATGTTTTTGGATTAGGTCTTTGGTACACATTCATGCTTTTCTGTTTGGTTGGTCTGTTAGGTCACACTGCCCTTGTCAGTCTGTGCGCAGCCATTTTCTGTCCAAGGGCTGCAGCACCAGTGCTGTGCTTCAGGAAACCTCTAGATACAACTGAACACGGTAGAGGAAAGTTAAACTGACCAGGCTGATGAAAGCACTCTCTTCTCTCGAGTTTGATTTTCCCCCAAATAAACTTTGAATGTTGAGAGATTCCACTTTAAAAGTAATAAAAACAATCTGAAGAGCCACAGCATTCTGTGACTTGCAGAACTTGAGTAATGTGCACTCAACCTCTCAAAAAGTAACCAACTAACAGTTGTTGAATAAAGCTAGGACTACTATCAGCATGGAGGCAGCAGCGGGGGCTGTCTGTGTCAACAGAACTCATAAAAAGCAACTACACGTGTGCATTTTTATTTTGAAAAGTGTTTAGGTTCACAACAGTCTTGAGTTATCTTTTTGTAAAAATACAGTAGAAAACAAGATGGCTAACGTGATTATAGGACCATATAATGTGCAATAGTGATCTCAGATTTGATCACAGTAGTTAAGATGGAAAGGGCAAATTTCCTCTGTTTCTTGGTAAGGCTGCTCCCTGAGCAACTGTGGGAGACAGAAAAGAGAATAAAAAAATCTGCACTGTCCTATATGATCAGTGTCAGCTTTCCACCAACTCTGATGGCACTGAATCAAAACGTTATTTAGCAACAGTAAGGGTGACAAGAATTAGGACCTGAGCAACCAGAGAGCGGAAAAGCATAAAAAGTTCAAAACAGATTAAAAGTACTGTAAAATCTGAGGTTAGCAGTCTAATGCAATGAAAATGCTGTAATTGGGAAGAACATGATTTTGAGTAATCAGAGAGCAGAAAACCATAAGACAGAAGTAAAGAGAAAGTACTATAAAATCTGAAGTCAGTGACCTATGGAGAAACCGTCACACCAAGGAGTGGTTTTTTGGTTTGTTATGTTGGGGTGTTTTTTTAAATGAAAGGGGATATGTTAAATATACAAACTTCTACTTTTTCAGTGCAAAGACCTATAATCTCAGTCTTGCACAGATTTGCTGAGAGGTCCTTTGGAAGAAGCTGGAGACATATCAGTCTTAAATGGCATTAAAAATCGTGAAGCTAAATCTTTGCTGAAATATTAAGTGTATTCATTCAGTGTTCAACTTTTCCCTTTCTAAGAGCCCTGGAAGAAATAAAAAGTTAATCTTTTTCACACTAGACACATGAAATATGTGAAATTAAAGACTGCTGAGCCAAAATCCCTCTCCTTTTTATTTTCTACATAGGTCTATTGTAGTATAAAATTTTAAAGAAGCAACTAAAGTACATAAAAGAACTGAAAAATCTGTGCTATATAGGTTGCTATTGTTACCACGTTTTAAATACCTATAGAGAAAATGATTTCATCTAAATAATTACTTGTGAGACTGGCAAGCTAAAAGGTAGAAAATGAGATGTGTGTTATTCTAGATGCTAAGCCACTTGTATGCTTTTTTACGAAGGTATGAAAATGGGTAACAAGCCATATGTAAAATCTTTAGATCTACATTTTCATTTTCTTTATCACAAAAGAACAACACTTTTTTATCAGAATAAAGTTTTGAACTGTTTGTTTATATGTAAAATGCTGAAGCATGATATGCTTTATTTTACGTATGCCTCTGACATTGCATAGAGGCACTTTAATTGTAGAACTCCACTTCTGTTTTTACTAAGGTATACTTATTTTCCCCTTACTGTCATTAAATCTGAGATGTGAAATTGATATGATCAGGGAAGATTAGATTAACTTTACTGTATTAGAACTAATTTATTGCAATGACATGTCACCGCATGTGAAACAGAATTTTGAATGACAACTCTGTTATGCTGTATTTCTGTTTCAAAGAGTAAAATAACAAATTACTAGAATTACTATCTTGCAAATGCAACAAAAGACCTGCGATATGCTTCCTAATCTAACTTCCAGTCCAATCATTTCTGGGCATTTTTAAAACTGTTATTTTCCTCTTCCCCTTCCTGTATTCACACTCATTTCTAACTGTTCCATACTTCCTTATCTCCCCCATCAACACAAATCCGAAAGTGTTTTTGAACTCAGGTATGTGAAATGTAAGAACTAAGTAAATTGTCACTCCCCTATCCCCCAAATTTGTGAAGAAAAATGCACGCATATTCAACTCTGTGTGTTTTTTCATGAAAACCCATTCCTATTTAACTTCGGAGGACATCTGAAGTGGATTAAGAGGTATATATTTAGTATTTCAGAGATTCCACAGAGAAATCAAGTGTCAGTCTTGTTTGTTATATTCCTGTGCTATTCCTTCTAATAGCATGACTCACTCAGCCTCAAACCAACACTGATTTTCCCATTACCACTGCACATTTACTTTTCTCTCCAAAGTAAAAAGAACAGTGAATGCGTAGTTAAGATCTGCTTCCAGTGCAAGTCACTTTTTAGAAATATCAGAAGAAACAGACTTCTGGAGACAGAGAGGTGTGAAAATTCAAAATGAAGAATGTTATGGATTGAAACATGTACTCTGTTTCTCTTCTTTCCTAAAATTCTTTATTTGTTATTTGTTTTCTATATCCTGACACATGAATTATCTAACCTGGAAGCATGCAGAAAATGTGAGAGAAATGCAAACTATATCAGCCATGGCAACTGAGATATGTTAACGCTTGCAGCCCTATATGAGGAATTTTTTTCCCCCGTTTTCTCAGGAGAATTATTGTTCCTCTGAGCTGGTGCAGTCAGTACCGAACTCCTCACCAGACCACGTTGCATTCACTAACCCTGCCCCTTCCGGCGCTCACAGCTATGTTTTCATTAGAATAATTTTTGTCAGAGAGATGCAGAAGTCAGGAAGTCTCATGTAGCTGATAGCTCGGTTTTGTGCATTAAAACTGCTTAATTGAGACAAGGATACTTGTTCCCACTTAATCAAATTTCCAGTTTCTTCATTGTACCCCCCACACACATACTTGCACCCACAGATGAGGAGTCTGTCAGAACTAGCATTGTTAGACACTATTGATTATTGGAAAGTTTTCAAGAAACCCTCCCCAAATAATCCATCATTTTAGAAGAATAAGTCATTGTAGTTTTATATTCTTTAAAGATAACTTTTTTAACACAAAACTGTATTTGGAGTTGTTTGTTCAGGAAAACATACACTGAAACATCAAAAACCTATCCCCAGTGCAACAGCAGGGAACAGTTTCAATAATCCCATAACCACAGAAAATACTCAACACCTACAAAAGGATAATTTCTCCTTCCTACCACAACCTCGTTTTTCTAGGACCTGTGTTTTGCCATGTTCCTATAAAAACCTTCTGACTATGGCAAACACAGATTAATTTTATACAGATTTCCAGTCTCCAAATGACATTTTTAGAGAAAAGAAATAATGACTACAGGAACGGGGATATGCTTTATATTAAAATAGAATGATGACTTGTTGTCCTAACACTTGCTGTATAACAGATGACGGCAGTAAATTAATCCATCCTCTTGACAGCCACTTCACAATAAGAATGTGAAACCTTACCATTTTCATTGCAGGCCTACCCTATTCTTGTCCTTGGTGTGCATTTCCATGACAATGACTGTAATCATTATAACAGTATCGTACATAACGACTCTGCTTTCTGTGATGTTACTCCCAAACTGGGTGTGAAAAATGTGAAAGGACAGATCTCAAATGGCAAAACTCTCACCAGTGAAGCAGTCTTCTACAGGATTAGTAACTGACAGAACTGATAGCATGCTGCCACATAACAGAAGCCTGGAATGAAATGGCACCCCTCATATAGCCTTCCTTCATAAACTGAGGGGCTTTGCATGAAACCCTCTTGTCAAATTAAAGGCATGTAGAATTGAGACCTTAATGAAGTGTGTACAATTAAATGCAACATCAGTAAAACCGCGATTTTTCAGAATGAAAAGGAACTCATGCACAATGACCACTACTGAAATTTTGCTAATTATTACTATTATGTCAGGCTCAGCCGGGCTTTCCTTTTTTTCTGAATTAAAAATACATGCTTAAGCTAATATGATTGAGCTTTGCAATAAATCAGGTCATCAGAATCACTAAAACAAATGGGAAATAGAGTACAGATGCTTCTAAGTTCCACAAAGCTTGTGCAAAAATGAGCTTACTAACATGAAATACTCGGAGCAGAAAATTATGAACAGCACAGGGAATTCTTTGAGGAAAAGGGGAAAAAAAAGGTAAGTGCAGAGGAAGAAATGTTCCCAAACAAGGCATGTAGCCACATTCTAACCACAAAGGATTAAAAGAAATCTTATTCATTGACGTTTGTAACTGTAGCATTAATATCATGGTCAGAGGATGAAAGAAGGTATATAATGCTATCCCAGGAACACGAAATTGAAAGGGACCATCCTTCAGCTCACTGAATCCAGACCTATGTTCTTGCATGCAGTCATGTCTGTTAGTGCTTTCATAAAGATGAGCATGTTTTACTTTGAAATGTCTTTGGATTTTTGTTTTCACTCTTCCTACTAGTAGACTCTTTCAGGATTCTGACTTGTTTTCTTATTTCCATTCTAAATTAAGCCATGGCCACCAAAACCTCATTTTTTTCAAGAAAAAAGGCAAATCAACTTAAATAGCTCTTCTCTTTCCCTTGTGGTCTGAAATGTATTTATAGAATAATATGTGCTTTCCACTGTTTGGGGGAGTAATTATACTTTATTCTCCACCACCACCACAACCATAGCATTCAATTTTCTCTGTATAGCTTCGTATATAAATTCATTTCTCTTGGCCAAAAGTAATCAGAGCAGTAAACAGGTCAACATTATCTCCCACAATGGCTTCAGTATCACTTAAACACTATTTAGATTATCTCAGCTTTTGCAGCTTAGTATCATATTTACCTTCAAGATATGACAGTAGAAGCAATAATTAATCTGGTGACCAGATCTTTCTCTTCCTCTGTCACTTACAACTGGCAACAGTAGTGTATAACAGAAATGCATGATATTGTTCTGTAAGAGCCTTACCACATTGTGGTCCTGAAATTTACTCTGTATCTCCATATCCAAACCTTATTCACGCTACCTAGCTCTTTCCAGACAACATTTTAATTTTCCTGCATAGCTTTGCATCAGCAACATGTTTGTAAAATGTTTCTTCTATTCAAAAATCAGTCATGAAAATATTAATTAATCTAAGATGGGCTTGGTAATGTATCTCCTCATCCCCTTACCTGTTCTAAAAGTTTCTCTTTCAATGCAACCCACTATTTCCACTTAGAAAGGCCCTTCCTCAGTTTACATTTTCTGCACAAATCTCAACAACTTTCACTATGCTGAAATACTTGGTATTCTACCAAGGTTGGCATAACTAAATGGGGTTTTTTTGGTCTTTGTGTTAACAGTATCTTAAATACAGATGCTCCATTTGCTATTTTTAGTTCAGATTTGAAAGCCCCTGTTCAAATTTGAAAGCCCTTGCTACCAGACATCTGTGATTTCAGAAGCTACCGGTTTCCTTGGATATTTTTAACACTCTAAGATAGAATTTTCAGGATTCTCAACCTGAAGGCAAACTAAAAAGGAATTAATTCCTTTTCCATGTCTTCATTCCCATTAACCATGTTTCTTTACCCCTCATATTCAATGTTTTTTGCAATTTTCATTACGGAAATCAAGACTCAACTAGATTATGCAATAAAAAATTCTATCATAAAGCTGAAAGACAGTATTCAAGGGGGAGAAAAGCTCCATCTGTCATATATCTTGCAATAAAGCTATATATACAGTTTTGTGTTATTTTAATGGAAATTTAAAACCCAAGCTATACAAACAACATTACACATGATAAACTAGACTTCATTTGGCCAGCCTACAACTGCATCAGCATGAGCTTTATGCCTGAAGCTCATTATATATGTCAAAACATAAATGCAGGGATGCTTGTTCTCACACGCTTCTGAGGAACTGCAACAAGTAACACACCTTTGGAGGAGCCCTTTTCCACCCTAACCTCAAAGTGGAATGACTACCCTATAGAGCTTAGACTGTATTTATAATATTCCCTGAAGTAGAACTGAATCTTGTTCTGAAATAGTCTGGCAAAGTCTTTAGCAGTGACATAGTTAAGCCCCATGCATTTGAGGTTCTAGAACCTGATGTAAAAGGATCAGCTGCACTCACTGAAACATTTAGCTGAGCTAAGAAAAAAATGCTATTTTATCATATTTTAAAATCTTTGTCCTATTTATATATATATTTTTTTTTAATAATAAACAGAGAAATTATACATAGACAATTGGCAAATTCATTGTGCATACCTGTAGCAATCCAAGAGGTGTCCTCCTTTAAAAAAGGAGGTGCCATCTAAGGAGGTACCTGTTTTTCTTCTATCAATGGCACATTTCAGCAAACGGGAAAACCAAAACCAAGAATAAGACAATGGCCTTACCTTTCCTACATACTGAGGATCTGGTCCCATGTGTTCTTCTAAAACAAAGAACTGATTCCACACCCATCCACGCTTGGGACGATGATGTACTTCTGTTTCACCTTCTATGTGTTTGGTTTGATTTCTAGTCACCTTGATGGAGCCATGGTGAGCAGCTCCATAACACCTCTGCACAAAACAGAGACAAACTAGGACTGGGCAGATACAAGATGTACTTGTAATTCTCATTGTAGGATAAGCTTCCTGTTGAAGGTTTTCTTTCTCTTGTCTTTTTCAGCTGTAATCCTTTAATAAGTTCCCAAGACAGAAGGTGAAGCCTGGTTCAGAAATACAGTCCAAAATGTTTTTTTCTGCTTGTTCATGGTTTAGCTGCCCATTTGGGAAAGCTCAAATTATATTTACATTATGAAAAGCTGACTGGAAAAAATTATATTTCTTCTGAGGTCTTCACAAGAGTTCCACTGCCGACCATTTTCTATCTAATAGAGAAAGAAAAAAAAGCCACTTACTCATCACTAAAACCAGAAATTTTCAGGTTTCTGACCTTAGATTACACTCACAGCTGCACTAACCAGTCTTTCAAAGACTCTCATCGTAACTAAAATTTCTTTTCAATCCTTCCTGTAAAAGCGTTTCCAGGTTGTTTTTAAAGTACCTTAAGAATTAGCATGGCTCTTCCAAGCTATGAGAACATTCACATTATGAAAAATTGGATGATTCAGGACTATTCCTTTGGCCATTACTGGCAAATCACTGACCTGGTCTCACAGTAAAATAAAGTCATGGCTACAGTGTCATTAGATAGTGATTCATTTCACATGAGTTCTTGATCTTCTGTACAGAGATCCAACATGGTGAAAAATACCAAGGCTATGATCAATTTTTAAGGAAAGCCTCCAAAACAGGCTTTGAGAACTCTGAGTCACTATTAGAACATACTGACAGGAACTCTGAGTCAAAATGTGCACTTTTACACCCTGTACTTTACATAAATTCCAACCAACATCATACCAGAACCTCACAAAATTATTTCATACTGACAGAAAGTTCAGGTTGTTTAGATGATCGGTATTACATTTATAAAAGCATCTAAGTTCACAATGACAATATTTTCTCAACTTCAAAAAGGAAAATATATATTTTTTATACTGCAATAGTAAAATGTGCAAATGGACATGGAAGTTAATGTAGCGCTTAAAGCAAAGTACCTTGAATGAAACAAAATAACTCTTCAACCTCAGAGAAATAGTTACCCTAAAGTAATCGTTTGTTCAGTTATCTGAAAATATCAACAATCAGTCAATCAGGAATCGCAAAACATGCAACTAAACGTACAAAAATTAGAACTTTCTTCCAATATTGGCTTTGTTTGAGCATCATAAAGCCGTCACAAGTTATGTAAACAGAAACACAATTAAACTAACTTTGTTACTAAATTTCATGGGAACCCAACAGAACAAATTCAAAATCTCTGAAGAACCAAACATTGATGTAGAAATTAGATGGGAAAATACTGCAGTGGAAGGAAGCTTATCAACTGTCTTTTGGCTGCAGGTTTGTTTTTTTCCCCTTTATGCTCTTTTCAAATCCATAATAATACTGGAAGCTCAATCACACTTTCTTCTGTACTCATTTAAGTACAGTTTCTCATCAGAATAATGGAAGGATACTTCAAAACTGCTGTACATTAGAAATAAGCAGAAAGGATATATTTTCCATTGCTATTATGCAGTTCAGGACAGTGGGTTACGCTGAAGTGAAAGAACTCCAGTCTCCTGTGGCCGGACAGTAGTTAAAAAACAAACTCTATATGGTATTTTCCACTGAGGGAAGATATTTTTAGACATTCAGTATTACCCTGCTTCTTATCTCCCTATCAGTGTAATCTCCCCTCAACACCCACAAAGACCAAGTTTCATACCCCACCTCAGAACACATTCATACAAAATGTTGTATTATTACCTTCTTCAAGTACAAATGTGATTTAATAGGAATTTTTCACACTTATACATTGTATGAAGTCTACGTTATGCCAGGGACAGAATCCAGACATTCTGGGTGTCACATTTGCTTCTAACTATATACTTCCTTGGTTTCCTTGCCTTTTTGCATTCTTTCCCAATTCTTGCTAGAAATCAGGTTTTGCCTTGAGGCATGTGATTTCTTTCTAAAGATGTCTATATCTACAGATGAGCTATTTAAACAGATTAGTCATTGTTATATTTCAGACGTACATTAAAATTAAGGAGTACCTCACAAAATAATAAGGGTGCAGTTTTATGCATTCAAGTATTATTTTTCTTCCCTTTGTTTCCACCTCAGGAAATACCAGTTCATAAGACTATAAAACAGTGCATAAGTTAAAAATGGTATATAAAGTGCACTGAGATTTATAAGAATGGCATATCTAAAATGTATCTGAAAACATTATTACTGAATTTTTCTTTACAAAAACTGTGGGGATGGTGGTGGTGAGAAATTCTTTCCTTATAAAAGAGTAAATCTAAATGACTGCAGAAGATACCAACAAATTAGGATTTATTACACAGAAGTTTGTTTCTCCCCCCTGTCAGCAGTCATCCATAGGAAAAAATAAGCGAATACCAACATGGAGCCTGTAAACTGTGTTATTTCATAGTCTAGGTAATATATGACCTAGAGCAAAAAGAAAAAAGTGGCAAACTATGAATGGCTTCTTAATCTCAAAAATATCTGTTCTTCTTAGCATTAACATTAACCAGAAGGCATTACATTTACATTTGGTCAAAACCACTATATTACTCAACTCAATTCAGAGGTTAACTGTTAAACACCTGCCCCCAAAATTAAAATTCTAAAAATTATTTATTCTGAAAAAATATTTTCTAAAATAATAGTAATAATATAAATAATAAAAAAGAAAGATTACATTGGCATCTACTTCCTGTTATAATCATGCTTAGAAGTTCAGGCCTCAAGTGTTCCTGAACTGTGTGAGAAGCCTGGAGAACAATTACCACTATGACAAATTCAACAATTAAAACAGGAAGGACTTTCAATGAAGATTCTTTGAAGTGTTTTCGCTCTGGTAAACATCTTTGAAAAACAAAGCCTAATTAATGCTCAGCACAAAGGTCCTCATTCTTACTTGCTCAGAACCCTCCTACTAAAGGTGTAGTATAAACATTCATTAAAAACCTGACACCCCCCCCCCCCAAAGAAACCTCAAATCTGCCACGAAGACAGCAAAGCTTGTTTACAGGGGGTAGTACAGGTGCACAGAACCTTGAACACAGAAGACAGAGTAAAGCAAAGAATAGACAAGCCTGAACTGTGACTGACCGAAAAAAAAAAAAGGAATGAACTTCCTGAAATCCCTTAAATTGTTGCCATAAGCTAACATACTGAGATGCTGAGAGCTCAGTGCTCTTGTCTGCAGCTTCAGATTAAGTGACCTGCTCAATGTTTTTTGTTATAATGACATACGTAACTGCAGTAGACTTGTCTTATTGTTGTCTCCTGAGAGCCCTCACGAAAACGAGTTGTGCATCTTGAGAGACTAAGTTAAAATTTAAATAAATAATTAAATAAGATGAGGTGGGAAAGTTCCACCCGCATTGCTGGGAATCATTACAATGGAGTAGTTACTGCTTAGTGTGGCAGACGCTCACTATAATGAATTCCCAGGAAACCAGTATGAGCACAGTGATGCAAAATGTGTATGCTTCACCATCATGAGGAGGTTCACCCTTAGGAGCAGAGACTTCTCCTGAATCTCAGTGTCCCCCATCTCCCGTAATCAAATTGACCACATTTGAATTCATCTGAATGAGTCAGTTTTGCAGATGCACATTCAGCACAGCTCTCTTCATCTTTTGTCACATCCCTCAGGGACCCTTTTCATTCCCACAGTGACAGAGTGACAAATAGTTATAGAACTTGTAATAAATTAAATTTCTTGTATACGTTTTGACTTCTCCCTCTGCCCTCTAGACTTCCTCCCTGTCAGAACAAATTCTTGCATTATCAAAATCCCACCAGCTTCAAATCAACATCATTGTTTAGATATAAGTGATCAGGCAGGAATATATTTATTTCTTTCTGCATTCCCTGTGCTTAGTCTATTGCCAATGTTCAAGTTCCTTCAGCACTGCAGAAATAATGGTGTATTGACCTGGAGACCAAAGACAGAACAATGGGCTAGTATCAGAAAGAAAAATTGGATGTTATTTTTTGTTTTATCCTTCTGAAGAACAGGTTCATAGATTGCCAAAAGAATATACAGTACTCCTGAGGATTTCTGGTAATTGGCAGAAAACAGTGAAATTTCTGGGTAGATGAAGGCAAATGGTTCATCTACAGCTGGTCTCTCGTCTCTTTTCCCACGGCTGGTAGAGCTGATCTACGGAACCTCACATGAAAAAATCAGGCACCATGAATTTCTCAGCTTGTGCAATACAGATGTTATATATAATCTTCAGTGCTTTTTAACAGTGCCTTCTGCACATGCTAGTCAATCTGACAAAATGTTGTGGTTTAACCCCAGCTTCCCACTAAGCACCACACAGCCACTTGCTCACTCCCTCCACGTTGGGATGGGAGAGACAATCTGAAGAGTGTAAGTGAAAAAACTCATGGGTTGATGCAATGGCAGTAATAAGAGAAGCAAAAGCCACGTGTGCAAGCAAAGCAACACAAGGAATTCATTCACTGCTTCCCATGGGCAGGCAGGTGTTCAGCCATCCCCAGGAAAACAGGGCTCCATCACCCATAATGGTTACTTGGGAAGAAAAATGCCATAACTCCAAATGTCCCCCCTTTCTTCTTCTTCCCCCAGCTTTATATGCTGAGCATGACATTACACAGTATGGAATATCCCTTTGGTCACGTGGCATCAGCTGTCCCAGCTGTCCCTCACCAGCTTCTTGTGCAACACCAGCCTACTTGGTAGTGGGGTGGGGTGAGACGCAGAAAAGGCCTTGATGCTGTATATTACTCAGCAATAGTGAAAATTACCCAGTGTTAAAAACACTGCTAGCTACTATGAATAAAATTAACTATCCCAGCCAAAACCAGCACACAAAAGTAGTGTCAAAACTGTTTTGGAAAGCATTTAAAATCTGTCTTACATGTTGTTGCCTTGCCCCTTTATTGTACTTATATCGTAGCTATGTGTGAGACTAAAAACAAACAAACAAATAAATAAAGTGTTCTTAAAATAGTTTAATAGCAACTTCAAAAACTAGAAATGGTTTGACACTATAGATCTGTATTGACAGATCTTACAGAAGTGGTAAAATGGACTACTTTTCCATTTGAACAGCATAAGGAAATTTCCTTTAATTTGTGAGATAACTGCATGAGATACTGAACTCCCAAATTATTGCCGATTTTATATTTATTTCAATTCAGAAAGCTATTCTTTATCATCCTGGAACTCATTCAGTTTCCTATAGAAACAGAGAAAAAAAAAAAGCATTGGATAGCTCTGGCCTCGCCTCTAAGCCAACAAACCCAGCTGATGACTGTATAATGTCAAGGGATGTTCTTTCTTGTACCTCTTCCACACTTACACACAGTGTTTTGGTGAAGACCACTTCTAATCACCAAAACCCCAAAAATGTCTACGCTAATCTGTTATTTATTTGTATTATTATATCTGACTGTTATTTCACCTAGTACATTTTACATAAACTCCCTTTTACCAAATGAATCAAAATAACCACAAAAGAAAGCCTCCTTGAAAAATAAAGCTTGTTCTTTCATATAAGCCAACAGAAATTCTGTTGTGGGGAGAAGGGGGGGGGGGGGGGGAGGATTGAGAAAATAAAAAGAGATCAAAAACCAATAAAGCAATGAGACATAAAGAGAAATAACAGAAGAAAATATAGAATAGGATACAACAAAGAAACTGAAAAGTCACTGAAAAAATTTGAGATAGAGAAGCAAGTTGAAAGGTTCAAGTGGAAACAGATGAAGCTGTTAAAGCTAATATGTGAAGCTATCAGAGATTATATTTACACGTGTCTGTGTATGTGTGTAAAAAAACAGCAGTACAATTTCTGTGAAATGTAAGAAACCCAGTTAATACAGTTGAAGATAAGGACTGCTGACATAAAGAAAACATCAAGTGAAAACAAAAATCATGAAACAAAATTAAACACAAAATATATGTAGTAGGTACGCTGAAATTGTCAAGGGAAGGGCAAACCTCGTATTTATTTCCCTACACTTTTAACCTTTCATATACAAAAGGCTCTTTCAGTTTCCACATTTTCACATACAACTACAGATCAGGTCAACTGATGACACGTGTGATTCAGAAAACATATACAATATAAAGTAACATAAGAGTATAAAGACAACTGCATAGGCTTAATGATTACACTATGTTATACAGTATGTGTGAAAAGCTGTAGTATTCTTACATTCAATTTACAATCAGAGAAACACATTCTGTAAAACCGATTCCTTTGATGAGTATACTACTCTTGCTGAGACTGCCCCCAAAAAAAAAAAAACCAAAGAAAAGGAAAAGAAATGCACTCCTTTTTTGTTTCTTCTCCCCCTTTACCACCTACACGTAAAGGAATAGCATACTAAAAGCCAATGAAGAAACAAAAACCAGCAGTTTATCCTGGGATATTATTAAGGAAAAGAAACTCACACATTCTGGGACATTCTAAAACAGTAAAAAAACAAATTCCAGACAAATATCATATTTGGAAAAGCAAGTTAGCTGGTCCTCTGGAAAGTAACTTACTATAAACTACATAACATAAAGACAGTTTGACACCACAGATATGGGTTTTACATGCCCTAATGTTGTAATTAGATACCCAAAATTAGTAATTTTTTTACTAGTTCCAGGAAAGGTAGTGTTTAGCTGCAGAGTTAGCATTAAATAATTTTAAATTTATAAAATTATTTCAGATAGTAGTGTGTGATGACTTTTTCAATAGTATCCTGACTGACAGACATGCGTCAAACGATCCCTGTTTATGAGGCTGCGTTCCTCCTAGCGGCTTGGAGTTCCAGGGTCAGAATTAATTCTACAGTTTGTATCACATAAGGTTTCTTCACAAATGATCATAATCCAGGTTACTTTTTAAAACTAAGAATGTCCCTTTTTCTTTCTTCAGTTCTTCCATTCAAGGCAGATATTATTTCCAAATATTCCTCTTACCCTCAGTGATATATTTAATGAGTTTTATTGCTAATTTTATTAACACTTCTGTCTTACTGACCCAACTCAACACTCAGTAGCTTTTAAGTCACAGAAACCAATATACTATTGTTGTTCTGTAAAGATCACAACAAAATATAGCTTATCCATCCCTTTGCGTTAATAGCTACTATGTTCCTTGTTTTAAGTTCATATTTCAGAGGCTTAACTGAAAGTCTGTGGTTTTGTTCTTATTTCTATTATAGGTTTAGATAGTTTGTAACTAAACCTTCAACACAGCACAAGTATGGACTCTTCTTTATTTCTTGCACAACAGATTTGTCTGATCTTTTCCTTTGTATATATAATATATTGTGTTATTAATATTATATATATATATAGACTGCAAAAGGAAGAAGATAAAGCCAGAGATGACTTCTTATCCAGCATTAACACACTGACATTTCTCATTTTCTTTTTTAGTTCTGACTATGTTGTCAAGATGGAATAAAAAATTTCAGAACTTTCCTTTAAAATCCTAGTAATAGCCCTAAAAATTAGCCAGTATTTGTTTGAATCAACTTCTAGATAAAAGTTCATTTTCATTTTTCCTTGACTTTTATCTCCAGCATTAAAGCAGTTCAGAATAGAGACTCCTTGTTAGCTTAACAGGCCTTAACAAGTTACTTTGCTGCTAGAATAGTTACATCATTTAAAACAGCTGGGGTCATAAAATGGAGTAGACATTGTATGAATAAAAGCCTCTGAGATTATTTATAGAAGAGACTCCACATTCCTTACAGAAGACATGTGAACTGCAATTTAGGTTGTGTTACAAAGGAAGTTGGAAGGAAAGCCTAGCAGCACCTGCAATTAAAAGAGAACAGAAATGCTGAGCTAGCACGAGGAGCCCTGGGCAGAACTACTTCCTGGTAACACCTTGGTTAAAGTAGATTAGTCATGTGTTGTATCTAGATGGGCTTCTCCAGAGGGAAAAAAAAACCAACCAAAAACCACAACAAAACAACAAAACCACTGGAAGCCTACCTAACAGCACCATGAGGATGAACGGAGAGTGTGAAAAGCTGAAACAGCCTTAGGAGACAGTCAGAGGAAATGTTCAAAAGGTTTTAATGCTGCTTACAGCAAAAGAAACTCCTGAACAGTTATTGGACTGGCACCTGCTTTATCATTCCCTTTTTTTTTTTTTTTTTTTTTTTTTTAATTAATAAACAAGACTGTCAAGGCTGTCTTGTACCAAGGTCCAAAAAGTAGCAGCTTTAACAGGAGTTCTTGACTTGTCAAAGAATTTATAAAAGTAATGTAGACTAGTGATCAAGATACTCTCTTCTGATCCTATGTGTAGCTTATCGCTAAACGCAAGCTTTAATGGATCTCTTGAAGGACAACATCAACTGAAGCACCACTCATAAAGAGCAATAATTACCCATGTTACATATAGGCAACTAATCCAGCACATGATATGCCAAAGGAGACACTGATTCCACGCGACCCAAATAAGGGATCCTGGGCACACTGACACCCAGCATGATATGAAAATAAGGATAAGCTTTTTAATTATTTTTAAAGTGTTTTCCAAAGAGGATTTTTTTGGTTTTGTTTTAATCAACAACAAGTTAAAAATATGAGGGTGTCCAATCCTTTATATATATAAAAATAAATATCAATTTTTACATACAAACCACCAGTGCCCCACAACAAAACCCTGTCGGTCCTTGAAATTCCCATCAGAAAATAGGTTTTCATTGCCAGGCTACAAACAGGCAGGTCGCATAAGATCCTCACCTCCAACGTTATGCTAGAAATACATTAGAACTACTATGGAATTCAAGTCTTATTGTCATAACACGATTTTTGAAAGTGTGTCTAATTGATGCTATGGTTAGATGATGTGCAAGATGAGCTATGATGTGCTATGCTGCCTTTAGCAATAAATAGCTCCAGCGAGCAGTTAACTGTAGAGATTATTTAAAAAGATGCATTGATTTTAGAAAAGATATTGAAGAGAGTTATTAGAAGACATTCTTATATTCATGAATGAGTACAGTAAACTATTAAACACTACAAAGCAATGGATTTGTTATCCTGTTGAAAAAGAGTACAAGTCAGTCAAGAAATATATGATCTTCCCTGAACAAAGGGAAATCTGCGAAGTTTGCAAACAAAACAGAAGAGGTACTTAAATTGCAAGCAGCACTATATGTAGATAGGAAATTAATGCTACAATGAACAGTTAGTGAAAATACAACATTAAGACAAAATAAAGGGATTCAAAGCCTGCCCTCAGTTGTCACACAAAACTGTTTTGTATAGAATAAGCAGGCACACAGCAACATCAGGATAACAGAAGTGCTCTGCCATAATCAACAACTGAAGAAATATTTATTGTAACTATACCCCTATGATTTGCATAGAGCATGACTGTCAGAACCATGACAAAATAAAACCACAATTAATCAGATAAAATCCAGCCACTGTTTCTGTAACTGTAATTGCACAAACAGCCATGCTAGCCATTACCTGCTGTGAAAGGAACAACCGTGAAACAGACAGATGATTCATAAATCTGAGTCACGTCTCTCTTTTCCTCAACCAGAGACCAAACCGTGTACATTTATACCTGAAGTCCATGCAGCTAGTCAAGGATAATACAGATATGTAAGACAGTACAAAGGTCCTTTTACATTCCCAGAGTAGCAAAGGCTTTCCTTCTGTGCTGTTTCTCTTCACAAGGAACTTGCTAGCAGAATAAAGATTTCAGTAATTTCCTGAGTCATTCCTACCATTTATAAAGGTCAGGTCCCAATCAGGGAACAAAGCAAATACATGAGTATCTGATGAGCAATTACCCAGTTTAAATAGGAGGAACCTGCAACAGCCCCCTTGTGTATAATCCATAGGTACTGTTTATCCTAACAAATTATTTCTCAAAAATGAATAGCAAGAGATCCTCTGAGTGGTATGGTAGCATCCCAAATGACTGGTAAAAAGTAAAAAAAAGGGAAGGGAGGTCCAATGTAGAAACTAAATGCTTAAGAATGGCATTTGCCTCCCATAGTTTGCTACCAACCCAGCACTGTATTTGAAACTCCTTATAATAATGTACAACGTAAATTCATTGATTATATTATTGTTACGGAAATTTTGACAATACATAATGTAAAATATATATATGTTCCTTAGGTTAGAAGAGTGATAAATATGTTATTGAGTACATAAACTTATATCTCAGTGTTTTAAAGAAAAATATAAAACCTTACTGTTACGTAAAGAAAAACAAACCTTACTGTGTATGCTAGAAATTTGAAAACATTGTTTTTCCAGTGTTTCAAGAGCAGTAAGAAAGTATGCCTAGAATGTGATCTATTTCAATATAGAAAATAACTAAACTACATTTTTATTGGTAAATCTTTCTTTTCTTTTTGAATCAAAACATAATTTGTCACCATTGTTTCTAAGATGATCTTTTTGTAAAAAAATCTACTTCACAGGATAGAAAGAAAAACAGATCTTTTGTTCCATTTTTAAAGTAGCAGCATTACTGAAATAATGAAGGAAAACTGAGACAAGGTAGATAACCCACTTCAATAAAAATAAAACATTTCTTTAAATAAAATGGTTTAGCATTTAAAATCAGCTAGGTTTCAAAGCAAAGATAATTTTAATTTAAAAATATTTAAATAGCATATGTAAAGAACGTTGAGTAATTTTTCTCATTGAAACAACCCTTCTATAAAGTTTTGCTTTTCACAAACTGAAACATTGCAGTTAAATAAATTCTTGACTGAAATTTCCCAATAAGCTCTTCATGCAACTTAACAGATTTTTTTCCTCAAATAGTAAACATGCTGAGATTTTACTTATCACTGTCCATGATGATTATGTCTGACTTAGCTCATTTTCTGTATTCTGGATTCAAAACCCCAGTGCCCACTATGCGCATTGCAAAATTCCAAGTTCAGCAAAGATAAGCTTTTACTCTTAAAGTTCAGTGGCACTCAGCACCAACTACTTTCCTCAGTAAGAGAGCACCTTGCGTATCTTTTAATTTTTAAATCTATATTAATATGGTTTTGAGTTATAAATGTTCTAGGACCAAAACCCCACAATAATAATATGGGGAAAAAAAATTCCTTAATTACAGCAATATACAAAAAGAGGAATTTATGAAAAAATATTTCAGTGTTCAGAATGCTTTTTATGGACTTCAGGTTTTCAGAAATCAGCATTAAGATGTCAAATAGAGCCCAAACTTTGACAGGTGAGACCATCTTTTTGGGTCAGTTACTGGCAAAATAATAAAAGATATGAAGATCTTTTTTCTTGTTCTATAAAAAGAATAAACAGTTACCTGAATTCTATTTAGAGTCCAAATTTGTTTTCAGCACTACGTGAAACCAAAGTAAATTGTTCCTGGCTTCAGTGAAAGTGGCATGAAGACTTTATTTACCTGTTTTAAAACATACTGACACAAACCATATGTGTAATGTCACAAAACCTTAAAACAGGTTGGGAAGGACCTTTGGGCGTCACCTAGAGCAACGCACTGCTCAAAGCAGGGTAAGCTTCTAGGCTGGACATGACTATTTAGCTACAGAGAAGTTTGTGAGAAAGAGGATGCATGCACTGGCCTGCAGTTAAGCTAACTGAACAGCTCAGAAACCACCAGATATGACAAAACTTGCTGGACGCAACAAATAACAACATAAGAAGTTACAGTCAGAGCCATGAGGATTGCCTGGATTTCAGAGAGACTGATGTGAGAAGAGCTGAACTTCACAGAGCATTCTGGAAGAATATGGGAGCCTCTTTCGGAGAGTCAAGGTCCATACTGCCTAGGTAATTATTTCAGTAATATGTTTTTAAAGTTGAGACTACCTAGGAAACACTAACAAAAATACTGAGTTTGGGTGCACTTGTAGAAAGACAAATAAGGAAACGGGAATTATGAGCAAGTTGTTTATTTGGGAAGGGACATGAAGATGGTAAAATGGAAGAACCTGAAAGAGGGAAAGGAGCAGGGGGGGCATATCAAAGGCAGCAAAAGTATGTGATCAATGTTATTTGGAGGTCTCTGTAGAGCAGCCCAGTGCCTCACTGCTGACACTTGGAGCAGGGCAATAACCATGGTTTTTGCACTGTGTTTGTGTCTGACTTGTTTCAGCAGTCAGAGGGAGAGGGCATGTCTTCCCTGGAGCTGCTGAGGGAGACCTGGTTGCTCTTCTCCTTGGAATGATGGAGGATTCCCTGCAGGGTACCACCTAACAACTTTGCTCTCTCAGGTCTCCTATAACACACATCAGGGGCTCTCTCTTCATTTTAGACCTCCACAGATTCTGCTACACATTCAGCAGGCCTAGCTTATTTTTTTATTAGAAATCTATTTCACGAAGCCTATAATTAAGTGGTACCAGTTCCGTTAATCCCTACTCATTATTTCACAGGTGTATGAAGTGAATCAACTCCTGCAACTGCTGAATCAGGTTGTTCCTTGGATCTATATCTACAGTTCAAATAAAAAAGGAATCATGCAAGTCACAAAAAACCTAATAAAAGAAAATCCTTTTCAGAAGTATAACTATCACGCAGAAATCCAACACTAAAGAATAGGAATAATTTTAAATGACACAAAGGTGAATACGAGCTCTGTTCAATGGTCACTGGCAGTTCTAGTATTCCTTTTATGAAGCTATAAAAATCAATACAATAATTAAAGAGAAAAGGAGACATACATATATATTGAGTCTAAATTTGAAGTCTGTATTTAAAAATATGCCTTTTCACATCACACATTAACTGAGATCTCCTTAAGTTTTTTTATTTTTCCTGGAACATTACTTCTGCCAAACATACTATAACTACTGTCAACCACACAGCATTGCTGCGAGTATCTTGCTTTCTTAACATTTCCCTAAAAATTATTTTCTTCTACACACTACCAGCTAGATTTGTCTCTGGCTGCACACATCCTTTCATTGCATTTAACTTTCTCTTGAACTATTTGAACTGTCTTGAAACATAAATACTGAGCATAACTTTTTAATTATTATTTCTTAAATCTTATCTTCCTGTCTTTTCTCATTCTTCCAGTATTAAACCACCAGGCTTCTCCATTTATCACCTCCATCAGTAAGTGTATCTGGCTCCATGTAGATGGAGTTATTCATAATTCTTCAAATGGAATGTCACAGCCTCCTTGTAGATATCTGTAGTGTGCTACCAGTTAAATGCAAGCAATGTAACTTAGAAACTCATTTTGCAAACTTTCCACAAGTCAGAATTGATATACAAAACTGTCACATAAATTGCAAAGGCAGCTTTGTTCAGATGGATGAATGAAGGGGATACAGATAAAAATGCAAGTGTTTGTGGGTATGTAAACAGGAAGTGTCTGCCTCTAAGTAACAAACAAATGAAAAAGAAAATTAGTGTAATTCGGTGTTGGAATTTTCTATGGATAATTACTGTCGCAAATACAGAAATATGAGAGACACCTCCTTTTGTTATCTTGGCAAGAAAGAAGTCTCTAATAATTAGAAAAATACCAAATGTCTTACAGAATGCTGTCTGAACAGACTGAGTAACTGCAATTCTGCATATCAATTTTTAAATGTTCTTTTACTTTGAAAGAAATCACAGCTTTGCTTTTAGTAATATGCATTTTTATTGTCATTTTGTAGTAGAAATGAACACAAGCATCAAGCATTTACTCGTACTTTTCACCCTAGGAGCAAGCTAGACTAGTGGAATGGATTTTTTCCCCAATATGTTATTTTGAAGATCTTTCTTAGGTTGGAGGGTTCTCCAAATCCAGATAACTAGTTTTTCTACATCATGAGACATCAACATGAAAATGTAATGTTTTGTACTACACTAGAAACCACTTTAGTATCTTCCATCATACTGAAATTATATTGAAAATTTCCAAAATATCCCGAAAAAACATTTTCCTAAATTTTTGTTGCTGTATTGCAAATTCAGAAAGGAATGACATAATAAATTCATGTGAAATGCAAACAGAAGAGTTAAATGAAAGAGATCTCAAAGTGAGATTTGAAAAGACATGGAAGTGACTGTGCTATTTGACATGATTTCTTAGGACAGTGTATTTAAATGGTTATGAATGGCTACATTAGAACTCCATCCCAGTCTTCCAATTAATATATACTTTCAGACTTATCCTTTCTGCTATTATAATAGCAAAACATCCTTAATGTCTGCTTAGATACTTTGAAGTCCTCCTGCCTGTGATCACTCCTTCTTTACTCATTTAGTAAATCCATCCCGTATTTTTCAGAAATTTACACAAGCATAATCCAGGATCAAATAATCCATAAGTAAAAAATCCCACAAATCCACTGAAATCAACAGGAAAACAGTGACTTTAAAGAAAATGCAACTAATTTAGTTCATTGCCACTAATATTTCTGTAGTTCTAAAGTTTATTTTTTCTAATTAAAGACTAAAACATATAGCTACAAGAAGATTAAAGAAATATTTTTTTCTTTTTAAAAATACTCTGATTTTTGAAGGCTGTGTAAACACAGACACGCACACACTCCACATAGATGTATGTATAAGTACGATCTACCTATGTGAACAAAATCTTTTAAAGCTCCCACTTCTCACTAGTTACACCAGTCTGTTATAATGTGTAGCGAAAATTTCCCTGATTAATTTTTGCTCACTTTTGCATTTCCATTGCTCTAAGTTATGAGGAAAAAAATCAATAATTAAAACTCAATCAGTAAATAAAACCGAATAAAATCCAATCATTAAAAAAATCTTTATAGGCACAATTAATGAATTTCAGTTCAACAGCTGAACTGATTGTAACTGAGTATTTCTTTAAGATTACCTTTTCTTCTAACAAAAAGTAAAAATACTCCTACATGCATGCTTATTTGCATTGTGTGTGTATATGTGTGTATATATATAAATATGCATTTTTTTCTTTCCTTTCCTTAGGGGAGGGGAATGGGTACAAAGAATGAGTGGAATATTTTTGCGTCTTGAGAAAATCTGTTACATAGCATGGTATTTGAAAAACAGATTAAAACAAACAAACAAACAAACAGCATACTTTGGTAAATAGCGATGTCTAACTAGCAGTGGAAGTCAATACCAAAGATGGTAGATGAAGAAGATAGTACCATGTTCTTTTGCTGTTGATACTATCTGATATCTTGGTTTTTCCAACAGCTACACATTTCATGATCACTTTGCAAAGCAGTAGTTTGTCACAAAAGGACACCGAAACACACAGTATTTCATTAAATTAATTCATGAATGTGAGCATTTAAAAGTAATTTTTAAGAAATGAATTGTGTGCTACAACTAAAACACACGAAGTCATCTTCATTCTCACTCATCTTTTCAAAGACATATTTCCTTGCTTTTATTTCAGATTGTTCTTTATTGTTTTTCCTAAGCTGCTTTTCTGAGGAAGAGATCCTGTCCTTCAATTCAACCAAGGTAGTCTTTTGTACCTTTTATGCTACTCCTCCATCATTTTTGTCTCGACATAAATCACTTCAATGTTCTTCCTTGAACAGTGCTCCATTATTCTAGAAATGTGAGTGTATATGATTTTTAATTTGAACTGAAGTTGAACACATAATGAAAACCTTACTATTGGTCTTAAGATAAATTCAGGTTTTATATAGCTGACAATTTTCATGTACTAGTTTGTATGAAGATTTAAATAGTGAAAAGTGTTAAATCCACTAATTCTGCCAAATTGCCATAGACTTTGTATATGCAACTTTATTGCACTCTTGTGAAAATTTTAGCTTCTATTCTTGTCCAAGCAACTTCACAGGAACAGATAAGCAGGTAGATAAATTGAGATTTAATGTTCAAGCCGTAACACCAGCAAATCCTCAGAAACAGAAGGAGAAGGAGAATCAAGGTTAATCATTGGGATCACATCTTAGGTTCTGATTGTGAAAACAAAAAAAGACTTACTTAACTTTAAGCCTATTAATGAAAAGCTCATTCACATTAATGGGATTGTCTGATTAAAACTAAGCTTAAAACTGAACTTTTTAAAGATTGGGTCATTGGTGTTTTAATGCAAGAGCTGAAAGAAAAGCTTTTGTAGAGAATTAACATTATATACTTACACACTCCAAGACAATTTAAGAATGCAGCATTCACTTTCAAAATGCATTTGTCTTCCATTAACACATTAATAATAGTCTAAGGGCAAGTGAAACATTGTAAGACTGTTTTTATCTTGTTCATAAATAAGAGGCTTGGTATGTGATACTAGGCTTTCTACTGTGGGTTCAAGGTCTTCAAGAAATCAGTCACAGTATGCTAATGAAAAAAAAACCCAAAACTGGATTCTTTGCACCCAGAGGGCAGCTCAAACTGTAACTTACATGTTTTCTGGAGCTTAGCTTTGTTTCTGTAAATGAGCAAGAGAAAGGTTTTTCACTCGTCCAGCATCATCAAGAGAGTACCACAGTCAGGACTGAACAGCCAGAAGAATTACAGTCTCACTTTAAGAGGGAAAGCATTACACATGAAAGATAAGTTTCCGAGCAAACACTGGTATCTCGGTCTCATTTTGAGCCTTATTTGACAGTGCTTACAACTACAATGTTCCCGGAGCACTCTATTGAAGCCAGCTGTGAAAAGTGCTAGGCTAAGGTACGTAAATGCAACATGTAAACTATCTGTGGACAAGTTATAATTAGTAAGTTACAACTACAAAGGTAGTCATTCGACAGAGTTAGTAGACAGAACATTATTTGATTAGTAATAGAACAATGAGAATGAAATTTCAAATTGTGACAGCTTCCAGATTTTCTTTATGAGGTTTGGAATATCTGCTATGAAAACAATCAAGAGAAATAATACCTCAAAATTGTGACCTATAATTTAATCCCTAACCAACCAATCAAAGTGAGAGTGAAGATTTCACTGGTGGTTGTTCTCTCGCATTTCAGTGTTTCGTGTTTCCTCGCTGCCTATCTGCTACTATTGATGAAAGTAAATTGGTGTTTCATTAATAAGAATACATACATTTCCACATATTCTAGCACAGACCTACTACTGTTGAAAAGGATTGGGCTGTTGATGAGGCTACTAGCAAACCCTCATCAACCTTTGAGAATTAAAAGTACACAGTTATCAAAATGAACTGCCACGAGCTTCACAAGAGAACAGCAGTATCAAGAAAATAAATTATACACAGTGATTAGAAAGGCTTAAAAAGCTAATAAAAGTTCATGATCCTGATCTGATGCAAATATAATAGCATTAATGAAGCTTCAGGCCTATTCCTTCTTGGCAGACAAATTGTTTTCACAGGAGGCTAAAGCAACTTAGCAAATACGAGACTAAGGGGCTACTCCTAGAGGTCTGTCAGGAGCATCTTTAATTTCCAGGTAATGGCTGATAGAACAAAAGCTAGTACAGCAATGATGCTCCATCCCAACCCCCACCCTGGACTGAAGAAACAGCAGTGAAATAGTTTATTTGTTTGTTTGTTTTCTGATGGGACCTCTCTCTTAAAGGAGCATGTCCTGGTTTCAGCTGGGGATGGAATTAACTTTCTTCTTAGTAGCTGGTGCAGGGCTGTGGTTTGGATTTGGTGTGAGAACAACATTGATAACACACTGATGATTTCAGTTGTTGCTGGGTGATGTTTATACTCAGCCAAGGACTTCTCAGTTCCTTGGGCCCTGCCAGCCAGAGGGCTGGAGGGGCATGGGAAATGGGGAGGGGACACAGCCAGGACAGGTGACCCAAACTAGGCAAAGCGATGTTCCATATCATGGGACTTCATGCTTGGTATATAAGCTGGGGGGGGGTTAGCTGGGGCCTGGGGTTCATTGCTGGGGGACTGGCTGGGCATCGGCCAGCGGGTGGTGAACAGTTGTACTGTGCATCACTTGTTTTCCTGTCTCCCTTTTCCTCTGGATTTTATCCTTTCCCCCACCTTTCCGTTATAACTGTTACTATTATTATAATAACCATTTTTATTATTATTATTTCATTTTAATTCTGTTTAAAGTATTAAATTGTTCTTATCTCAACCCTTGAGTTTTACATTCCTTTCTGATTCTCCTCCTCATCCCTCTGGGGGAGGGGAGTGAGCGAGCAGCTGCCTGGGGCTGGGTTGCTGGCCAGGGTTAAACCACAACAGAGAAGAACAAAGCTGGTTTTTTTTCATTATTATGAAGTCACCTGCTACACATCATCATGCAGATTGCTGTAATTTTAAGACTTTCTAAAATGCTGAATTGGTGAGGTGCTGACATTGCTGGAATTATACATGTCTCAGGACTGAACAGAGTCTGTAAAAGATACTTATGTCAGATTTAAGCAACACTGACACGTGTTTAGTGCTTGTGCATGCTCTTTGCATGATGAAGGGCTCTTATGTGATTATTGTAACAATGCAGATTTCTTACGCATGAAAAGGTAAACAGACACATAAAAAGATACATATACACACAGATGTAACTGTAGAGTAAAACCCATCCCATTCAGTGCTTATCCAAAGGTAATGAAAATAAATTAGATTCTTGTAGAATCAACATAGGTCTGAATCAACACTGACGACTTAATAGAGTAATAATATTTTACAGTATTTTCTCTAAATAAAAGCGAGTAAAAAAATGTCAGTAATCTGTTTTACTTTTCCAAAGAGTTAAATACTCTTTTTTCCCCTCTCTAGAGAGCCTTCTAATATAAGGCATGAGGTTTAGAAAATAGTAAGTTCTAAGTTTGATAGCAGTACATAGTTTTTGTAACAATTTCCCTAATACTTTCTACAACATTTCATGAAAACAGGTATTACTCACCTCAGTTAATTAAATCAATAGAGAAGAAATAATAAAAAGGAGTTCAATATTATAGTATGCTATACTGACATTACTCTTGAAAACACTGGGGAAAAGATTTAAAGGGGAATTATAATTAAACTGCAGTGTTACCTTTTACAAGTGTTTTCGTAATGAATTGTATTGGTCAGTTTCAAATTCAAGCTTTAAACTAATAAAAAGTATGCCACGGTTATTTTTTAGATCTTATCATTCCAATTCTGAATTTTCGTTTACTTTGAAAACATGCAAGAAACAGTTGATATGAATAAGGTGTGTATAATTTAAAGAGAGAGACAGGAAAACGGTAAACAACCCAAAAAGCCTCTAACATAGCTGCTTCCTTGACACTTAACATCTCCAGTTCTTTGGTCTGTACATGGGGAATACATACAAGAGCAACTACTTTCTGTAAACAGCAGCTTGCCAGCTCTGACAGCAAAGGACTCAGCTATATATATTGTATATATACAATAATATACAATATATATATTATATACTCATGATATATACACTGTAAGATAAACAATATACCTTAGATAGCAAATCATTCATATATGCAATCTCCATATCCTACCAAAAGCAGCAATTAATTTACTTTATCTAAACGATAAAAACAGATGCAAAGAACTGATCCATCTCAATAATAGTAGGTTCATAGCATTATCTAGCTGTACTTCTACCATACATCCTATTGTTTTTTGCCATGACCTTTAGTTCTTTTGCCTTACACACGTGAAAGAAAAGTAATCTACTTCTGCAATAAGTAGATTTTGTAAAACCAATTATATAGATAAATAGAAAAGTCTTGTGTTGTTTTTTGGGGGTCTGTCCCCTTCCCCCCCCCCATCCTTTACCCTTCACTATTTTTATTATGTGGGCTGTAACTGATCAAAATCATTGTTTTTATGTAATTAGGTTATATACATACACTGTCTTATTCTAAACACAAGCATTCTAAATACAGGGAAATCTATTTCTGCATTTCTAAAGTCCACTTTCTAAAGGATATCTATTTCTGTTGATAGGAAAAACTAAAATCACTTCTTCATAACCAAGGTCAGATCCAATAATTTAGAATGAGGAAGTCACAGACAGACGGAGCTCCATCTCACCTACTACAGCTGCTTGGTAATAGCATTGTGGAACTAATGCAGCAGAGACTACTTTTTTTTCTTACTCATTTTTTACTGCATTTTCACCAGAGAGCAAGGAAATGGGACTCCAGGGGAGCTGACTACACACACTAGTAGCAAGACACAGCCCACAAGGCCTCAATCCTTTGATATGTACCAAAATAAATGACTGAAGGCAAAAAATTTATGAGACAGTTGCGCTTTATTTTGACACTCAATCATAAAATCCAGCACGTCGGAAACGTACATGCCAGAATAACATCAAGCACCAGAACAACATCAACACACAATAACAACAGCTCATATTCATTTACCAGTATTTCTTAAATAAACACTGACAGTTACGTACTAGTGGTATCAATATACTCCCACTCTGCACAGTTACCGACCATGAGAACAAGTGTTCATCACTGATTTAACACTTTCAAAACCCATGAACCTTCTCATATGCATGTGCAAGGCCCCAGATAGCTAATGCCAAAGTCATCTTTCCTTATCCCTGACACAAGCTCACTAAAATGTGTTGTAGTTCTGTGCTTAAAAGAAGTATCTTTCTGGAAATACATGAGGAAACAATCTACAGACCCATAACACAGGTACTTTCTCCCATCTCTTCCATGAAAATCTTTACCAAGAGAATAGTTAATGCCAAATGTGTAGGAAAATCATTAGGTAATAACCCTTGTGATCCTGCTGGACTATACAAGATTTATACCAGTAACCTAAGGTCAGAATCTGTACTTCTAACAATAAGGTCATCAGCTATCTTATTGCCCCCAAAATTCAGGCATTTATCATGCTTTCCAATACTTTATTGAAAACTTTTATTTTTATTTTTATCATTCTTACAATTCAATGACTGCTATCTACCACACAGCCTTGGCATTGATTTCCAGTATAGTAATGCAACTATATCCCCATGGCAACTTGTTTTCAGATAACTTCTCAAGCCATGCATCTACCAACCCACAGGAGATGGCCTATATTCTTACAGTCATTCCTAAAAATATATTTATTTAAAAACACCCTAATCTTCCATTATCAGCCTACAATCCTTGTAGTTTGTGTAATTTTATCAATTCCCTCACTTGCTTAGTTCCTTCCTTCCTTCCTTTCTAACAATCCTGTATTCATTATTCAGCAGTTGAAGTTAGCTTCCACCCAAAGCCCAAGGAGACTGGAGGAGGAGGTGAGACAGAGGTAGTGCATCTAAATTTCATGGATAGAGGAATGTTGTCACTAGGCAACACATGGTTTCCTCCAACATTCTAGAGCTACCAAAATATGCAGTCCACTTCCTCCAGTTTTCTTCTAATTTCCTGCCTTCTCACTTCAGTCTAGCCCACTTAATGGACAGAAAACCCTTCAGCTTTTTTTGCTGAGTCAGTCTTTCTGTGGTTGTGCTGCAGCTGGCTTCCCAGGGGAATGAATAAGCATCAGCCATGTTACTACAAAGGAGAGAGGAACACAGCTGGGAGCAGTCCATCTGGTAGCAATGAGCAAGCAGATTGGTTTGCCTGGGTCAAATCTGCATCTCAGTTACATCCACACAAAAAAGCATACCCCACACTTCTTCCAGCTAGTCCTACTTAACTAAAACATGACACTGTTCCTTTGCTTCCCAAGCCTGCTGTTTATTGCTGTAAAAGGATCAAGATTCTGTGTATTCAAAAAGCTGCAGAAAGCAGTTTGTCCGAGAGTCGGGAGATCTTACGGCATTCTACTTCCCTGCACTTGTGTATAAACAAAAGGCACTACAATATATTAAAGCTATGTTCATAATTCCTAAGCTAATAAAACTACATCAATATTACGAACTTCTGTCTCAGTTGCTTTCATATTTTCAATCCTAAGGAAAGCAGAAATTTAATTTTTAAAACAATTTGTTGATGTGGTGAAGGTTTTAAATATATTGTATATTAGGTGCAGAGTTGAAATATTTTTTCTTGCATGACTGTCCTCAAATAACAGCTTAAGTGCTTAATACACTTGCAAATATGTCTAAAATTTCTAAGTCCAAGAGTCAAACATTACAGTTCTAGTTTATGTTCTCACATCCAAATCTACCCTGTAAGATTCATTATTATATATTGCTTTCTGCTGCAGGAATATTTTCTCCTGGGGTGAAATACAAAGCAGTTAACACCTGGATTTTGAAAAAGAAATTTTAATCTGACATGATTTAAAAAAGCATTTGAATTAACAGACAAGCACGGTGCAAACAGAGCTGACAGTCATATACAGTATAAAACAGAGTGACATTTTTAGTAGCATGCAAATAAAGCCGACAGGCATGTCTTTATTCAATTAGTTCCCAGTTTCCAAGGGCAGAGTTGTTTGCACACATCCACACTGCGCCCTCTAATTTTAGAGACTTTCTATACTGAATATTTAAAACTACTTAGTATCCAAATCAATTTAACAGAATGTCACTTAATGTACTTCTCAGTTTTGGCTTTCAGTAATTTACTCTGTATACCTCAACACTGCTCACGACCTCATCCATAATTACATCCAAGCAAATCTCTTGGCCTTTTGTTTTTTTTAAAAAAGTATTTCAGTTTCAGAATAGTTAGACTTCCACGTGCGCACATTTTTATATGCTTCTCAGGACTATAAAAGTTTCATACCAATCCATCTGTATATCCTACTTACTTCTGTAGCTAAAATAGCAGGTAAAACAGGCACTTACCGTTCAGCGGTTACAGGGCACTTCTCCACTCCTTTTCCAAATGACTTGCCAAATCGAACCTACTGCCTCTTTAGCTGCAGGGAAACAAAAAACAAAAAAACCCCACACATGTCAGAATTCAAGGAACTGAGGGAGAGGTTATTTCACTATAAAAATCTCTTCCAGAGGAAGTCAAAAGCAGTGTAACATTGGCATTGAACTTTTTCTCGTAACAGGTAATAAGAATCTCTGAAATTAAAAACCCTTCAGAAGAACACTATGGTGGGGCATAAAGGTAACACCGAGAGAGAGAGAGAGAGAGAGAGAGAGAGAAAGACAGAAAAAGAGAAAGAAAGACAGAAAAAGAGAATGAAAGACAGAAAAAGAGAGAGAAAGAAAAAGAGAGAAAGAAAGAAAGAGGAAAAAAACACCAAAAAAGAGAAGCAATGATATTAAAAATATACTAAATGTAAATGTAAAAAGAGCAAATCCATCACCCTCACTTATCTCAATTTTCTATTTTTTACAATACTGTGAACCATGAATATTTCAAAATAATTTTTTCTAATGCCTTCTCCAGCAGTCTAGTGTATCAAAGGAATGGCCAGGGTTTGTGCCTACCACCGCATTTATATTACATTTATTTATTTATTTATTATAATTTGCAAGTCAAAATATGTTGCCCCTCAATACTGAATTAAACTTCTCTGAAGAAGCTTTTGATTTTTTATTTTTTTTTAATACAAAAGCTACAAATTTCCATGGGAGAAAATGCAATTGAAAAAAAGGCAGCTGTGAGAAGCTTACATTCTCTGAATTACGTGATAGCTGTTGATTACTTCACATTCCCCAAAGGTATCGGTATCAGCAAGCAATGCTGTGCTAACACTGGCCATTCAACAGAGATATTAATAACTGCAATTCTGGCAGAAATCAAATATGCTGGAATTATTCCCATAAAATTAGCGTGGTGAAACATCTACAATTTAAAGTAAGCCTCACTTACAGGACAACAGATAGCATCTAAGAAAATTAAACTTTAAACAGTCATTTCAGACGAAACGTATGTTAGAGATGTCACCATCTTAAACACAGACATGTTTCACAAAGCATGTAAAAGCTCATCATGACTAAAACATGAAATAGGAACGGTATGATTTCTAAAAGGAAAGTCAGCAGCATTTTCATACCTCTTGTCAACACCAGACACAGCTTTTAAATGCCCACCACCAGTTACAAAATTTCTGTCTATTCACAGCAGTGGGTGGTGATGCTGAAAGACTACCCTAAGAGCCCTGTTGTGCTATGCACAGCCACTCTTCACACACCACCAGGAGACAGCCCCTGTACTGCACAGGTGAAAATGCGTTAAAAAATGTATTTTTGAAGAGAAACATTCTTTGAATGAAAGAAGCCATTATCTCCATCTTACAAACAGAAAAACAAGGCATGCTGAATGTCATGGGGTAAAACAAACTTGAAAGCAGCATTTCGATAAAATGAGGTCTGAACAACATTGCCCGCTGTACTAGTGTAGGTGCGTGCAGGAGAGAAGCACAGATGACCTGCCACCAACTTCACAACCTTTGGGGCAGGAGACTAAAAGGTAGTGGCAAGCCAGCTGGTAACAGCGCCGTGGGTTTAGCTGCGGAAAAAGCCAAAGTGACTGGCTGGATGTGACGGGATCAGCAAGGCCCCTGCTAACCCCCACGAAGGAGGGGGCTGCTGACTCAGCACTGAGAGCCCGGGGTGAGGCCTGCAGGGGAGCAGGGCTGCCCCAGCGTCCTGGGGCACGGCCACCACCGCACGGAATGGCCTCTCCCCCCAGCCGGCGGTGCTGGCCATGGCCATGAGCAGGGGCGCTGCGGCGTTGTCAGGTGTGAGCATGCACGCTGTACCAAAACGCTAAGTTTGTCATACACCCCTGCGCGTACACCCTGCCCCAGCTGTCCTGTGGCAATACCCAGCCAGCGCAGAAATGGAAACCTGTGTCAGTGAGCTGAGCTGTTCCCTTCTTGCAGCCGCCTCACCCCCAGACTTCCCATGACGGCAACCAACCCACAGAAGTACTGCAAGGCAGCTGTAGCAGAACGTGAGACAGGTTTTTCTAATATCCAATGCATTCCAAGTACCTTAGCCACCAACCTGCTTTCCAAAGATTTTTCTTTATTTTCACAGAAAAAAAAAAAAAAAGAAAATTTACCAATGCTACAATGAAAATTTTATCAAGAAAATACCTTTTTGTTTTTCTTGGGGAGCAATATTTTCAAAAATTTGTGTTATTCTACTCTTGCACCACAGGAAACCTCTGGTTAGAGGTAAGAGCTCCTGTAACAAAAAATAATGTTTCTTTTCTATAGACAGAGTACTTTATCAAGTGCTTAATTAATCTCCCTTCCTCACCTCTTTCAAATTAATTTCATCTTTAGCATCTCCAGAACGACACCTGCCAGGACAGCTGCTCTTGCTAGGGGTTTCTCTGTATGCTCAAGTCCTGCAGAATGAAAACAGAGTTGGAGTCAGAACACAATGTTGGGAGGGCGCAAACCAGGACAATGGTGTGGTGGTTCCACTGCACCGGGTCCAAAGGCTAATCCATAAAAAATAAAATATTACCACTGCAAACTTTGCAGAAGAGATCTGGGAAGAAAGATCAAGGAATAGAAAGGGCAAACCACTTTTCAGTCCTCTTTTTCAGAACCCATGGAGAGCTCTAAAGGGGAAGGTGACTGCAAACCACCAACAGAAAAGCAGAAGAGGCAAAGCAAGGCCATGGTGCTACCAACTGGTTTTGCCATTAGAACACAGGGAAAGCAGAAGTGAGAGCTGCTATGAGACCCCTTTCTTCCACAGAAACAACAAGCAATACCTGCCTGAACAGTTCCCTATCTCAGATTCTTCCCTTACTTTCTTGTGCTGGTTCAATCCAAATGATTTCATGTCAACTCTTAAATACAGGATGCATTTACATTTTTTTAATGGAAAAAGTACAGTATGGAAATATGCAAGGTGAGGTTAAAAGGTTGCATAAGTTAAACTTGTATATTAAATGCTATTCATTGAAAAATATTTTTTAAATATGTTAATAATGCATTTTTAAGAATATTGGAATGATTACATACGAAGCTGGAGACAATACTCAGAACTGATTACTCTGCAAAACAGGATAATAAAGAGAAAAAAATCTCAACAATAAAATTAGAAACTTATAGTCTGAAGTACCATGCTGTCAGCATACCAAGCCCTACAGTCCCAGTGCTTTTGCAGCATTCCAACATATGCATTAATTAGAAAAGAGTAATTCCAAACTCCTTTTTCTAGACATAAAGAATGTCAAAACTCCATAATTATTTACTAAAGAATTCAAAGCTAACCAGATTTTATTTTCTATTAAAAAAAATCAACCATAAATTTCTCCTACAGCTTTTTATTTCCTCTATCCCTTTTCAAAGGGTTACAACGGAGTATCTTGTAGAAAGGAAAAAGTTGTTGCTTCTTATTAGTTCTTCATGGCATCCCACAAAACCAACTGCACCAGTGAACATTTATCTAATGATGAATAGAAAAGGAAAATGATTACATTTGTCAATTTGTAATAAAATAAAGTTTTTTCATAGGTCTTAACAAGTAAGAAAATGTTTTTCTCCTTTCTGGATTGCAGTATAATCACAAGACAAAAACCACAGGCATGCACAGAAATAAGACATTGTTTTCAAACCAGCACAAAACAGTTTACTAATGCTGTTCTTATTTTTAGTCCTGTAATTTTTCCTTGAAATTATAGGTGGGATCAATATTGTACAGACTTGTTTCGTTGCTGATATCCCAATGAGGTTCTAGAGGAACCAGAACACAACTGATGTATTGCTATGCAAATTTTGTAGTAAAGGTTTCTAAACCTCCCAAAACCTATAGTTTGAGGCAATACTGTTACAGCAACTGAAGTAGTGAACTTGCTTATACTTACATATTTAACAAACTGAGTTTTGACCTTACTGAATAAAACTTTCTACAGAAAAATGACGGGCTTCAAGAAGTCTTGTTGACTGTTCAGTGTGATTGTTGTGGAAGCAACTGCTTAGCGTAAGGAAACGGTTAGCTGAGGAACTGATCGGGAAATGAATAAAAAGTTACCAAGGAGCTCAGTAGCACCTGGAGCAGTAAGACGTTAGGTAAGTTCAATGGAGTTAGGAGCACAAGACAAACTGGCTGAACACTAAATTGTAGTAGCGCAATCTGAAAATGCCCTACTCAGCATTTTGTTATTCTCTGCTTGCTTTTTAGAACTAAATGACCAAAAGAGTGGGCTGAACAATCTACCCGATTTTTTAACAGGCTTTTAACACTCAATCTGTAATGGCCGGACCTCAGCCCCCTACATATCTGCTACCTCCTATGTTCCAAACAGTCTCATGTATCTTTTGCATTAAAAGGGCCTGAAGTAATATTTTTAAATCATTTTTAAACTACGTAACCTGCTCTTCCTTCAGTAGCTCATTACAATATAGTATAAAGTGCATTTGGAAATTTATTTCTTTAAAACTGACTAATAATTGGGAAAAATATATATAAAGAACTCATTTACATTCTTGAGATCTAGCAAAATAAAGCATGACACATTCCACCACTTACTGCAACTACAGCCATTTAAATCAAATGCAGGAAAATGCAGCTACTCACAGAGTCAGCAAGAGATACGAGTTTGTAATTCTATTTATAAATATTAGGGTAATTCCTGCATGTATTTTTTGGGGTGGTGGTGGTGGTGGTGGTGGTGTCTGGCATTTATCTGTCCTTTCTAAGAAGAAAATAATTCTCACAATTTCTAGTAGACACTGTTATAAGCCCAAACACAGTGTGTCTATTTATCATACCAACCCATTAACTTTGCTTATTCCTATCAGTCCTCAACATTGCCTTCCTCATCCTACATCCTTTCTTTATTGTGTAAAAGTTTTATTGATATTATTATAATTAAGACTAGGAATTTAGACTCCAGATATGGCTTGCTTTACCAGTGTTGATTTTATTCTCAGGCAGAAATAAAAAGCTTGTTAAATGACTTCAGAAACCAATTACTTTATTTCAAACTATCCATGTATAGTATTTCTTGGAAGCTGCTGAATGCTCTGGATTCCTAGAGATGTCTTTCATAATGTTACCATTCAGGTAGTTCTTAATGAAGAATATATGTAGTATGAACTAACCATCTGCTTTGTAACATTATTGGTATTTTCCCAATTGCTCTGTAGAAAACTACAGCATAGCATCACAAATCCAATAACAACACACATAATGATAACTTCTGCCAACAGAATGACCCTAGATGATCCTCTGGAAATCTAAAATACTTATAAAACATGGGCAGAGTAAACTTATAAAACATGGGCAGAGTGAAAAAGAATACATTTCAATTAACAGAAGTGTTTTGTGTACTTGCTAAAGAACGGCTACTTATATATTCATCGGTCCTGACAGTGACTGACAGAGAAAACCTTTAGGAAACAACTTCTGGGAATCAATTTAAAGTGTGGAAATGCTGGTTCTGAAATGATTATTTTAAAAATTTCTAAAGTCGCCTCTGCCACTGTACAGTAGTTATTATTACCAACGAGGAACAAACACTGTATGTGGTTATTCTTTTCACTTGTGACTAAAGGAAAAAAAAAATTTTTAAGAAAAAAAAAAGTATCCTAAACAATTTGGTACACCTTTTGACCAAGCATTAGACAAAACGGAGAGTGTGTATTCAAAGCCTTTACTTTAACTGTGTGAGGATTCATCCCTTGTGTGGCTCCAGTAATTGCAGCAGGCTTACAGCAAAAACAGACTAAAGCTCATTGCACAAACAGTGCTACTATTTGTAAACTGCTACACATTACTGATCAGAGCAACCAGTTATGTTTTAACTTATATCCCAGCTGTGTCAACAGAAAAGCTCCTGGCAGATTAAGACAAGAAGTTCAGCACTGCCTTCTATGTCTTCAAGCAAATAGAACACACAGATAGCAATTTAAAATAATAGGACAGCTATTATCAAATAAGTTTGAAGTGAGCAAGGCAGGTTTTCCCCTTTTCTCTAATTCTTGCCTGAGATGCAGCAAAGTAAGATCACCAAGATCATTTGCCATTAGCAAAGCTTAAGGTTGGAGGCTTTCTGGTCTCTGTTAGGTGCATGCATTCCTCAGTGTACTGTTCTTGTTTCTATACTTAGCTAGAATCCCACTGAGCAAATGGATTCCATGTGCAGGAGCAGAACGAAATCATGCTTTTAGTGCTACAGCTTTTCTCCCTACACTGGCTAAGGAGAAATAATACACATTTAAAGTATAAAAGGATAAATATATATAATTTCAGGGAATCTATTTACTGAACAAATACGTAACAGGTTTTAGAAACTCATAACTGAGGTTTACATGTAGTCAACATTAACTACTTATGCCACAACATATAATCAGTAAAGTTCAAGAAGTAGGGAAAATAAATCAGCTGATAAGCCACTTAGCTACTTAACTCTGTTCAGCAGTGTTTAGTCACCACAAAAACAGAGCAAACAAAATTAGCTCAGTAATATGAACTAGCTTCCGTAGGACATCAGTATTTCTAAACTGTTGGATCCAGGAAAAAAAACAGTGGATCCAGGGAAAGTGCCCTACAACCTCCAGGCTGTGTTTGCATTCCACATAAAAAAGCTCAGGAATCCTAAATTCACTGGTACCTTGGTGCCTCCTGCTGTGACACTGAGGCATAAACACCTGGTATAGGCAGACTCCCAGCTCCACGGATATAAAATCCAGAGGACCTAGAAAAACTCTGATCTATAACACCCTGACATGAATTCAGGCAAAGGTCTACGAAAACTGTCTACCAAATGGATTAAGCCAAACATGTTTCTGATTAGGTGTTATGACTTGAGGTACTCAATGCCTTTTTCACCTCAACCGTTATTGGAAAAAAAAAAAAAGCCTTCAGGAATCACAGGCCCCTTAGGACAATGGCAAAGTCTGGAGTAAGGAAGACACCCTTGGTGAAGGAGAATCATGTTAGGGAACTTCTAAACAATTCTAAACAAATTCTTCAGAATTAAACATCCTAAGAAGGAGAATCATGTTAGGGAACTTCTAAACAATTCTAAACAAATTCTTCAGAATTAAACATCCTAATACTGTTTGGGCATAAGTTGTCTTAAGCAATAAAGACAAGAAACCGGTAATTTCTTTAACAACTTTTTTACAAATTTTCATGTATCATGAACACTTGCTTGCTGTTTCCTGTGTTCTTTTTAGTATACTTCCACATTATGTCTAGGTAGGGGGAAAAAATATAAATGGGTGATCTCAGCATGCTATACATCTCAGTCAAATGTTAGCAGTTATCATTCAGTTACCCTGCAGAGATCTTTTTGTCACATGCAATAGTAAAGTACAGGTTGCTACAGAATGTTAACATCTAATGAAAGACCTTATATGATGAAATGTAAGAGACCACCAAGAGTGCTTTGTCAATTATCTTACAAAAGCTTCTGAGCAAGTGTAATTTGAGGTTTAAGGCAAGCAGAAAGAGTACAGCCCTGACTGCCATCTTGACAACATGGATATAAGTCAACTCGATGAGGAAAGAACAGATAATTTGACATAAGGCATGTTGCAGCAAGGTTAACTGCAATGTCTTTCACTTCATCTATTTAACCTAAAAATATTTTAAACTGTGTGGTCCATTTTGAATGCTATAGACAAGTGCTCATACTTTAATTTTATCTTTACTTTGCTTTCATTGGGTTTGGTTAGGGATAACTGGATAATAAAGTATTCCTTACCTAAGCATGACTAAAATCTATAAACTGGATCCTGGAACAGCCTAACAAGAATGCCAGACCCAAACCTGCCCCAGCCTCTCTGGGGCTGCAGTGGAGGACTGACATGGCAAGATGCTACTGCAAGGCCCATGGAAGCAGGACCATCTCCTGGTGACTCCCGGTGTCCTTGAGGGATGTCTGGGATACAGTAAGATTTTCAAGTACACACTTGAAGTCTCTAAGTCTCTAGCTTTGTAGGAGTATAACCGTGACAGATTTTGCATTAAGGTTTGATGTTTGAATGTTTTATAGTATATAATAGAATGCAAGTATACAACTTTACAGTAATTGGACCAAGCACAAACTACTGTTTGTTGGGATATCTACTGTTATGTGATTCAAGGATATTGGCCTGTTCCTTTCAGGATGTAAAGATTTTTTCAAAGCTGTAATGTGCTTCCCTAGGAATTATTCAGTGTGTTTTCACAGCAAGATTTACTATCATCAGATCCACACACTAAACACAAATGATTGTTGCAGCCTTTATAAATTTGAAGTTTTTGTTTCCTATATATATATATAAATATTTTGTTTGGTTCTGAACACATCTAAATTGAAGACTCAAAGGGAAAACATAGATCTTCACTTGAAATGGAACCCATTTCAAGCACAAAGATAACTGAACAAGGTTACATCCTGAAGCAATCCCAACAGGTAAGTTTATGATTGTCTGACCCGCCCTGCTTTTGCAAGTGGTGAAAGCACAAAAAGCATTAAAACTTTTCAAAAAATTATTTATTTTCTTGCAATATGAATGTCTATCATACAATAATGTAAGAAAATAACTAATACAATTTACAAATAACTATAATTAACAATACGGGATTTTTTCTGTATTTTTGTCTTGCCTATAACTGTATTTCAGTAATGTGTTTTATAGCACATTATACTACTTCAGAAAATCCATATTTAAGTATCTTTGCTAATCTTCTATTTGCATGGGAAAAGGATTTTTCTGATACTGATTCCTACTTATTTTTTCCAAATAAAACCAATTCATTCCTGTATTTAATTTGGGGTAGAAGCTAGTGCTGCAGATTAATAAGTGGATAAAAACATTTTCCCATTCATATTCCTCAGAAAGCATCTTTCATCAATAATTTTGAAATCCTAGAGGGGGAAAAAAAGAGAATCACCATGTCTGAAAGACTTCAATATATACTCTAAAAAGGTCTGCTGCCAACAAGGTTTAGGGATGTACTGTGCCTTCTATCACTATTCTGAGCAAGGAATGACTCTGCTTACAGTGTCACTGAGACATGTTAACTCAAAACCACCACCCAGAACCTATTTTCCTCTTGCTCCAGGGTCACCATGTATATGGAAAATATAGCTAAATCCTTTTCATTCCTCCCCTTCTCTCAGCTTCCTGGGTGTACACAAGCCCAAACGTAAGAGCTGAATAACCCCAAAGAATGGCAGAAGTGGGGCAGATCTAAAAACAAAGTGACACCTAGCTATCATGTAAGGTTATGAGGGACTTGCAAATGCACGCAACCCAGGAGCTTGACCTTAACACTGTTGTTCTGAACAAAGTTTTAATAAAACATCCAGAAGTGATGGGTAATCAACACCATGAAAAGAAGGCCATGTTTTAAAATGTTAAGATGCAAATTAAAATTCCTCTCTGCAAAAACTTCTGAAGATTTAAAAAAAAGCAGGTGAATCAATTTTTACAGAAATATTTTGTTGTTCCATTCTACTTTTTCCTCTTATATTGACAAGGATGTGCTAACTCTGTGCCATTATGGAATAACTTGCCAAAATATTTTGTGTTGACAAATACACCTGAGGTGCCAAATGCTACCTTTCCAAAAATAATCTTTGCAAAGGTGCAAGTCTCTACTGCAGACAAAATTATCAGGGAACACAGTTAAGCATAATGGCTTTAAAAAGGTCTCCTATTTTAAAGTCAATCTAGTCACTTCATGGGGATATTTGCTGAGCCAGGAAAGATACTCTTCCTTTGATGGAATGTTCAGCACAAACAAGCAGTTTGAACTTTACAATTCTTCTGAAAAATCTGAGATTCTCCTGCATACCAAGAAATATCCAAGACAATTAAAATGGAAAAAATGTAGGAGAAAAAATAATAATAAAGAAAGATACAACAAAAGCTTTGAATGCTAGAGATGAAGACAATTTAGATGCAAGAAAACATCTATTCGTAAATGAAGCTTCTTTCAAAACCCCATCTAATATATCAGTCACTTTTTTTTTTTTTTTTTTTTTTTTACTAATAAATCCCCAACTGGAAAACTATCTCCAGGAAAGTACTTTGGTTTTGTTAGAGAGGGAAATTGAGTTGGAAGATTTATATTCTATGGCCTTCTAAGTGTAAGGGCAAAGTCTGGCAAGTGTGTTTTGCCTTTGGACTAGTGGAAGGTGGCAAGACATCCCCTGAATTTTAATTACTAGAAAAACTTGGGGTTTTTTTCTTTTTGTTCTCTCCTGTGTACATCATGTTCATTGATGCAGTGATTACTCATTTTTTCATTAGACTCAGAAAAGGTCAATAGATGTAGGTAGACAGTGTTTAAACTGGCGTGTTCAAAGATGCCGAGGCCACTTATTGGAGGAGCCTTAACACCCTGGAAACATTTTGCCAAGATTTTATGTCAAACTATAGCTTCTCAAGTCTGTATTTCAAAAACTAAACCCCTGGTTTGACTTGTAGGTGTTACACACACAGCAGTTGCCGGAGAAGTATCAGGAGACACTCAAAAAATGCGTAAGGATTTAGCCATAAACACTCCTGCGCTTCTCTTAAGAGAACTTCGCTCTCTCATGACAAACTAGAAAGTCTTTCTGCTTCCTTCTTCCTCCCATAATTTTGAGTAAAATTTGAATAGGGGTGGAGAAATAAATAAAATGGGTGTCTCAAATTAGAGATACTATCCTCAACTCTGGAAAATTTCTGTTTCCTTCCCACCTCAGCAACTTTTGTGGTTTTTTTTCCCCTGACCTTTGGGGGTCTTTTTTCCAGCTTTGGGTTGTTTTCCACCTACAATAGCCCCCTCCCACTTCAAAGAGCTACGAACATGATATCCATAAAAGACTGAGACGTAAGTTGGTACTAAAGGGATACAATCTATATAAATAAGCAAATTATTACCAACAGAATAACACATACCATTTTCAGGTAAAAGTTATAAAAATTTAAGGATTCACACCAAAATATGCTTAGATTTCCTCATATCCAACACTAATCTAAGAGTAATTTAAAAACAATTTGCAAATAATAAAAAAACATAGCCTGAATAAGGTATTCATAAGATGACTTGTTTAAATGGCACCAGAGATTTGACAAGACCGTATAGATTGTGTTTTTACCTTAATCTCTACTTTCCTTAAAACAAGATCTGATTTATTTCAAAGAATTCAGAAAAAGGTGAGCAAAGACTTACTAATACACACAGTCAAAGGTGGCTTTCTAAACTTCTTCCAATTCTAAAGGCACAATTGTTTTTTTGAGAGAAATATTTTCTATGGAAGTGTTGATCTGAAACCCAGAAATGAAATATGATCACTTTTGTCTATATAGCAGGAAAAAAATCTTTTTAAAAAATGATTCTTCAACTGTCTGAAGTCCTCAAAGAACTGCTTTGTGTAAATCCACAAATTGTATACCTAAAATCTTGAAAGTCTTATATTCAAATGCCACACACAAAGACTGCAATGCAGAAAGAAAGAACTATTCATACTAATTTAGGCTTGAAAAATTAGGGGACAAGCTCTGAAAAACTTAAAGATTATATTACTAAAGATTACTCTAGATAATCACTGAATAACATTTCATAAGCAAAAGCTAAAAAAGTGTTAGCCTGTTTACTAGAAAAGAAGATCTGCAAGGATAGTTACCTGGCAAAGGTAGTTAACTGGGATAGTTAACTAAACATAGTTATTCATTAAAGAGGTCAAGTTCTCTGAGTGCTACTTTCATTTTTAGTTTATTGGGTTTTTATATTGTTGGCCATTTTTCCATCAAACTGTAATTTCCATTCACTGTTCAGTGTTTTCCATGTGGTCCTAAAATCACAAAAAGTAAGGATCAGCAAAGGCAAGATGGTTTAGTGACTTGACATGGTGTTCTTCAATGACTGCTAGTATTCTAACCCTGCTGACGTGAAAATGGAGAAGCTCTCATTTAAGTATTAGGGAACTGCTATTTCAAAGAACAGAAGAGAATCCTCAGATATTCACTGTATCACTTCCCTTTTCTTTGTGGGACATCCTGTTCATATTTAAACAGATGCAAGTTGGAAGGAGGAAGTGTGACAATGTGTTTTCTTTTTAGCCGAACATGGAGTTGCAACTGGGATGCAGACGGGACTTCAGTTTGAATCTGCACCCTTGGAAATCAACCTATCCTCCCTCCCAGTCTATGTTCTAAAGCAGAAAGAGCACATGAGCATACTGCTTTTGTTAAGATGTTTCTTGAATAACGGTCTTAAGTGATGACATAGATATTTTATGACCAAGAAGAAGGGACAAAATGTTGACCAAAGACCTGAAAAGCCAGTAACGAGATGTGCTGGGAAAAGTATACAAAAAAAGAAAATAATTAATTTTCCAGTTGCAACTTTTGTAGTGCTTAGAAGAGAAATATCTACATAGGTGCCCCTAATAATTAATGTACATTGTTAAAAAAAAAAAAAAAAAAAAAAAAAGCAAAAAGAATTCACAACTGTTTTGTTGATTGGTAAGTTACAGGCAGGAACTCTCATCTCTTCAGAGTCTTTAAACTCTACCAACGGTTTACCCGCAAGCCTGAACAAAATGAAACATACAGAGTTTGATCCAGCTTCTCTCACAGGGTGGGTCTTTCCATAAGGATCACTGAAACTCATCATATATTCTATGTCAAGTGGCAGGGTTTAGCCTTGTAGCTCTACAGGATAAAGAAACTTTCATCTGAATTTCCTACACTGGGCAGATTCTAAAGGCATTCTCTGTTTCCACTGGAAATGTAATTCTGTCTGATCCAGAAAACCATTCCTTTCCCCCAGCTTACACCCATGTCAGAGCCAGACACCCATCTAACTGTTTAACTCAAAAGACAATTGTCCTGCTTCCTACAGTTGGATTTTTGCATCTGTGACTGAAATTGCTCAGCAAAGGAATTTCACACTCTTCTTGCAAAAATTGGAGAGGCTACAGGTTCACATAGGCTGTAAGGGACTTAGCACAACCTGCAAATCACCTGCCAAGATCAAAATCTTCCCAACAATCAACTCACTCTCCCCCTCCCTCAGTCTTAACTAAGTAGTTGAGTCAATCAATCAGGTTGAGTATTTGTGATCTAACCACTCTATAAGAAGTTATTAGAGCATTCTCAGGTACACCACACCCTGACTGTCATGTCTGAAAGTAATTCACTTGCAAATGCATTAAGCAAAATAGTGCAAACTGAAAATTGCAGAATACAGAAGAGTAAAAAATAATTATCACATGCTGCTTAATGTTAAGAGTAGTCCTTTAATATGTGTAATTACAAGACTATTTCTTGTTTCACCTACCTTTAAATTATATTCATCCCACGGAGGGCATGTTCTAAGGAAAATTCCATTCACGCGTGGAACTAACTAAGTTTAATGGGCTTTAAAGTATTTATTTCCTCTCCATTGTGTCATTACTTTCATGTAACTGTCAACTGAATACGCTCAAATATGTAATTTTAGGCTCTTTTATGAAGAAATCTGTGAATAGGATATCTTCCCAACAGATTTCCAACTGACAGCTAATGGGAAGTAAAATTATAGCTACAGTCTCTTCCTCTGTCCTGCAGCAAAATTTTACAATGAATGTCACATAAGGGTCACCTCTTTCAGTCCATCTCTAGGTAGAAAACACCATCACAGCTATCAAATGGCCCTGCCTATAATTTTGACAGTTTTGACAGCCAAGCTCCCTAAGGTTTCTAAGGATGCTGTTGATGTTGCAGTTAGCAACACATAAAAATTTATGTCTCCGGTACTTCAGTGCCTAGAATTACCAATGAATTTCTACAAATACTTCTTTTAATTGGCATAAATAATTTTTGTACACTTTTACTGACAAATTGTAAGTACGTATCATTGCTCATGTACTTCTGGCACATTAAAAGAAAAGAAGCTTAATTTGCATAACTGTGAAAGGCTGGTGACTAAGTACAGTACAGCCACTACAGTTAGAGATGTTCACAAAACTTACAGTTAAGCATTTTGCTCTTCACAGTGATATAAATCTCTGGTTTGTATTTATGTATTTCCTTAGAGCCCAGAACTGTTGGCAAATTAACAGCACTGGAATATTTTGTCCAGATGAGAGTACTTTTCTCAGTTCAATGGATTTAAATAACAAAACAAAACTACCAAAAAACTCAACACCACCTTTAAAATCCAAGTCAGTCTTAATTACCACTGGGAGTTTATTTATATCTTCAGATATTCAGGTATTTCTACTAGGAGCAGAATATGCTTTACCCCTAGAAATATTAATGACTAAGAATGGTTATTGCAGGCTCGCTTTCAGGCTAATCAGGGATGTTTTTGTGGGGTTTTTCTTTCTGTTTAAATAGTGCAGTGAAATGACAAAGTGATATTAAGGTCATGGCTCTACTTCCAATAAAGGCATGAATTCTTTTAATGAAAACGGTTTTCACTGAACGATGTTCTTATGTAACAAAAATGTTTGTCATACAAAAAGCTCTACTGATCTTTTAGCAACTGTGTGAAAAACCAAAAAGTGCTCACAAACCCAGCACTGTGTGATTGGTCTTGCTTCCATTTATTTGTGGACTCATCATAAATAATGAACAAATCTCAATTTTTTTGACAGTGGAGTTCAATTCAGATAAAGTCAGAAGCATCTGCAATGCTTATCCATAACACTTAAATACAGCACATTTCTGGAAGTCAGAAGGGAAAACTCAGGAGCTCTTAACAAGCGCTTTCCCATATGCCTTTCATAATTTCTGCCAGAAATAAACTGGCAATGATGCCTTTCAGACTATTTATCTAGTTGCCCAGAAACACAACAAAGCTATACATTCAAGCAATAAAGAAAACTTTAAGACTAAAAGTTAAGTACTGTAAATATTTATTTTATACCCATGCCACCCCCACCACCCCCACTCCCTTTCAAATCACCTAACCTATTTTAAGCAGTGATTACAGAACTGTAGAATTACTTAGGCTGGATGGGACCAAAACAAGGTCCAAGAGACCAGGCTATTCCAGGACTTGTCCAGTCAAGTTTAGCATACCTACAAGTTGCAGATTCCATACCGCCCTGGGAAACCTGTGCCAGTATTTGACTGCTTTCATTACATTTATTTTTTTCTGACCAAAATTCCTCATGCTTCAGCTTGTGCCCATTGCATTTTGCTTTATTGTCATGCAGCACTAAGAATCCATCTCCATCTTCTCTGTACCATCTCACCAAGCAGCTGAAGACAGTAGGAAGACCTCCCTGCTCTTTACCTTAGGGCTAAACTAACCCAGCTCTCTAAACCTCTTCTCATATATCATGTACTCTAATCCCTTGACCATCTCAGTAGCTCCTCCTTGGATCCAGTCCAGTACATCAATGTCTTTCCTGCCAAGGGGTGCTCAAACTGGTCACAATGCTGCATATAGAGTCTCACAAGTGCTTAAACAGAGGGAGAAAATTACTCCCCTCAACATCCTGGCTACTTTCTTGCTAATACACTGCTGAATGAAGTTGGCTTTCTTTGCATGGCTTTCTTTACCAGGATCCACCCACAGCCTTTTCTGCAAAGATGCTTTCGGTCCTGCTGGCACCAAGCCTGTACTGCTGCATGGTAAATTATTCCAACCTAGATGCAAGATGTAGCACTTGCCTTTGTGAATTTCAGCTCATTTGTCTTGTCTGTCAAGGTTTGTCTGCAATCTTCCCAGGAGTGCAGTCCACCCCGTTTTCCAGATCATTAATACGAAATGACATGAAAAGACATGAAAACAGTGTTGTCTCCAGCTGCAGTCCTTGAGGGACAACACTAGCCACTGGCCTCCAACTGAATTTTGCACCACTGCTCACAACCCTCTGATCTTGGTGGTACAGCCTATTTTCACCAATTTACAGTCAACGTTTGCAGCCAGTATCTCAACAAATCTGGCTATAGGAATAATATGGGAGACAGCATTGAAAACGTTGCTAAAAATCAAGGTAAAGACCATTTATTCCCATTGTCCTCAGAGCCAGCTGTCACAGATGACAGTTAAGTTGGTCAGCCATGATTTGCCCTTGCTAAATCTAGGCCGACTGCTCCCAAGCATTATCTTGTCCTTCATGGGATTACACATGGCTTCTAAACTCTCCCAGAAACTGCGGTTAGGCTTACCAACCCTGGATCCTTTTTGAAGATGGGTGTATGCCCTTCTCCCGTCACCAGGAACTGTTGCTGATCACCACAAATTTTCAAAGACAGGAGAGAGCAGCGTCATTGCAACACTGGTCAACTCCCTCAGCACCCTCAGTCAGATGCAGCCTACTTGGTCCCACGGACTGTGGTATGTTCGATTGGCTTAAGAATTACCTAGTTTTATCCACGTCTGTCGAGGGCAAGACCTGACACCCCAGTTTCTGCAGGTAGGCTCAGGAGCCTGGGAGGTCTAAAGGAACAGACCTGAGCAGTCAAAAGCAAGGCAAAAAAAGGCTCCGAGGGCCTTCGCCTTTTCCATGCCCTTTGCTGTCAGATCCTCTTGCCCCTCTGTGAACCGGGACCAGCTTCTCTAGGCTGCCTTTTGCTGCCAATGCACTTACAAAAGCCCATCTTGTTGCTTTTACAGTCCTTGATCCAACCAAGCTATGGTTTTCCTAGCCTCATCTCTACACACTTGGGCAATGCCTCTGTAGGAAGCAACCAGGAAGACCATCCCGACTTCCACCTTTTGTGTACTTTCCAATTTTGCTTATCTTCAGTTGAGATTCTCCTGTACAACTGTGATGGTCTTCTGCCGTATCTGTGCAACTTTCTGCACACTGTCATAGCCCACTCTAGCTGATGAGGTTGTCCTTGAAGGTCAACCAGCTGCCCTGGGACTTTTTGTTCTCCAGCGTAGACTCCTGAGGGATTCCGCCAACATTCCCAAACAAGCCAAAGTTTATTCTCCTCAAGTCCAGGTTCGTGATTCTACTTGTTTTACTGACTTTTTTCAGAATTTTAAACTGTACAGTCTCATGGTCACTGCAATTATGTCCACCACTGACCTTCACACCTTTAGCTAGTTCTTCCTCATTTGTGAATAACAAGTCTGCAGAACATCTGCCCTTGTTGGCTGACTGATCACCTGTGTCAAGAAATGGTCTTCAACACACGAGAGGCACCTCTTGGTTTGCTTGCACTCTGCCATGTTACATTGCCTTTCCAGTAGATACTAAGGTGCATAAGATCTTCCATGACTTTACCAGTCATGAGACTTCCTTAAGCTGGTCAGAGACTTCATTTACTTCTTCCTTTCGGTCATGCAACTCATAGCAGATGTCTACCACTGATATTCAGGTTGACCTGTGTGATGATCATTACTCACAGCTCTTTACTGGCTTGTCACCTGCACCAGGGCAATGCTCTGTGCATTCAAGCCAAAACTCTGCCAAGAATGTTACGGTTACTTTTAAATGTGACCGATAACATAAAGGCACAGTGCTTATTCTTTATGGGGACAACTCTTCCTGCAATAACTAACATGTCTTCACCTCAAAGACTGTTCTAGCTTCCAATGTGTTTTTGCAATTCAAGTGATTGATTTTAATCCTACAACTCTATGAGAACAATAACCTCAGGTGGAGTAGGTTTTTCCCCCTATCTACTTTGAGATCCACAGAGTAAATACACCATGTAACCACACGATTGTTTTATTTTCTCTTTCAGTGGAGAAAAAAACCCAACCCAACCCAAACACCCCCCCACCCATGCCCCCCCCGCAACTTAAAATCATATTCCACATGTAATGCTAACATTTTACTAACATTTTACTCACAGATGTAATAGGGCTGCATACAAGTGACACATTTATATCTCCTTATATGTATAACTAAAAGATCTGTGTTTTGAGGAATCATTCATTTCATCCAAACTGGTTTACTAAATCCTACAAGGTACATCACTTATCTGAATGAACTGGCTTTTTCAAATTTATTATACCACTTTATTTTCATGTATTAACCCACTGCCTTTGAGTGGCATGCAGATGGTCAGCTACCAGCTACCATACTTACCAATGGAAAAGATAGGGGATTTTTGTTTTGGTTTGTTTTTTTTAAAGAATTTTAAAATTTATACACAATTAGAATGACAACTTTGGATTACTATAAAGCAATGAAATTAATAAAGGACAGTCTGACCAGTAATAAACAAGTGCTCCACTGCATCCTCATACTGTCTCATACACTTCATGTGTAGATACCATTCTCCTGTGAGAAGTGCACACAGATACACTTCTTTCCAACATCTCTTTTATTTCATTTTGCACATTAACTAAAAAATACTAAAGCCTTTCATCACAGAAATATGGCTTATCAACACAGCAACTTTTGTGTGATGCCTCAAATTTTAGTAATTCATACAGAAGCTTAATACTGATAACCCCAAGTACTAAATTATCAGACATCGGTTTTGGGGATGGGGAACAGCATAATGAATCCTGACTTCTTTAGATATGTTTTCTGAGCCTGGACGGTGCAATAAGATGTTTTAAATCTGTCTTACATGCTAAAGGAAGCAGAACCCTGCTGATTTTCTTTTTAAATTCAGGCTTGAATTCTGAAATAAATTGCTTGGTTTCAGAAACCACAGCTTAAGAAAGCACAGGTAAAAGGGGAAAAAGGCATTGATGGAATGCTGTTTTCTCAGACACTTTCAGGAAGAGCTGAGTGGCCTGCAGGCCAAATTATTTTTCCAAAAAAGGTCTTTTAAAATAATAGCAAGAGGAGCTGAGTGACAGTGTGAAAAAAGGCTGTCAAAGAGAAAAAAAAAAGCTCATATGAAGTATACAAACACATCAGTTCCTCCCCTCTCTTCTCACAGGTGCCCCACACTTATTTTGCTGTTCATTCATCTGTGCCAGCTGGAACATATAGTCTCTGACTTCGCTACTCATTTGTATTCTGCCTTGGAGAACCAAGATACCCTGTATATGAGTCTGCAACTTACTGCCATACAGACTACGTATGGGTCTATGGGCTGGACTGTACAAATGGAGTGAAGATTGTGAGTTTCAACTGCACCCAAAATACATGTTAAGAACAGGCAAGTCTCCTCTGAATTCTAAATATGCAGTAGGTGAACTCCATAGACATCCTCCCTGAGAATCTCCGACACCTTCAGGGGCACTGGTAGTGGATGAGAAGGATGAAGATCACAGCTGAGAAAGCTGGATTGTTTCAGTGGAAAGTGTGAACTGGGGAGAGAAGGTTCACTACAACTTAGCTCAAATAAAGCTGAAACTGTAACCAAGAATAAAGGAAATAAATATTTTGCATGATTCTTAGTGTCTTTCTTTACTGTATCTGCTAAAGACATAGCTATAAGGAAAACACCTCAGTCACTTTATTAGGAGTCCACAGATCATCCTGTTCATTTATAATGCACATAAGTTGTACAACTTCCATATGCACTAGAAAGCAGTGGTCAATAGTAAACTCACAGCAGGATATAAAATTCTCTCACATTCACATTCCTCGATAAAATAAATTTATTTTTCAAATAATAAGGAGGCTCCCCAGATGTGAGATGTAAAGTCTAACAACTATGCAAAGAGGTCAAATTATGTAGGCTTAAACCTCTGTTTCTTCGCTTCTTTGGACTCATATTCAATTACAGAAATAAAAAAATAATATTTTATTGTACCTATATAAGAATACAAGTTCTCATTCACTAAGCTAGTATGCACTTCTTTGTGGTTTATTTTGAACAGGTTTATAAAATATGAATGAAAGCATCAATAGAAAATGTTAAAATGCTGATTTTACTTTTTAGGTCTCTAACATACTTACTAAAACACTCAACAGTAAATAAAGAGAAGTAATGCGAATCCTGTTTTCCCTAGTTAGATAATCTCCACAGTGGAAAGACTTGGGCATGATCACAGCTGTATCATTAAAGAAAATTTTCTCTTCTTCTTAGGGCTCACCTCTAAGTGAAAGTTTAGGAACAGTGGTGTTTAAGACTTCTTTAAGAACCACTAAAGCTCATAGGCTGCTGCTGTCATAATTCCCGAAATAAGACATATGTCTGTAAAATAAGAAAACTCTTTCTAGAGGTAAAAATAATCCAATTTATTTGCTTTAACATTCTTTTTCCCACATTTTCCCCTGTACCAGAAATAAATATTTATTTTGTCACCAAGATATCTCTTTATCATCTAAGTCTACACAACAGCAAAGCAAATAACCATGCTGCAAGACAACACCCAAGTACACAACAGCACAAAGTATTTCTGTTCATTTATTAAACCTAGCTCTCAAAAATAACCTCAAGACAAAATTATTCTCCATCAGATATCCCATGCCCTCTCTACAGCTTTTTTTATATGCCTTCAGCACGTATGCCTTTAATTTGACAACTGCTGTGAAAAAAGGTTATTACAGAAGTATCTTCAAAAGTGATGCCACTGATGGAAAAGAGTGGGGGGTTTGGCTCATTTGGACAGAGCAAGGTATCTTGTGTGTGTAATGATATTTAAACAAAGTTACATCACACACATATAAACAACTGTATTTGTTTGACTTAATGCCCATAACTTGAATGGGCTGAAAAAGTCCTTCAGATATGGCTATACAGAACACAGAACATTAGGTCAAACTAAAACTGAAATCTCTACAAACAGCAGCACTTGCCTCCCTGTTGGACAAAACAACAAAATTGTGGAAGACATGGAACTGGGAAAAGGTCACAAGGGAAGGAAAGAGTGTATATTTTATAATAAGCCACTTATATCTTAATATGCACAAATATCTATCTATCTATCTGCATACATGATATATTCCACATCAATTTTAATCAGGTTTTGGCTTCAGACTGTACTTACATTCCTGCACATAGCATGCTTCTCTATGCCACAGAATATTATCCTCAGTGGTTCTCTCCTACTTCTCCCATTCAGAAACAGCAGACCATGCAAGGGCACCCTGTGTCTGAGTTTGATGGCTCGCTTACTGGACAAGAAACCCAGTTAGGAGTTCATAACAAAATGAAATTACATAATAAAATACACTTTTTCCAGTTGATTTCAATAAATCCTAAAGTGATTCAGCTGGCACTGCAGTAGTGTGTTTGATCTGCACCAAGTAACATTCAGCTCAAAAGACATCCTACTGCGGTTTTCACATCAGAAGATTCAGGACAGGGATGGTTCTTCCTGCTTCTTCCAGGGGTCAGGTCGTAAAATCAGGATCCTGGATCAGAAGTGGTTCTTTCCACTGAGATCCACCTTATGCCATTAAAAGCCTGTCCTTCATTACTCATTTCAGGAAGCTGAATGAGCCACACAAAGCCCTAACCAGCTTCAGCACTGACCCTCCCTTATCCAGGTTACAGGAGTCATTAACACAAAGACAGCATGGTGCACCACAGACTGAGGCACAGGAAAGAGAGTTCATACCGTGCGGGGACCTTTCCTATGTTTCTTCATTCCTCTCCATCAACACAAAACAATTCCAGCTGTTTTCACATCAGTTTGAAAATATAAAGGCTTTTTAAACATTCTCTATTATTACTACAAGTTCACTTTTTTTCTTCTTCTTTTTTTTTTTTTTTAATTACATTTTAAGAGAATAAAACCACTAGGATCCTTTTTACACAAGTACAAACCAAAGTCCAGCACAAAAGACCTTCCTTCTCCTCAGGTCATTCAAACAAACTTCATGTGGTACATGTAAATGCAGTAAACAAATCCAAGCAAAGGAGCAGCCAGTACCTTACTACAGAAGGATCATTATTAACCACATCGTATAAAAACACCTCTGATGACTTTCTGTGCTGAAGGGGGCTTTTATGTTTCCTTCTTTAAATATCTGATCTAAAAAGAAGATAATCACACAGGAAGCAGATTTCTTCTAACTAACCCTTTGGCTTTCACTGTGTAGAAATACACAACAGAGTTTGTCAACAGTCATGGAAACAGTAGCATAGGAAGAAGGGAAAAAAATGTTAATAAACAAGGGTCTGCAAGACTCAGGCTCATACACATCAATAAGCCTCTTCATGCCTCAACATCTTCATCATTTCCACGGTGTCTTTGATGCAAGTGTGGAACCACAAACTCTGGACAATCAAGTCAAAATAGAGTAGATGATACAATTCCTGGGATGGCCCTGCCAAAGGAGACAAGTGTCTCCTTACTGAAGGGGAAGAGCAATCACAGAGACACCGAGGTAACAGCTGGAATTTTGATGGCTATAATACAGGGGAAAAAAGTACTTTTGGGACAATTAGTTTAAAGGATATGTGTACACTTAAGTATTACGATTAGTATGATTTAGGAAGCATCTTCTGTCACTTTTTTTACATACCCTGAGAATTCCAAGGCACTTTAGATGTTTCTATGGATATTATAATAAATAAGAATATTTACTAAAAAAAGATAAAATTAATTAATTTGCATTTTATGAGCTGGTGGAGAAAACCAGAACTCGCAGCCTCGTGTCTGTGTACTGTCAAAGAAAATGTTTCTGCAAAACTCAGAAAATATACTATAACTGCAGATAGCCTTTTAAGTCCTACACAAGCACTACAATGATGACAACTGTTGAACTTATGCCTAGGTAAAATCTCTGCTTTCTCTTTCAGTTATGCCCCCACCCCCAAGGGGTCTGAGGAGGGTAAAAAGATGAGAGGAAGGGAGAGAAAACAAGGATAGAACTCCTTATCTGCAAAAATTTCATGTGATATATGATTCTTTGAGGTTCTAGGTTAAAGGCAGCTGTGCCTATGATGCTGGGAATCATGGCTGAGTGTGCAATGGTCCCAGCAATTTTGGAAATTAGTCTTGGTGGACAGATAAAAGGGAGCGATTCTACAAGTAAAATTCAAACCCCACTGTAACCAAATGTTCTCTGCCAACTAAGGTGGCCTCCAGCCCAGCTATTTATCTTCTAAAATAGGTCCTGCAACTGCTTTATCACACTATGGCTGATTTTGAAAAAGAAAAAAATGTTCAATCAAGCTAACCCTAAGGAATTCCGAGCACTTAGAAAAAAAATAAAAATTACAAGCTTTAATACCACATTTGAAAATGCAGAGTACAGCATTGTCAAAATATAATAAAAATAAGAAATCAGCAATATTAAATAACAACAAACTGAATGCAACTAATATCTAATAGTCCATAGGGTTAAAACATCTTATGTTGGGAAAGTTTTCCCTCACTGGAGTCTTATAATAACTTTTGTCACAGACTAGCAACAAAGCTATAGTTACTTATGCAGTAATACATGAGGAAGTGCATTATTTTTCAAAATCAATAGTTGCATTCAGTTAGACTACTGAAAGTCAGAAGTGAACAAAGGCAATATAATAATGCAAGGTGGGAAACATACTCCATTGTAAAGCTCTCATGATTAAGATATCAAGAATTAAAGGAAAACAGAAGACAATGTTCCTACTTAGGTGTTTGTATGTGGGGCAAACATACTGACAGATATATACTTAGAGAAAGAAATTATGTTCAAATATCTTTTCCTACCAAAACTGAGATGTAACACAAATATTATGAATATTACTAATCTTATTAGTGTTCTGCTAAGAGATAAAATTGGCTGCAAAAATTTGATGCATCTGTAGTTTTCAGGCAGGCAATAAGAAAACACCTGCTTTTTCCATGCATGACTAACATTAGTGTCAAGCACCTCTACTACAGCTTGGGATTTTGATAGTAATCAGAGCACCCTACCAGAACCCACACTGCTCAGTGCTCCAAAATGAATGGCTGAGCTGGATAAATGCCAGGAGCTTAAGGTATCTGTTTTCTATCTTCACAATTAGTGAAAAGACATGAACTGAATACTTAAAAAGGAGTTAAAATGTTCTTAGACTGATTCTTAGTATGCAAAAATTATCCTACTAAACTATCTACTTGGTTGACATTGTTAAATGTGTGATCTCGCACAAGGTATAGCTCCAGCTCTGCCTAAATGAATGTCTAAGTGAATCTCACAGTGTTATAGGAATGGAATTATACTGTTCTGTGATAGCTCTGAAAATAAAGCGTGTCAGTGTCATGGTCAATTTTTTTATGCATAAGATGCAGAAAAGAACAAGCCATTTGTTCAAAGTACTCAGTTAATTGCAGAAAAAATACTCCCCAAAATAAAGCAGATTCTTTAGTGCATTTATTGAGGATGCAGATTAATTTTACTACTATGATGTATATCGCATTTTCTAACATAGTAATTATATATGGCATTATGCCTCTTTTCCCACTCACCCATTCTGATCTGAAGGGAAACATGTTCACACAAAACCTTGCACTTCCTACGATACACTAAAAGCGTAACTTTGTTTAAACTTGAGAAGGGATGAAGAGCTAGATGTAGGTATAACTCTTCGCAAATATATCAATAAAAAAACCCCACACAAACAGCAAACATTTGGGAATTTGGGAGGACATGAACTTCTGGGTATTTGTTGCACAGTGCATGGATGAGCAGTGCCAATACAAGCCTGAGAGAATGTGATAAAGGTGATAGCTAAAAGCTATGTCTCTACGTTTATGAAAAGATGTAATAAATACCATTAAAAAAAATCTCCAGAAAAAAAATATCACCTTCTCGAGATCAATTCTTCATGTAAAAGTTTCCACTGTCACTACAAGATCGTCCTAGAGATTCCATTTTTGCCTTAGTGTTAACTTGGCTATTCTTTCAGTAGAATACCAGTACTTTGATGACAGGGGATGTTCAAAACTTGGTAGAAATGTTACATACTCAGGTAAAGTAGCTGGTGATCTTAAAAATGTAGCTAAAACACTCCTTGCACTTCATTCTCCTTGTTTTGTAATGTTTGGTACCATGTTTCATGTAATCCAGGGCCAATACCATAAACACTCACTTGAATCTTATCTTCTCTCACCTTCAGAATTAAGCACAGTAACTCCTCATACAAGTGGGAAGTATTCTGTAGTACTAAGTATATATTTTGAAATACAAATAGAGTATTTTACTTATTCTTATGTTTAAAAATTTGTTTTGTTTTAACCCCAGCTGGCAACTAATGACCATACAGCCGCTTGCTCACTCCCCCCACCTCACCCCCGGTGGGATGCGGAGGAGAATCAGAAAAAGGTAAAACCTGTGAGTTAAAAACAGTTTAATAATTGAAATAAACAACAACAACAATAATAATGATGACGATGACAATGACGATGATGATAAATAATAATAACAACAACAATAATAATGATGACGATGACAATGACGATGATGATAAATAATAATAACAACAACAACAACAATAATAATAATAATAATGATGATGATGATGATGATGAGAAAGGAAGATTAAAAGAGAGAGAGAAATAAAACTCGAGACAAAGAAGTGTTGCACAACAGAGTTGCTAACCACCTGCTGCCCAGTCAGTCCCCAAAGCAGTGATCCACAGGTCCCAGCCACCCCCCTGCAGTTTATATACTGAGCATGACATTCTATGGTATGGAATATGCCTTTGACTGGTTCAGGTCAGCTGTCCTGGCTCTGCTCCCTTTCAGCTTCTTGTGCCCCTCCTCACCAGCAGAGCTTGGGAAACTGAATCAGAGTCCTTGACTTCGGGTAAGCACTACTTAGCAACAACTAAACCATCAGTGTGTTACCGACATTATTCTTACGCTAAATCCAAGAAACAGCCCTGCACCAGCTACTAAGAAGAAAATTAATTCTATCCCAGCTGAAACCAGGACAGCACTGTAAAAGAAAAGGTATTCAAAACTAGGTTTCTCTCACTTCCCTCCCCCCCAAACAGAAAATATTGAATTTGATCTTTCTTTCAACTGAAACCTCATGAGTTGCAATCACTTATCTCAAAGATGACACACTGCAGTCAAATATTTGTTTTCACTGGTTGCTATAGAAATTAAGTGGAAGGTTCATTCCATAGTCCTTTCTGTTTGTTTTTTTTTTTTCTTTTTTCCACCTCAATAGGAAAATTAGTTATCACAACCATTCTGCAACCTATTTTTCTTTCAGATGGTTATAGCAAGTGTCTGACAGAGAGCATTCCTATTTCCTCACATCAATATGTCTTATCTACTTATCTTGGATAATACAGATGGTATATCCAGGGGTATTCTTAAATCTATTTGTCAGAATACTAGTTATTCTCATGACCAAGATATAAGCTTCAAATCAGCCTAATACTCACACACATTCTCCAATCATGTTCACCTGTTAAATCGGAAGTTTCTATTTACCCCCTAGCTTTCACCAATCTGACTTTAACATAGTGTGCTGGTACAAATCCAACATCCATTTCTCATTTCCTGTAAAGGAATCAACAACTACTAGTCAATCTGGTTGAGAATCTATGGATTCTTTAAAAATAGCAAACACAAAAACCTGAGAGCTTTATAATGCTTTCAGATGATGGAGTGAGAAAAACAGCCTAAGAATTGCATAAATTTATTTTCTGAAGAACAAGGAACAGTCTTATATAAGCTATGATGGCTACAGACCCATAAATGGCTTCTTGAACAAGCAAAGAACTTAAAATTCCTTTCCTGTAACACCTCGCAGTCCATTGCAAATGTGCAGTGTACACAAGACAGCAGTTTAAATAACAGGAGCTAAAACCCTGTGAGGCATTAATTTCAACATTGTAAGCTCAATAAAGTATTTCACAAGTAGATTCAAAAGAAAAAACATTTTGATTAACGAGAGCTGGATATAATTCTGAAATATTGGGAAATCACAGACACGCAGAACTCCCCAAACAGGCTATATAGCTATTTTACGTATATATACATCTATATATATCTATATAAAGCACAGTCATCAAAACTTTTGTTTCAGAGGCCTTAGCAAAGCAAACCTAAAATATGATTTACATAAACCCATGTTCTTTCCTGATTCACAGAATACAAAGATTCAACATGTGGAAAGTGTATCTGAATTATTTTCAAATGCCTTAAATGCATACATTGAAGACATCAGCAGTGTGATAATTTATTATTCACAATCATGTTTCACCCTTGGGCACAACTCTAGCCCAGTGAGAATGGGATCTCCATTCTTGTGGACAAACCTGAGGAAACCTGAACTGCAGACATGCAGCCTAAGCCTTCAGTTGTGCTTCAAGCTGAGATCTGGATTAACTTGCTGTGGTTAGGCGCAGACCATCCCTACAGAGGACAACTCTGAGGAGTCCATCACTCATCCCTGCAGTGCTGTTGCTGTCCTAGGAACAGTAGTGTAAGACAGGAGTGAATGATTTGGCTACTGAGTTCAACTTTCTTCTTTGCAGAATAAATTTTATCTTGTTTGTGTGTTCTCCAGCTTCACAACCCCAGAGTACCTTTTGGATCAGCAAATTTAATATGAAATTCATAGGGCCTCAACTCATTACGGCATCCTTCCCATCATCAAGCAGGCTAAAAAGAATATGGAGTGAAAAACCACATGCTTTTTTTCTCTGCTTAGTATATCAGCAAGTAACTGTACAGAGAACAGCAGAGAAAATACGCTGAATTATTATCTGAGCTGGAATAAATTACTCGTTCCATATAGCAAAAGAAATGCAGGTGCTCGTTTTAGAGGAGAGCAGTGTGCTCTGGTGTGAGCTTAATAAGTCAATCAGACCCTACCGAGACAGATTGAAGATTTCAGTTGTAATGTACCTACTACCAAGAATTCTGTTTATCTTACATTCTCCAAATACTTGTATCATGTTTGTCAAGGCTATTTAATTTAAATCAACTCTTCGGGAACCAGAACCACAACCAGCAAAAACCTGTAACTATATGGCCAGCAACAGCGTTACACAGCTATCAGCTCAGTATATCAGTCATAATAAAAGGCTTAAAAATGGATTTGAACATACCGCTGTTACTACTTCTTTAGCAAGAAGAAAAATGTGGAGCCATACAGAGATTTGCTGAACAAATAAACCCATGGAAAACCAAGTTACTAAGGTAAGCCTAAGAGAAAATTTAGATATTCTGCCCAATGCTTTCTACACAAAACTCATTGTTCCCTGTACAGCATATGATCGCAATTGCAGAGGCCATTCCATCTTGTACAGTGCAGTACACTCTTAATGCGTAATGAGTAACATTAGCAATAGGCAATTGGTCAAAGTTATGAACTATGGTGTCTTTATCCAACCACTTATCTCGCAGAAAAAGATGAAAAATTTAGCAGTTCATATTCTGGAAAAGATACCCTGCTTGCACAACATTTGTGCGAGGGATCTGGGTGATCTGGTTGATGGCGAGATCAGTATGAGTCAACAGTGTGCACTGGCACCAAAAAGGCCAACCATACCCTGAGCGAACCGAGCACGGTACAGCTGCCGGCTGAACCGAGTGGCTGCCCCACTATGCTCGGCCCTGGTGAGGCCTCACCGCAAGTAGTGTGTGCAGTTTAGGGCTCCACAGTATAAGAAGGATATAAAAATATTAAGAATCTGCCCGAAGGAGGGCAACTAACATGGTGAAAGGTCTAGAGGGCATGACTTACGAGGAACAGCTGAGGATACCAGGTTGTTTAGCTTAGAGGAGACTGAGGGGTGCCCTCACTGCTGTCTACAATTTCTTCATGGTCCTGGTTTCAGCTGGGATAGAGTTGATTTTCTTCTTAGTAGCTGGTGCAATGCTGTGTTTTGGATTTGGTATGAGAACGACCTTGATAACACTGATATTTTAGTTGTTGCTAAGTAGTGCTTACCCTAAGCCAAGGACTCTTCAGGTTCCCATGCTCTGCCGGCGAGGAGGGGCACAAGAACCTGAGAGGGAGCAGAGCCAGGACAGCTGACCTGAACTAGCCAAGGGGATAGCCCATACCACAGAACGTCATGGTCAGTATATAAACCGGGGGAAGAAGAAAGAAGCTGGGAACATCTGACATTATGGCGTTTGTCTTCCCGAGTAACCTTTACGCATGACGGAGCCCTGCTGTCCTGGGGATGGCCGAGCACCTGCCTGCCCATGGGGAGTGGTGAGTGAATTCCTTGCTTTGCTTTGCTTGCGTGCGCAGCTTTTGCTTTCCCTATTAAATTGTTCTTATCTCAGCCCCTGAGTTTTACATTCTTTTCCGATCCTCCTCCCCATCCCGCTGGGTGAGGGGGAATGAGTGAGCAGCTGCACAGGGCTGGGTTGCCAACCGGGGTTAAACCCCAACACTCAGGAAGGGGAACAGAGAGTGAGGTGTTCATCTCTTTTCTCTGGTGACCAGTGACAGTATGTGAGGGAATGCCTCCAAGATGCATCAGGGGAACTTCAGATTGAATATTAGGAAAAAGTTCTTCACTGGGAAGGTGGTCAAGTGCTGGAACAAGCTCCTCAGGGAAGTGCTCATGGCCCCAGGCCTGTCAGTGTTCAAGAAATGTTTGGACAAAGCTCTTAGATACATGGTATAACTTTTAGGTTTCCCTGTGTGAAGTCAGGGGTTGGGCTCAATGATCCTTACGGGTCCCTTGCAACTCAGGATATTCTATGATCCTGGGAAACGTAATGGCTTCAAAAACTTACACCTCCTTTTCTAAAATACATCATGTAGGTTTTTTTAAAAAACATGTTCTTAAGACCTTAGGTTGGTTGGGTTTTTTAAAAAGATACACCCTTTTCAAAAGTGTTTAGTAAAAATGTAATTTCACACAAGTAGGAAGCAAGATATTTTCATGTGACAATAACTTGCTGTTACAAAGAAACACAAAACTACTTTCATATTTCACTAATAGAAGCTTTTTCATATCAAATAGTAGGAGTGCAAAGAAGGTTAAAGAGGTTATTAAGAAATACATATTATTTAAGTGATGGCAAATACCATAGCCAAAACACAGGATGAAAAAAAAACAACCACCTTTAGCTTTTAACATGCTTGAAGTCCATTGTACAATCCAGGGCTGAAAAGAAAAGTTTGTGATTTTTATTTTGTTTAGCCACTCAGACAGTATATGGAACACAACAGTTCCAATTAAATCTCAAAAAGTATATTACTTTTTATCTACGTGTGCTCAGGTTGCATCCATCTATTTATAAAGCAGTAGCTTTGTTATCAGAAACCTAGCAAAACAAAATATTTCAGTGTTGAGATGCAAAATTCATTGCCATTTTTGGTATTAAGAAAGATCTCAATACCAAAATACATACAAACAATGTGTTTATCAGGGTGCCTGCAAAGAAGCTTATTGGTTTATATAAATTGCACTCCAGAGGGAATTGAGAAAAATCAGTTCATCAGCTAAACAAGGTATTGAAATCAACACTATTACTGTGGCTTCTTGATAAATACACAGTTCATTACTGACTTTACTCACTTGCTGGTTTATATTGGTGATAAGCATGCAGCTGATCAGTCAAAGGCATCTCTTTATGCAGCTGACTGCAGAAGTAACTTTATTTTTATGGAAAACTCTTGAATACCCAAGGTTAACATGTTTGGTTAGAGTGGATCACCCAGCAATAGCTGTTGAAGGAATATTGTCAGATGCTAAAATGTTTTAGATGATTTATAGGGTTTAAATTGTTTATTTACCAACACATACAGTTCATGGTTAGAAAAGAAGGCAGGCAACCATTCCATTTCCATTGAGACTGCAGTTATATCATTTTGCAGAGGTCTAGTTGGAGATACTCCATTAACATTCTAATGAAAAACAATTCCTAAAATGTAGAAGTAAAATATACTATCACACAGACATTTTTTATTCAAGATTTCTGTTCCCTTGAAAACGCAGACCACTTATGACCAAAGAAAGAAGTAATTGTTATCAAGTACAGTGAAATCCAAAATGGAAAAGTTTTCAGGTACTTACATACACAATAAGCATCATGCTCATCTTCTGGCTTACAGCAAGCAGTACCTTATTGAAAATAATTACAGCAGAATCATCACCAATGGGCAATTGTCTAAACCTTCACCACAGAGAGTTTCCTGGCTAACTAATTTAAGTGCAGCATTAATAATCATGAAAGTTTCCATTAAACAGGAAACTTTCAAACTCCTCCACTAGTGAGAAAAACAAAGAAAAAAGCTAATCTTGGTTAGGTCATGTAAATGAAATGGCATGACATGAGTGGTGGAAGGTTTTCAGCAACATCTAAATAATCTAGGTCCTTAAGTCGTGTTTTCAGAAGACAAGTAGCAAGAGCTTAATCACTTTAAATAATCATTTGAAAGCTTCAAAGTTTTTCAAGGTCTGATATTCTTCACTGTAAGAAAAAATTCAGATTATTGCTTTGCAAATATTTGTTTACTGAAATATTCCTAAATCAATGTCCTTTATAGTACAAAAGTCCAGCTCTTTCAGCCAGTGTTTCTTCTGTTTTCTTTTTTCTATTACTTGTGTTCAGCATTGAAAAAGTACATAAATCTATTCCCTATACACACACACAAAAAAAAACCCCTATTCATTTTTCATCCTATATCCTGAAAAAAGTTTGTTGATTCTGGTAACTGAGTATTTACTTGACAGTCAGTCTGTGAACCACAGTTCCGTAGTGTGCACAGTCCTCTATCTACTGCTCAAACACCATCTATCACTCCAGTGTTGAACAAACTGCTATTCAAACTAAACTATCTTTCATTTTTGGGTCATCCACATTTGGTCTTTAGTAAGTGACTATCACACAAAGTCCTTCATTATTGCATTTTGATGGTAACACTATGTTATGAATGCTATCGAGACATCATTAAGTGACTCTTGCCTATATAAAACCAGAATATCTATAGTTTGCCATATGAACATAAATTGCAGAAGTATCACCTTTTGGTTTTATCTGAAACACACACACAAATATTATTTTTTAAATTAATACCTCTGAAAATAATGTCTTATAAATACAGATTTGACAGTAAAATGGTGTTCCACATGATGAAAATAATGTTCTCTTAACATTATTTTCCATAAGCTTCTAAAATTCTTATTTTAACAGTCCATAAATTGTCATCCTTCTGGCAGTTTCTTTCTCCTGTGCCCAAATTGCCAAGTATCACTCCCTTCACCTGATAGTCAAGAAGCAATTCTACTCTCGCTCAATTTTAAGATTTTTCTGCAGGTAAAGCATATGTTCTTACTGTGTTCTCATATTAGGAGGTTCTAAATACCCTAAGTATCTAGAATTGTTTTCCAGTTATCAGCACTTCATTCAGAATAGGATTTTACTTCGACTTCCTGATGATATTTTCTAATTCTGATTTTCAAATTGTATTTTTAAAAGTTGCTACATAGCAACAGCTATTTCTCATATATAAGCATACTGTATGAGAACAAACCAATAGTCATAATTTCCCAGAAATTTCAACAAAGTCCAATAAAGCAAATAACAAAATCTCGTTTCCAATGTACTAGCATAATTCAGAAATAACTTCACCATTTTGGTGAGAAACTCTAACACTGAGGTTAGAGTTTAGGTTTGAATTAAGCATTTAGTTAAGCATTTAGGTTAGGAATGAATGAGAAGAAAAAAAAAACACAACACCCTTGCACAATTTCTGTCTAACATATTAGAAAGTTTGCAAAAATGGAGTTATTAATTAGTATACAAGATTCTTATCCTATCATATCTTTGCAGCAGAAATGACAAAAAATTGCCAACTGAAGCCCTTTTAATTGCAAACCATTTTAACTTTGAAGACTGTCCCTTTGTGATACAATTAGCACCTTCTTTTGCACCAGCCTTAGAAAGAAACACTCTTCATAACACTACATGCTCAGAAATAGATAGCTATATCATAACAACAAAATCAAAATAACTCAAGTAGTTTCCTGATTGTGGGTTATTTAGTAGAAGGTGCTATCACACACAGCAGTCTTTTCTCCTAGAAACAGTACGTATTTTTGTAAAATTTATAGGAAACTTCACATCTTTGAGACTTCTAACCATCTGTGGAATTTGGCAAGAACAACTGGCCAATGGTTTAAAAAGTTGTTAGCAGTGGGGGAGGGCAGGATAACAGATATACATACATACACAGACAGTACGTATTATATAGATTGAGTTCCTTTTCCTTTACATGCTGCAGCAGTGTAGTAAATGTAAAATATATTTAAATACACATTCCAGATTGTCCCTACTCTGTCTAAAATTTAAGATTTTGCTAATTGGGATCGAATTCAGAATATGGCATACATGATGCTGAACATGTAACAACTTTAGAATATTAAATCTAAAACATGAGAAAAGTGTCCTCCTGGTTACAACTTCCTTTGAAGCATCTACATATGAGATGATTTTTTCTGTTTTAGAACTTACTCAAAGAAAATCTATGCAATTCCTTCATTATTCAAACATAAACACAAAGTTAGATTTCTAAAGAAACATATGAAGTCAGTCCATACTCAGAATTTCCACTGTGTAGAATATGTCAGGAGTTTTGCATCTGTTTATTCTAAATGGTAATGTATCAAAATTCAACCTGAAGACACATCAGTTCTTTCTAAAAATAGAGTAGGAACATACGTACAATTACACTAGGAAGATGCAAGACATACAATCTGTATTTTAGTTAAAATTACTTTTTATTGTCATATGGAAATAATTCTTAATAGGCATGCAAAAATTTAAAGAAATAAAACACTGCTAACACACATGGTCTAAGTCAGGTGTGTTGTCCCCTTCTTATGGGAAAGCATAAAATAAAGACTATAAAAGTTGTCCCCTTCTTATGGGAAAGCATAAAATAAAGACTATAAAAGAAATCTAACTGTATTTATCTTAGCTTGAGTATCAACCAAATACCAATACAAGTTTTTTTATAGAAGAAATTGTTACAAATAAGATATCCATAATCACACCAGCTAAATCAGAATTAAGATCAGGTCTTTTGGATTCATTCCCTTTACTGATAAAACACCCTCCTGTGTACAGCTAAATACTGTCTAATCATTATACGTGCAAAGTGATCGGAGTATCACACAGCAATACCCAATGAGGATCAAGGATGACTAGTACCTAAACCAGTCTGTGACTTATCCAGTAAACAACTGATCATGATCTTTATTATGTGCAAGCTGCTTCTAATAAGCAACATTTGGAACGGGGATATCTAGGAAACACATATTCAAGTCCTTGCCAAGAAACAGGTTTCACTGGTAGACAAAACACTCTGAAATGGTATTTTAGAACTGCAAAATAGTTGAACAACTGATATTACTATCTGCTTCACTTTGTTCATTAGCCAGGACAGATCCCATAAATTTTATACTGCTATGTAAGCAAACAGTACATACTATTTCAAGTTATAATTATCCACTAGATACTAGAAGTTTCTTCATTCCAGGCAATTTAATTAGTTGAATAATGTTGTCTCCTTTCATAGTGAGTACTCGCAAAAAATCATCATAATACACTAAGACAAACTCTACTGTTCTTTAATTTCCAGGACAAATGTAAGATCATAGTGTAAAGGGATTACCATTTTCCTGTTTCTTGAGAGTAACATACAGAATGATATTGTATGTACGTGGCATGGTACTACTAACAGCACACTTTTATGCTATGGGAGCAAACAATAATATAAATAATGTTATGAAGTTATGAAGGAATACAGGACTTTTAAGTATGTAAGATGCTTCTCACAATTCAAATGTACATAAAGATGTATAATTGAGTGGCTTGGTATGCCTGAAAAAATAGCATTCAGAGAATAAGAAAAAGAGGAAGAAGAGCAACAGTTCAGGTGCTAACCACAATACAGCCTTTTCATGAACTGCTTTAGACTAATAATGTTTTTATGAGCTATGGAAAAAGGAGAGCAGTGTTATAAAATAAAATGTTTTTAAAAGGTGCCAGGATATGCCTGGACTTTAAAATTTGTCTATGTAAAGATACGTTGGATTACCAGATTCTTTAGGAATTTAGGTAGTACTATTTGTCAGGAATACTGGTTCTACTTAGTGTTTGGAAAGGAGACTTATCCTTTCCCTTTCAAATGCCATTTCAGCCATATTCTGTATCTGCTCTCAGTGAGACAATGTTCTGTGGAATAAACTTCGTACAAAGTCATACCGAAAAGACCTGCAGAGATAGCAACTGCTGCAGAGTTCATTTAATAAGTAGGATACTCCTTACACTGTACATTATTTCAAGTTAATGCTTTCATTTACCACCTCTGAAAACTGACATCATTTGCAAACCTCATCTGCCAGACAGCCTGTCTGCATCTCTTTTCTTACAACAGTATTTGTCATGATCACAGGCTTTTCAGGTGAAAAAAACCCCTCCAGTCTGTGTGACAAATAACAGGATATTTCAGTTGAAAAATATTTTGCAAATCACTTCCTTCCTAGATCTGATGATTCATAGGACACAATACAAAAGCCTTTTCCCAAGCATAATGGACAGAGCAAATGGAAAAATGCAATTTTGAAAGGGTGTAAACTGGCTGTTTTTGTTAAGATATACTCTACTATCTGCTCCTCAGTAGTGGTGCAGCACTAAACAGCAGCATAGCCTCCGCACACCATCCAATACAAATTCAGTATCTTTTTGTAACTCACCGGTCTCTTTTTCCAATTAACAACTGATAGGACAAGAAAGAGGAAACAGCTTCAAGTTGCACCAGTGGAGGTTTAGGTTGGATATTAGGAAAAAATTGTTCATTTAAAAGGATATCAAGCATTGGAACAGGCTGCCCAGGGAAGTGGTTGAGTCACCATCCCCAGAGGTGTTTAAAAGATGGGTAGACACGGCACTTAGGGACACGGTTCAGTGGTGGACTTGGCAGTGTCAGGTTTACCATTGGACTCAATGATCTTAAAGGTCTTTTCCAACATAAACCTATGACCTTTCAAGCCTGCCCCTCAAATGTCATACATCTACTATCCCTGACTAGAAGCAACAAAATGAGGAAACATCTTCTATTAACTAAAAACAAAAATACAAACAACTGCATGATCACCTCAGCTAATTCTCCCTTCCAAGTATTAGAAAGATCTGTAAGATCTGTCTGAAGTGGCCACCCCTCTCAGAGGACACTTCTCTCACTCCCAGCTCTTGCTAGATCAAGGAAAGGTAGCTTTTTCATTTCTTTTCTCCTAAAATTTCCCTTCTCACTACTCCTTCTCTTCTACTGAGCAGCATTACAATTCAACTTTCATTTTAGTAACTGTCTGTGTCCAACAACCATCATCTATTTGCTGAATTTCCAAATAAAACCCTCTGAACTTTCTCTCATGTCCTACTTCACGCTCACAATTTCTCCATAAACATTATTTCATTCTCCAGGATTTAAACTGCCATTTACCTTGATCCTACATTTAAACATGCCTTTACCACCATGCTAAAAAGGAAGCCCTTACACATTGTGCTGACAAACATCTTTATTTTCTGTAACTCCTGATTCTGTCAGCAATCATTTGTTGTCCACACCAGCTTTGCTAGTGATTTGCCCTACTCATAAATTTTCTTTCAAACCCGGAAGAATTTGAATTTTGACTCTTTTGAGCTGTGTGCTAGAATTTTGACAATAATATCAAAACCAAATTAAATCATCCACAACAGGAAGCCAATGAATTAGTTTGAGATTGCATTTTGTCTTCATTGCAAAAGAAAAGCTAATGAATGATGCAATGTGGCACACAGAAATTAATCAAGACGCTACTACATGGCTTTTCAGAAGTCATTTTACAAAAGATATGTTGCAAGTTTTCAGAGAACTTATTAGCAGTAATGCGGCTATTTATGAGTAGTGACACCATAAGTAGTTCATTAGTTTCAATACTAAGAGGGTGTGAGATCAAATTAGCTATAAACTTACTCAGAGTGCAAAATTCTACTATCAATTTTGTATGAATTCATTCTAAGCAGTGTCTTTCATAGCTTTATAAAAGAAATTATCTTCTTCCTTAACTCCATTAAAGCATATTTACTGAGCTATTGGCTCCACAGCACAAAAAAATTAACTGATTGAGTTCAAATTCCTAAATATTGATTTCTCTTGACTTTGAAAACATGGTGACATCTGTGTGCAATCATTTCCAGATTGGTAACATTTAAAGTAGCCCTACTGGAAAAGGAAAGATAAAACCCTGTAATGTCACATCTTTGTCACTGCTATGTTACCAGTAACGTTGAGGGAGGTGATCCCTCCTCTCTAGTCAGCACTGGTGAGGCCACACCGGGAGTATTGGGTCCAGTTCTGGGCTCCCTGGTACAATAGAGACATGGACATACTGGAGAGAGTCCAACAAAAGGCCAGAAAGACGATTAAGGGACTGGAGCACCTCTCAAAAAGGAAAGGCTGTGAGAGCTGGGACTGTTTCGCCTGGAGAAGAGAAGGCTCAGAGGGGGTCTTATCAATGTGTATAAAGACCTGAAGGCAAAGAATGAATAAGAGGGAACCAGACCCTTCTCGGTGGTGCCCAGTGACAGGACAAGAGGCAACAGGCACAATCTCAAATATTCCAAAAGAACACCAAAAAATACATCTTTACTGTGGGTATTCAGGTTGCCCAGTGAGGTTGCAAAGTCTTCATCTGTGGAAATACTCAACACCCAAATGGATATGGTCCTCGGCAACCCCTTGTAGCTGACCGTGCTTGTGTAGAGAGGTCAGGCTAAATGATCTCAAGAGGTCCTTTCCAACCCACACAATTCTGTGACTCTGTAATTTTTAAAAGGTCTTCTATCACTTCTATTAAATATACATAAAGGTATTTCTAGACAGCCCCACATGCAAAATCACACAACTAATTATATTTAAATTACAAATGCTGTTAACATTAGAGTATAAAGTACTATGAGACACAGCAATTCCAACAAACACTTTTTATGTTTAATTCTATCAGTGCAATACCCAGCCCCATGCATTATCGTTAACAATGGCCTGTAGTATCAGAATGCAAATAATATATGAAAGATTAATGGCCATAAAGCAAAATAAAAAAAAAAATTAAAATATCATTTTTTGGTTAGTTTACCATCTGCCTATGAGAGTATTAATGCAAGTTTTTACACTGTATCTGAAATTTCTTCTTTCCATACCATACCTCTAAAGAGCTTTAAGCAATAATGATCAAATGTTTAGGAATATATAGTACAGTAAAACAGAAAAGAAAATCTTAACATTTCTTCAGTGTTATCAGAATCCAGGTGAGATTTCTCTGAGCTTTGTTGGCTTATGTCAGAAGTCTTTCAAGCCTCACAGATAAGGTTTTAGAAGTGTATTTCTGCACAATACTCAACTGTACCACAGATAAAGAAAACATGAACAACAGCTCCTCACAGTAAGCTCTAGGTAATTAATTAGCTTATGCCTTTGATATAACTAGCCTGTTATACATTATGGAACAGTTGCACTGAGACTGATAAATACTATCCCAGCCCAACAGGAAAGGAACAATCATTCTGATCAGCCTAACTCTTCAGAGGAAAAACATTCCCAAGGAAAACTAAAGCCTACAGCCTAAAGGAACCTGTACATTTGAGAGTTTGACTTAAAAATTCTCCCTGTATATTATCCCATTTCCTAGATGTCAGGCTCACACTTGCGGCTTTTCTTCTACTTCTCTACAGGAAGAACCAGACTGCATTTTTATCAGGTGAATATAAAGTCTGATTTAAAGTTTGCGCAGTAAGGGTAAGCGATACAACAAAAGAAAATAATATATGAAATGAAATGGGTGAGTAGCGAAGATGGTGAGAATTGTGGCTGGATATGTCTGAGATATTTTATGACTAAACAAACATTCTTTTTAGCATAAATACGTCTCTGTAAATCAACATTGCCATGCATGAAATTCCGTGCAGTGGCTGACATAACCTAACACTTTCTGTTACCACTGTACCAAGCAAAACCAGCCAAGAGGTTCAGAAGTCAACTCAGGATTCCTCGCAAATTTTATTATAGTGTTGAACTGGATAAATCCACACGTCCCAGACGTTCCTGATCATCAACACGCTCATTTTCAATCACAGTTTTACTAGACAGGAGGGACAAGAAAATTCCACACCATTGCCACGACTAACATTTTAAGCATGTGAATCTACAATAAAAGCTTTAAGTTGCTACAGTTTTATTACAAAGTCACTTCAAAGCTGACCAGTTTTTCCTCTTGGGGGGAAGAAAATAAATTAATCAAGTAAAACAGACAACTTGCTTAAGTTACCACTTATAGTCATACTTCCACAAATGGACACTGGCTGCGTTACTGGAGTAGTACAAGTTATGTGCATATTTTCTGTCCTTTAATTTGTACAGAAACACTGTATCTCAGACACCATTTTGTGGTAAAAACAGATAAAGGATGACATGGAATGTCAACACCTTTCCATATGCTATTCACTAAAAAAAGATATGCTTTATATATATGGGAAATATATCCCATATACACAGACTAGATTGTTCCTCAGCACTGGCAATCAATGGGGCTGAGAAAAATCTATGCACTTTGCATGTCTGCCATCCTAATCCTTAAAAGACCTTGCTGACAACATGTAAGAAAAATAGGCAATAAGGAGAATTGTATTACTAATTGTAATAAAAAAGAAAAGATTTAAGGTATACTAAAGTAAGCCTCAGAAGCCAAAACAGATAAACAAGTGTATACAAATGTTAACAGAGTGCATCATTTTGCACAAATTGGCCTCAAAGCACAAAATTAATATCTTAGTTTGTACATTAAAAGATACTTTTTTATTGTAAGATGGACTAAAAATGTAAAAACATCTAGCAGTTCAAGTACCCATGAAATCTAAAACCAAAAATATAGTACTTGCAACATTTTAAAGAGCACAGGTTTTAGACAGATTAACATCATGGCATTTTTGAGAAGATGTAGTCAACTGTGAATCAGGCGTTTGTTTTACAGGTTAGGTAAGACAGTACTAGCAAACCATGTAAGTGGTTAAAAGGCAACAGATTGAATTTAGGTAGACATCCTTTCCAAACATCAAATAGTAAATCATCTCATGATATAAAATGCTTGTCACTATTCAAAAACGAGGGTTAGGTGCAATTTGAAATGTCCTTTCTCTGGCAGCATGTAACACAAAAGAACCTTATTTATGACTTACATTCAAGCAAAGAGGTAGGAAACATGATAAACCATGGCAATTCACAGTAGTACGTATCAAACACCTGAATAACCTCATTGTATAAATGTTGACTGTTTTTCTTTCCATATTCTGTTCATTTATGTGATGGAGCAAATCAATACAACAAACAAACACTGGATAAATTACGGAAGTGTTGACATATGCTACTGAATTAGACACAGCAGCGTGACAATAACAGCTGAGAGTGCTGAGCTAGGTGCTGCTGCCTGTCACTCAGGCTCATCCGAAATACAGTAGTCTTTATATCTGTCAGTTGTTTCCTTCCTTTCATAAAATGGAAATAATTGATAAGAATGTCCACAGCCAACATCATTCATAAGTGACTCTTATTAAACCATAAGCTAAGATCTTTTGACTATATAATTATGAAATAAAATGCACCTCTGACTTGCAAATCAAGACGTTGTATTGTAGAATATGAGGTAAAATCACTTATTTAGAAATATCTAACACATTTAGAACAAAAATGACCCCTATTTACTATCTTAATGAGAAATTTTTTGAACCTTAAAGCCAGTGGTGGATGTTAATTACTTGAAAATATAACTTGACAACATTTGAAAAAACTAATCATGCAGATAGGCTAAATCTCCCAGTTCTTGATTCTTTCTACATTTGTAACCATTCATTGGTCTAACCAACCATCACAATAAAGGAAAAGATTTGTAATTGAAGAATTATCCCTGTAATAGCTAAATAAGTAAGCAGGTCATTCATCATCAATAAAAAATCCTAATTCCTTTCAGGTTTTTTTAAGACAATCAAAAGGTGCTTTGGGGGTTTTGTTTCTTTTTTTACTTACTTAAAAAAAAAAAATACAAGTGTTTCATACAGTTATAAGGAAGCTGCACATTTTAATTTTCCCTGGAAAAGCTTTGCATACCAGGTCTTAAGGCCTACTGCAAAATTTAGCTAAAATACTACAATGTCATGCCAAAAGTTTATTCCCTATGTTATAGGTTATTTTTGCACTTAGGATTAAAACAAAATAAACCATATATATATAAATATACTGCATCCAAATCCTGAGATAATTACTGAGTTTAATTACCACCAAAACAATTATTCCATGTATTAAATTGCTTTTGTGCAGTGAGATTATCCACTGAGGTTCATTTTCCTCCTTTTCTTCCTCTGATTGCTTCATTGCTGTTACTGATACATACTGGATTAAAGACCTAAACAGTAAATATTTTTTAGGGTATTAGTTACTTTCAGATTTTGAGACATACTTCATTTTTTTGCTTCTCACACAGCATAAGATTTCAGGAATTTGGGGAGTTTGAATTTTCTTCAATGCTAACATTAATCAAGACTTTTTTTTTTTCTTCAAAATATCCCGCTTCCCAGGAATACTGAACTGCACCCCGTATAACCTAAGCCCTACTATAATGAATTCCATTCCTTCTTCTTGCCCACTTTGACTAAGAAAAGATGAATGAGGAATTTGATATTTGTTAAGCATTCAAGGCTTCTACAGAAATGTAAAATGTTATTTTGATGTCCTGAATATTACTGCATGTTTTTGAGTGTTTTGCACATATGCAAGCATCCTCTTAATGACCACTGGAAGACCTTTTTTTTTCCTCTGCTAATGTTTTCATGCAAGCTCTGAAACTAGTCTACGTGAAGTCTTTTACCTTTACAAACTCCAGTGTGCTAGAAATCCCTGCTTGTGGTAACATGCTCACTAGTGGTAACATGCTCAGCAAATCCAGTTCCTTTTTTTGGTTTTGCATTTTTAAATAAAAACAAAACCACAAAAACACAGTATCATTAAACGTAATCTTACAAATTTACAAAACAATGCACTTGTAAAAGAAAAAATGCTTAACCTGTTCACAACAAGGCTAAATCTGAACTACAGCCAGTTGACTTGCTTTATGCTCTTGCTGTATCATTACTTGTATTTCTCAGAAAAAAAACTGTTCATTGTGGAGGAATGTTAGTTTTCACAGCCAAACTGTATTTTGGAGTGAGGCCTAACAGACCTAACTTCTTTCCCTTTCACTTATGCACTCTTGAAAATAACTTTTAACCTATCCAAAGACATTTTTGACATCTTGACATTTTTCAGTCTTTGGCATTACTTTAAGCATTGTTTCATCTCTTTAGATGTTACCCTGTTAGACAAGGTTAGCCTACAATAGTAATCAGCCACTTCAGGTTCTGTGATAATAGAAAAGTAGAAAAAAATAATCTTTCTTCTAAAGATATAATAACAAAAGGATATCCTTGGCCAAAAAATCAAAGATTTTCACAAAAATATTTTTCCACAAGTTTTAGTTGCTAAAACACCAACAGCCCAAGAACCATCCATCTGAGAAGAAAATAGGACCTTCTACTTTGCGTGCCTTTTATCTTTGTCATGCTTTCTGGGTACTTTTATAGATCTAAGAACTGAACCTTCCTGTATCATGTCAAATACATCACATATATTGTAAGGAAAGAAGCTACAACATTGGGTCTTAGATGCTCTTTCAGCCTTTGTGACTTACTGCCCGGTAGGTTACCCAATATCCATTCTCTGCAGGTTTATCTGGATGCCCAGCATTACAGAACAACTTGTCCCACCACTGGAACAGAATCAGTCACACTACATAAAGTTAAGAATCTGTTAAAGTAGAGATCGATGCTTACATCTTCTTCCCTCTATGATTTTCTATAAGGCTGTAACACTAGACAAGCATGGTCAGTAACTCTAAGATTTTCTGTCTTTAAGTTCTCTGTTAGGAAACTTGATCTGTATATTAAAAGGAAAGTTGATCTGTATATTAAACTTCCTGTGATTACACTGACTGCAAAATATTTGTGTTCTGAAAAACTGTTAACTAAGGTCAAAAATAAGAAGTGCTGTTGCTAAGGCACAAAACTGATCTGATCCAGGAAAGAAATCTACGATTTTATCAGCTCCAAACAGTTATCAAAATCTACTGAGAAAACAAATGAAAATGGAACAGTCTCTCGAAAGTGCACTCTGCAGGCCATAAACATTTTTTTCCCTTAATAATTAGACTGGTACATCTAGCTACAAAAACACCTCTGTTTCATTGTTTAATGAGTCAGCTCTAGGCCCATTAGAACATGGGAACTATATATACAATCTTAGTATTCCCCTACAGTAAATATACCTTATATATATGTTGTATACAGTAATATGTATATAACAGTGTATATATACAATATACAGTAAATGCAAGCACTAAATAAATAACTGTAATTTAAAAGGGCTATTATATTAATGTTAAAAAAATAATACTGTGGTGAGACACAGACAGTGCAGCACCTGTGTCTTTACACATGTATATTTTTTTGTGGGTGCTTACCAGAAAGTAAGCCTTCATACAAGCACAGATAACCACAGACACACACAAACATATATCCATATAGATTTATACTCTTTTTTTTTTAATCTTCCCATGTAATTCTGCATTTCTGAGAGGTATGCCAAAGAGCATTTAACCATATTGCCGCTACAACAGTACTGGAAACAACCATGATCAATGCCTCAAAACTTCCAGGGTAACATTTGGCTGTAAGTTTTTAAAGGAAAGAAAAAATATATCTTTAGACTCAATGGACATTATGTCAGCTGCACTACCTGCAAGCCCAATCATGACTTTTGACAGCCATGACGGAGACCTTCAAGTACTAGGAAATACTTGAAGGAATTAAAAAAATATGCCAAAGAAAGATTTCTGCACATGTTCACAAGCTATTTCTGAGTTACATTCTATGCAATAGTTTTGACTTCACTATTGCTGCATCAGGCATTAATCAGCAAAATTTCTGGCTCATTATCTTCAGAGTTAATTTTAGTGAGTCCTGCACATTAAGCAGGGTTCGTTCCCCAATTCTCTAAGATGAAATTGAGCATTTAAAGTAAAATCTAATTACATACTGAGGCATCAATGCCTACTTGCTCACCAGATAAAAATATAGCGTTATGTGGTGGTAATCTTGCATTTGGGGCCAATCACAGCAGGACAAGAAGCAAAAAATAAAGTCTAGAAAAAAAACCATTTTTATTGTCAAACCTATGACCTATTTTGCTAGATTTCCACCATCTTTTCACACTTCTATAACTACACAGTTGTTACTAGATATCTTTTTGTCTGATAGTGAGTTAAGTAAAAAGTTATTTTCCATGACCTACCCCTGCTCCTCATTAACATCTATCCGCTAGCTTAACTGCATGCATAGCCTGTCCTGGCGCCAGCCAAAACTTTGAGTATCAGATTAAACTTTGGGTTTAAATGCAGGTTATTCAACAAGTTAAGGAGAGGCTACCAATGCAATTCTATGTCAGACAGCAGGATACAGCAACTTCGGGCGGGATTTGGTGAACAGCAGCTAAGGTAGGCTTGGAATGTAATGTTGCGCCAAGCTCAGTGGCACCCAAGAATGCATTTCAGACCATAACCTTAAAGTTTTGGAGGACAAGTGAGAGGAAGAAGTGGCAGAATACCACAGACACAACAGTAAACTCTATTAGAGATTGGCCATGGCTTTAAGAAAAATATCTGCCTTAGGAAACTAAAGAAGAGAACAGAACTCCTCAGATTTCTATGCTATCTAATGTTTATTGAATAACCCAAACCAATACAAATATAAAACTAGGAGAATTCTCACAGGAAGGTAGCAGCATTTGATAAAACTATATCCTTAAAAGGTAAGACTTATTCCAGGACTGGCCACATTCACACAAGGAAGCTGCTTATATGAGGCACCTGCTGAACCCAGCAGAATTTAAAATTTACTGTTCAACCGAGAGAAGGTGCTGTGAGTAGGGTCCCTTAAGGAGACAGTCCAGATACTTTTACTTGGGGCTTCCCGATTCTTCCCCTTCCTCAGTCATCTTATGGCCACAACAACCAGCCCCAGAGCTTATGAGTTGGGTACATGTAAAGCCTATCTCTAAGAGCTCAACTTGTTGCCAAGTCCCACAGAACCAGTGGTAAAAATCAGGCAGTAATTCAGCCCCTTCGGATACGTATCTAACCAAACTGATCATTAAATGCAAGTAAATGTTACCTGCTACACAAGCTAAAAATTGCTCTGCTGCAACAAGTAAGAAAAGAATGAATTCACCTTCTTCTTGAGCTCCAGACCAGTGCTCTAGCCAGAAGGCTGTGCTTCTCCTCGGCTTACTTCAAATAAAATTCATTCTCTGCTCATTTCACAACACCTAGAAATGAAAAAAAAAAAAAAAATCTTACTGAGATAGCACAGGAAATATTCTTTTAATTTAGTCTCTTTTCAGTAACTGGACTAGGATGTGTTTTAAGGCCTGGTTCTGGACAGGAGATCATAAATTTCAGAAGGAAATGTCAAAGGCACTTGCAAAGCAATGTTACTGCGATGCTAACTTGGCATCTTTAACCCTTCACATTATAAAAAAGACAGGTAATCTCTAGTAAACACTAGAATGATGACATGTTTTCTTTCACCACGGTCAGCAATCTGTAATTAATTCAAACAGATGACACACTGCTTCCATGGAAAAGAAAGAAAGGTAGGAGTGAAGTAGCTACTCTCACAATTTCTGCCCGGATAGAACACACTCTAATTGGATTTCTATGCTGGGAAGAAAAAAACATCTAAATTACCCTTTTTCATTCAAAAAAGTAGAAAAAAATGAGCGGTTTCTAGGAGACCCTGCAACAGCAAAAATGATGCAGTATTCTTGCCACTTCTAAGAAATAAAAACATTTCATTATTTTGAAGTAGCTGGCCAGAGCTGGCAGTTGAACTCAATTATGATTCCATCAGGTGCCAGCTGATACATTCAGTAGTGTTTGAGAGAAGTCCATGCAAATCATAACAGAAAGTAATCTGACTAAGCTGATATGAAGCCATTCCTTGCCTAAGAATAGGTCTCACATTCCAGATAAAGAAAACTTACAATGTTAAAACTAAAGGATGAAATCAACTTAGCAAAATAATTCCAAAATAATTTTGTTTTAGAAACACACTCCCAAAGAACTCAGAGCCGACCAACATATAACATGGTATTATTCTTCCTGGAAAATCTCACAAATAATGAAAAAGATGTTATCTTGGTTAATGCAATGTCCACATTGTTTTCTGTCTCCATCTGCAACAGACCTTTTTTCTCCATGCTATTTAGTATATACTGGGGCGGTGGGGAAATAATACGGTTGTTTGAGATTTCTCTAAAGGTTGCACGATGCACTACACACGTTGCATTTACTTAGGATAGCAAATGCAGCTGCATTGGAAATCGGGAAAACCGTAAACATCCACAGAAGTGAAGCAGTAGACTCAGTCCTGCAGGACAGTTGGTGCTCCCTTCTGCTTAATGCCAGGTAGAGCCCCACTCACTGAGAAAAGCACTACACACCAGTATTTTGTGCCAGGCCATGCTGTAAATCAACGTACTAAATTGTAGTGGCATGCCGCTCGAGGGGAAAAAGAATACTCTAAACTCAGACAAATCAGAAGAATGACTTCAAATTCTGCCCTACTAAATAAGAGGGCTATCTTACAAATTAGGGTAATAATTTAAGCACACAAAGAAGCTTTTTTTCATCATTAATTTCTAGAACACACTGTTGTCCATCTGAGTCATTTTCCTTCATGGGGCTTCAACTTCTTTCCTTCACATACTACCCCAGTGCCAAAGAAATCTTTGGTCCCTCTAGTAATCAGACTCTATTTTCTGTACCTTACCCCAAGATGACATAAACAATTGCTTCATCTTCACAGGTTCATCTTCTCCTTAGGCCTTAAAGACATCCAACTCTATAAATCAATTTGCTCTTGCCATTATGACAAGCAAGCCTGAATTAACCTTCCTGTGGCTCCAAGTCTTGAATTTTTCCATGCACTAATGCTCTCACCTCTCCACATACACTCTTAACTCTCCACAAAAATATGTTTCTGGAAGAAGGGAACATGGCTTCATAATCAGTGGAAGTAAAATGTATCCTCCAAAAGTGAGTCTATCTAATCCTCTAATCTAGTTTCTCCAGTTACTGAAGTCTGGAGAGAACATTCACATCCAAGGTGACTAAAAATAAGCACTTAATAGATGCAATACATTCCCATGTCAAGACTACTAAAGAAGTGTACTGCAAAAGACTTGGAATTGGATGTGATCCCTGTGAAATTGCCACATAGCTTCACAGCACATTTAACATTTATTTTTAAAGTGGGGGTTTTGTGGTTTTAATAGCAAACAGTAAACACTGCAAATAGCACTTCAGACTGGACAATAAAAACAAAAAAAATGTAGGTTGAAAGGAACTTTTGGAGATCATCTAGTCCAGACTCCTGCGGGCAGAGCTAACTTCCAGGTTAGGCTGAGTTCCTTTATGGCCTTGTCCAGACAAGTTTTAAAAACCTGCAGGGATGGAGGTCCCTCTCTAAGCAACCTGTACTGCTGCTTAACCTCACTGCCTGTGAAAAGCTGCCTCTTTATACCCAATGTGAGTTTCCTTCATTGCCACTTATGGCCACTGTCCCCTGCCCTTTTGCTGTGCGCCTCCCAACATAGCCTGGCTCTGGCTCCTTTACTGCTCCTACAACCAGCTCCCTGCCGTGCCTTCTCTCTTGACTCCTGGCAAAACAAATCCTCTAGCACCTCAGTTGCCGCCCACTCACCACTCTGCATTTTCCTGACCTCCTTCGTGTTTTGGAGCACTGTAACCTGGGCACAGCTATCCCACTGCAATGAAAGAGAAGAATTCCCTGCCCCAGCCTGCCAGCTGTACCTGGCCACCAGGAAGCCTCCCCTGCTGCAGGGGTGCATGCCTCACCCGTAATTTGGTGCCCACCAGATCCCCGTGTCCTTTCCAGCAGGACTGCTGGCAGCTGGGCCCTAGCGCTGCGCTGGGTAATGCCACACCAGGAGCATGACTTCTGCTGAGCTGCCTGTGTGAACAGCATCTGTACCAAGTCTTAAGACAGATTGTCCTGTCCTAAGAAACTTAAGCCTAAACTAGGTGAGACAAGTAGGTGAGACAGGATGAAAAACAGCTGTTCAAGAAAGGCAACCCATTAAAAAAGAGGCCAGTTATTCAAGCAAGGTTCTGAGGGAGCATAAAGACAAATGCAAATTCAGGAGCTTCTGTTCAAGCTGTGAGAGACAGATAATTGAGAGACTCAAACCCAGAAACAGGTGATAGGGATAAATAAAGCAATAGTATTAGAGGGTTACCTGGCCGCAAGGTGTAAGAATAGGAGGATGATTGAAAGCAAAATAAGATTATGTACAACCTTAGGCACACAGCTCACCTATTCATTCAGTTATTTATTTTTTCACTTCTCAGATTCCAATTAGGCGACATCAAAGATACCACAAGCCACTTTATGTGTAAAAAGGTCTTCAAAAGGAAAAGTAGTACTGCAGTCTGTCAGAGCTCCCTGACAAAGACAAGTTCAATAATCCTCTACTGCACTTGAGCAATGAGGATTGAGAAGTATAACCTTAAAATATAAGTAATGGAAAGAAATAGGTATGTGCCTGAAAGGAAATCTCAAATTCATCATGCTAAGCTTTCAAAGACAAACTTTAAACAAAATGGAGGTAGCTGAAAATACCTATTCATTTTGCTTGTGAGAAAAAAGAATCTCTCATGCCTTTAGGCAGTGGAGAATTATGTGGTCTTTCAAACAGAAAAAGTGCAAACTGTAGAGGATCAGACTGAATAAACGTTAAGATGCCAGTCTTACAGGGCCTTTGGGAATCTACTCAATAACAATATTTTTGAGACGCCTCACACAGGAATGGTGTATTTGTTATAGTTATTTACACCTTGCAGAGAAACCTAATAAAAATGAAAGGATGTGTTTATGCACTAAGGAACAGAGACAAAGAAATATCTACATGAGAACACAACAGGTATAAACAAACCAGTCATTTTAAAGCAAGCTGAAAAGGAAAAAAGAAAGAAAAAACCACTCAATGAACAAACCAAAAAACTGATAACTTTCAACTGTAACATACTGTAAAAAAGATTGATGTCTTCCACTTAGCATCTTTCAAGTGTTGAAAAATTAGTCTGGTTAGTAGGGCTCTTTCCCTCAATTTATGGAAAGAGTTGAAATGTAGAATTCATTTAGTCCTTATAGCAAGAAGAAACCTTATCATAAAAAAGGCAGAGGCAAGCAAGTGGATGTAAGAATAGTTTCCTAAGTCTGTAAAGGCAATTCCAACACTACTATTACAGCTGTTGCAGATGGGACAACAGTGGTATCCAATAACCAAAAAAAAAAAAGAGATGTAGATGTCTGAATCAGGCTTCTTGAGTAAGCCCTGGTGTCAACCCTGCTGCAAAGACCTGCTTCCTGAATACAAGTTTTTTGTGCATTTTATTCACCATGAAATAATGATGGTACCTGTGGGGAAGCCCCTTGGTTGGTACAATGGGAAGGTTAATCCCAAAAGAAGCCATCTCCATTGCAAAAGTTCTTTCTGTGCTGTTGAGCAGGAGTGCAAATAAAATGCTGAGGCCCTTGGCTGAGGATCTCAACACATCTCAAGGTTGGGATCCAACTCAGTATGCAAATATATTTTGCCCTGGTGAGACAAAATTAAGCAGAAGATAGGTATAATTCTTGATATCTAGTATATTGCTCATAATATCCTAAAAAGGAATTATAAACACTAATTATTTGGTCTAAGCCTGTAATCCTCTTTAGGAGTAAGACATCTACTGCACAAATAGCTTCGGCAGGGGGTGAGAGTGGGGGGAACCACTACCACCCCCACCCCCACCCCCCAAAAAAAACCCCCAAAAATACAAGAAAGCCAAACAACTTCATAATGTAGCAACCTATAAAACTAACTACATCTTCTTGTGAAAAGAAAAAGATGAGGCATAAAAGAGCTGACTCTAATTGACACCTTTACTACAATAATCTGGAACAATACTTCAAGAGGAGCAAAAAAACAGGTTTAGTCATGCCCTTCTTTTATTGTATCATATCCAAAAAAAGGTTTCAATCTTTTTCTTAAATTACATACTTTTACTTCTTTATTGAATTCTTCACTTCATCTCTTTTATCCTTTCCTTTCTGCTTTTTTTAATCAATTGCTAAAATTACTCAGCAGAATTGCACATGAGGTATACGAGACTCCCTTTCGTTGGCTTGAGATATATGGGAGACAGGAGTTTAAAAGGTCAGTCATTATGTGCAGTCCATAACCTAACATTTTCTGCAGACAAGATATGTTCACAGTTACAGCAGGAATGGGGCCAAACTGGATTCAAACTATCCATTTAAAGTTCTTTGTTTCTGCAACTAATCAAAGTCCATCTTTGTTCCAGATATAATGTTCTCTAGCGTCAGGTATATTGAAGACTCCATCAAAATGGAGCAAAGAACTCAGACCTTTAATGCAGCTACAGGTAAAATAAAGATAGAAGTGAAGATATAGAGTGGGCAGTAACAAAAAAGTAATGAAAAAGTATAAAATATCATGAAAAAGTTTAAAGACATGAGAAAAAATAGTGGGGTGCTGGGAAGACAAAACCTAAGCAAAAACAACAATTGCCCCATCCTCAGCAGCAATGAAGACTCACAGTTCCCCACCTGAGTGGAAACTGGTGTGCAGGGACTCAGCAGGAATCCACATTCCAGTTAGCTGGCATTATAATGTTCTGTCCAGCAGCAGGCTAACCTTACCTACCTACTGTTTGTAGCAGCCAATAAATAATTGCTCTGCACTCATAAATTCAGTAATTCCTTCTTGCAAGTCTCTGTGGATGGTAAAAGATGTTCAAATAAAAGTGACACAGTAGAGGAAGAGTACAGAAAATAAAAGTACGGTTTGATAAAAGATCCATCTATCAGTTTGAATGTACTAATACTGTGGGTTTTAAAATAAGAAAATGAAGGTGGCCTTCAGGTTTCACAAAGGATAAACAACTTTGCCACGTTGGAAAATCAGTTCATGTTTTTAAGTCTGAATGTTGATAGAACACTATTTTTCATACAGTCTGCCTCATTTTGAAGCTGCTTCTGTGGCAACATCAGGAGATGATAGAGAAGAGCAAAGTGTTTCCCTTTAGGGCTAACACTGTATGTGGACATTACAGGAATGTTGTTATCAAAAGCTTTGGTGTCACAGCAAGATCACCAGCAATCTACAAAGATTGACTACACAGACTGGCAGGCTGAAGACCTTGTAGACAAATCAATCTGTATGGCATTCAGTTTCTGGTTCTCCTTTTCCTGAATACAGTGATGCCAGAATGTCGATGACCTCAGAGGACAAAAGCCAATTCTATTATAAGTTCCTTTATTTAGTTTACAGATGCCATAAACTTAAATGTTAATTAATGTTTTTTTCTAAAAATATAAACCTGAATCTGAAAGCTGTAGGTTTGGAGCGGGTCGTATACCAAATCACATTAATTCACAAGCTTTTATTTTAATGAATACATTGAAGTCCTGAGCAATATTTACAAGCTGTCCTTTAATACAAAAGCCTTTTAATAAAACCACTCATCTTTCACCTGGTATGAAATATGAATGCTAAGTATAGAAGCATTCACGTTTGTGGATTTCTGCAAAGTTAAGGAAAGTAATACCCTATATCTAAAAGCAAAATTACAGCTACATGTTCAAATAAGTACATGCACACAAGTCCCAAAACGTGCAACACATCCATTTAAATGAGACACGTGCACAGGGACATTCTTGAGTTTTGCTCTGTAGGGGAGTCACAACACTCATTAAAATATAATAAGCTCCGCAATGAATAGAGCAAGTGCTCATTATAATGTAATGAGCAATAATTATCACACAACCGTCCTGTGGAGTAAACTCATTGCATTCCAAGAATGCTGTACCTTTTTTTTTTTTTTTTTTTTCCTTAAAAAAACCCTATAAATAGGAGCTTCTCCCGTCTGGGTTCAGAACTAGGAAACATACAGGCATGTTGTCATAACATAGTGTATTTGACCAAAACCACTCCCATAATGTAACAACACAAGCCAAACTGACTTCAGTAGCACAGTGGGCATTAATTGCTTTAGGAAATCAGGCCTCACCTGACCTTATGCAGTCTGAAACAACTCAAGTTCATTAGCCTTCAAGTCACAATGCAAGGCTACACAGTCAACAAAGCTCTCCCTCCTGGCTTTGCTTGAGAGGTATTTACAAACCTCTCGAATAGGTTTCTGTCTAGGAAGCTACTTTACAAAAGCATGTACAAAGGAACATCCCTCTGGTCATCTTTTCATCTGCCTCATGGCTAAAGAAAGGTTACTGAAATAAAGGTGTCCTATTTTTCTTTCCCCACATCCAGCCTGCTGTTCCCCCCATTTTCACCACATTAGATCTGGAACCTGCCAAGCCTTTATATAAAATGACACAGCTCTCTAATCTGGCAGAAAATTAATCCAAGAGAAAAAATAAAACCCCAAGCCCTACAAAAAAGCAGCAACCTGTTGGTTAAGTCATCTTGCGTAAATTCCCCATAAGCTCCTCTATGCTCTCAGAGGCTTCCGTCCGCAGTAACATATCTATCTACTGACTCCTCCTTAAGAGGTCAAGAGGTCTCCAACGTTATGTTTTTCACTGAACAGTATAAAACACATTAGGTATCAGCATGATGCAGTTGTTTGAGATGGATCTGAGAAACAGAAAGGCCTCCTTTGGGACAAGACTCATGTAACAGGATCATTCCTAAAGCCTGTAAACCTAGAGCATCCAATTTACAGCACACAAGCCACATGCACTGCCACGCCAACACGTTTATGCCCCAGCAGCAAGATGGAGACCGATCCATGGCACTCTGCCGGCACTGGGGACCCACTCCTTACCTATAACCCACACACAGCCTGCATGCCCATAAAGCACCTGGTTACACCTGGGAAGAAGGTGCTGCTGCTTTAGCAGGTCACATCATCTGCTCCAGGAACAGTAACCACCTTCCCACCATGCTGCTCCCTGGGGTAACTCTGGGGCACCTACTGTGTTAATGCACTGTGAATTTTATGCCTAGGATAGCTGTCCTGAGAATATACAGAGTAACAAATCTAGTTTATTTAGGAAACACTAAACCTTGTATGAATCAATTGTACCGTGAATGCTTCGCAGTCTTTACCTGACACTGAAAGAAGTTCAACCAGCTAGAAATGATGAGCACCACTTGAAAACGTGTTTGCTTGCAGATTGTTTTACCACTTTCCAAAACCACTTAGAAGGGTTTCTAATACAAAGCTACCCTGGATTTCAAAACATTAGTTGTGCATTCATTGAAAATGAATGAGTATAAGAACAAGCATTGCATTTCCTCAGCAGTTTTCTAAAGAAGTCTTAGATGGTTCACAATTTAAAAAAAAACAACAACAAACAACAACAAAAAAACCCCACAAAAAACCCCTCATCAACACCAAAACAAAAACCAAGCAGAAATAAACCCAAACTTAACATGCAATGCTAAATGAACTGATTATTTTACACCTTCTGCCATGCAAATACAAAAATATCTAAGAACTCTCTAGGCTGAACAGGCAAGATAGTAACTGTGAGCTCAAATTCCCTAATATGAATGCAAGAATTCATGCTTCAATGAGTGGCAAATACATAACAAATTTTCTTGATCAGCAAAGTATGTGGAAATTTCATGTAATCAATGATGTGTAGCTTATTTTTTTCACGACTCCAATGAGAAGGCTTATTATTTATTAGAAAGAACAAAATGTAAAACATAAAGGAAACTGTGATTGAGGACTGTAATCCAGACATAAATTGTTTCCTTTTTAAGTATTGGAAGCTCCCATGAGCAGTTAATAGCTGCCATGCTACAGTGATGCTCATATGCCCTGGTTTTTTTTCACATCTCCTGAAAGCCAAGATTTTACACTTAGAAGAGTCAGCAGTTCCCAGGTGCTAATACAATGTACCAGTGTTAAAAATACCTCCTCACAGTCAAATTAAGTCTTTATTGAACAACCTAAAGAAGGTACCTCCATTTCAGCAGCAACTTTTTTCCTTCAAATATACACAAACATATGCATATGCACTCCAACACCCTCAAAATTAAGAGCAGCACTTTTCCTGTCCTGCCACCATAGCTAAACTATTAATTTTTTTACCAATTATAGGAAGGTTCTCTACTGAATGAGCACTTGTACTTTGCAAATAGTACAGGATTCACTGGGACAGGGTCTCCAACTTGGTTCTGAGTATCTCAAATGCTTGCCCTGCTGCTACAGAGATGGTGTCTATGTTGCTTATTTTTTTTTTTAATCATGTATTCTATCAATTTGAGTACCAGCAGCAGCAGAACATGACAGAAAGTTTGACTGAATCCTAGCCAGAAATCCAAGCCTGAGAAAGTTCACCCCCTGCCCCAATTCAGTGTTAGCTTAAGCCTCATTCTAACAACTGGCAATACAGAAATTGTGTATACAAGGAAAAGACAAAACAAAAATATTTCCTCTGGGCAAGGCAGAATTATTGACAATGAAAGGCACTTTCATAGTCTCCTGGACCAAAATATTTTCATTCACAGCTCTCCCACCACACCCAATAAGAGTAAGATGTGAATTAAACAGAATTAAAATCCAAATGTGTAACTTTGGTATAAGAGTATATTAATCATTCAGTAAAGTGGTCTAATCATAGAATATTTATTATACAAAATGAAATGCTTAATATAATTACGAAAATGCACACTCCCATCCATGAAAATAAGCAGGCGTTGGCCAAAGAACAGGTCATAGTACTGCCACATGATGTGATCAGTAACTTTTACCTGCTTTTAACAGTACCAAGCATCTCTCTTTTTTAAAAAGCTGATTTCCATTTCTTTGTACCTTTCCAAAGAATGTGTGTGCATCAGTAACCATGTATGTGTCCGTAACTGTGGCTATAAGGGCTTAATGCCAATGAATTATGAATCGATACAGTGCATGATGGAGACACCGGAACAGGCTATCCAGAGAAGTTGTAGATGCCCCATCATTGGAAGTGTTCAAGGTCAGGCTGGACAGAGCTTTGAGCAACCTGATCTGGTAAAATATGTCTCTGCCCATGGCAGGGGGATTGGATTAAATGAATTTCAAAGGTCCCTTCCAAACCAATCCATTCCATGGTTTTATGACCCACCTGGAAACACCAAAACAGGGAGTCAGCCAAATACAGAGTTGGTGGTTTTCAACAGGAATACTGCCCAGGAAAAAGACATGATGGGCAGTGTTTAGCCCACCTACACTGAGGCAAGTACTTCAGTTCAGGCTGCCTATGTTATCAGCAGGGAGAAGCAGGTTCCTCCACAGAAGTTCAAAACAATTCAAGTGCAAGGCCCCACCACAGCCCATGAAAAACCTGAAGCTGGCTGATTGGCAATGCCCAGCCCACCGCCCCCAGCTGACAGGGGAACTGGATGAGGACACAGCAGTCCCCAGTTCCACCACCACCAGACTGTCCTAAGGAAAAATATGTCCATCCTACCACCCCACTCCTGCCATCTGCTGTCGAGACAATTGGACTGATCCCTCTTGTAAAGAACTTCCAGGGTTCAATGTTACAGACTATGCAATACTACACAGACCAAAAAATCTCACAGGCTGCCTCAGTCCTATGCTAAAAACGCAGCCAGTACCTGAGCTAGCTTGGTATTTTTATACATCACTTCAGAAACATGCTTTAAAAATTGTCCATGTAAGCACTGGATAAATGATACTGAAACCAAGGTGAGGTAGAGTGAGGATGGAAACGTATCTCTGTGGCCTAAATATATTCCTCCTTGCAAGAATGTTTGCTTAAAAGAAGCAAACGGTTTCATAAAGAGCAGGGAGTCAAGTTTGCAATTGTAAAATAATGCTCTATCTTTTCTATCACAACAAACCCAGCCTTAATGCTGCTCAGGTTTGAAGTAATTCCAGAAAAATACAAACGGCAATCGCCATCATGCAAAATCACAATTCTTACAGGCCTCAGGCATCTGTTAAATATATTCTCAGTATACAAGAACTGTAGATGTGCAAATGCCAACAAGTTGCTTATCACTTACAGAGCTACATGACTATGTTGTTCTGGTTATGCTCAATGCATAAAGATACATTACTTAAAAAAAAAAAAAAAAAAAAAAAAAAAAAAAAACCAACCAACAACAACAACAAACCAACCCAAAGCAACAACTCCCTATCCCACCCCAAAAACCACCCCAACCCCCAAACAGGAGATTGGGCTTATGCAGCAGACCTGGGAGATCTGAAGGGAGGGTAGTAACTGTAGCAAGTATAGTGTTACCTCACTCCTGTCAAATCCCCAACTGGCTTCATCTAAATTTCTATTGATTCTCCATCTATATATTAAGACCAGCCCAAAAAAATAATGGTACATTCTTTAAAGCACCTCACTATCAGCAGTTTGTCTGAGAAAGTTTGGTTTTGGAGGACAAAAATCTCATTCTGCCAGTCTTCCTTCTCACTTACGGGAGACATGAATTTTTTGGTTCCCAGTTCAGGAGCTTCTTAAAAATTCTACTTCAATTCCTGGATTAATTTCCAAATTTCATGTAGCTTTTTTTTTGCTGGAAATGGAGAGCAAAATTGTGTTTATAATCAAAACTGATACACAAAGCAATGGAGACACTAACACTTCAGTATTATTAGGCTCTGCAATACTTCTTTAAAACAATATTGTGCAGTATTTGTTCTGTAATTACCTTGCAATGTTCATGTCATACATGAAGTTACAGAGTGCTTCAGGGACTTGTCTAAGATTGTCCATCAAGTAAGTGGTGAAATTAAAGCACTTCACCATGATTTAGCACTGGACTATACTCTCTTTAAGCTAGAACACTGTTAACCAAGGAAAAAGAGTTTTCTACTATAAACAATGCTAGTGAGATTTACACACTGGATTTTATAAACCTTTGTAGGCAATTTGGGGATTTTCATATTATTTCCACTTAAGAGCTTCAAATATATACATCTCCTTCCTCTAGGAAAAGATGAACAGAATCTCTTCTATGAATAGAATCATTTTATATTGATTTTATTCACTATGAATTTCCTCCCCTTCCTGTCATTTCAGTTGCCAGCTTTATTTTGCATTGCCTACAAGCAAGCTGTGCCCCAGCCCCTCAGGATGGCTGATTAAGCTCAGGCCCCTTTGCAGGACAGGTCTGCCAGAGCTAACTAGCTGTTAATTGTTCAAGCAGGAGCTCAGGTTCAACTGCATGGAATAGATGACTCACTAGTATTTGGCTGGTTTGATTCAATCTGATAACACTGATAATTTTCAGCAGTACTTGTGTTAGCAGAAATGTAGTTCTTAACCAGAGCAGGGTCTTCCAGATGTGGAACAGGATTTTTCATACCCTTGAAATTTCATTTATCAGCCTGAGATGCAGCCTGAAGTCTTTCATAAAACTATATTGAGAACTAATAACTCAATTACTCACATTTAAAATGTGTTTGTTTCTAGTTGCTGATAAATATCCAGTCCTTATTAAAACCAATGACTAAACTGAGTTCAGAGACATTTTTTTAATGATTTTTTTTTTTATAATCAATTTTAAATAAAGGTTATTCCCTGAAGGGTATTATGTAAATGTTACACACAACAGGAATGTCAGTCCTGGCATGTACACATGCACTCGCACGCACTTATTTTGGATGTTGAAGACATTTATCCCCTGTTGTTTTCTAACATTGCCTATGTCACTAGAACTATTACCATGAGCTAGCACAGCATGCACCAACAAAGTGGTTGAGTTAGTGTCTCTGCATTGCAGGACAAAAACAGTAGACAGCAACAATTTTAATGCAGGTAGTAAAAATGCTGCTCTCAAATTAATCTAGCCGGGCAATTAAACTGATCAAAGTATAAAACTTCAACTGGGATTCTGTCCTAATAGCGGGGCAGCACTCCTACCCTGGTGAAGCCTTATAGGAGCATCAGCACCTAGAAATGGAAGGAATTTAGGTTTGAATCTCATCTGTAAACGGTTCAGTCGGCAACACAGTGCCCCCTAAGCCAGGCTTGTGCGCCCGATCTGCTCCCATTTAAAGGAAAGTGCTGCCTGACACTATTGCTCCTGTCATTCTCTGGAAGGAGCAGGGAACAGGAGATGGTTCGTTGGGTTTAGTTTGTTTGTTCAGGTAGAAACGAAACAAAGTTATCTATTGCAGTCCTTAAGTAGGATGATTAGTATTTTGAACTAACTACAAAAGAAAACTATAGGTACACTTTATTCTTTCTTTTAAAAAAAAACAACAAAAAACCACCACAAAACAACAACAACAAAAAAAACCCAGCAAGACTGCAACACCTTAATTTGAATTAGGTAACTATAACATACCATGTCTTCTTCAGAAAAGTCTGAAATGAAATATTCTGTTAAAGGCAGTGGTGTAGGTCAGGGAAACCTTGGGGTTAGTTCTCTAAATCAGTCTTCTTACCTTTACAGTTAGGCAAAATGCCAAACAGGCCAAACTTTTAAATGAATTTAATATTTCCCCCTGAAGACAAACATCTACTCTCATCCAGCAGGAGGACAATTCTTGCAGAACGGAGGCTTCAGTGTTTTGACACAACTGTATATGATGGACTGCAGCACAGAAATAAAGCTTTGGAAATGTAGAAGCTATGCTTAGTGTCTTGGAATGAAAAATAAAATCTGTACCTTGAACAGAGGCAGTGATTTTACCGCCTATGCCGAAAGAAGTTGTAATTTCACCTGTGCTTTCCATCATATTTCTTTTGATCATGAAAAACTAATGAAGCATTGATGCTCATGAAATCGAATTTATCCCATACCCTAATCTGAAAGATGAACTACATTAACATATAAGAAATATTCACACTGCTTCACAGAGACTCACTCAGAGAAATACATGCAGCGATGTATGTTTGCCACGTTTCATTGGCTTCCTTACCCTGTCCTCCTTGTATCTTGTCAGTCCTGTACACAAACCAGACTCTCCCTTTCACAAGCACACACACATACACACACACACACACACACAGAGCTTCAGGACTACCCTGTTTTCAAAGAGGCACGTTAGTGAAGTCATGCTGAGGAACTCCTTGCTTGCAAAAACACTCAGTTCCAGACCACTGGCAGTGCAATTGGTGAAAATGCGGTCTGAACTAAAGGCACATAGTAGATTTTGTCCATTAAGAAGGATACCATGGGGGTAGGTGAGGAGGAAATGAAGACAGGATGCATTTCTAGCTGTGCATTATTTACAGTGCCCTTCACCCAAAGTAAAGTTGGGTCGCTGCTTAAGCTGTAACAAGCTGCTAAAGGTAAATCTGCAAGGAGTCTTTTTTTTTCCTGGGATTTCAATCCTCAGTTATTCACATAATATTACAGACATGAGGGGGGAAAAAACCCACAAAACTAAAATTGCTGTTCAAATATCAAGCTTAACATGCTTCACATGCAGTTTCACATGACATGCTTTTTCGTATAGAAAGGCTCACATACGTGAGTGAGTTGAGCTAAAGAATCTGCCTGCCATCACCATTAAAATGCATCTGCACAGTACTCCCGTAAGTTAAGCAGCAGAACTGTAGGTATTAGGAACACAGTCACACGCAAACACATACACAGAGCACTGCTACCTTCCTATGCCTGTATTTTGCAGGTCCCTTTCTAACTGCCTCAGAAAAGCAAACACGATTGATTCTACACCACCGCAAGGCTAAGGCTTACAGATCAGCGGTAACTTTAAGACAGACAAATTACAGGTTGTGGACCCACTGAGGCAGCGTTACGGCACACAACAATCCGCACTGCTTAGCAGGCTGTGTTAGCAGCACCACTGTCCAGAAACATCCATGTCGCTACATATTAAAGTGTCATTTTATTCAAGCCTTACCTTGGCTGACTTGCCCTAACTGGTGACAAGGCACTTTAATTTATAAGAAGCAAACGGGCACTTTTCGCAGGCTGGCGGCACAGCTGCGCGCTGTCCTCCGAGCGGCGCCCGGCCCCGGCTCCGCGTCCCCCGGCGCCGCCGCTCCTGCAGCGCCGGCACCGGGCGAGTGGCTGCGCCGCCCCCCGCCCCCGCGCCGCTCGCCGCCCGCCCCCGGCCGGCCCCCTCCCCGCCTTGTTTTCCCCTTCGCCAGCACTTCGGGGCCGCACGCCGCCTCCTGCGCAATGGCAGAGCCCGGGCAGCCCCGCCGCGCGGCAGGAAGCGCGATCCATCCGCCCCCACGCCCCCGCCCCCCCCCCCCACATACCGATGGAAATGGTGCGTACGGGCACGGGCACGTCTTTGTCCGGCCGCTGCGCGGCTGCGAACCCCACCTTCCCCCCCCACCACCACCGCCACCCCACCACCACCCCGCTTTCGTGCCAGGGCTGCTGAAGAAGGACGGCTCCGGCTTGGCGGCAGCAAGTCCCTAAACTGGGAGCCGGGAAGGGAGGCTGGGGGCCGGGGCTGGGCTGTCGGCTGGGGTGGGAGCGCGGGGAAGGCGCTGCTGTGGCAGGCTGGCGATAAACGCTCCCATTTCTGTGCAAAGTCGTCACAGCCTCGTAAACATTCAGCTGCCGGCTCGTTCATCCGCATGGTCCGACGGTGGCTGCAAGATTCAGATTGAGTGATGCCCTTTAATGCCTCCTGCCAGTCCCGCTGGGGCACAGGAGGCTTGGCACTGGCCACCTGTGCCCTTCCAGATCAGCCCCAGTCCTTTAAAGATTTTCTGCCTTTTAACACTCCTTCCTACATTCATACTAGTACACCATAGACTGTAAGTTGGTGGATAATTTGTGTCCTTTCAGGCTGATCTGGATCGAGGCAGGCCGGCTGATGCAAAAGTCATTCAGAAATCTGGACCTCGTATGACATCTCTACTCCAAATACACATTATTTGGAATTATGGCATTCTTCTGATTCAGGGTTTCAGTACATGGAGCAAACTTGTCAGACTGCTTATCCAGCCTACTAAAGCAGTGTATTACAAATGCCATTAACATGTAAGTGAAAGCCCTGGCACATACCCTGCTGGCACAGAGGAACCTTGCTGCTAGCCAGCAGGACGTGTGCCCTAGGGTGAGCCATGAAAGCAGAGCATACCTGAGTCCCAAAGCCACAGCACCAAACTGCAGGACAGGAGAAAGCTACTGGTTACCGGTGTCAAGGGACAGCAGCGGCATCCAAAGTATAAATGATAAGTACCCCATGTATAAAATTATCCAGATTGGAAAAGTAGAGGTGAAAAGAGTAAATCTACAATGTCACATAACCAGATGGGAAGCTGTTACACCAGATTAGATGGAAGGAACAGCACTGTGTACTGAGGTCGCTTAAATCTAAGTTGGGATAAAATCCAGTGCTTGATTTTGAGAACTTTTCAAACAAAATCACTCTGACCTGCCCCAGGATATACATTAAAAATGATTTTGCAAGCAGGATAGGGAACCAAAAGCAAGCAGCAGCTAGTTGTTTGAATTTGGGAGATGTAAAAGCTCTTGGAGGGAATGAAATAGAAGCTGTTTCAATTTGCTATTTATATGTCCTCTGGCTTGCAACTGTAGTACATATGAATCAATGCTTTAATACACAGTCTTCAGAATGTTCTCTCTCATGCAGCTTCTGCTGGGTTTCGCATAGCTCCAGATTCAGATCTCATGATCAGAGGGATGGGCTGCTTTTGCCCAGATGCTTTCACTGTTTTACTGGACTATGGGAGACGCAAAGTTCAAATCTCCTTGTCAGGGAGGTAGTTACATTAGTAATGTGGAGGGAAAAAAGGAATGAAAAGACACCCTTTCCTTTTCATTTGCTGAAGGTCCACAAAATTTCACATGAAAAAGAACTCACGCCAAGCCACGCTCCAAAGATGCCCCCTGCACTGCTTAAAGTGAAAGAGATGAGACACAGGGTTACCATTCAGCCTACCAACCATTGGATGAAATGCTGCTTTAGGTGTAACAACCCAAGGATTCAGCTGAAAACAAAACATTTTATTTTAAGGTCCTTTTCCTGCAGTTTTCAGTGAATAAGGCAGAATTATGAATATTCACCAGATACTTTGAGCATAAGTCATCAACTCATTTCTTTCTGCACTAAGAAGTATGACAAGCAGAGTGAAGACGTGATGCACCAGAAAAGCATTTAAAAGGTGAAAATCTACAGAGTTCTTCCTTCTTTTATATATATAATATATATATATAATAAATATAATAAATACATGCATATACATTCATATCTACATATTTCAGAGACTTCTCTCAAGCAGGAGCAAAGAGTATAACCGTAAAGAGATTATAACCAGTATTGCAGGCTAATTTGGTATTAAATGGTCAAAGATTTTCTCAACAGTTCAAAATTATGCCATTTCAAGGAAGAAGCTGACAGCAAAAAAATTAACCTCAATGAACTCTTGACATTTCTTTTAAGCCTACACTTTAAGACTAAATACTGAGATTTGGTGTTATTGATGTTAGGTCTATCCTTTCATCAGTTTGAATCTTAAAAGAATCTTAATTTGTCATGGGAAAAAAAAGCCTCATGAAAATAACCTCAAAATGAAATTATTGTCTGGGACTGCTGCAGTATTGCCAAAGGAATTTCAGGGAAATTTAGGTATAACCCTGGAAGTCATTGTGTTCATAGGATTTACCTCGGGAGTCCAGACTTATACAATTCTAGCAGCATATCAAAACACAGAACTTTGTCGATTGCATTCAGAAAGTTCCCTTCCTAGACTTGAAAGCTTGTGACAGTGATTACAGGGGATAGAAAAAGGAAGGGGCTTTTTTGTACCTTCTAGCTTGTGGACTAATTGTATATTTAAAAGCAATACTGAAAAGGGGGTAGACTAAGTATAAGGAACATATATAGCTGTACCAAAAAGTAATCAAGTTTCTACATATTAAAAAAAAAGTTTTTATGCTGCTGTTGGAATTCTCTTTGTTAGTTAACAGCTCCAGTTAATCATTTATAGGGTATGTCTGCAAAATCAGTCTCTTTTTGTTGGTGCTTAATATGCTAAACATGTATTGATCATCTTGCAGGTAACTGCTAGAGAACTGATCATTCACCTAACATTCAACCAGTTATAAACAGACTATGTAGTTCATTAATACATAAAGTAATGAAAAATCCAGGTAATTTTTAGATTGCAAATTTCCTGTACCCTAGATACATTAGGAATGGTTAAGACTGTATTGGATAAGAATTTTGCCAAGTTCATCCAACTCTTCCTTGTTCTTAGGCCCGTGCACTCCAATAGCTGGAGTCAAAAGAAAATGAGCACATCCCTGCCAAGAACCTCTGCTCACACACTGAGGCCAATTGTACCAGGATTTTTCACATTCTTGTTCAAAAGCACCAGGGAATATCCCAGTTACACCCACCCCCAGCAGCAGCTTTCCAGTCTTATAAACAAATTATAAACACCTTTTCTTTTTCCTAGAGTGAAAAGGGAAATCAAAAGTATTCTATCATTGTATGCCTCCAGTTTCACAATGCTTGAAGAGGAATACCACCACCTCTGAAAACAAATGCCAGTTAACACTAACTGTGTAACTGCTGGTGTTTTATCTCTTTCCCATCCCCCCCTAGTTTAAATCATTACTGTTCTCAGCTGCAGTACATAAAATCTAGTCCCAGCAATATTCCTGAGAATAATGACTCTCTCTCAAATCACTATTTCTCTTCTTATTTGATAAACATTTTTATTCAGTTATTAATAAATATTTACAACTACTAATATATGCAGAAATTAATTTTATTTAAAGTTTATGTGATCTACTAATGACAATTTTTTAGAAACTATCATCTACAAATATTTCAATAAGTGCAATTAACAATTAGTCATCAAAAGTTTAAAAATAATGTGTCAAGTAGGATATAAAAATAATGTATGCCGTTTGATGATGCATCACAATTGGACATAATTGACTCACCATATCACTGCTATTTCTATGTAGAAGAGGACCTAAAAGTAATAAACCATAAAAATGCAAAAAATATTTTTGAAACAAAATGGATTCAAAATATTGTTCCTTTTCTATCTTTAGATTTCTAATAGAAAATAATATCAAAATTGATCACAGCAGTCAAAGTTTTCATTTTTATCCAGACAACATTTTCTGATACAAAAAGGTGGGACAGAAATTTTTAACTCTGTCTAGTGAACTCCCAGTTAAGCCATCTTCATATTCCTGATGAAGACTCTTTGGAGGGTTCTCAGATCAAATATGCCCGCTGTATATTGGGTTTTGGTTTGTTATGTTTGGTTGGGGTTTTTTGTTGTGTTTTGTTTTTTGGTTTTTTTTAAAACAAAAAACCAAACTTGGTAATATTCACAATATTCAGAGGGAATAAGATTAAGACAATTCATTTTGATTATGGTCTCTTGGAATATTCTTTAAGCCATGTATTTCCTCTAAAAAATCTAAATAGTCAATTTGAAAAAATAGATTTTTAATATAGGTTAGCAAACTCTACACAGTACTAATCACAGAGGGAATGGGAATGCTGCTGATACTGCCTTGGCTCCTTGTGCACTAAGCATCACTGGAGTATTTTCTAATAAAACAACAACAGCTGTTCCTAGATATAGGATGCCAATAACAGTTGCCAGTCACAGAAAACTTGTGATAATATAGTCATTTGCCTTTAGTATTGCATGAAATGACAGGTAAAACATACTGACAGAACTTGGAGAAAACAATACAATACCTGGCATTTTGTGACCTGTTAGAATATAACTCACAGCTAATCAGTCTGTCTCTGAATGCAGGAAAGCACAGACAACATATAAAGGGCAACAAAAGAATAGCGTGGTGCTTCAATCTCTCAGTCTCTGCATCACAACACCCAAGGAAAGACAAGAAAGACAACTCAGCTAAAGGCAATGAAGTGATTGACTCGGGTATCAGTAGCTCTTTCTACCCATTCTGTGGAATTTCACACTAGCATATATAATAGACACCATTCAATCAACGAACTTGCTTAATTGGGATGTTTCCTAGGGAACCAATATAACCCTGTAACTGTATATAATGCAGTGACCACTGTAAAACGGGATGCGTCCTGGTAACTATATAAGGTTTACATGCAATAGGCAGCATTTTTGTAAGTTTAAACCTGGTAAGAAAACTACTTTGATGTTTCTAAAACTAATATAGGCCAAAATATTTTTTTTTTCAATCACAGGCTGATATTAAATCCTCACAGGTCAGGGTTCTCTCTGGATTTTTGCAAATGGTTATTTAGATACTCTGTTTCATATAAGGTATTAGCTGATTAAAAGATGTCTGATTTCAAATTATGAACATTATATTTGGCAGAACTTGATGGCTCTTACAGCTGGTAATGAGATGCAGCCTTCTTCCCTGCTGTAGCAGGAGCTTTAATAAATTTTTGCTTAGAGGTAGGTAAATACTAACAGGCAAAGGCTCCTGGGACATTCTAAAGACAGATTTTCATAATATCATCCTAAAGGACATTGTTTCTGGGGCATGTTATGTATTTTTATCTTTACCAGGATGAAGAAATTGCTTCTCTTAGACTCAGTATTCATTAGGCTAACAGCAGATCAAAAAAAAAGAGAACTCTAAAGCGTTAGAAGATAGGATGAGGCTTCTATTAAAGTGAAAATATCCTTTCCACTGAAACCAGAATACTGAAGCATGCTGAAGCTACGCTAAGGCAAAACTGGGTAACTGCTGATGTAGAGTTTTCATTGGAACTTAGGAGTCCTCCATGTCTCCCATGTACTACATCTGCATGTCATACTGGCTGTTCTTTTTTACCATTTTTTGCCAATATGAGGATGTGTCCAGATATTGTTTTGCTCCTTGCAAAAACGTACAGGATCAATGACATGTTTAAATATAACAATAGGTGCTCATTGCTTCATGCCCTGTCACTGGACACCACTGAGAAGAATCTGGCTTGTCTTCTTTACCCCCACCCCTTCATCAAGTATTTATACATGTTGGTAAGATCACACCAGAGCCTTCTCTTCTCCAGACCAAACAGTGCCAGCTCTCTGCTTCGCCTGGTATGATGGCCCTTCGCTGGACTTGCTCCAGTACATGCACCTGTCTTGTACTTGGGAGCTGGGAACTGGACTAAGCCCTTTGGACGAGTCTCACCAGAGCTCAGGATGGATCGAGTCATCAATGGATGGCCTCCCTTGACCTGCTGGTAACACTCTCCCTAATGCAGCCCTGGATACTGTTGGCCTTTTTTGCGGCAATTTGTACTGTATTTGTAGTAGTTATATTTTGTAATTGCATTGAGCACTAACATAGGACCAGAGTTGAATTTTAAAAAAATACTGAACTATTTAGCAGAACTCTTAGTTACTGAATCACCTACTTCTTGTGAGACAACGGTATTTAGTACAGGGTTGTAGAGTCATTTACTGTCTAATACCGGTGCTTCTATTACCTGGATTAACCTAGTTTCTGATTAAAGAAAGAAAAAGCATAAATCTGAGGAGATTTCTGAAAGAGGAAGAAACTGAAGGGAAGTGAAACAAAAGATAAACTTCTTGGTCACTTCCAAATTCTGACAGCTTACACTGACAGCATTTTCATTTGGAAGTGTCAAATGAGAAAACAAGGTTATAGAGTAGTCCACAGGGGCAGCCTTAATGCACCGGGATCCTGCCCCACTAAGGGCCACCGTGTAGGCACAGCATCCTTCCTAGTCTGCAGTGCCAGGCCTGTGCCAGGCCTGGTGCTAGTATGTCCCCGTCCGGTGTGCTTAGCACCACTGGGAATTCAGAAGATTTTACTGAAGGTTTTAAAATTTCAGTGAAGATAAATCTCTGATATAACCCAGGTACACCCCACCCCCAGCCACCCCCCAAGTCAATGACACAACTGAAGAAGTAGAAATAACAGTCTTGAAACAAACTGATTCTTATTCTCCTTGTTTCTACTAGAAGAAACATTCCAGTTCCACCAGCCAAGTACATGCTCCCGTTTAGGAAATGTCATGACAGCCATTTATTTAGATTTTTTTAAAAACAACACCTACCGGAATGCCTCTCATGATGTGCTTTTTTCCTGCTGTTTGCTTATTACTGCTCACTAGAATTCTTTAAAATTAATAAAAATGAAGAAAATCACTAGTATGATCCGTTCCATAGGCCAAACAAGCAACAAGAAATAACCTTATGCTAGATGGTGACAAACAATGAAGCAGAGACATATGTTTGTTCTGTTCCCCAAGCATAAACAGAACACAGAGTTTCCCTGACTAATAAATTTACTCTCATTTTAATTAAAATGGAACATTTAGTTACATTTCCTCTGTTCTGTCAAAGAATTAAATAGATAAATAGGTAGCAGGGGAAAAAAATGACAACATTTTCTTTAGTGCCTCTATTGTACGCATAATCGATGACTACCCATCTGTTTACTGAAGGTGTAGGAAAGACACATCATATAAAGTCTTATTCCCATAAAAAGGCTTGCTAAAGTACTTTGCTTTTGATCCCATATCTTCCAAAATGAAAGCGTTTTTTCACAAGTAGAATCTGTCAGTTCTCTTTTGGTGTAACGTTATATAAACCATTGTCACTATTCTACTCTCTGATTCTTTCTACCATTAAATCAAAAGTACTGAAGAGTGGCTACCTCCGCAGAAATGATCACAGTGGCAACTGCACAGATTCGAACCGAGAGGGAACAATTAAGTAACAGTCATGTGCAAGATGAGTTTAAGGACTTCACTCACTTTCTCTGGTAGTAAGCCTAATGAATGAGGTTTGATTAATGCATGTGGTCCAGGAAGGTACTAGTTCTGCTCTAAGGAATTCAGGAAATGGATTGTCAGCCACTTCCCTTGGTAGTTTATTCCAGTGGTTAATGGCTTCTGTATTTGGTCATCTTAATTTACTGGCTTTCAGTAGTTTTTAAGAAAACTTGTTCAATCTACTGATAAAATGTGCCATCCTTCTGGTCTCTATTTCTTTCAGACTTGTTAGAGATATATAGGTAAACTGGAAAAATACAAAATGGGGCAGGATGCATCCATCAGCGTTGAGTGGAGTGACTGCCGTCACTGGGGAGATACTCCTTGCTATGGAATCATAGAATTGTTTGGGTTGGAAGGAACCTTAAAGATCGTCTAGTTCCAATACCTCTGTAATGGGCAGTGATACCTTACACTAGACCAAGACCCCATCCAACCTGACCTTCAACACTTCCAGGGATGGGGCATCCACAACTTCTCTGGGCAATCTCGTCCAACACCTCACAACCCTCACGGTGAAGAATTTCTTCCTTGTATCTAACCTAAATCTACCCTCTTTCAGTTTAAAGCCATAACCCCTTGTCCTGTCATTGCAGGCCCTTGTAAAAAATCCATATCCAGCTTTCCTATAAGCCCCCCTGAGGTACTGGAAGGCTGCTATAAGGTCTCCCCACAGCCTTTTCTTCTCCAGCTGAACGAACCTAACTCTCAGCCTGTCTTCGTAGGAGAGGTGCTCCAGCCCTTTGATCTTTTTTGTGGCCCTCCTCTGGACACAATCCAGCAGGTCCGTATGTTTCCTGCACTGAGTACTCCAGAGCTGAATGCAGTACTCCAGGTGGGGTCTCACATGAGCGAAGTAAAGGGGGAGAATCCCCTCCCTCAACCTGCTGGCCACACTTCTTTTGATGCAGCCCAGGATACGGTTGGCTTTCTGGGCTGCAAGCACACATGGCTACCTATTAAACAAGCAGAGGAATTCCCCACCAACTGAAAAATGGCAGACCATGTCCATCTTCCAAAAACAGTAAGAAGAAAGATTCACAGAACTACAAGGCTTATCAGCCTTACCTTAATCCCTACCAAATTTATAGAGCAAATCCTCCTAAAAAGATTTGCAGGCTTATGGACAATAACCTGACGTGGAATAACAAGTATGGATTTACCAAGAGCAAATCCTGCTTGACCAACTTGTCTTCTGTGACAAAATTACTAGATGTAGACCACCACAGCAGTGTGGCTATCTTTCCTTGACTGTAACAAGGCTTTTGACATGGTCTCCCACAGTATACTCACAGCCAAACTAAGGACTTATAGGTTGGATGGACCACAAGGCAGTTGATGTCTAAATGGACTGAAAGACTCCTGGAGCCATGTATCTCAAGAGTCAATATGGATCCAGATACTATTTAGCATTTTTGTCAAAACAAACAGTAGGACGATACGCAAGTTGACAGATGATACCACATTGGAAAGAGTAGTTAATGCACTGTAGGGATGGGATGACATTCAGAGCAACTCCAACAAGCTTGGTCATGGCCACTGGGGTGGTTTGAATGCTAGAAGATCATGCACACAGAGGCTGCGTGGTCTGGGTCTGTTTTGCCTGGAGAAGAGAGAGAAGATGCAGTAGGGATCTAATCACAGTCTGCTGTACCAGAAAGGGAGCAGTAGAAGAGATGGAGCCAGGCTCTCCTGGGTGGCACACAGCAACAGAATGGGGCAATGGTCACAAGTGGCAATAAAGGAAACTCCCATTGACATAAGGAGGCAGCTTTTTAATGGAACAAGTTTAAGCACTGGGACAGGTTCCTCAGAGACATACTACAGTATGGAAAGATTTGAAGATTTTCGAAACTCATCTGGCCAAAGTCCTAAGCAATCCAATTTAATTTTGAAGTCAGATATGCCTTGAGGAGCACTTTCTATCTAAATTTTTCTTTGAAACTTCAAAACTAGGCTAGATATTTTAAAAACAGAGCAGTCCTTTCTTTTTCCTTTCCCATATTGACAGTAATAAAAATATTCTCCTAATTAGACACCTGCATTTGGCTCTGCATTCAAGAGAGTAGCACAAGGAACCAGTCTCTTTACTCTCAGTTGGCTGTGCTGAAAACCATAAAGTCAAATTCTTGACTTCATAGGATCAGCAATGAGAAAAGAAAAAAATATAGCAGAAACTTGCATTTATTACGGAAAGGGCCAGTCAGCCGTATGCATGGAGGACATATCTAAACGGCATGAAAATTATGTGGTTTACAATATTCATATTTAGTGTAGCAGAAAAGCATGATCTAAACCTATAACAATATTTCAATTTATGATTGATAAGGAAGAATTATGATTGGTAAGGAAGAATTAGCCAGTTGATCTTTAAAGAATTTTTAAAATAGAAAAATTAACGCCAAGTTTTTTAGAGCTAAAAGTTTATTTAGTATTTCCTTCCCATTTTTTATAATATATGGCTATAGATTACTGATCCTTTCTCATTCTTCTAAATGGTTCAATAAATGTGGGAGTTCTATGCTGTAAATAAGTGTATAGTATGCATATATTTACATATCTAACATTTCACTGCTTGTCTTTTAACACTTGCAGTATGTGGTCTGTTCAGATGATTTAAGTTAATACTATTTGATATTAATTTCATTTAATATTAATTTGGGCTTTACCTTACTTGTGCTACATAGTGCCACATCTAAAAATATTTTTCAGCGGCATGTAATGAAATCAGTGCATCACCGTAACCTACATGAATAGGCAAAAAATGATCTCTGGCATTGTCCTGTTCTGTCCCAATGCAATGTCAGTATTAATAAACAGATATTATTAAATTCCAACAGACATTATTAAATTTAGAATTTTATCTCCATTGCCAAGACCTAAGTCCTTTAATATTCCTTTTAATTAATAATATATTTTCTAATTTAATTCCTTTTATTGTGGTGTATGTTTTTTAAAACTATCCATTGTAAAAGTTTCATAAGTATCACCACAGTTGGAAGATAAACCACTCTTTGCCTAATATTACAGAATACATTTTCAAAACCAGAGGACAAATCAAGACTTTTTGGTCTGGAAACAGCAAAGAAATCTCTAAAATTCTCATACTGCTAAGGAGAAGGAAGAAGGATCCAGATGCAGAAACATTGCTCGAGAGCAGCTGCCTTCCAAGGCTGTCCAAACTTTCCCAGGCCTAGAGGGGGAAGCCGGAGGAGTGCTAGGTGCAGCACGCAGCTGCGCTGGGGTAATCCCGAGGGGCACTGCCAGTCTGAGGGCAGCAGGCTACCTAGGATCAAACTGCTAGCACTGTATGCATTATGCCACCTACCACAGTCTAACACAGGAGTGGACACACGCAAGCAAAAGAAGCTTGAAGACCTGTAAACCGTCAGGGACTTACATTTACAACATACTCATCTGATACACTGAACTTTTCCTGCTCCTTTTTTTTTCCTCTCTATTTATCTATCTATCTATTTATTTATTTATTTAACCTGGTCACACCTTTACCTCCTGTGGCTAGGGTTTGCTCCAGGATTCATTTTTACTATGGGCAAAAACTTCAGAAGCCCTTGCTGGATTAGATTTACTCACTGAACCCAGCAGTGCAAGACAACAGGGAAACACACAGCCCTTGACGTCTCCTAAGGGTGAGCAAGCACTGGGGACAGCTCTGGTGGGGAGCATAACAGAAGGCAAAACTGTCCGGCTTTCAGACCAGCAAACGCCAGCTTCAGAACCGACAGATATTTCGCCCTTAAACTGCTGATAGTACTGGTAAGCGTACACACAAATGGAGGAATTTCAAAGTACTGCAAAAATCTACAGTCAACTTAAAAAGCCTTGGTAGAACTTGGATAAGAGTTAGGAGAGGGAATAAAAATTTTTGCAAAAGTTGTCTCATTCCTTTCACTCAACTCTTCCCTCAAACAAAACCAGTGACATATAAGGCAAAAAAATTGTAGATAAAACCAAACACTAGTGTCTGATACAGATAAAAGAACTATTTTATTAATAAACTTTTCATCATTTAAGTATTTAGAGCATCTTAAATGCAACTAAAGCATAGTAGTAACTGCACAGTAATCACATGTAGAGAGAAAAATCTGCAAATGGAAAAACCACTGAATAGTTTTTAAAAAAATGTTTTTAAAACAAATTTCACAATAATACCTGAAAAGCATGTTTCCTTTCTAGTTATACTCAAGACAAATATTAGTTTTATTCTGTAATGGGAAGAAAGCCAATTACCTGTATACTGCAGTTGGTTCTGGTTTTGAATTTGCAATCTCCTTATCTATCTTTATCTTTAGTGTTGCATTGTTATGTTTTGTATGTTACATGGCTTATCAAAACAGTATCCCATGTCTTCAGTGCTGATACTATCTTGTAAGTTATCTAAAAACTTCACAGAATAGACCCAGCTATGAAAAAATGGGCCAGAAATGATTATTGATGCATAATATGCCAAAATTTAGGACTATTAAATTGATGACTCATGTCAAACCTACTGTTATTAAAAATTGTCGATTGGCTTGTAAAATGGACAGCATTTCATAATGTCAGGGAAATATCAATAAATAAACAGCAGTCATAGCAGTCATGACTGATTATTTTTACAGTTTGAAATCTCATTAATGCCTCAGAGATTCCACCATTTGTTATGAACACTGAAGTAACATCCCATGTGTCTCTTAGGTAAACCCAGAAAATTTCTCAAAAAAAATTCTGGCTTACCTTAAAATAGAGAAAATGTCTTTATAACATGTTGCAAGTTTCAATGTATTTTAAGCACTAGTCTGTCTTCAGCTAGCACATTTTCAATGAAGAGTAACATGTTGAACTAATGTTTTGAGTGAGAGGCTCTAGAGACAGAACGATCAAAATGCTCTTAATTGACAATGTTTAAAAGAACAAAAACATACTGGAATGATTACAGAGATTATACTCTTCTAAGTTGGATATAACTGACAATATAGAAGTTGAAAAATAAAAAAGTTTAGTCAGTGTCACAGACATCATCCTCAAAATTTAAGACACTCGCCCCCATGTTGCATAGCTGCCAGCTGAAAGATGCACGAACATCAACATACATCCTTTTGCTCTTTCTTATAGAGGCAGTCTGCAAATAAACTCTCTGAAATCAATTTATTTCTTTCCTCTAATTAAGGAAAAAGGCAAAACACACTTTAAAAACTTCAGTTATGGAATTCTTATTTCTATAGTATCTGTAGCTTCATTGTCACCCTTTCCTTCTTTACATCTTCAACCCTTGGTGCAATTCTTTGGTTTCTCAGAATATCAGAGTATCAGTACATTTGGTATCTCCTGTGCTCCATTGCTTAATAACACGTGAGCTGCAGTATCAATTGTATAATGGAGCGCACAAATTATTTTTATCACTTTTTAGAGGTTTTAATTTTGTTTTGGCAGTGAAAAAAAAACCACAACCCTTAAATTCCAATGATTTCAATGGCATCACGCAGCAGAAAAGAGACATGTACTTTTACGAGAATGATGCTTTATGTAGTTTTAGGTTTTGTGATCATAATACTGGATTAGTCCCAGAATTCTGCAAAGATTGGTATGTATGGCATGATTATTCTACAGTGAGCAGCTTCCATGATTACAGTGGGCAAAATTGTGTCTCCATGTGCTTGCAGGATCTTTAAAATGTTACTGCTAATTTTCTTGCAATAGCACACTTTTCAGACATTTGTATAGTTTAGATTTTACAAAATATATCATATACTTAAAACTTTCAGAAACATGCCACTATGTCTCAATTAATTAAAATACTGGGTTTATATTTAGTAGGAATTACTTGTGACAAAAACTAAAAGTATTTGTTGGCACATGTATATTTCCTACAATGTTAAAAGAATAATTAATACACTCTCCAGCAGCAACTGGAGATCATTTAGCAGTGATCACTAGAGATATATTAAAATAATCTGCGTTAAATGTTTTACAAGCTTAAGATCAAGTCCAGTAAGGTATTACACGGAGGAGCCCCATAGCACATTCAATTCTCCATTAACTTCACTGAAGCTACAGTAAGCAAAAGTTCACCAACTCTTTATTTCGCAACCAAGATTTAAGTCATCTGCTTTGAACTGTGTCAACATGATTAATTACATAAAGAACTCATTAGTGAGACCTTTTAAAAATACAGAGATAAATGGAATGAGTGTTTGGAATCAGATTCTGCTGCTGTTAACAAATTTCAGTGCTGTTTGCACATATCATTTACAAATTTACATTACAGTTGATGGCCATCTAGCAGTTGTATCACTACAGAAAGATGGCAATTTGCTGGCAGATTAAAGATAGACAAAACAACACTTACATCTTCAGCATACAATTTGGATGAAAAATACTCCTACTGTGGAGATTTAGTTTTTCTGTGTTAAAAGCATTACAAGGTTCTGCATGTTCTAGGAGTTAACAACCATCAGTCAGTGTAGCTCTGCAAGGTTATATATGTACATATCTGACTGCCGAATCAAGAAAAAGACACCTGGGGACTACACCATGCTAAAAAGAAGATATTTAGAAATACTTACATGAGTGATTCACTGAAAGAATTTAAGGTAACTTCTCTGTATCTCTGTCAAAGGATCTTATACAGTATAAAATATTTAGGGTTTTTTCCATCCTAAAATTTAAGCTCAAACTGCTTGTTTGAGCTACATACTACCTACTACCTTGTCTTTTTTTCTTTCATATAGCCAGGGAAAATATTTTTAGAATTATCCCTCTGCAATTTCTCTTTCAAGTCCTCCATATTGCGAGATTGTCCGTAATATAAAAAAAGTGCCTATTGGGGAAACCACAGAAGTAGACCTCTCTGTCTTTCAGGATTTGCTTTTTTTTTTATTTTATTTTTTTTATTCTTGTCTCATTTCTATGGTTGAAACAGAGATCCTGTGATATATTTGTATTTTATTCCCTTGAAAAATTATCCCATTCAATTCCCTAGTCTTTCTGATAATGGCTTCTTTTTCACAGAAATAGTAAAACCTTATTTTTAAGCCTTTTTGTCTGCCACTAGCTCTTACAGTAAAATAGTATAGTCCATATGGCCTTATCATAAGAATTTCATCTATATCTTTCAATTTTGATGCCTTTAATAGGGTTAAATAAAGTTAGATTCAGAGTTTTCAGGTATTTTTACTCATACTACACCCTCCCTGTCTATTATTGTCACTGTAACTTTAAAATTACTTGATTATTTTTCTGTATCTGTATTTTTCATTTTTTTCCTGTTTACATTTTTTCCGTTAGTTCTCAGTATGGGAAATGCAAATTTTAAACTATTTACTGGTTTTGTCAGTGGCCATTTCTTTTGTTTGCTCTCACCTTTTGAAAATCACATAATTTCTTACAACGCATTTGCATTGCTGGTACATTTTTAGCCATTTTTTTCCTGCCTGAGTAAGACTACTATAACATTATGTTATTCCTTGGAGATCAAGAAAAGACCTCTTTTTGCTATAAGAACTGTCTCAGAATAAAATTCTTATTATGAGCTTCTTATATATGCTCTTCCTTTTCAAAGAATTGGGTGGATTAAAAAGTTAAAAAGAAAAAGGTTCTGTCCTTTTTCCCTCTTTGTAATTTAGGCTTCAAACAATTATTGCTGAATACCAAGATTCTTTAACGTTGCCTATACTGAAGAGGGGAAGAATGTGATTGAAACTTTATTCCTCAAACACAATGGGCCTTTCTGCTGCCACAGCAGAGCTCCCTGTGGTCTGTGCAGAGCTTTCCTGAGAATTGACAGGGGCCATAGAGCGAACCACTACTTTCATTACATTGCACTTAAAATGTAAGATGTATTTATTCAGCTGCATCTTCTGTAACATAAACATAAACCTAAATTCACTTGTGGATTTCTACACAAAGTAGTACATCACACACATGCTTGTAAGATGAGTGACAAAACAATAAGAAAGACTCTCCTTTTGCTTTAAGTGCAGGCTAACGCAAACATAAATGCTTGAAATTAGTTTAGGGCTACTGGTCTTTGGAAAATGTTGTTTCTCTATCAGAAAGGCACATAAAAATTTCCATGAAGTCAAAAAACATTACATGAAAATTTTCAAGGGAAATAATCGACTGATGAGGCAGGAATTATACATATTTATTTTACCGTAAGGGGAGAAAATATTTTTAGGATGATCTAAGGAGGCAGAAACAGATTAAGTCATCCCATATGAAACGTTCTCTAAAAAACCCAGAAAAACAAAGAACCCAGCCCCCTCGAATACTGTTTTATTGTTTCCATTGCAACAAAGTCTGACTGACCACTCAGGCTTGAGTATCTGTTGTCCACTTAACACAGATATAACAAAAAGGATAAAGAGTTTGCAATCTGACATACCATTCCAATTTAAATGGACTAACTGAGGAGTTCAACCTTTGATACTGTGGCTTACCCTGTTCTTCAGATGAAAGCATAAAAATCAGATGGTTTGGGGTACTTATTACCTCTTACCTCTGCAATACAATACAAAAGCTTATTGGTTGAAATAAATGGGATTTAATTATTTCATTAAATCCTTTGTTGAACATGCAATTATATATATTTTTAAAAAACATATCGGGGAAAAAAGCAGAAAAGGAAAATGCACCTACAAGAAGTTTCTTTATCAAAATGGGTGCTAATTCACAACTAGTTACACACAATAGGAGCTACATCAAACAGCTAAATGATGCAGTGATAAGATGATACAGTTGTATTTTTCTAAGTAGATCCCTTTTTGCATGCCTCCAAAGCGCTGGAACCAAGGTTATCTTATCAATGTATATAAATACCTGAAGTGAGGGTGCAAAGAGGACAGAGCCAGGTTATTCTCAGTGGTGCCCAGTGCCATGATCAGAGGCAATGAAAACAAACTAGACACAAGAGGTTCCCTCTGAACATCAGGAAACTCTTTGTTCCTATGCCGGTGACCAAGCACTGGTGCAGGTTGCCCAGAAATGTGGTGGAGTCTCCATCCCTGAAGATGTTCAAAAGCTGTCTGGACATGGTCTCGGGAAACTGGCTCTAGGTGGCCCTGCTTGAGCAGTGGGATTGGACCAGATGACCTCCATAGGTCCCCGCCAACCTCAACCCTTCTGTGATTCTGAGATTTTGTTCCTTTGATCTACAACATCTTATTTCTGTTTGTCACAAAATGATGCACTATAATGAGTCTAATGTACTATTTTTTTAACAAATTTCAGCCATCAGCACATTAAAGACTATTCTTATCTGGGACAGTCCTAGCAGCTGTGGTTGTGGTCTGTGTCTGTTTCCCCTCCTTGTTCTGATACTATCTCCCCTTGAGCAAAACCCAGCAAGTATTCCACCGGGTACTGGTAACCACTAAGACTTCCTGACACTCCTCAACTCTCACATTTTTCACCGCTTTTGCACATCACTGCTCCTACCCAGTCTTTATTTTTTTCTCCCCCCCCCCCCCCGCCCCCCCCCGCCTCCGTTTCCAGCAGTGCTTACCCATCAGTTTCCCTGTAAAATACCACTCTCTTCTCTCTCCTCGGGTCACTTGTACCTAACAGGAAAATCTGAAATTTAATCAAATTAGTGTACCAGTTCCCATACTCTAGGTGAAATGCCAATACAGAACTTATTTTACAGTGGGTATCTGTCAACATTTCTTGCATGCACTATTAAGTAATGCACTGTTTACTGCACCGGGGCAAGGAGCGCGCAGACAAACAAGGCACTTAAAGCCTGGGTAAGTGAAGCATAAGCTTGAACCTGAATGTTAGAGGTGAAATGCTAATTGTGAGCTTATTCTCCATGTTCTCCCCTCTGCCATACTGGCCTGATATTAAGAAACTCCAGCAAAAGGTTCTGAGAAAAAGATACTCTCAAAGTTTCAGTTTTGTTTCAAGGTACAGGTATTTCCCAGTCTCTTTTCTCAAGACTGCTACTAAATCCCTTGACTGAACTGCCAGTGAAGTTGTCGATTACCATTTTAAATATAAATCTTTAAATATATTCCACAATCTTTTTTATACTTTCTGTATGTAATTTTATTACCTTCAAATATTTTAAATGTAGTTCTATGGCTACCACACTGCGACAGAACAAGGACAGTATACAAAAAATAAACTTACACCAGACATAGGATGGAAGGTTAAAAAGGGATTGCTTATTCACCAAATCTCCAACCACAAACACTTCCTCTCATCCAGCTCTTGAACAACTCGCAGGGTGTGAATTGCACATGATCCGAAAGGAAACCTGAAGTACAGCACTGGTTCTTTATGAAAGACACCCTGTCTTCTAACAGATGGTTAAAATACTTTAACAAGCACAAAGTCCTTACAGTGGAGAAAGCACAGAAAAGCAAAAGAACTCAAGAGATTTGGGGCACTGGAGAAGTCAACCGTATTCTGTATTTTAGTGATGCTGCTGTAATGACCACAGGTGGAAAAGCTGAACCCATGGACTCAAGCTAATAAACAAAAGCACAATAGGAAAAACAAGAACAAAAAACCATAGTACAAACAGATCATGAAATGCACATTGGATAGCCTACTCTGAGCACGCTATGGCTGCTTTGTAGATCTGCATTGTCACAAGCCAGAGGAAACATTGGATCTCCTAATCTGACCTGTTGTAAACCACGGGCCAGTGATTGTAGAATGAAACACATGAGACTGAACTCCAGTAAAACAGAGCAAAAAAAAGAGGAGAGCCCTGGGCTCTACCAGGAGCTTGAGAAGTTCTAGGCAGGGGCAATTGAGCAGATATGCTTGGCTGACCCATGAGGGCAATCCAAATCCTGGGTTGAAGAAAACAAGTATTTATTGCTCCCTCAAGGCTCCTTAAACAGGATGAGATCAAATAAAATGATATTAATTTTCTAGCTGTAAATCTGCTTATTAGTGTGATCCTGGCTGTGTAAGAAAGATCTATCAGTCAGATGCATGCTGCTTCAGAGTACTGGACCAGCCCTATTCTATGTCCCATATTCAGCCCAAAGCAAACTGGAGAAAGTCTTGGGGAAAACATGTATCCCATGCTTAGAAAAAATTCTTTCATTGGTTGTGCTTTGTAAATGAATCCTCCCTGAACCCAGCAAATAACGGACTAAAGCCCTGGAGCCTTGATGTGATTATAGTGTTCTTATCTAATGAGAGTTGGAAATGTTTTGATGAACATGTGAAGGCAGAATGGAATGATGCTGTTTTCACCTGGGCTTTTGAAGAATGATTAGGGTAACTCAAGATACTGAGAAATCCTGAAGCTATAAGGATAAACAGCATTACCCAACCCAAACATCTGCACCATTCAATCTGACAAGCCTTGGCAGAAAAACAAAGGAAAAAATCACAGAAAAAACCCCAGACTAAACCAAAACCAGAAGTTTCCCCCCCAAAAAACCAACAAAATGCAAAAAAATACCGGATTAAACCTTCTTTTTTTTTGAAACATTCTTCATTTTTATAGTAGTAATATGCTTTCTATGTTTCCTACCGTTATTAATTAAGCTTCATTAATTATCCTGACAGCTAGAATTCATATGTTAGTAAAATGGTAATTTTTGACAACTTTCAATCAAGCATATTGTTACAGTTCTGTTACCAAGGCTGAAAAAAACACATAATTTTCAGCCATCTTGTCTATCAATATTGTATCTGTACTTAAAGATCATGCTGGAATCAACTGAACTCTTCAACTCTCATTTCAGAAGACTTACTTTTCTCATCTTGGATAATTCTTTTACCTTCCTTTTAGAAGTACTGTGTAGGTCTCTTTACATCTTGTTGGCAATAAAACCACTTGAGCTATATACTATATTTTAATAATGGCCTTTCTGTGTGTGCACAGACAGAAGATGACTTTCTCTTTTATTTTCTTTGGTCCCATTCCTACATTTTCAATGGCCAGTTCAGTCTTTTTTGCCATAGCAAGGCACTGAAAATGCTTTTTGAGGCAATTATCTGTGGTGATTCATTAGCATGTTCCTGAGAGAGTATTTTTGGAAAAATGTCTGCCTTCATAAGGGAAAACTGGATCATAAAAGAAGTGAATCTTGCAGTATTAAATTTCCTTCTGTTGAATTGTTCTACTTTCATTAGAAGATAGATTAGAGGATCACTCTACAAGCTGTATCTTGCCTTCCTCATAATTTACTATATAACCAATATATTTTCCACCTGCATGTCGTCCCAGTATTTGTTTGATCTGCAAACTACCAATAAAAGATTATGGACAAGCCTTAACTATTTAGACTTCCAATAAAAGTTATAAAGTTGCCTTGATTGTTAGGTAGCATTTTTTTGCTTTCCCCTAGGTAGTCCTGAAGTCACTCCTTTAATGAAAAGCTTTTACTATTTCATTTTTTTGAATCTGCCTAATGAGACAACAACTGTATACAAAACAAAACTGCTTGAAACATAATATTGCTGGTAAAGCAAATAGTTTGAGAATTTGAGTATGCTGTATCAACTCACACACATGTATTAATCAGATGTTTGACATGGTTAGCAGGAAGTCTTGTTTATAAAGACTTAATTCTATACAGCTATGGTTGGTTCACACCAATACCATACACCATTTTCTAAACTGTAAGAGATACATAAATGTCGTATGACACAAATGACACAAATATATTCCTGAAATTTGCATCAGACAAACTAGTCTATACAAATCCTAAAGGTTTATCCCTTTCTGTACTCTCCCATCTTTTAAGTATTCAGCATTGTTAAAAAAATTAATACTAGCAACTTAACAACATTGAAAACACTCTTGAAATACATGTCATCTCAAGTTTCTCATGGGCTCCTGTTCTGAATACCTTTAATTTTAGCTGGTGTTACTTCATGTCCTTCATTACAGATTAAACTTTGCAGTTATATGAAAAAAAGAAGGCCCGTGCTTATGTTCACATACCTGTCAAGAATGAGCAAGGGGAATAGTCTACATCTGGCTACTCTGCTTACATAACAATTATGGAATCAGAGCAGACTCTGGGTTTCCTCAGTTTGTCCAGTGTCGGTGTAGTAAGGCAAAACTTAATTCTGGCCTTAAGGCAGGGAACAAGACCAGCTGTCAGTGCAGAGATGAAATAAGCATTTCTAAGTGGGAGTCAGTTCCTCTTCTGTTTGAAGAAGACTGCTATAAAAATATCCTAGTCCAATATAGTTCTATTCCAAGAATATATGGCATCAATTTTAAAAAGAGCCATCACACAAAGTTGAGAAAACAGTTTTATACAAATTTAAGTAGGCAAGAAAACAATGCAATTAGCATATACAGTTAGGATAAGTTTAATGAATGGCACATCTGTTTTCAAAATGTGTTGACACTTTGAATGTAGAAATTACAAAATTGAAATCTCCCTATGTATAAATTCTACATTTAGGTAAAACATATGTTGATCCAGAGTTCACTTTATGAAGTCTTTCTTCAATAGGGCCTGAAGTTAATGCAAAAGGTGTAAGAAAAGATATAAGAAGTTAAAATGAAATTTACTGATGTCAAGAGACTGTCCCCCATGCTAGTAAGAAAAAGCAAAATATTTTCATTATGATGAGTTTGCACTAGAATTCAATTCAGTCTTCAGTAAATTAAATGATATTTAAATAGTAGGATGTGTAGCAATTTTAAAATTATAAATTAAGTTCCACATAATAAAGATACAATGTACCAGTTTTGAAAGAAATGAAATATGAAAATATGCACTATAGCTACAAAAACACTAAAAAAATGGAATGCATCTGACTGAGTTATCAGAGTTTGTATTCACCCTGTTCAACTCCTATAGGCTGATTTCTGTCTGCAAAATATAAAGCAGCCAAATCCAAATTGTGATACATGGTGGGCACCTGAAGAAGAGTGCTGGCTTACATATTCCTAAGCACAGGCTCAGTTGGTAGAGAAACTCAAAACTTTTTTAAAAAATTATTCATGTACTTGGATTTCAGCCACAGTTCTATTTTATTCCAGCACTTCTTAGGACACATTAGTCCCTTCCTGTAATTTATTTTCTTGATAATCTCTCACATTTTAGCTTCAGATTTCTTAAACTCATGATTTTCTGTGTCTTGCAGAAATAAATACTTTCAGGCCCATTTGCTTGTATTGGTTTTTTTCCATATGGTGAGATTTACACCATCAGTTGGGAGAGCAGTGTGGGTTTCTCATCCTAACTGTTCAATGGAGTGTGAGATTTGTTTTGGTAGATTCAACTTTTATTTTTATGATCTGAAATGTCTTTAACTTTCATAACTCCTTTGTGCCAGCTCTTTTTTTTTTTTTTTTTTTGAGAACAGAAACCCCAGTTATATTAGATGACTTTTTAGGGCCCTTTAAATCTTGTAGTTTTTCATTGTATCAATCTGGTGGCTGAATGTTTATTATTTTTATTAATGTGAAAAACATGATAAGAGGGCAGGCTAATTACCTCTCAGCACAGGTAAGGGCGGTTATTTTATACTGCTAAGTACCAGATGGTAGCTGGCTTTTATGGTTGTAGACAGTTGAGAAATTATTAGCAGCTTTGGTTCTCTAGACAGCACAAGGGCTGTCTATCACTCCAGTGTCTAGCTTCATACAAGCAATGACACTAGGATTCAAACTTTCACATTTAGGTGGAAAAAGGGAAAGATATGATGACATCTCCATAAAGCCTGAAGAGTACTTTGACTAAATTGTTCTGACCCAAGCAGAAAGGGAGACCTGGCTGGACAGTGACTTCAGGATTAAGAAATGAAGGAAAAAAAAAGAAAAAAAAAAAAAGAAAAAAAAAAAAAAAAGAAGGAAAAAAAGAGAAAGATTAAGTTCTTTCCAAAGTAACAGTCTTTCCAGTGCAGCACTTCCCCATTTAAAAAATATGGCTGCTACCACTTTCTCATATTTCTGAAATGTGCCAAAGAGAAACACATCGTAAAAGGATGAGGATCCAAGTATCACAATATTGCACATGTTGCAGAGGTGTTGAGGTGTTGTAAATCCAATTGGCCTCCATCATACCTCAGATGTGAATTTGCACCCTACAAGCCCAGCTTGCTTCCCAACATTCCTAATGTAAATTTATTAGTTGCCTTCCTCTCCCAAATTCCCATGCATTCTCCCTTCTGCTATCTTGGAAATGTAGGAATTAGTAAAAAAAAAAAGTATGTCATCTCAAAGGAAAAACTGCTGCTAACATAACAGCAGTAAACATATTGTAGTTCGGAAAAAGACTTAAGTGTGCTGGTTTTAATTACACGACTCTGGATTGATTCAGATTGTGTTCTGTATCACAAAAACCTGCTAAGCAATGACGCACAAGATCTTTGGGTTTGATCAGTTGGTTACTAACATGGCAAAGGAAGGATTTTGTTTGAAAAGGATTTTGATAGCACATTACAATTGTTATTCCCACTTCCCTCTCATGAAGCAAGATTTTTGCCACAGTTCAACAGATACTCCCTTGGAAACAAATCAAAAGCAAAGCAAAGCATAGCCAAAGTAAATATGATTCTAGAAATAAATCCAAACAGAATAATGACCATTTTTTATGCATTCATTTTATCAAAAATCTATCTAATGCTCATACTACTTATCAGCACAGAAACTGTAAAACATGCCTAAGTTGTAGCTAAATATTGCACTGGCAGACACAGCAAAAAATTAAAAACCAAAAAACCGAAGACTATCAAAGCGCTAAAGCTCAGCTACACAGCACTAGTTCAAAATTAAAGAAAACAATACAGCATATAACCCCAATTATCCGGCAGTCTAGAGGGACATAGGAAAACTTCAGATAATTGGGGAAGCCAGCTGGCAGGCCTTTAAGTCCCCTGATCCCAAACACAGAGTTCACACTTGCTAACAGCCTCTCCTTCAGCTAGGTTGCCAAGGCTCAGTGAAAGCAGTTGCATTTGGCTCGATAGTGCAAGCCTTGAAAGGAGGACCAAATTCAGATGTAATGGCCTGAGCACATAAACTTTGCCATGCTCACATCTGACCAGTCCAGCCTTACGTTCTGGAGTAAAGCATGAAGAACAGATCTGCTTCCTACAGCTACTTAACATCCCGAAGATTAGGAATTTGAATAGGTCAGCAAATGAAAGAGTTTAGGAAAGCAAGAGGGTGCCAAAGAAGTACAGTCATAATTGTAGTGTTATTTAAGGCAATGTTATTTCTGACGCAAACTTCAGTGGACTTGAGATTCCATTCCTGGCTCTCATGGCCAAAAATTATTAACTACATTTAGATATTTACACAAATATCTCAACGTGGCAAGGTACCAAATACTCACTGACACTGAACGCATCTTTCTTGATATGTACACAATCCCTAGTTCCACAAGGTAACATCTTTACAGTCCTCTATATACCTGCATTTGAACAAGACTCCTCCAGCCTATGAAGCTTTGCCTGTTCTATTTGGCATGTAGGGAACAAGACGACAGAGGAGCAGAGGAAGATGAAGCATTTACACAAAGGTCACAAAAACCACCCTAAGGAACGTCTGTTCTATCAATCCCTCAGGTAGCTCACTAGCTGCCAGCTGTGTGGTTTTTAACAAAGACTGCTCAGAACCTCCCAAGATGGAAGGGTGCAGAAATGTTGGCTCAGACTTTGAAGTTTTCTAAAAAGTATAGCCAGCCCCAAGTACTAACTTTCTGTTACTTTGGGTAAATGTCCTCAAGTGTTTCAATAGTGCCAGGTTCTTGCTAAAGAACAGAATTCTACAGACAAATGTTTTTCCCCTCTTGGAGGAAAGCCAGGGCTTTACTGTTCCTCAGGTACTATCCAGAATCAATTTAACCTTAAGCTCCTCTTGCTCTCGCTGAACGATAACTCTTGATTTTTATTTGAGTAAAAAATCCAAACCAAAACACCCAAAAATGGAACAAAATGTGATTGATAGCCGTGCAGGTTATTTCATGTCATAAAATTAGGAAGTGGCTTTTAATCCTTATGAATTCATTGTATAAAAATACAAGGATGCCTATCTAAATTGCTATACGCACTATCAGCAAATGGAGTATCTATGCATGCTGATCTGTGCCACTCAGTGATGTAAAATGTTGAGCAGAAAGTTCTCCCCTTCACATCATGAAGATGCAGCCCCTATGCTTTGATACAGTCATGATGCAGCTGAGGAGACAGGCTGCATATGACATCTGGGATTGAGGATTTAGAGAAGGCTGCTGAACTGTGTTGGGAATAAATGGGCTGCTATTGCTCAGCTCAGAGATAGAAGTTTGAGGCTAAAATCCCTATAGATCCTTCCTAAATTATTTTTTTCAGTAAATGTACATCTGCATACAAAACCTCAAACATGAGAAAGTGAAGAATAAAGTTGTATCTTATTACCGAAGGTTGCTCCCGAACACTCTTGAGATCAACACCAGACAACTACCACATTATTCCCCAAGAGACTAGCAGACTTCAACAAATCTATCACGTATAATTTAAATCTCTGTTCCCTTCCCACAATTCTTTTCTCAAAGCTACTGTAAACCACAAATTATGCCTGAATAATGTGATTTTGGAAAGAGTTCAAACAAATTGATAGAATTTTCAGAGAATCTGAGTCTGAATAAGTACAAGAATATTCTTCCATCCTCTTGCCATTTTCTTGTGATTCATTTAGTCCTGAAGTTGTTAGAAATGACCCATTTGATGTATTAATTGTGAGCTCATACCCAGTACACTTAAGCACAACTAATACTCAGAAGTACCACTGCCAGAAGATAAGTATCAGACCATAAAAAACAGCACGTGGAAGCTGTGACGCCTCTGCTTGCACAGAGGCTTCTTCACTGGACTGAGTCTGTTTCTGCCATCTTTGGGGAAAGCTGAAAATTAACCTCTGCCAAATACGGGAGAAGAGTACTGTAGGTTTTTAAAGGTGAACATCAAATACATTTTAAGATGCAAACTGTCTGAATCAAACTAGAAGCAACAATCTTTTCTTTCCTGCATGACTGGGTCATTGTCACTGTTAAGTGAATTAAATGCATAATTTATTAAATGGTCTCTCTGAGCACTGAAATCTGTCGGAATTTAAACAGGTTCAGTTTGCCATCATTATTTTGGAAGGAGATTACAGAGGTTAATTTTAATTATTTTCTTCATTTTTCTGTTCAGCACACTCCACAGGATTCTTTTTACAGCCATCGTTCAGCTGCTCTTTTATAAGGGAAACTGAAGTGTGTTTTATTCCCAGGAAGCGAAATCTAGGTTTTTTGAGTCCTAACTTAGAAGTGCTCAAGGAAAGAGTTCCCAAAACACTTTGTGGGCATGACATATTGATTGCCTCATTGATAAGTGGCGACTGATGTTCAGAATTTATCCTGAATTCTTACTCTACCCAGTTCACAAAAGCAAATTATAGTCCTTACACCGATAAGTCAAGAAAGGTAACTTCAACGGAACAACTCTTGCAAGCAAGTTTCACACTAAGCTGCAATGACACTGACAACAGTAACGTTCAGATAAATGTAAAGACAATACAATGCACCGAGCCACAAACTGTTTCAGTCTAAACTCTTACAGGAAGCAAATACTGCTCTCACAGTTGGCAAGAAAATTAAGATAAATTTATTTATTACTGGTTTTAACTTCTCCGAGATTGCTTTGGTCTGGCTGTCATGTAGGTAAACCCTTGCTTGCCCTCGTGAAAGCACCTGCTTTCCCAGAGAGGACTCCCTGCAGAGCCGGCATGCTAGGGTCAGCAGCTGGCAAGAGGAAAAGAAAGAAGGGAAACACACTAATTCAATACACTCCTTGGTCTGCCTTTGGGGAGCACCCAGGAGGGCTGACATTGCTTTCCCTGCTGAAATCCCAGTCTTTCTGCTGTTGGCCTTTTGCCACCTTATCTGTTAGAAAGCAAAATGATGAGTTCAGATCACTGATCTGTTTTCTGATGTCTCAAAGAAAGCAATAGATTTTTGACATTTAATACAGATGGTGAAAACAGGCACCTGGTTTGAACTGAAGTTTCTTAGTGCAAGCTCTGGCTTTAAAGCATATGCACACATATATACGCCGTTCTTTCTGAAGAATAAGAGAATCCCATTCACATTTCAAGATAAAACTATTCTTTATAAGAAAAATATATGTGAAGAGGAAACTCAAATTCAAACTTAATATTGGGTGTTAAGCTGACAGATTAGAGCTCAGTTTTCCTCAGCACTTTTCAAAGAAAAGGACTTCAAGATTTAAAGGAACCCTGAGCAGGGGAAGGAGGATGAAGGGCTGAGGAAGCTGCCCTCAGGTGCTGTCTTTCTCTTTGGGCTTATATATGGCCTTCTTCCATCGCCTGGCAACACTCCTAACTATGCTTATTGACAGGACAGCCTCAGCCCTGCAGACTGTCAAAAACTAGGTGGTGAATACTGCTGCTTGCAACAGCTGCACACTCCTCTGAAGCTCTATAAATCCCTCTCAGGCAAATGCTCCAACTTCCCAGATGAAGAAGTAAATCCTGAGTGCAAGTGATTCTTATGACTAAAGCCACACTAACTTGCTTTGCCATTTAGATGAGCCACATATTCTGCCCCCTTACAAAAAGATCACCTTTCATGATTTGTTCCTCTTAATATCATGAGGGAAAAATTGAAATTTCTTACCACATTGCTATCATAATCAAAAAAGTTATACAAGTGTTACTAATTAAGATGAAGTGGAAGTATTTCCTGGGTTTTGGGTTTTGTTTTGGTTTTTTTTTTCCCCCAAAGAGATGCAAAGACATTGAAATTAATACTGGAGTTGTCAGTATACATTAAGGTAAAAAAGAGTAACGAAGTTCACATTCACCCAGTGACAGCCCAAGGCAGCATTAAAAATGTGCCAGTCAAGCAGAATGATGACAATGTACTTATTATGCCACAAATAAGAAAAAACTAAATTCTGTAATTAGAATATAGCTCTCTTGTCCTCCACCCCTACCCCTTATAAACATCAAAACATTATCTGGCAATTTTCTGGGAGGGAGATTTTCTTTCTTCTGAGCGCAGCAGGACAACAGGGGTTTGGGATTTCTCTTTCTGTTGTTAAAAAGGGAAACGCACAGGACTTTTTAAAAGAGTATTTAGAAAAACAAAACAAAAAAAACCAAACAAAAAACCCAACAACCTTCACACCTGAAGATGAAAGCATCTTAGTTTTACCCCAGCCCATCAATTATATAGAAAGAGCAAAACAATATCACCAGGTTATATTCAGTTGGCTAACATGTAACCAAGTTTTTTTGTATGTGTGTGCACGTGTGTGTGTCTATCTTTAAGTACATTAAGAAACTATTGTTATAAAGTGATTCTTCATCTAGGCAAATTGTAACTACTTATCTCCTGTTTAATTCCTCTAAACAGGACAACATCATATCCTTTAACTCCCGTAGATCAAATTCAAGCAATTTTTTATGGGTTTGTTGTTGTGTTTTTTTTTTTAAATAAATAACACTTGGCCAACAAATTACAGGTTTTAGCTCCTACCTATAAACAGCCATACATACAAAATCAAATGCCTTCTCTTTCTCCCACAAAATGTAACATTTACACAGGCCCAATCCAATCTCAACAAGAGCCAAAGAGCTACTTCCTCTTTTTTTTGATAAGCAACTTTATGTCATTAGGCATACAACTCTTTACCACTATTTTCACATTTATGCTCTAGATGTAGACAAATGCTGTTACAGTGTTTAATTACAGCCACAGTTGTGAAGGGATGGAGTATCCAGAAGTACTATTACTTTTAGAGCTAGGGGCTGCAAAACTTCATAGAATTTGTATTCAGACAGTGTAGTTTTTAATGAAGCTTCTGATTACCCTTATTCTGCATTTCTTTGTGAGAAACTGACTGCAGCAGGAATCACATCTTTGCATCCTCTTCTGCTCATTCATGCTATTCCACTGTTCCTTGCTTCCACCCTCTTTACCGCTCTAAATGTAATATAGGTTTCTAAAAAAAGCCTATCATAGTGTTTTTCAAATAAGTTTAACAATCTTTCAACACTTAGTGGAACTATGATACTCTCCTGATATCACTATTATGAAAATTCAAATGGTATTCATTATTACAAAGAGTTTCTTGCTGAAATTGAGTAACCTTAGAGGTATTTTCCAGTTTGAAAAAGGAACTGTGATTCCCAGTAGGCTTTAGATATTAGCAGTCTACTTCCAAGGTGAATGAGAACATCAAATTAAAAATGAACCCCATCTACCAGTTTAATTAAGTAAATCATGCTTGCTGACTTTGCTCTTCACTTCAGAGCAGACCACAGCCGTCTTGCTTAATATCACTACTGGCAGTTACCCTTATATATCCTGAATAATACTACTTCAGTAAGATTGTCCTCAGTACGCTGCACCATGCCTTGATATCAGCTCCATCAAATAACTTAATAAAGTACAAAATAATTCAGCTACATTTACTGATTCTTTGGTAATTCCATATGTGGGGGTATAGGCACTATCATTCCATTTATTGCCACACGCCAGGCACATGCCTGCCCTCTCCACTTTAGATACACAGCCCAGCACTGCCCATTATAAAAGACAAACTTCAGTGATGCTTCAGATCACTTGCTTGTGTTAAGTTACAGATCTAGTGCAGTGCTGCCGAAACTACTGAGGAAAAGGAAACCACTGCAGTTGCCTTTGACTGTGGCTTTTTGAAATTTTAAGTATTTTGAGCCGTTTCTTAATAGAAAGATTTTGCTATTGCTAGCTCCCTGCCCATTCATAGGATTACTTCCACTCTCCACTTACACAGTATTGCTCTTTTTCACCTAGAAAAGCTATCTATGTTTAGGTTCTCCTAGTGGAAATAAACAGTTGGAAACAAGAAAGCACCCCACTGAAGCCCTATACATTTCACATGTATTGGTGGCCCTTGTGCAAGTTTGAGGAAATGCCCGAAAAGAGATCTTTCTTTGCCCAGAAGGAACATTCTTGTATGTATTAGGATGGACTAATCATGCTCCTCCTTGTAAAGACCATCAAATTCTTTCTATTACCTTCCAGTTTATTCATAGTATTGGCTAACAATAGTCATCTTGTGGATATTTTCCATGCCAAAGACACTGATTAAGAATGCGGGGGGATGGATCAAACAGCATATGTTCATGGCACAGAGGATACCTAGAGAAGGCAGCAAAACTGTGGTTGCATGTGGCAACTTTTATTCTGAAAGTTCTGAGAATTTACCAGAGCCCTGTACCAATCAGAACCTTTAAAAAAAACGGTCTGCCAGTATCATTTCCAAGATATTGTATCTCAGAACTCCTGGTGCTACTACACTGAAAAACTGTGCATTATTAACAATGTTTACATAGACAACAAAATTTAGTATTAGTCATGGCAGACATCTGTAGAAAATTAAATTCAAAATCCCAAGCATTATCCTAAGAAATCTGCTCAAGAAATTCTCCAAACAAGGAGCAGTAATTTACCACAAAATCTGCATGATGGATAAAAAAATAATTAGCAAACTGAACTGTCAAATAGCAGAAACTCCAACTAATTAGCCATAAGCAATTGGAAGTGAAGGAATTATTAACAAAAGCAATTGATGTAGTCTCCTATAAATGATCCCCTAAATTTCTTGTGGCATTACCATTAGATGTACACTCACAACCTGAAAAATCATATTAAACAAAACACAAAGAAGTTGGCATGTTAAATGATAAAATCACAGAGCAACTGAATTTCCATTCAATGAACCATTTTAGCTAGTTTAATCACAATTAAATAAATTTCTGCAAATTTGACCATCGGCCACTGTTTATATTAAAAGAGTTGGAAAGAATTATAAGAAACAACAAAATCCAGGCAATTATGGATGTCAAAATCACTATATTTTGCAAAACATCTATTTTTAGAGAACAGAGCAGTATCTTCTATGACATACGATTTCCATAGTGGCTTATGAAGATATTACACAATTAATTTTCCTTTAAGTTTATTTCCCTAGCATGTTTATTTAACCAAGTAACAACATTTTTGGTGTTTAAAAACTAGATAGTTCAAAAATAAATTAAGTATCAGTGTATACTCTTTGATATACAGAATAGTTTCCTATGTCAAGTAAAGCAATAATACTGGCATGAATTTTAATAGACATTGATTCATAAAGAGCAGCTTTCTGAATTCTGGATGCACTGCCACAACTGCAAAATTAAGCGCTAGATGTGAAATATGCTTTTAAATTTCCACATATTAAACCTATGGAATGTTCTTCAGAGATACCAGAATGGTGAAGCTGTGCCTAGTGAAATCTGAACTTCAAATAAGAGTTGAGCCATTTCAATTGCTTAGAGCTCTAAGGTAGCCCCACAGTCTATCCATTTTCAGCTCAGAAAACTAAATGCCTCCCCCAAAGTAAGAAAATACAGAAATAAAATACAAAGCAGCAATTTTGTTACTGAGATAAAATATAATGATTATATATTTGGCAGCTTAATGTAGATGCTCAAGATTTACCTGGTAGTCCATAATCACATACAGGAACTTTTCCTGGCAAGGAAACTCTTTATCTTTGGGCTGTTTCTGCTGCTGTTGGGCCATTCTTGCCATCCAGCTCGATCTCTGTTCTTGCGTAACACCAAACGGACATTATCTGCGTTACGAACTTTCTCATGTTAATTCTCATGCTTTCACTATTTCATTTTGCCACATTTTGTTGTGTATTGTTTTCATTTTTCATCATGAGGCTGCTGCTTCTTTGTGTTAGTAATTTATTTTCAGTTTTACAAATCACAGTATTAAGAACAAAACATTATCTATACTGTTTAATTACTTCAGGCAAAGTAAATTTTAAGTGCTCTGAGTATTAAGGCACAAGTATAACTGGCTTGAAGGAGGTCTTATACTAAGGTGTCTCATATAAAGCTAGCCATGTCAGTACTTAATTTTCCCTACAAAATGATTTATATGGCATACAAGGAAGAAAAAAATAATCACAGTAAGTAAGGTGATGCGAGAGCAAACAGTCTGGGCCTCCTCAGCTTGCAGGTGCCTGAGGAGGGCACAGCCATGAATACGGTGGGTAAGCTGAATACACAAGGGTTACTCATCCCATCCTGAGAAACCTAGGTGGTGCCTGACAAACTGGTTGGAGATAGCTTTGGGCAGAGGGAAGAACATACTGCTCTAGACAGCAGACACAGAATGGCTGCAGTCTGGAGCCCTGGCAAGTCGTATCGGCAAGCTCAAAAACAAATCTGTCCCACAGCAGTGTCAGGTCAAACCAACAGATGCCAGTGCCAGGAGGGCACTGGCCCACAGGGAGAGGCCAGGTCCACCCGCCTTCCCCTCCTGCCTCCCAAGTACCTTCCTCTGTCACAGGTGCAGTGGCACAGGAGGGCACTTCGGCACTTCTGGCTAGTCACAGGCCCACCCTCAGAGGCAAAGCACTGCAGACAAGGGAGCACTGCTCTGACACAGCACATCCCGCCCGGCTTTCCCATCCTGTCCTGCAGTGCTCACCACAGTACTGAATTCTTCTTTAATCATTAATTTTGCTGTAATGCTTGAATGTTTTGGAATGTGAAGAAAAAAAGAGAAAAGAAAGATCACTGCATTCATTTTTAAAGTAAAAAATAAAAACTAAAACTTTTATTTCAAAGTGAAGAGACCATCACAACTACATGATGTGCTCCTATTTGCATTCATTTAAATAATTTCCTCTATTCATTAACTGATAAGAAAATGCAACAGACTGATAAATTATAGTATTATAACCTTGTGTTTTACACTACAACGCCATGCCCAGAACTGATATTCTCTTCCACTGCTGTAAGATATGACACCACCTTCCAAAATACAAACCTAGAATACCATTACTGTTTTCAGACATATATCATTTACTCATCTTACAAAGTTAATAATCATTCTTGTACAGTACTATTCATTCACTAGTGGTTTTCTATTAGACCACGATAGATGTATATTAGACTGGTATATTTACAGGTTTACAAAATAGATCCATTTATTTATATTTGTGGGACTTTTTAATGGAAAATGGGTTGCATTTGTTTTTTGGGACAGCACGCATTGTTATATTCCAGAAGGGAATATTTTTAAATGACAGATACCTATCCACTCCTAAATTTAAGCTGCCTTTGAAGCAACTGATTTGGTAAAACTCCCAGCTGCACTGTTAGGTAATCCTAGTTGCTAAAAATGAAGTATTTTCTGCTTCTAAATTTTGTCCTAAGAGCGATTCAACAAGCATACAAAGATAATATTCTATTGACCATCCTGATCTAAACACATTCCTCCAAATTCCTCCCATCTACAAACACCAGAGAAGTATCAAGCCTTATTCCCAGAGGATACTTTTCTCAGTCTTCCAGAAATACTCAGAAATGTTGACACTATTTTTCTAAGGCGTGTTTATCATTGTTCTCAGTTAGAATTAATGGGGTTTTTTTAATTTTTTTTTTTTCAGGCCAGTTATTTACCGTTGGTAAACATAATATGAAAAGATTAAGCATTACAAGAAAGGCCTCTGCAATCTACTTAGAAGGCTTCTAATAATTATTTTTTTTTCTGCTTAGCATGTTTATGGAATTCTCAACAACAACTACAGGACCTGAACATACCAACTGAAACAAGAGTCTGTGCTGCGGAAGTCACACCAATACTATTCTGACAAAAAGGACAAGGAAAGATGAGTTACTATCCATTTGATTAATAAAGTTTTTCTTATAAGCCCTAATGCCTAAAACACCTGGCACAAGAAAACACATATAAATTTTTGTTTCTTAAAAGGCCTATTTCACATTAATTGTCTGTATGCTTTTCAATTTCCAATATATCACAACAGTAAAAATCCTGAAAGAGGATTTATATTCAGTACAACTGTAGAATGCTAAATTATGTTTTCTTGCCATAACTGACTCCTTTGACAACTATGAAATCCTTAATGGAATTTTGTAACTATTAGCAGCACTTAGCTCAGCAATATGAATTTAGCCTAGAGAGAATAACCTACAGAAAAGCAGGAACTCCAAGAATGCAGCTTCTGTGTCTCCTAAAGTATCTATTGAATGTTCCCACTGAAAGTTGGGGTTTCCTCATTCCTGCTTCTACAGTGATATTTATAGAGACTATATATCTACAAATCTGCATACTTCAAGTATTCTGACACAGGTTAAGAATTATTTCTGTAGATAATCCTTGCCACTGTTTTATAGAGTACACTTCTTACAGGAGTTGCAACATGCAAATTTCTATGAAACCATAGAAACTACGACAATCAAACTCTGTGATAAATAGTCCTCAGGAGATGGAAGTCATCACCATAAATAATAGCTGAGGAGCTGAACCTTCTTTCTGTATATATTTTCTCCTCCCCATCACTGTGCTGCAGTGAATTGTGGCTCAAGAAAATATACTGGGAAACCATGAAGCCCAAAAATAAAGCCTAAAAGATATAATTGAAGCAGGCCATATTCTTCTACATAAGGTTAACTCATGGAGAAAAATCTATCTCCATTCCTGTATGTCCCAAGACAACAGCAAGATTAGTAACTGCTTAGTAGAAATGGAGGCATTCATATCTATCTTGCATCTCCATTAGTTTGCAGGGGGCAATATAAGTAAAAAGCAATGAAAAAAAAATTACAGTGAAATTCAGCTATATTTCAGCTATACATGACTGCCTATACAGCAGAAGTGCTGGTTCAATTGCACTGTTTTTTTAAGAAAATTTAAAAATGAATGACCAAAAGACACTAAATTATAATCCCACATATTTGAAGAAATTGCATAAACCTGAAGTTCTTTTTCATCACTCTCACTGTTTAATAATTATGCTCAAAGATGTCCAAAAAAGATTAAAGTTCAAGCATCAAAATAAAGAAGGGCTTCTTATCAACGAATTACCCATAAAATTAACTCAAACGACTTCAGACTTCTGGTTCCTTCTAAATCATTAAGAAAATGCATGTTAAGTGATGTGACACAGTAACCTGGCATAAAAATACACATTTCCAAAAGTTTTACAACATTTTGGTGAATATTGCAATAAAAGCAAGAGCAGCGACTTCTGATATACCAGCCAGTGTCGGTTCTCGCTGCACTCTAAAGGCAAGCTATTCAGTTTCCATCAATGTAGTGATTCTGACTCTCGAAGAAATTTATACGAACCTAACTGAGATCAGAAAAACTTCTGTCAGTGTCATTTCTTTAAACTGGTATTGATGTAACAGGATTAGAATGTGATCCTAGGAGATATGATCACCCCAGCCACCTCTGGCAAAAGAATATCCTACATGATGTAATAAGCATGAATCCAATACCATCTGAGAGGACTGCAGTGTATTTTACTGTCCATTTTCTTCCACCTCTTCTGTCCAAATCACAAATCTGATTTTTAAAAGATGACTGCTGAAATGGGATCTCCTGTGATGATAGCCTTTCTCCCATGAAATTATATGAATAATGTCAGAAAGCAGCATCCTGCATGCTTGAACTTAAAAGAGTTTGATGCCAGTGGTAACCTGTATTTTCACTGCTGTCTTGTGATCCACAAAGCTATGTCAGTTCTCACCCTGTGATTACATTACACCTGTAAATCTACAGCTGAATATGTCCACCTGATCTGTATGATTTGCTTACATTTCCCCATCATCCACGTGCCATGGGGATCTTGGTGAAACTGCAATCTCCACCACAGGACCAAAACTTTACATTGCAATTGGGGCATATACTAATAAGCCCTAATTGCCCTCACCAGCCTCACCAGGGACCCCCACCCATGCACCCATGGACATGTGTCCAGGGGCACCGAGACCTGGCTTGAGCTGTGCTGGAGGCACACCTCCTCCCAGTCCTGCTCCTGGTTTTTCCAGCACTTTCACTGGGATTTCCCAGACTAACCTCAGACCTGGCTTCTTACCTTGCCTTTTTCTGGATTGGTGACTGCCGGACTGTCAGTGGGACTTGCCACTAACCCTGCTTTGCTTGCCCAGCTGCTCAGGCACTGTGGGATGGACGGTGCCCCACTGGTGACGGCCCTGCCCAGCCTGGGTGGGAGTCACTACCAGATGCCCCACCCTTGCAGACCAGCCCCAAAGCCCATGTTGGACCAGTACAGAGCTAGTTGGCCTTCCAGTGTAGGTAGTCTGTTTGGCTACTGACTGACAAGGTATTTCACCTTTGTTAATGTAACTCTTAATATGCATCACATTATCGATGTTACCTTTCTCAGTTTCGAGCTCCTTATTCACCTTTTTATGCTAAAAAAAAACTTTTCAGAAAAAGAAAGGAAGTTATGCAATATTTTTGAAGCCTTTGATTTGGTAAAAAGTGCTTTTCAGTTCACTTTACATAAAATATTGATGAAGTACATGACAGTAAAATACCATATTTAAGCCCTTTGAAACTGCAAAAGAGACTTTTGGTTATTTTCATATAAATCCAATACTAAAAGATATTGTAGGTTATTGGTGACCTTATGTAAATGTTCATTAAAAGGTCTTCATGCAGACTGCATAGAAGTTGCAAAGAATTACATCATCAATTAGATTTTTTTAAGTGCATGTTAACAGATAGTTTAAGAACATCTATATTCTAGCATCTAAACTACTTTGATGATGATGATTGGAGTCCTAGTAAAGGAAAGAAAATGCTATTAAGATTTTCCAACCTTGAAAACACCTTATGTCCTACTTTCACATATCACAAGTATTTAATATCACCTTACAGCCAAAGCTAACAAAGACATTACAGTACATGTAAATATATTTCTTAAACTATGAAGCAAATTTATCTGTTAACAAAACCTACTAATTTCATACAATTTACCAGAAATTGAAGGAGAAGGGAAAACATGGATACAAGAGTTCAAGTTTGATCTCACCGTCCTATGTACAAATACTCCCAAGACCCCCGTGTGGTTCTCTGGTCACTTTTGTGGAAGGGAGAAGGCTGGGATCAATCTTTTGAAGACACTGTCTCCAACTTCCCAAGACAATTCTTAGTGAAGTCAGTACCCCAGTGAAGAACCTACAGCTATGACTATGGACAGACAGACAATACCACATATGAAAATAGACTTTCATATCTGCAGGAAAAGTGCAGGAGCTACGTAGGCAAAAGATACATCATACGAGAGATGCACTGTGATGCTTACACTTTTGGGGAGGACAGAAGTAAAGCACATTACCCGTCCCTACCCGCTAATGAAGGAATACATAAGACTCTTAAAAAAGATTATGTTTATGGTCTACTTATGTTTTCACAGATGCTGTAAGTACCTTAGGGCTTTCTTTATAAACAGGCATGTATAGCATGCCAGGAGTTCTAAAATATGGTAAGATTTAATGGGCACTTAAAAACGTCCTGGTCAGTTATCCAAATCGTAAGAGACATGTCTGAAAGCACAAACAGCAGACATAGGTACCTAGTTCCTATTTATCGCCTTTGTAGATATTAAGAGTGTTCTAGAGCACTAGAGAAAGAACATCACCATGCTAGGCTGCAAAACTCCAATTCAATTATATCCATTTACCATCCTATCAAACTCTAGCAGCTTTATTGGTCTTCAATCAGAATTTCAGTAATAATTCTGTTGGAATCTCAATCAAAAGAGAGAGGAATGGATATGGTCAAAAAATGCCTGAATAAATATAATATCTTTTCATCATCAGATATTCTCAAATCTTCATTTCATGCTTAAAAAAACCCAGACAATGATTCTGCATGAAGCCACCACAGGGAACTGAATCCTGTAGCTCTGAAATAGCAGGAGCGCTGGGACTCCTGCACTTAAGAGAGAGAAACATCAGCCCCTTTTTCTTCACTCTTCTATTTTGGTATTGGTAGTGCTGTGTTGGAAAGAAGTTAAGTAAGTGCAAGAACTGTCAGTATGACTGGGAGAAAACCTTGTGGGATGACTCGCATGACTGGAATTCTGCAATGGATAGCTAGAAAATCTTCAGAAGGGATAGACAAGGAAGGAGAGGCAGTGAAGTAGCCATGTATGTAAGGGAGTGTTTTGATTGTCTAGAACTTAATGATAGTGACTATAGGGTGTTCATGGGTAAGAATCAGGGAGAAGGCCGACCATGCAGATAACATGGTGAGAGTCTGTTACAGACCACCCAACCAGGATGAAGAAGAAGCAGATGAAACATTCTATAAACAGCTGGGAGAAGTCACCAAATCACTACCCCTTGTTCTTGTGGGGGACTTCAACTTACCAGATGCCTGCTGGAAATACAGTACAGCAGGGACTAAACAGCCTAGGAGGTTCCTGAAGTTTGTGGAAGGTATCTTCCTAACACAGCTGGTGAGTGAGCCAACTAGGGAAGGCAGCCTGCTGGACTTAATGTTTGTGAACAGAGAAGGACTTGTGGTTTATGTGATGGTTGGAGGCCTTCTTGGGCATAGTGATCATGAAATGATAATTTTTGTTTTTCAGAGAAGTACAGAGGGGAGTTAGCAGAACTGCTACCCTGGGCTTCCAGAGGACAGACTTTGGCCTGTTTAGGAGACTGGCTGACAGTGTCCCTTGGGAGGCAGCCCTGGAGGGCAAAGAAGCCCAGGAAGGCTGGGCATTTTTCAAGAAGGAAAGCTTAAAGGCAAAGGAGCAGGCTGTCCCTATGTGCTGAAAGAGGAGCCAGCAGGGCAGAAGACTGACATGGCTGAACAGAGAGCTTTGGCTGGAACTCAGGAAAAAAAGGAGAGTTTACTGCCTTTGGAAGAAGGGGCAGGCCACTCAGGAGGACTACAAAAGCGCTGTGAGGTTATGCAGGGGGAAAACTAGAAGGGCCAAAGCCCAACTAGAACCTAATCTGGCTACTGCTGTGAAAGACAATTAAAAAAAAGTTTCTAGAAATACATTAACAACAGAAGGAGGACTCCATGCTTTACTGGATGCGCAGGGAAAAATAGTGACAAAGGATGACGAAAAGCCTGAACTACTTAATGCTTTCTTTGACTCAGTCTTTAATAGTGAGACCAGTTGTTCTTTGGGCTAGAAGACAGGGATGGGGAGCAGAAAGAAACTCCCATAATCCAGGGGAAAATGGTCAGCAACCTGCTACACCACTTAGACACACAGAAATCCACAGGGCCGGATGGGATCGACCCTAGGGTATAGAGGGAGCTGATGGAAGCGCTCACTGAGACTCTTTCCATCAGCCATCCTGACTAACCTGGGAGGTTCCAGTTGACTGGAGGTTAGCAGATGTGATGCCCATCCACAAGAAGGGCAGGAAGGAGGATCCAGGAAATGACAGGCCTGTCAGCCTGACCTCGGTACCAGGGAAGGCTACGGAGCAGATCATCCTGTGTGCCATCACGTGGCACGTACAGGACAACTGGGGGATCAGGCACAGCCAAGTATAGGTTTATGAAAGGCAGGTCCTGCTTGATGAACCTGATCTCCTTCTACGACAAGGTGACCCACTTAGCAAATGAAGGAAAGACTGTTTGATGTTGTTTACTAGGACTTTACTAAAGCCTTTGACACCATTTCCCACAGCATTCTCCCGAAGAAACTGGCTGCTCATGGTTTAGATGGGTGTACTCTGCACTGGGTAAAAAACTGGATGGCTGGGCTGAAAGAGTTGTGATGAATGGAGTTAATTCCAGTTGGCAGCCAGTCACAAGTGGTGTTCCCCAGGGCTCAGTATTGGGGCCAGTTCCACTTAGAATCTTTAGAAATGATCTGGGTGAGGGGATTGACTGCATGCTCAGTAAGTTTGCAGATGACGCCACACTGGGGCTAAGTGTTGATTTGCTTGAGGGTAGAAAGGCTCTACAGAGGGATCTGGACAGGCTGGATTGATGGACTGAAGCCAGTTGTATGAGGTTCAACAAGGCTATGTGCCAGGTCCTGCACGTGGGTCACAAAACCCCCCCACAACACTACTTGGGGAAGAGTGGCTGGAAAACTGCTTGGTGGAAAAGAACCCTGGGGTGCTGGTTGACAGACGGCTGAATATGAGTCAGCAGTGTGCCCAGGTGGCCAAGAAGGCCAACGGCATCCTGGTTTGTCTCCAAAACAGTGTGGCCAGAACTAGGGAAGTGATTGTTCTCCTGTACTTGTCACAGGTGAAGCTGCATCTCAAATAGTGTGTTCAGTTTTGGGCCCCTCACTACAAGAAAGACATGGAGATGCTGGAGGCTGTCCAAAGAAGGGAAACCAAGCTGGTGAAGGCTCCAAAGCATGAATATTATGAGGAGTGGCTGAGGGAACTGGGGTTGTTTGGCCTGGAGTAAAGGAGGATCAGGGAGACCTTATCACTCTCTACAGCTACTTGAAATGGGGTTGAAGCAAGGTGGGTGTTGGTCTTTTCTCCAAAGTAACAAGCGATAGGACAAAAGAATATGGCCTCAAGTTGAGACAGGGGAGGTTTAGATTGGATATTAGGAAAAAAATTCTTCATTGAAAAGGTTGTCAAGCATTGGAACAGGCTGCCCAGGGAAGTGATTGAGTCACCATCCCTAGAGATGTTTAGGTGATGTGTAGATGTGGCACTTAGGGACGTGGTTTAGTGGTGGACTTGACAATGTTAGGTTTACGATTGGACTCAGTGATCTTAAAGGTCTTTTCCAACCTAAACTATTCTATGATTCTATGCAGAAGCAGAAGAAAGTGGAAAAAAACCCTCCTCTTCGTCACCCTTTTCTCTTTGAGCCTTCAGTCTTCATTGAAATCTATACTGTCCTTTTGTGTTTAGAATTGTTGAGGAATTTCTGCAATATCTCTCCAATGCCACTTTAAAAACAAAAATTTGCAAAGCATGTTTTCTTCTGCAAGGTCGTCCTCAATTCCATAAGAAATCAATTTAGTCATAGCACCATAAGGCCTAGAAGATTTTTTCAATTTATAGTCTCCATAGCTTTACACATAGCGAAATGACACTGTACCACAGCAGTGAGTGATCAGCAAGGTACCTGATGTCCCAAAATGAAGCTGGCCAGTAACTGCCGGGAAATAACTTTACCATAAACAGCATCCTCAACAACTCATAATGGAAAAATTAGAGAATAAATCCGTTTCATGCTTCTATCAGTCTGAAGTGCAGAACATGATTTTCACACAATCACTAGATACAGAAAATATTAAAACAACGCAGGAAGGAATGCACCTCGTCAAGTCCAACCCCTCCAGCTCAAAGCAACATACAATGACCACAGTTAGTAACCTAAATGGGGGAAACACAGCATTTAGACTTGCATTTTGAAGATGCTCTATTCCACAAAAGTGAAATAATAATAGACATTTAAAATTCATCTTGCTAATTGAATCAGGATATAAAACTCCTATCTTTATCTCATTAACTGGTTAACCTTGAGTATAAAAGCAAAGAGTGCACTGCACTGTGCATCTTCAGCAGAACTGAACATGGAGAGTCGATCTGACCCCTCTTTGGAGTACTACAGCCAGCTAAACAAAGATAGTTACACTGGAAACGAAATTCCTGTTGTACTGTTCATATTCATCCAAGATTCCCATCTCAAACTGCTTCTGATTTCTCATATAGTACCTGTTGTTGGTTAACTGAAATTAAATGAAAGCACTGTAATGATTAAAAACAAAAGCATAAATTCCTCACTAATAGACAATATTATGTTGTTCTGTGACTACCAGCACTTAAAACACACTCCAGTTTTAAGTGAATGTTTTGAGGAAGCTAATGCTTCAGTTTCTTCATTACGTTTCTATTCATTTGAGTTCTGAAATACAGCAAGTGCTAATACACTGGCTCTGCCACTGGTACCCTTTCCAAGCTTATTTCACTTATTGAAGGATTGCCTTCTGTTACTTGAAAATGCACTTTAAATCAAGAGCAAAAGGAAATGTAAATTCCAATCTTTTATGCAACTCTTGAACAAGTTCAGGGAAAAAAAACAACAACACAACCTTAAGGTGTTTTAGGAAAAAAAGTTTAAGATTATAAATATTTATCAAGCACTATTTCCATTCCTCAGAGTAGTAAGACTGGGAACACAGAAGCGTTTCAGAGATGCGTTTCTTTAAAATATGTCCAATCCCAACTGGATGCAACATCACAGCAAAATTAGAATGCTTATTTTGCAGCGACCATTGTAGTCCCAGTGTCCAAAAGAGTTATTGAGAAACTAAAAGGTAAAAATACCAAACCAATCAAAGAACAAAACAACACCCAAAAAACCTTTAAATTTTCATTGTGTGGTAACGACAGTAGAAACTCAAAATTGAAAATTTTAAAGATGCTATTCTCTAGCAAATGAATAATGCAAATGTAAACTTACGTTTCAAAATTACACCAAAATTTTGCTTTGAAGTCCACAAAATACAACCAATACCTACAAACAAAATAAGATGAACAAAAAATTTCATCTTTTATTTGAAATTCAGATCCAGAGAATGTTTCTACATAGAAATGGTTGAAGATTTGTTTATCTATTTATTTAATGCAGAATACTAACTGGAGTTATTTGTTGCTGTCCTTGATAAAAACCTTCACTGAGTTGTAACATAAAAAAGGGTCACTTCTACTGTAGCACATCCATATGCATCTCTAGTTTAGGATCTCTATTGCTTTTGTTACCACGTGGTAGTACCAAAATATAATTCATCACTGTGAAGAGGTCAACATGAAAAAGAACACAAGCCTTTTGGATATTCATATTAAACAGATAAATACATAATAAAACCCCAGAATAAAACTGTTCCCTAGCATTTTATTACAGTACACTTGCAGAATGTCCCCTATCATCAGTACATGGTCACGGTCTACAAACTGTAGTTACCACAAACGGTCCTTTTGCCAAACCACTGGCTTGTTGGTCAAAGTACAATGACTTTTCATACCCAAACAAATGTAGGAAAGAAGAATAAAACTATCTCAAATTACACATACGTTGTGATTATACAGCACTTTGAGGTCTGTAAATCAGAATCACTTTCTACAGCAGTTTAACCAAAGCATGGTTATGGCAGGGAAAAAAGTCTGAATGTTCAGGCTAATGAAAATTCACAAACATTATAATAAAAGAAATAAACAGTTAGCTTCCAATAATTACGCAACTTCATTTACAGACTGCATAATAGATTACTGATTTAAGTTCTCAGCCTTCCTGCTTGGAGGGTACAATAGCAATAGCTACAGATACTGGCTACACGAGAAAGTGGGATAGAAGCAGACTGCAGAGCAAAGCTGTAAGCACTGTTGGTCACTGTAACAACAATATACACATTTCATGGGATCTACTTGTAATCTGGTCCTGTGAATGAAGTGTCAGCTGGAAAACACAAGGCCATGTGCTACCCAGTTCATTCTTCTCTAAGAGGGTATAACAGTGAAATTGCTCAGTGATGCAAAACAGAAAGTAGCAGTTGCTAAAGACAGACCTGCTTAACATATACTCCCACCAATATTTTGCAAATGTCTAACAGGTGAAATTTCGGAGTGAATATATTTAAACCTTGTAAATTTCTGAGTGATCTTATTTAAGCCTTACAAAAATCTATAAGCAGGTAAGAATGGTGCCTTTGTTGACTGACTTCTGTATGTCTTTAAATGAAGCTCAGATCTGTGGAAATAATACTGACATCTGCCTTGACAAATCTTATCAAAAATTAGAGGGACTGAATTCTCACATTTTCTTAAGAACAAAAAATCTCACACCTTTCTATGTCAAAACACCTAAGGAACTTTATAATATCAAAGAGCAGATCAAGTAATACCAAATTATTGTTACATATGTATTTAAATTTAGAAATCTGAGACTGAAAATGCTGAAATGTTATTGTAATGACTGCAGCTGATCTGGTCAACAGTTTGCAGATCTCCTACTCAGCCCCTGAGAAGAATAATATAATATATAAACACTGACAATTTATTTTAAAAATTCTGGTGAAATACTCAGAAATATTTTAAATTATCTTTCTATATCACAGTTTGGCACAATGATAGATGTAGCTGGGTTTTCACAAATGCTGAACCTATGAATATTGCCTAAGGTCAGAAATGTCTACAGTAGAAAAAAATATTTGAAAATATTCTGTATACTCTTTACAAAGAATTTTTTTTTTTCAATTACAAGTTAACACCTATGTTAGACTTTAAGACCTAATTAAACAGTGAAGTCTTCTACACTGCAGGAGATTTCCATGCACTTCAGCACATACCCCTTACTCTTAACAAGCTAACATTGAAAGCAAAGTGTAGCACCCTAGAGATCATATGCTTATTATGCATGTCAGAGGAGCTCTGAGAAGATTTAGGGAAAAACTACTACCTGAAAGCTAAATTCCAAATTCTCTGGAATTCTTAGAAGTGAAAGAGCAAGTCACACAGAATTTTAGTTCAGATCTGATTTCCAATTCCTGATACATTCAATTTTATGAACAGTGACTTTGGAGACATTTTCACTGGCCTCGGTTATGTGATCTTTCATCTATATAGTTATAGTTTGTTTTGTCTATAATAAACAAAACTATTCAACTATGCAAATATCTTATTTTCAATTATACAAAAATATAAACCCTTCTGCACTCTCATATCACATTTTTCACAGTTATCTAGGGAAATGAGACATTTTCACAAGTGAAACAGTGCCATCTTGTGTATTACGGACTTCTCTTGCCAAAGTAGGAATATTTTTTTCTCTAGGGATGTTCACAGATTTTTATTTTTTTTCCCCTGAGAATGATACAAAGTGCCACAGATAAAATCTGAAATTTACTGATGAAAGTAGTTGTTCAAGTAATTCAAAAAGCCCTGTTAAAATAACTTAGTATCTTGAGATTGAAGCAATCAAAATTCAAGCCAGTTTTCATTTGAAACACCACTGGAAAGTTAGATTAAGTTCTCCACAAATACATTTTACTCATGTAATATCTTAGTCTGCAGACTTGCTAAATAAAAGTTTAAATTCAGTTTTAATTAACAGCTTTAAAATTTAACTTATATAGGCTGAATCTCCACCCGTTTATTGTCCTTGAATACCTATGCAAGTCCTCATCAAACAGTTTTTAAAGTATTGTTGACCATCATTAAAATGAACAACACAGCTTACAAAAGTTCATTTTCAGTTTATAGATACTACTCTAAACTATTATTGGTTTAGACAACTGGAAATAAATAATTGGTACTGTAGCATTCCAATACCATGTAAGAATGAGCAAGTAATAATTTTAATTAAGAGTTGACATTTACATTCATTTGAATGCTAAAGAAAAAAACCCAAACAACAAAAAAAACCCCAAGAAAACTGTCTAACAAACACTAATATGGATATAGAGTAATTAATAACTGTAGAGCAGCTCTTTGATGAACACTTTTGTAATTTTAAAAATGCGTGGTGACATGTACTGCCTATAATTTAGCTAGACACATGCGCAGAATGCAGTTGTTTTATCAGCTGATAATTCAATGCTTTTTGCATCCATAAAATTATAAATTCCTGCTGATTATCTCTAACTTTGCTCAGAAAAGCAGGCTGAAGGACATAGCTGTTTATATTACAAAGCTTTTAAAACATAAATAGATGATTTCTGAAATCGTAGATAAACACACTGAATTATGCAGCCTGACAGATTAAAAAACACCTGTCATCTGAAAGGAATCTTTCTGGGGAATAAAACAGTATAGACAAATGGCAAGACTGAATGTCAAGAGTTGGTATGTACCAGAAAGGTAATTATGAACTTAATGATGTTTACATTAGAAAATAAAAACTCTTATCTATCATAGGTATAATCTCATGAATGCTAATGTTGCTTTTTTAACTTGCTGATAGAAATGTGAGATCATAAGAATTCATATACAGATTTGTATTTCAGGGCCAAATATGATTTGGCACACTGCACAGTAAGGAGTTTTGCCGAGATTAAGGAATAAGGAATAGAAACCCCTACGTCTTCTATCTATTTCCCATGCACTGTGTCATGATTCAGACTTTACAGCTATTTTTATAAACAATTCCAAAAAAAATGAAACTCCAGCAAGCAAGATTCATTTTCTGCTCATACCTGATTTTCCAATCACAATCCTTAAGTCTTCTGAAATTTTCAGGGAATAAATCAATCACTTAATTAAGGACAGCAATCCCTCAAAAATTTCAAATTTATATTAAAACACTTTAAAATATTAAATATGTCAACTCAAGCCACTAGAACCACCCTTAGTTGTGGGAGTCCCAAGCCCTGACACTGAGACAGTTTCAGGTATTACACCACTAAAATTAATCTTCTCTGGGCATGGGTTGGCACTAGGGAAAAAAGAATACTGAAGCAGACTAATAATGAAATTAATAGTAGTTGCACTTAATGGGGGGAGGGTACTTGCTCTAGGCAAATAAAATTGCTTTGTATGGAAGAGATAATGGACTTGGGGAGAATGAAACCAAGTGTCTCTCGGCAAAGATTTAAGAGACCTGAACTTGGTTCTATTCTGCTAATTTTTTATGGCTATGTTTGACATACCCACTATTTATTTCTGCATATGTGTATACACACACACACATACATCTGTCTTCTGTGAATATTTACAACATGTATACATATTAAGTCACAATACAAAAATGTTACAACTTGGACACACTGTTTTCAAGAAGAGATCATTCAGTTGGGCATGAAGCTACTGATTTCAGTGTCCAAAATGGTTTGAACAACTTGTCTGGTATTCACCACAGTCCTGTCCTACCTGTGCCTCTGTTTTGCAGACAGAGAAAGGGCTTAATAGGTTTCCTTTCTCCAGCTCATATCTGTGAAATCTAGTTAATTAGTCTGTTGTGTGTATGACTGTTGCAGTAATCATATAGAATTTTGACAGTAAAAATGAACTACAATCACCATGAAAAGGCAAACAAGTCCACACAAGGTTTATACTTTAAAAAGAAAGAACAAGTTTTAAGAAGTTGTTTCATACATCATTAGACCAAATCAAAAAGTGGTCACTAAAGGACTTACCCATTAAAAGAAACCAGAAGCACACCTAAAGAATTTTGATTTTATTTTTAAATCACATTCCAACATCATAGACGTCATGTAATTGTTAAGATACAAAAATAAATCATTAAGGACTAAAAGCGAAGTAGGTGAACAATGCAGATTGTTCTAGCTGTACTGCAGGTAGTACAGTCCACACCACGCTAATCTTCTCAAGTTTCTTTAAAAAAAAATAGAAAAATTCTAATTCTTTTTTAGTCTCCTACTATTATCAAATGCTCTGCTTATGTAAATAAGTTCAATATTAAACTACATTTTACAAGCATCATTACAATATGCTTGCTTAGTTTGCATGCTACTGTTCGGAATTCACAGAAATACGCGTAATTCAATTGTGTGATTACATGTGATGACTAACTTGTCAAACATCAGGCATACATTAGAAAGAAAATAACATGTAGCGATTGTATTCAGATTTTAGTCAAGCTAACACAAAAAGTGAGAGGCCCACATTATGATTATAACATGCAATGTTTTCTGTATCAGCTGCAAAATAAGACCTCATCACAATAGGCAGAAGACAATAGTTTAAGCTCAAAGAAGCATGCACATGCAACTAGGACCTCAAACCATGACAACTACATATTTGCACAGCTCATATTCAGCCAAGTGGTCCTGTATCTGGGATATTTGTTATGTAAATTATTACATATATATTTTCTGAAACAGTGTCAGCCATCCTCTTGAAATAAGTCAAAATACTAAAAGGGATGTACAAGGCCTGCCAGGAAGCTCAAGAACTGTTTGTATCTTTATAATTTTATAATTTTCTTTTTTGTTTGTCTATCATATAGTAAAGCTTTCTGACAGCATAAATTTTGCTGTAATATTTTATATATTTAGGTTACCAAGGACCATTTATTAGGAATTCCTAAGTAAATCATTCACATATCAGTCTAATATTTGCAAAAAAAGTTTTCTCTAGGATGTTAAAGTTTGGTTTAAAAATAATTCTCAAAACATTGCTGATTATGTCTTTATTTTGCTTTACATCTTTCAAACATGACGAACAACATCTACCCTGAAAATTTAGGCTACTTGGAAATAACTTGCAGCAAGGTGGGTGTCAGTCTCCCAAGTGACAAGCGATAGGACAACAGGAAATGGCCTCAACTCGCGCCAGGGGAGGTTTACATTGGATGACAAGAACAATTCTTCACCAAAACGGTTGTCAGGCACTGGAACAGGCTGTTCAGGGAAATGGTTGGGTCGCCATCCCTAGAGGTATTTGGAAGATGTTTAGATATGGTACATAGGGACATGGTGTAGTGGTGGACTTGGCAAGGCTAGGTTAGCGGTTGGACTCAACGATCTTAAAAGATCTTTTCCAACCGAGACGATTCCATGGCTCTATGATACCAAAGTAAGGCATGCCAAGTGGCACCTATTTAACAGTGTGCCATCTGACACCTCTATATCTTAGCTACTGTAGCTCTTTGTGTGGTCTCATATATCTTATATGAAAAGTTCAAAGAAGCAGAAAAAATCTGATAGTAGAGAAGTAAATGAGGTTATATCAGCTAGCAGAATACGTCCTTTGTGTTAATTTGACTGGCAAAGGATTGGTAGAATGATTTTTCAATACAATTTAAATATCTGAATGATCAAGAGAAGTTCTTTACCTCTAACTAATTTACTACATACACACATCCATTGTGCCTATTGCTAAGACAGACAGTTACCCTTTCACACATTTTCTAGGTCTAATCTCCAGTAAAAACAAATTTTTAAAAAGAGGGCTTTGCACAAGAGATTGGTAGGAGGAATGGTAAATTTTTTTCCATGTAATGGAATGCATGCTGTGGCTAAAAGCAGATTAAAAGATCTTGGTTAACAATATAGTACTGCAGATATTGGAAAACAAATTTCAGTGCAGGCTGTCAATAAGCCACACATTTCAGATTAAAAGGTGTAGTAACACCGAAACCCACTAGACGTGGAGAAGAAAAATATTGCCTGTAACATCACCTGGCAACAGCAAGAGGGCCATATCCTAAGGTTACTGATTAATAAGATTCCGTTTGACCTTTTAGATTTGCTTAATTATTTACTAATAACATTACTATTTATATTATTTACTAAAATTGTTTGTAAACCAAGTCCTAAAATTATTCTGAAACCTGTGAAATGTAAAGATACAAAATAAAGAGGACCACTCACGTACTTTCAATAAATAATGCACATGCCTAAGGAATTTGCTGACTGATTGCTACAACATTTTGTCAGATACAAAATCCATTGGAGGTCTCCTAAAATTACTGTAGGAATGATGTCTAGCTTCTCATACATGTTTCTTCAATATTTACTTTTTTCCCCCTTACAGATAATAAAGCACCAAGAAAGAAAATCTGGCATGAAATCCATATATGAACTAATACCATTGACTCACTAATGATTCCGCCACTCCAGTTCGTATCAGTTGGCCCCATTTCACAACCTATCCTTAAAAGGTGCCACTATCTTAGATGTTACATAAAATCAGCACATAACTCCTTTAAATGTACCTCATCCAGAATGGAATGCTTTTCAAATCAGATAGTTCTGTCCTCAGCAATGGTTCCCAATATGCATTGCTGTAACATCAGTAGAACAGAAACTGTGTCTGAGATGGGAGAAGTTGCACAGACAGTAACACTTCACCTGTAAAGCTACTTAAAATACAAAAAAACCCCACAAAACAAAACCAAGAAACCTACTGGCAACCGATACAGCCTAGTTTGAATCAAAGTTCAGCACTCAAATTTACTGTTCTTTCATGTAGTATTTTGCTGCAGGAAAAATGATCAAGTTGCTGTCCTAACCCCAGTACAATCTTTTTTATCAAAACCAAAATATATAATAAGCTATGTCTTCACTGTATTACTTACCAATGAGATGTGTGAAAGCCCAGTGAATATCACAAATGACTACTGGGAAGACCTACTTCAAGAGTTATCAGTTACTGTGACTATCAGAGTGTGAGGGGGAAAAGACTGGTAGCAGTTGCAGCGCCTTGCTTGAGACGGAACGTGACTTGACCTGCTCAGCTCGCTTCAATTAGTCCACTACACGTTGGTGAAGAGCACAACACTGACTTTATGACAAACGGCAGACTTCTTATTTTTATTAGCTACCTTTCCACATAGATATCTTTCAAAATAATGAAGAATCTGTACATGAACCTAATTTTCTCTTTTTATCAGTGTTTTTGCTAACACTGTTATTACCCAGTGTTACAGCATGTTTGAACTCGCATTTTAAGGAGATTTTCATGAGAAGCAATAAAGCTCATAAACTGCAGACGATAAACATAACTAAGCCAGTCTTTCCAATCTCCTCATCTATCATTCACTACATATCATGTGATGCAAATACGGCACAGTATTACACACTAAGTGAAATACTTAAGATCAAATTAGTTCTTAGAACAAATACACATACGATTAGAACAAATATGCTGATTATTTGAAAAGCATCTGGAAACCATGAAATAAAACTATAGGTAATTATGTATTTCAAACATTTTTGGCAGAAGATATTGAAAACATAAACACAGTAAGCCTCAGACCAGTACTGCTGTTGACTTGAAATAAAAATCTTGTGCCTTAAACCAGGCTTCTGGGTTATGTCACTGAAGAATATATTATGCTAGTTTTGTCTTTTCTAAGGAGACTACTGTTTAGACATTATAATGACAATAACGACCTACTTATTTTAGACACAGGATGAAGAAGCAAGAAACACAAAATTTCTAAATACACTTGTTAACACTATCTTTTATTGTCTAAAATAAATACACTTGAACTAAACCCAAAGAATTTCTACACTTATTGCCTAATCTGAGGAAGATAGTCTAGTTTTTAAAATTGACTTTGACAATCACTCTCAAAGTACATACCTTTTGGGGTGCTTAGTACAAAGGAAAAATCTCTCTGGTATTTCAAACTGTGATCATTATTTTTCAAACATAGGCCTTAACCTCAGATTAATTATAAAATAATATTGATACACCCTAGAAGATTTTTTGAGGAGGAATTAATTATCTTCGACTCAAAGACTGACTATCTTCTGCAGCTATGAGGCTGGTCTAACTTCTATAATCTCAGGAAATTTGCTTTTCCAGAAGTGGAGAATCCAGATTTTATTCTAGCCTCATCACGAATCACAGCACATTTCCTCAAGAATGATGCCAAAAGACTATCTTCTACATAAGTTTTATTTAACAGAAAGACAAAAAGATGAATCTTGAAACCTCAAGCGAGATGTTGGGGCAGGGGGCGAGTGACTCAGCTTTTGTATTAGAATGAAAGAGACTAGCATCTCCGAAATACAGACTGCAGCTGGAAAGAATAGGTGAAGGAAACTGAAATGGGGTAAGAGATGTACAGAGCTAGACGTTCTTCATACTGATGCATTTCAATTAATCTTCTCCTATACAATTTCATTCATTAAAGGAGAGCAAGCTAGTGCTCTAACTGACGTTCAAGTGCATGTCTTAAATGACATTCATCAGATGTTATCATTCATATTCTTGTAAATATTCTAAAGACATCTTACTTCTAAATAGATATTTCTGCCACTTTATCATCTTTGCATGGAACTTTTTTCATGTATTTTAGAGAATAAAGTTAATAAAGCAGGCTTCTAATATACCATTAAATTCAAGTTCTGGAAATACACTTGAAGAGCTTCAAAAATACCATAAAACAGATTGTCTGTCTACTTTTTTCTGCTTCCCAAATAGAGGGGCTTCCACTATTCCCCTTAAGCATTCTATAGCAGCCCTTGTTTTGGGGATGTCTTGATAGTCAGCTTTGTATCTGCTATTTCTGCAGTGTGCCTCAATAGTTAATGCCAACCTTATCTTTCCAGTAGTCCAAAGGACTGCACATTACGAATCTATTATTCAAGTATAACTGCCTAAATTCACCCTTATTCATATCATTCCTGATTAAAACAATGGACTGCTGATACTGAAAACAGGTGGTAGGTACAGCTCTAGTGAGATATGCTACAACAGGTCCACCCATAATTAGACTCACTAAAGCCAATTTTAAAATTCTCTAGGTTTACCAGCATGTTGCAGAATACGAAATCCACCACACATGATCAACATGGTTTCTGCAGAAGATTAAAACCTAAACTTATAAGACATGTTCTGATGTACAGCAGTGGGAAAAAATACCTCATGCTTCATTATGTATGGTTAGATTTGGTAATTAAGAGTATAAGCAAACTGTGATCAATGTTATGCACTATGTTTCTGAATACTTCATTAAATCTATCATACCAGTACTTCAGGTTCAATTAAATTTCCAATACACAGGCATTATGCCCATTTGAGCTGTCAATGTGTCCTAGAACTGCTGCTCCAACAGGCACCGGGTCACACACAGACTCTTTGTTTCACTGTAGGGGTGAACGAACACTGTTATAGGCTGTGGAAATACCGGCATCCTTGGAGATATTCAAAACCTGAGTAGACGCAGCCCTGGGCAGCTTGCCCTAGTTGACCCTGCTCTAGAGTTTCTACTACACTTTCTCTCCTCCTTATCCTCTTTATGTTTTATTGTGACTAGTAATGAGATCTGGGCACTAGCAGATGTGAAAAAATATATAGGAAGGGAATTCCTTGCATAGTGAGAAGTCCTGAAGCAGCATGTGAAGAGTAGCCAGCTTAACTGCATTACTAAAGGAGCTGGCCAAACCAGTGAAGCAATGTTTTATCTCTTCTTCAATACAAATGTCCCCAGCTCTGCTACCATGTAATATTCTTTAGAGTGAAGAGCTGTAAATTTAGGGCTTGATGACATAATTCTTAGAAAAATACGACAAGAGCCTGTCAGTTAATATTTGCCTTTAATCTTTCCTATCTCCTTAATACCAAAAATAGAATGTCATTGTTTTGAACCTGAGTTATGAGGTAGCAGGGTTTGGTAGCTTATTAACAAGGCTGTTGCACAGAGAGAGGCAGAGTAGAATTCTGCTCATTTTGTTTCAGTGAAGACCTTTTTATGTTTCATTTTTTTTAGGATTCAGTAACTTGTCCCTAGTAAAGTGGCGTTCCACCTCTGCTCATCACTGCTTTGAAAACTGGCTAGTATTTAAAACATGGATCAGTGAAAAACAGCACTGTATCATGTCAAAAGGAGGTGTCTGGTGAATGCTGCTGGGATGAGTGCTAGGTCATGTTTTAATTAAATTCCTCATTAGTGATCTGAAAAAGAGTATAAAGAGCATGCTAATGAGATTTACATATCTAAACCGGAAGGTGCCTTACAGTCCAAAAAGCACAGAGAAGTTTGGAATGTGGGGGAGGAAAATCTCCTTTCCTTGATTTGTAAAATTTTCCATTATCTGGCAGTTTTTTTTTTTAAAAAAATAATCAAGTATAGAAATGAAATTTGAACTCAGCTGGTTTTTCTTGGTGGTTTTGTTTGTTTGTTTGTTTGCTTGCTTGCTTTTTTTAGGGGGGGGGCGGGGGTGTTGGTGGTGGTGGGCTTTTCTTAATGAGAAATGGAAGGCTGTTGTAACAAAAAGTATCTTGGAGACAGTAGTGATGGACTGGTGGACAGAAAGTTAATCAAGTTTTTTTCAGTGCCATTATATTCAGAGCTGGACAGCCCAGACCACAGCAGAGGGAGGAGGGAATGCTCCACTGCTGGTCAGATGCTCTAACATCATGTGATTGAGACCATGCACACCCTAAGAGAGTGCTACTGGGAAGAGGTCATCCTCCACACAATCACAGAACCATTTAGACTGGAAGGGACCTCCAGAGGTCTACAAAGTCAAACTTCCACTGCCCTCACACCCTGCCAGAGGTCTACAAAGTCAAACTTCCACTGCCCTCACACCCTGCCACTCATCCCTCCCCCAAATCTGCATCATTTTGTCTTTGCATCGAAAGAGCAAAAAGCACCTGTGCATAGGCATATGGGCACAGGCACAGCATTGCAGAACAAGTCATCTGAGACAATTTAGTAGAACATTAAGTCTACGCCTATTAGTATCACATACACTTAACAACAATTTCGTGTTAAAGAAAAACTTATAATCTGAACCAATGTAAAAATGACCAAGGACAATGGATAACTGAAGGGTTAGTGTAATTGAAATGTAAGGACAGCATAAAAAAGTGTCCTAAATTTAGACTGACATCATTGAACATAGTCCAAGCTGCGACTGCTGTTACAGATTTTCAACATTTTTTCACCTTACTGGGGGAAGAAGCATCAAATACTTTTAGGAATTAACTCTTTGCCAAAATACATTTTAATATCATCATGACAGAAAAGCCATGGGAATGGTAAGATATTTTCAAGGGTTAGGTGAAAAGCATGTTGCTCTAATGCAGCTGCATCCAAGTGTATGTTTAAAGTTACAGAACCAAACCAAAACCAAATATGAGCATTTATAACTTCACGATAGTAAAATGAGCCTCTGTGTTTCCTTATTATCAGATCATTATACTTTCTAAATATTGCTAAAATTGATGGTGAACTTTTAGCTCCACTGAAGTCAAAGGTAAAGCTTACCAGCCCTTTGCTTTTTATAACTTCCTGAAAGTGATAGTTTAGATAAAATACTAATTTAGGCACTAGTAACTATCAAAGGTTACCTGTTTTTCCAGAGGTACTAAGCAAACATCTTTTAATTCAGTTCACTTTAGGAATTTTAGTTTTAAAAATAATATCTGAAATAACCTAAAATCTGTGACAGTTTCATCAGTATTTGCAAGAATATTAACCCTTATGCCTAACAAAATGCATTACAAAAGGCATGAAATCTGTATGAATTTTGTCAACTATAGTGATTTCATAAATCTATATTTACTTTTGCTTTCAGTGTACACAGATGATGAAAAGGAATTTTTAAATTTCTTGTCAGTTACAGTTCAAGCAATCTCTTTCATGCTACACGAATTGGTTTGTGCTTAATTTACTTTAACAGGAGCTAAATTTCTATAATATTTGCAGTTCTGTTAACACTTTTTCCTAATCAGGAATCTTAATGGATTTCTCTTTCTACCACTAAATTACATGGATCTATATTTAATTATGAGAGCACTTACTAAATGAAATAGTGTGTAAATGAACTCCCATTTAACCTTAACACTGGTTTAAAACCATAGATGTCAAAGATGAATAATAAGGTTTAAAGCTTCAGCCTTCTTCCTCCAAATTTGCTGAAGTCACTTCATCAAGAAGAAACACAATGAAACTCTGTTAGGATTTGGAAGACTATGCAACTGTGACCAAATTATTACTTGTTCTTCTCCAAGAGGTAGATCATTGACCATGTGACCTATTAAAATGAAAAATATTCAAGCAGTTTAGAAGTATCATGTCATAGAATTTTCAGATTGCCTGAGGAAGACCTTGTTGAAAGATAATATTACCTTGCTCCAAAAGATGCCATGAAAATGAAAGCCTGGCATTACGTGTTAATCCGAAAGCTCTTCAATAACAGAGTAATACAGAATTCTTAAGTTACTACACTAAGCGTATTCAACTTGCAGAGGTTTTCCTTAGTATGTGTATTTTCCATTTTTCTTTCCTTTGCAGTAAATACAGCAAAACACCAGAATTTTAGCAATCCAAAGTACCTCAGATGAGATAGAATGAAGCAGTGCTACTGAATGCAGGGTCTTCAATTAATTTGACTTATTTAATGCTCTGTAAGTTAATTATTTAATTCTGTATCACCTTCCCATTGCAATATATAGATGTTCCTGTCTTTAAAAAAAAAAATAAGATGAAAACAGACACTCCTGTCATGTTACACAAAGAAGAAGCCATATCTATTTGAATGGAACATCATAGCTACTGTCCAATTCCAAAATCAATGACCTTATAAGGAAAAACTTCTTGAAATACACAAATACTAACAAAAAAGTTTCAGTACAATAAACCTGTTGTTTTTCTAAATTAAAGGTTATCTATATACCTAACATTCCATAAACAACTAATTTAATATAAACAAACATATAATAAATAACATGTTTCCTTCCAGCTCTGTTGCCTTCTAAACCAAATATTGTTTTGCAGTTTGCAGGGTCAGGAAAGTGGGTACTATAAAGGACTTTGTGTTGCGCCTGGAATATCAATAAGGTGCAAACTTCTCAAATTTAGAAAAAAACCAAACACCACCACCACCCAAAAAACAAACAACAAACAAACAAACACCGCAACAAAAAGAAATGTGGATGTAAATGACTCCCCTTTCTCAACCATCACTTGCTGGTAAGAAATTTACCTATAATATACATGCACTTTAAAAATGTTATTTGTATGTTACTTGGAAACAGTAATAAATACATTATCTAGGATTTCTCATATTAATTGATTATTTCTTTATTTATTTCCTTCAAATGCTTCAGCTGCAATGTTCAGTCAGCTGTCAATTATCAGCTGTCAATTGCTTTTGAAAACATAAGCTAGCTTGGCTACAGAAGCAGTGTAGGTATGTTTCTACAGCAAAATTATATGTACATAAAGCCTTGCGTGGGTGCTCACTTGGGGATGTTTACGTTCTAGCCTCATCTGCACCACTGACCTTCTGTTTCTCAATTAAATCCTGTATGTCTGTTCTTAAAGCCTTTAGTAATGTGTTATTATCATCCACGGTTTTTGCTTTATAATTCCAGTCCTTTATTACTTTTGAAAATTAAGAATAATTAGTCTCCCAAAAATATGGTCACTCAACCTTTCCCCCCAGAGTCACAATTTTAAGATGATGTGTAAATCACCTTGGACAAGTTTAAAAAACGCGTTTCACCCATTGGTAGGGTATATTAATTCCATTTTTTTAATTTACTTTAAACATCCACTAAAAACAATTTTGCATCACATCAGGAAAGATCCCAAGAATAATTATTTATTGTGAAATTTAGCAATTCAGATGAAGACTACAGAATCAAATCAGCTGCCAACGTTTAGCATAAATCATTTTAATAGGGATTACACATGTCTATCAATGGCAGAACAGAATATTAAACCCTTTAGGCATAATGCATTTTTTTTTTTTTTTCCAAATTTGGATATGTCTGAGCCTTCTTTGGAAAACAATTACTTTTGTGTATCCACTTGCTGCTCTTGAAAAACAAAGTTCAGTTTAATTCAGTGGGATTAAGAAGAGGGGCAAGAATTTATGCAGTTGGGTCACTGACTTCTATCTTCCAAATACCCAGAACTATTTCAGTGGTGCCACAGAACATATTGCAGGGCTGAACACAGAGTCTCCCCATTCAGACTCCCTGAGGAATTTGAGGAACTAAACCAAGGAGAACTGCAATTCTTTATATACTCTGAAAAAGTCTGTCTTGAATGAAAATAAGAAGCTCCTTACTGCACCTATGTATGAAAAATGTAAAACAAACTGTTCATTAATAGATCACTAGTTTCATTCAATTAAAAAAAGGTATTAAAATATTAAGTTAGTATTCTGGCATGCACTTTATTCAACTTACTCTTTGCAATGAGGAGAGATGAATTAAGATATAGGTAGTACAGGACCTTAATGGAAGCACAGCTTGTGGGATCATATGATTAGTTCATAGTCTACCCTTACATGAAAAAAATGAAAAATCAATATGAAGAAAGATCCCCACGCATTGCAAAGTGTGCTGCCAGTCAAGGTGAGTCTAGAAAAGCTAAGTGCTGCTAAAGGAGCTACAACTGTGTGCTGGGACTTGCACTTTGGAGGGCTGCACTGGCATTAGCCAAAGCCAGCAACAAGGACATGATAAATGTCAGTAGAAGCAAGTGAGGGTGAGCTATCAGAAAAGAGTCCGCACAGAGGGGCAAGGAAGAGGGGCTGATGAAGTTCAGGAAGGGGGTAGTGAATATCCCTTTAGAAAAGGTTGGAAACAACTGATATAAAAGGTGGTTAAAAAAGTGACAAGCACGTACAGTCAAAGAAACACCTGCATGAGTCCACAGCGAACCTGAAAGTAACAGACTGTCTCATTTATTTCTGAAATGTCAGCACAAGGTCTCCTGAATCAAAACATTTGAGAAGAGTGCAACCTTGCCTGAGCAGACCAGCAGATACTTGCTGCAGGTTGTCAAACATCAATGATTTCTCCATCAGCCCACATGTGTGCTTCAAGAGTGAAGGAAGGTGAGAAAGGAGTGTGACATCTGCCCATCCACAAGTTTTAAACGTTTTAGAAAAACATCAGGGTTTTTTCTTGGGTTTTTTTTTTGTTTGTTTTGGGTTTTTTGTAACGTGATCCTGTCTACTCCTGAAAGCCACAGGAATTAAACTAACGATGACACCTATCTAACTCTTCCTGTGAAGATGACATATTAGTCGAACTCCTCACAGTGTAAAATAGAAAAGTCCAAATATTTATATTAATCTCATTAGACTGTATGACGTTTGAAGCTTATCTCTGCCTTATCCATTCAAACTACTTTATGGCTGGAAATTCTGGGCAGCAGCTGTCTTCTCACTCACGACTCAAGTTCTACTTAGAATTTGAACTCTGGAAGTAAATGAGATAGAACCTTTGGGTAATGATGATTAAGATGATTTGTCAAGGGTTGTTAGTATCCACTGCTTCCCCACTGTCCCCTCCCCTTCCCCTCCAATAATATTGATGATTACTAGATAAACACTGCTCAGAAACACAGGTAGTTTTAGAGAAGACTATTTTGTGAAGCATGGTGTTTTACTTAAATTTACTTCTGCTTTCTCTCCCTCTACTTCAGGAAAACTATAACAAGTTTTGATGCCTTTAGATCAGTTATTAAGCCACTGGCTAACAGAATGCAGCATTATTTTAAAAGTGAGCATAGAAGGAGAGACTTGGGGAAAAATATGCCGATGACTCCAGCCGTAACAATAAAATGGATGCACCCAGCTGTTTTAAATCTCTGAGAAACACTTTATTTCTAATTTCTGCTGCTTCTGCTGTCAGACCAGGTGCCACTAAGCCATTCATTTTGTTCATTACAGCTTCTGTATCACTTTGAATTAGAGCTTGCAGACTTGGATTAAGCCTATTCTTAGCGCTTCTAAATCAAACCTGTGTATTTGAGTTTCATTTTGTCAAGAGCAGTACTGCAGCAGGATTTCATAGGACTTCCTTACTATTTCCTACAACAAACTTGAACTAAGAACTCTCAACAGAAGTAACTTGAAAACTAACACAGCTGTTAAAGCAAAATGTCAGTGCATTTCATTGAAGCTCAGAAATTACAAGTGGCAAATAGATACATGATGAAAGCCTGTATTAAATAACATACAAATATTATATCCACCATCTTTCCTAATTTATTTGAAAACATATATGCAAGTCAACTTACTTACTGCAGATGTATGTATGAGGATTGTTTGCACAGAACATCAAAATGATAGCAAACCTTTTACATGTAGCACACATGAACTAAGTTCCAACTCACAATTCTAATAGAAATCTCTGAGACTCAACTCCTGCACCATAATCATTCACCACAAAACTTGACAAATTTTCTGTTCCCATAGCCAGGCATTTATTGTGCTGCTCCAGCCTACTCCTACAATCAGGTGTAAGTTCTTATAGCCATGTCTGACGTGGTTCCTCATAGTTTGGTCTTAAGTAAAGTTCATCTTATACCACAGCCAGCAGTCTCTCTCAAGCACAAGTTATGTCTTAACATGCAAGATCAGAAAAATACACTTCCTCAGTTTTTCATTCTTTTAACAACAAAAATCCTAAAATCTCAGAAGTTGTCTTTTTAAGTATTCCATCTTATAAATTAAAATCAGTGTTGGGCAAATAGTATCCCCAAAAAGTAAAAGTCTGAAAAAAAGAGATAGGCTGCCTGAGAACAAAATTAAAAGTCCTTAATGGTGGCATCAAGTTCTTTCAACTGCACCATACAGCAACTAAATTGTAAAACATTTTATAAAGATGAGTTAAAGGTTACTACTGGATTGTGGTTTTACACAGAAACAACTTTGTATGTTCAATCTGAAACATGGCAGCTGTTTTTAAATTAAGAAGCAACATTCTAAGCTGTGTCCTTTGCTGCATTTATGAGTTTTCTATATACAGAAATATGTATAAGGCACCCTTCTCATTTTTTTCTTTCCATTCAATAAACTGTCTTTGAATAGCACACTCTTTGGGCACTCACTGATGTCCTCTCATGCCAAGATTCATTTACATTTGGCCATGCATTCTAATAGTTGTCTTCTTACTTCATCTCAAAGCTTTTTTTTGCCTCACATTTTCTGCTTAAGCATTCAAAATACACCATCATTTTACTCACAATTGTTCCTGTCTCAGCCTAGTTCTGTCATTGTTTCCCTAAACCAAACTTGTTCACACGCACGGGCTGCAAGCTAACTGTTCTCTTTTCACATGCTCCCTGTGCTCTTTCTTCTGTTAGTCTCCATTTCATTGCTATGTTGGTAAATAATTCAGCCAGTGTCAAGTCTGCAACTGGTGTAGTTACTATTCTCTGTCCAGGAAGTAGAATTTTCTATGCGTCGACATCTTAATCCCTATTAGGGAATGAAGGAGAGGGTGATGTCACCCAGGAAGCTAAGTGCTGATATCAATCAGTCCTGTGACCTAATTACAGACCCATTAAAACTGACACAGAATACAGAAGAGAGATGCTCTGTGTATTCCTTCCTGGTTTTCCAGTTTTCCCCTTTTCCCCTCCAGTTAATTGTGTGCTATCTATAGATGGCTGGAACGTTATCTTAAGAGGGGACTGATCAGCTTCAGCATATAAAAACCGATCAATCAAAAATAAGCAGAAAAATTCCACAGAGTCTGAGCCAGAACTGGACACTATAATTTTATAATATTTAGAAGAAATAAAGCTAGTGCATATTCCTGTTCAGCAACCTTGCAGGTTAATATAAGCACTATTTTGTTATAACTTGACTGTCTTTTAAAACTAAACTCATTTCACTGTAAGAAACAGAAATATCAATTACTCTTTCCTGCTGAAGAGATGTCCTTTTTTAATGCATATTTTTAAAGAGTTATACTGCACTATTTTGCTGTTATAATAAAGATCCTGTGTAAAAGAAAGACACCTGAAAGAAGCAGGAAGCAAAATTCACAGGGATAATCAATATTTGTTGGGAAAAGTAATTCATACTGCTAGAAAAACCTAACAGACCACAGAAATAATAAAATTTTGGATAAAAACTAACGTGCATTTGTAAATCCTAGTTCTCGAGTGCTGTTAGTGACATGTCTTAAGCTGTGCTCCCATGTGTTCTGAAAGAAAAAAATAGGTCTATGTATTTCTGCTCACTTCCTGGAATTTCACTGGGGAAGGTAAAAACCGTAACATTTTGAATTGTATAGTTCCAGGGAAAACTGGAAATAGAAGTCTCAATGTCAGTGTCTTTTTGGATCTTTTAGATTTTAAATACATCTTATAAACAAAACCAAGCACTGTGCAACTACAAATAGCAGGTTAGCGGACGCCAGAACTAGCTAATTGTAACCCAGCTGCTGTATACAAAATAACTGACCCCCTGCCGATTAGATCACACCTACTGGATGCGTGGAATGCAGGAAAGAAACCCACCTTCCACTCTGAAGCTGCTTCAAAGGGTGGCTTCTGCAGCAGAGCCCACATGGCAGCCCTGCGCCACTGCCAGGCACCTGGGCCCTGGCTCACCTCCCTGTCCCCAGCAGCTTGCCTCAGCCCAGGTGTGGTGGGACTGTGCCTGCCAGGAGGGGCAGGGCAGAGCCCTGCCAGCCTTCAGTCACCTGGTGCCCCACTGCCCCAGCACACTGATATGCCTCCTCTGCACAGAGGGGTTGGCAGCTTGGACATTTTGATTAGGAAACTTAAGTCACTTCCTTAAACTGAAGTGATAAACGCAATTAATTCTTTGCTGCCTTCGTGATTCCTCACACTGTTACACTTCACAGGCAACCCCCACCTGTAGTTCCATAGGAAGTACGTGCCACTGAATTCGTGTAAGAAAGCAATCTGATGAGTACCCGATGATTTTCTTTATGACCCCAAAACAGAGCACACAGGCTGCTTGAACCTGAGATTGATATAGCAAAAAAACTACAGAATACCTAGGTGCTGTACTTCTAAACAAGAATAGTTGCACAAAAGAAAACTACAGACAGGTTTCAACTAAACTGGCTTGTAGTCCATGCTGGTCACAATAATGACTGACTTTTTACTCCTAAGTTTTGATGTTGTGCTTTAGAAATTTACCTTGAAATCCTTCTAACATATTTGGATGAGATGGCTGAATATCTACTGTTTTCATGGCTTCCAAGAACAGTTACGTATTGTGGTTGCTATGCAAAAAAAAATCCAAATAAAAATTACGACCAACATAATCTGAAATGGTCCCACAATTATTTTTCTTTTTTGAAGAAATACAGGGTGAAAATTTCTGATCAACTGCTTCTCCCTTTTACATCATTAGCGCAAATGTAATCAAATACTCTGAAAGCTGAGCAAAACATTGTTCTGTTTATACTGACACTGAAACCAGAAATGTGAATTTGTGAAATATTGTTTCAATATTTTCAATGTTTCAGTTTTAAAAATTACTTTCAGAGTAGAAAACCTTGAAAAGCTTAGAATATTTATTTTTATATATCCAAAATTTAAGTTGGCTTTTATTTGTAAAGTTCAACCAACTTCCTCCTTTAAAATGTTTTTCAACTTAATTTGACAAACCACTCAAAACATTCTGCAATGTTTCTGAATTTTCAGGGAAGTAAAATGTCAGTTATTCTCACAGTACTAAGGGAGACTAAAATCCAGTGTTGACTAAGAGTCTTATTTCTTTAGGCCATTCATTTCTTGGTTTATATCTTGAGAAGTGAGGCCAGCATCCAGCAATATTGAATCTCAGTTCTGTATTTCAACCTTGCAAGAATGATGAGGGTTTTTTTAGCCCCATTATACATGCACACTTACATGTATATGTATATGCAATAAGGTAGCTCTGAAAGTTCCATTTGCACCTATCAAGTCAGGTTTTCACAGAGACATACAGAAGGTTATCAAAATTTAGGGTGCTCCATGTATAAACTATTTTCATATATTAATTTTTAAAAGGTAGATTCATCAAAAGGATGCAGTATGCATTCTGTACTATAGTAAAACTGCACACATGCTTTATGTGTGTATAAGCATATATAAAGACAATGTATGCCCAGGACCACAGGGAAGACCAGGTAACTTTGTTCTAAGTCACAGAAATTAAATCACTGTGTTTGCTATGGTTTCCCATTCTCCACAAGTTCTGCTCTAACAGTTGTCAGGACATCAAAAATCTTCACACAGAGAAGCCTACGGGTTCAGACTGTCTCTGAGCTCTAAGTTTCAGAGAACACCTTATGTTCTTTGAGTGCCCAGAACAGACAAATGTAAGTTGGAGTACTACGCGTGGAGTAAACAAAGATAGATATATAAGGTACATAGAGAAGTTTCACTCAACATCTGGTACACAGCCTCTGTAAGCCAACAGTAACATGTACTCCAGGTTAATTAGGAACAAGAATAGTTTAAATGCATTTACAAGTTTCCACTTATTTATTTCATTAACTTATATAAAGTACAACTTCAGATAACCATAAAATCACTTTTTAAGGTCCAGTGTGAGGACTCAGAGGAAGAAGAGGTATACATATATACACAAAGAACAATTCTTGGCTACAAAAATTCTCTCTCCCATACTCTGATTATTATATAACATAAAGATTCTCACATAGGAAAGTCAGAGTCCTCTCTGCCACAGAGAACTATGTTTACCATGGAAACTACCATTACTGAGTCATTTGAAGTCACTTGGGTAACCTGACCGTAACGCTATTCTGTGAAGTGTCAGAAATGTTGAACTGTAGATTAAATAATCCACTCAAAATCCATTTAACATCACATGGCAACCGGGCATTCACATAACTCCATGAATGACAGAAATACTAAACTGAACAAGGTTAAATAATGTGCCAGATTGAATGACAAAGGACAGACATGTTTTGCCTTTTTTTTTTTTTCTTTTTTTTTTTTCTTATAATGGATTACATTTTGCCTGGTGCTTTACAATTATGTCTCCAGAACTGAGAGAAAATGAAGATTTTAAGAAGGCTTAAGAAACTATATAATAACAAAAATTGCATGAAAATACTGACGGATCAGGCGAGACAAACATATATCAACTTCACAAACACATATGAAGCTAAAGCATACTGATTACTATTAAATATTTCACTTGTTGTCTTGCTTCAGCGGGCTGAGTAAAATGAGATACTTTTTCCTGTCAATGTTTGCTCTAATGTCTGAATATAAAAATACTGCCTTACCATGCTTCTGAAAGCTCAGTGCTTTTAACAATGATACTATGAGCTTTTATCCTTAGACAACAAATCAAATACAATCTGTGAGACAAATTGTGCCCTGCGGAATATGTAAGTATCTCAATGGGAGTCACAAAACGGGAACAAAGATTTTTCATTTATCAAAAATCATTGTTCTTAGACATCACTGCCACATGTGTAGAGTCTCACCAGAAGTTCAACAACAGTCTTATTTTTTTTCCAATATAAAATGTAGGTATGCTGTCAGATAAGCAAATAATAGGTTAAACATGAAAATATATTTGCTGATTTCTCTCTTGTCATTTATTACAGTACTTCCAATACTGCTTCTCCAAGGAAACAAGACTCACATTAAAAGAGAGGTATTTGTGGTTGCAAATGCTAGGAGGTAAAAAAAGTGCTCTGAATGTACTAATTGTGAATAATATTATACAAGGATAGCTTACAGAACTCAACTTCTCAACCCTGAAGTCTGCAATCCTGTTACTAAACATCTAAAGCAAATGAAAAAGGAAGAATCCTAGAGGTCACCACTCTTGGGCAGGTAGGTATTTTTTAAAGAAAGCTGAAATAAATATAGCCTTTGAAGATTAGAGGGAGGATGAAACCAATAGGGGTTTGGGGTTTTTTAAAGCAGAAAATAATGCTTTTAGACAAAATGTATGTATCACATCATAGGCTTGCATTACTAACAAGCCATGAGATAGCTGTGCCACTAGCCGAAACTCCAATGTGGTCTTTCTATCAAGTCAAACATGAAAAAAATTGCACAGATCTGATGGTAATGTAGAAAAGACAAAAGCCTATCTGATGAGATATACCTTCTGCAAAAAGAAGGGAGCTTCAGGTGAGGACTGAAGTAATCAAAGACAGCTGAATTTGAGTATGACTGTTGGTGAAAAAAATGCCTCCTCTAAGAGAAAAAAAACCTTGTCCTTTGTAACTTGACGTATCAAAGAAAAGAGAAAACTAGGGCTTGGATAGAGTTGCAGAAAAGTTAAATTAAACAGAAATATTTCCCATGTGTAATTGAAATGCCAGTTTCTGGGGCCCAGCATTTTTGACTGTATGAAGACGATAACTTGCTCTGTTAAAGCTCCTGAAAATGCTAAGTGATAACTACATCTAAAGTGAAATTAGAAACAACTCCATTTTCTTAGTACCCCACTAGCTTTGCTGGTACATTTACAGAAGTGGAATCCAATTTACCAAGTTCAAACAATTTTTGTACTGAAAAACAGTGTTAAATAGGCTATTTTAAAACCTGTGGAAAGGCAATGATTAATTTTCTTAGTGTATCCTTCATTCCTCAGTCTACCTACTGATGACTGTCTCCCCTATTGAGTTATTTGTAATTTATTTCCAGATCATGCTTTTCTATACATCTAGATGAAAGAAATCTTTCTTGTACCTATTTAAAACATAGAAATCTATATTGCATGCAAAATGGAAAGTGTTTACAGCTTTTTCCAGAACATTCTTATTTGTAAATTTTTCACAGTAACTATGGTGCATAAAGAAAGCTATAATGTGAAGTCACAAATAAGACAGAATCTTTTAGGTTTTTAGATTTTCATCTGGTTCTATCTAATTTTCTAGACAGAAAGACCGTCCCACATTAAAGAGAAGATAGTGCCAGATAAAAAAGAAGCAGATATATAACTAATTCCCCATGCTTATTTAAAAGGGGAGAAAAAAAGTATATTTTGGAGTTTCCTTTCAAATCAAGCTACATCTGAAGATCTGAAAAAGTCACTAATGTTCAAAAGCACTCACCGCTACTCTTATACGTAGCAGAAAGATTAATAAATAATTAACAGCATTTCTAAAACAAACATACCTCAAAGATACTGGTATCTTAATTCTTCCGAAGAAGAAAACCTTAGCTGCCGTTTTGTCTTCTGGTCTTGAATTTGTTGTGTAGCCTAGGAAAAATAAATCTCAGCTTACTTTCAAACTGAAAGCATATGGCTAGACCCAAGGAAAAAAAAAAAAACAACAAACCACAACAGCCAACTTAATAGCATTGCAGTTAATTCCTCTGTAATCCTACCTCATTATCTTAAGCAAACAAATCTCTGAAAAGGATTGCCTTATTAAAAGCAAATTAGAAAACTGAATGTCATCTGTGCAGGGAGGCATTCTCTTAAAATGCAGTCAGCAAGGAGGCTCATAAATAGGGCACTATATAAAAACGTTCCTATCAGGCAATCCCTAGCAGATTTTCAACAGATGTGTATGTAACTATGATTTCACATATTCCTAAAATGAAATGTGTCAACATCATTTACCACAAACTTTCAAGAGTCTAAAAAAATGTACTCATTTAAATTCTACAGAAAGAACAATATTATGAAGTTATCTAAAATGCACATCGGTAGCAAGAGTAGCTACTGAATTGCCATACCTCCCGCTCTTGGAAGTCATCGTAAGGTTTGATTTACTGAGGATAATTATTTTTTTTTTTAATTAAGGTTTTGGTTTTATTTGTAAAACCAGGTAAAATTCAGGGGTGCATCACAGCACTCATTACACATTTTTAGAAATGTAATGTATAAGCAGTGAAGTAGTGGATGCTATAAAGAGAAAAAACTACTACAGTCACTATAATTGTTAGATTGTTATAACTTTTCTCAGAAATTGTTTCTCCGCTACAAGCATTTATTGATATATTAGTTAGAAATAGAAAACATGGGTTATCAGATCCTTGGGAGAAAAAAATCAATACTATTACAACAAAGATTTTTTTTATTAAGTTACTTTATTACTAGCTTAAAAAACTATAATAGATATCTGTAGAAACAAGTAGTCCTTTGCATTTTTAGCTTCATTAGTACTGAACTTCTCAGCTTCACTTTAAAATACTCTTATCTTAATCATCCTGTCAGTTATTCCTTACTTCAGATTATTTTGTTTCTGTACAAGCAAGTTATTTTTAAAGGAAACAACACGGAAAACAGCTTTCTTGAAGGCTATGCAAGGATAACAAAACTATATGAACCCAACTCTGGAAGATGATTGTTTCGTGTGAAACCTTAATACAAAGTGGAAAAAAAATAATGAAGACAGTATTCAAATGAAAGTCATAAAGGGCAGACGAAGCTGAAGCAGAAATTAAAAACAACTGAAAAAGATTAATCAGAGCTTCATTCATACCCACAAGTCAGCAATGTAGCAAGTCAGAAAGAATTTAAGAAACTAATTTCTGAAAATAGCTGGTTCTAAGTCCTCTACTTCAGTATTTCTCAAAACAAAACAAAACAATCACACATATGAGTTTGAACACATGAAAGCAAATAGATTATCATGTAAGATTAGGAGACTCTATTTCAGGACCACAAAATTAAAATAATCACTGCTACCATTAGAGCCAAATCTTGATTTATAAATATCTGTAAGACACAGTGGCCTTGACGTGGGGGTTTTGTATTACTTTTTCAAATGGTAATAAAATGGAATATCGCCTATTTTTGTTTATATTACTCTTTGATAACAATTTTTTAGATTTCGAAGGTTCAAGCTGAACTGATGTCTGCATCTGAGAGCTGTTTTCATCTGAGTGCTGTAACATTTTCATGGTACACTGAAAATGAGATAAAAGACAGAAGTAAATAAATTCTTGCTTGAATTCTGCATCATTTAATCAATGTTTAGGTAGAAAGTAGCAACAAAACATATCCTTTCTTTCATACTGACATCTTTCTTTTCCTTATTTAGATACTTTAAGAAAGTAGAAGTCTTCAAATGTGTTGTTTCATGGCACAAGAGTGCACATTTGTTTGTAATCTTTCACACAAATCCTTACACCTTTGTATTGCTAGATTAGGTGGAGTATTTAATCACATTTATTGATTTTATGGTGTTTGCTGAGAGCTGAGAAAATGCCCGATTCTTTCAGTCTGCTATTTTTTCTTTTCTGTTTCTTTTCTCCTGAATTTGGTTGGTTGGTTGGTTGCTTGGTGTTTGTTGTTTCTGTTTGTTTTGGTATTTTAAAAACTGCTACTAAGTTGGCATCTCTGTTATTCATCTATATATTCACAGCTCTGAAATCTGATGTTTTCTTCTCTACTGTGCTTTAAGATCCACAATTTCAGTACTGTATGTATCTGTATTTGTCAAATATTTTAAGAAATATATATTCTTCATGGTATCAGATTTAAACAAACCCATGGATTTAGTTTAGTCTCTCAAGACATTTGAAGGTCCATATTTACTATCAGAAAGGCTTTGCTCTTGCAAAATGACAGTCTTAGGTTTGCCTTGTCATCATTTTATTCCTGTAGTACACAATTGTATGCAAGGTTGTAAAGAATCACTCATCAATTTGTACTCTAATATTCAGATAACTTGAATTTTAGTGGCATCTAGAGCCCTAGTTTCATTCAGGAAAATTTCTGACACAAGAAACTGTTGTCCTGGTTTAACGCCAGCCAGCAACTACGTACTACGCATTGGCTTGCTCACTCTTCCACCGCAACCTTGGTGGGATGGGGAGGAGAACCGGAAAAAAAGGTAAAACACATGGGTTGAGATAAGATCAGTTTAATAATTGAAATAAAGTAAAATATAATACTAATACTACTGCTGCTACTAATAATTGTAATAAAAAGGGAGATAAACAGAGAAAGAGAAACAAAATACAAAAGTGATGCACAATACAATTGCTCACCACCCACTGACTGATGCCTAGCCAGTCCCTGAGCAGCGATCCACTCCCTTGGCCAAGTCCCCCCAGCTTATATACTGAGCATGACATTGTATGGTATGGAATATCCCTTTGACCAGTTTGGGTCAGCTGTCCTGGCTGTGTCACCTCCCAACTTCTTATGCCCCTCCAGCCTTTTCACTGATAGGGGCGCTGAGAAGGTGAAAAGTCCTTCACTTAGTATAAGCACTACTCAGCAACAACTAAAAAGATCAGTGTGTTATCAACATTATTCTCATATTAAATCCAAACCACAGCACTGTACCAGCTACTAAGAAGAAAATGAACTCTATCTCAGCCAAAACCAGAACACCTGCATTAAGAAAAATTATTTTAATTAAAAAAAACCCAACCAAACAAACAAAAAACCCCAACCACCAACCAAAACCAACAACAAAGCAGTTTATTCATGAAACGCAGAACTGGGTTTGTTCTGTTATTATTGTTATATTGTTATTGTTAATGTTGTGTTATGAAGTGTAATCATATGAGTTCAACTCTTGTTATTGTGGTAGTGACTTTATTCTTGGAAATAATTTGCAGGTTTCAGGAAAAGAGTAAAAAAAATCCAACAAAACCAAATCAGAAAATATACTTTCCTTACAGGTTTTCCACTGCCTTGTGTCATGTGGAATGACAAGTTATGTGGCTCCAAAGTTAGAAACGCTACTATGAATAAAGACACACTGTTTATATTTGTAATAGATGTATATATCTCTACAAAATTAAAAAAAAAATCAGAAGGAAACACAGTTAATCAGACCAAAGGAGTACAATTAACTACTTTTTTATTATTTTGATATTGTGAGGACTTCACTAGTGTTACTAGTTCCTATTCTCATCCCCTTTTTCATTAAACCTCAGCTTGTTTAAAACAACATGAATGTGGACTAGTAGACACTATGTGTGTTTCTATCATAGTACACATATGAAAGGGATTTCCTCAAGCTAACACAGCTAGAGAACAGAAGACAGCTTTAAAACCTCGATTTTCTCTTGGTTTTCTCAGAGAGATCAATTTTTAGTCTTATAAACATCTTGTCATATATTTACTTGCAGAATAATAAACTTACAGAAAACACTGACAATACAGCTGAAGTCTTCAGCTATGGCTTACCTGTAACCTAAAATCTGTTACTTGGTCTCAAACTATTCAAGCTACAATTAGAAATAATTTGATTTCTGAACACAAGGAACTAAATAATTTTGCTTCTAAATATTTGATTTGCAACCACCTGACAAAGGAAAGAGCAAAAAGAGCTTAAGCACCAACATAGAGGAACTGTGTGTATATAGGTGACATTAGCATCTTAATTGTCTCCACAACAAAGAAAAAAATGATGCATCTTAAAACCAAAAAAGTCTGATGTCATTAAAGAGAAGACAAAATAATAAAAGGAAAATCCTTTCAAATACCTGTTGATCAAAGCCATGTGCTAACCAAGGCAGGGACAGGTATAGTTATTGGGCACGATTAAACAGCCAAAATGAATTTACAAGATTATCTTATGAACTATACTCTATGTACAAAACACTAGCCTCACAGATCTGTGGAGGATTTCAAGCTTAAATAGTGTGAAGAAAACACTAGTTGACTATATATGCTCTTTTTCTTAGTTGCTCACTTTTCCCACCATTATTTTTCCATTAAATTTCTGAAATACAGACTTCTACTTGGATTTTTTGTTAATATTTCTTTTAATGCCATAGAAGGAAAATTTAATATTAAAATGTTCCATATGAAAACAAGAATTGAGATGCCTCAAATCAATATTTTTTTGCTATCAGCATGATTTTTCTTTCTCTTATCTTCATTAGAAGTTGCTCTTCATTAAGTGCAGAGCTGAACTAGACACAAAGGAGTATGATGTCTCTTAAAATCATTCTATTTCCAAACTCCAGGGATGCTGTAATTGAAATTCTTTCCTCTCCTGTTTCTACTTAAAACAGAGTATCCTGATGCTGTTCATAGAACAATTTGGGGGTTTGAGAAAAACTTAAAAAATATTTCAATTTGCACTCTAGAAATATATTTTCAGTAAACTTAATGAATTCATTTTACATCAAAATGCACAGCAAGGCACTGGGTACCTGAGACCCCAAACAATAATGCTATCAGGACTTAACTTTACTTGTTACTTTTCAGGTGATACTTTCAACTAAATTTCCATTATAATGAAATTTTTATTCTAGGAGAAATATTTATACATTTCTAGGTAAAAACTGCCAGATTTTAAATTAAACTTTACTAATTTACTTGACAATGACAGAACCAATTAACATAGTTACAGAATAGAACAGGCTTTTTCAGTCTGAAGGGACCTAAAATTATTATCTAGTCCAGGGGTCCTCAAACTTTTTAACCAGGGAGCCGGCGCGCGGATGAAGTGGCAGGCAGTCATCTGCGGCTGCTTGGTTCCCCTCCCCAACCCCTGGCGGGGGGGTGTGTGTGTGTGTGTCTGTGTGTCTGTAAATACCGGGGGCTGGATTGAGGACCCGAGGGGGCCGTATCTGGCCCATGGGCCATAGTTTGAGGACCCCTGATCTAGTCCAACTGCCTGACCAAGTAAAACCATATTATTAAGGGCATTGTCCAAATGCCTCTTCAACACTGACAGGCTTGGGAGAACCACTGCTCTCTAGGAAGCCCGTTCCAGTGCTTGACAATCCTCTCAGCCAAGAAACGCTTCATAATGTCCAGTCTAAACCTCCCCTGGTGCAGCTTTGGACCATTCCCATGCGTCCTATCATGGATACCAGGAACAAGAGCTCAGCACCTCCCTCTCCCCTTCCCCCCCTCAGGAAGCTGTAGAGAGCAATGAGGTTGCCCCTCAGCCTCTTCTTCTCCAAACTAGACAAGCCCAAAGATCCTTAGCTGCTCATCACAGGACATTCCTTCCAGCCCTTTCACCAACTTTGTTGCCCTCCTCTAGACACAATGAAGGACCTTCACATCCTTCTGAAACTGTGGGGCCCAGAACTGCATACAGCATTCAAGGTGAGGGGACAGCAATGCTGAATACAGCAGGATAATCACATCTTTTGACCTAGAAACACATTTGTAATTATTTCTTACAGGTTTAGTTCCACAAAGCATAAGTAACTATAAAACATAGCCTTACTTGATACCTATCTTGCCTGAGCAAAAGGCCTGGAAGTTAAATAACCTGTGATGCATCTTTTTGTTGTTGTTGTTTGGGTTTTTTCTCCCTCTTTCCCCCCCTCTTATTTTAGATTGTGTAATTAAGGACATTTACTATACAGGCAAAACTCTTGCCTATTATATGATCTTTATAAGGCATTAACATCTGTATGGACATGGAACTCTTTAAGACGGAGAACTTCCATTACTCCTATTACTTGACTGAAAATGAATGCAGCATTCAGGATTTTTACCTGTACCTACTAATGACCCCTTAAACATTTTGCAGAACTTCTCTTCACTGTGAAGAGCAAATCAAGCAAAGTACTTCTGTTTCACCAAATCCAGTATTTCAACTCACTTCTGAACTGGTGTTCTTGAAAGTTTTTTCCTCATATACCTGATTCTGTAAAGATCAATAGAAATACTCAGAAAATATGAAAATTATCTATAACACTACCCAATTAAGCTTTAAGCATATGAGGTCAGGGATGAAATATTAGTGAATATAAATGCCACTATATCACTGAAGTGTATACATGATTCAAAGGAATATAAGAGGTTCTTGAAAACCATGTACACAGCAGTCGAAGAGAAAAACAATCTGGAAATCAAGTGGACCAACAGAGGAAAAACATACTGAGTAGAAATCAAAACTATGACAGTATTAAAAATATTATTTATACTCTACAGCCTCACATACTTAAGATTCCTAAATAATTTCTATAAAATGAGAGGTAAGTGCTACTCTTTTTCTAAGATTTTTTTTTTTTACTTGAATTCAATCTGTTAGAACACAGGGGTTTTTTGTTGCGAAATACATAGCCTTGCTTTCTTCCAATTTCAGATATACTTGACTAAAATATGATCTGAATTATTAGGAACCAGTGTATCACCAGGCAATCTTCCCTGGGTAAAGAGCAATGCAGTTGTTCACTGACCGAACAAACTCCAGCCAGTATTCTAACTCAAATGTTGGCCACAATTCTGTCTCTGCTACTACTCCTATTTGTGGAGAGGGAAGCTGTATTGATTTTTCTGTTTTGTTCTTATAAGCAGGCTCAAATTTATATTCAGAGATATGCAAAGGAGAAAGGAATTGGAGAGTGAAAAAAAGAAATGCAGATTTTTTTTGTAAAACAGCAATTAAACATTATTGTTATATTGGGGGGTTTATTCTCAACAAAAGTAGGCAAAACTTGACTGAAGTCTTCAAAAACTTACACTTTTAAGTGCTTAATAGCATTTTACTGTTTATAGATTAATTCTAAAGAGTGAATTAAAAATGCTATCTCTAGGTTTACAGACTTCTATGGTTTACTTTATTCATCATTTAAACTGTTTATGATTTCAAGACCAGAACACAGTATGCTAAATCCCATTCTCACTTAAACACTTCGCTTAAAAGAGAAACCACAACCACTTAAATCCATACTACTGAAACAATTCTTGTCTATCCAAACATCCCTTGGTAGTCAAAAAAATGGAAGCATAATGTGGGCATAGACAACAGTGTTCAGGTATTTACTAGAACAGTCCCACAGTCATTTGCACTAGTACTTACTCATGTATATACATTAGCAAACAATAGTTAGAGATCCCATTAGAATTCCACTGGAAAAAGTGACTCTTCACTTACTAAAGCATTACATCTAATTTATGAGGAAGCCATACTAAATTAGTTAACTAAATCTCTGGCTGAAATACAGATGTGTCTCACCAATTAACCTTTCCATGCACAAAACCCCAAACGGTTTCTAGTGATTTTGTTTGCAACTCATCGTAAATGGGAAGTGTTCGTATTCATGCAGTACAACTCAACCACTGATCTCAATTTGTTAAAAAAATGTTATTCATAAAAAGAGACAGAAAAGAGAAAAATGAAAATATATTTTAATATTTTTAGAAGAAATTTATTTCTATAATTTACTCTTATCTGATTACCTGAAGTAGGAGTTCACAGTAAAAAATACTGTTGGTGGGAGGGGATAATCACTATAATAAAACTTAGCAATACAAACTTCTGAATAAATGGGAAGTTTATTGGAATGCTTCATTTCAGTTTACACCTTCTGTATGCTATAGATACAAGCACACACACATACAGGTAACTACTATATACTTTCACATACCTTACGTGTTTGATAACAAAGTCAGAAAAAAGTAAGAACATTCAATCCTGCTATTATCACAACCTTGTGCAGCTTCCCAAGAAAATTTGATCAAATTCAGTGTAGATGTCTTTAGCAAAGTTGCATTTTCTGACACAAACGTGTATACTCTGTTGTTTAACCATGACTTACTCTCAAATCAGATAGCAGCCTCAGACTTCTGGCTGCACTGACATTTTAATTTATATTACCAAAAGGACAAAACTCAATGTCTAGCATCAAGACAAAACTAGACTTCCTAAAAAGCAAATATGCAAGAAAGAGGAATACAGCTGTATTCAGGAGAAACAGGACAAAATAGAAAGCAGAGGGAGAGCTTTGTATTCACCACAGCAGCATCATAAATTTTCTTCAGAGAATAGTGAAAACAAAAACTGGTATGAGCTTATTTTCCTGTAAAACAATCAAGAGTGATAGCAGATAGCTCCCCTTGGATATATAGAAGTAAAGCTCTGCTTTCCTTCAGCCTGCTTGATGTCTGATGATGTTCTTCACATAAAAAAAGACATCCCAAGATAAAGGAAACAAACGATATTTTTAAGCCACCACTTAGAAGATAATTTCTGAGCTCACAGGTCTCGCAGCATAATCTAAATTACACACTAGCACACAATCTTTTCTTCATAAAGTGTAATTGTGTCTCAGTCTGCTGAGTGAGGTTACAAAACCATTTTCAATTTCCCACAAATTGACTCTATGTTGAAAACAATCTGTGACTTGAGGGACAGAAATGACTGGGGGCTTTACTGAGTGTACAGTGCTGACTGCGGTTGTCTGCGTATCAGGAGGGCAGGGCAGCCAGCTAGTCTGGCTGAGGAGCAAAAAGGAAGACATGAGGATACAACAGTGCTTAAAGTAGAATATCAGAGATTTACTTCATTTTCCTCAGCCAAGTTCTAGCTGTGATTACAATGTTATTTAAATTCCAAAAATACAATAAGTAGAAAGAAGAAATTAAAATACCTGTCAACTGGAACACAATTTTGAGGTGAGACAACTCTCTGATTAATAGTCTCATAAATGATTTACTGCTGTATGATCATGAGCAGTTTTGCCAGATAATGCTTCAGTTTTCTAACATATTAAGCAGCATTTCTTTTCCTTGTGTTTTATTCCCTTTCTTTGCCTCATGGGTGGGTCAGACAATTGGCAGGGCCTGTGTAGGGTGATACTGAAGAACTACCATTGGAGTTCGAGTATACCACGATCAGAAATATATTATGAACAAAGGATGATTATCTCTTGGGACAGATACAAAGACTGTATTTAAGGCTTAAATGTTCATTAAGTCAAATCTGAATGCTTAATAAAACGGATTGAAAATAACGTCCTCCTTCAACCTGATATATTCAAACAATTTTATTTATTTTTTTTTAAGGTAAGAGCACAAACACAGAAAAGATTTGTGATTAGAAAACAACATAGTACTGCTGTCAAGTGCTTCTCTTTCAAGAAAGTGCAAGGCTGAAGTGGTACAGTGTTCTATTAGGTACATGACATAACGCCTAAAAATGGGACAAAGTGAATCAGAATCAGAGATATTTTTTAATTATACAGAGAGCATGCCAACCCGTCTGTATTGAGAATTGCTCACCTTATTTGGAAGAAATCAAGGTGAAAACCAAACAAAATTCCTCTAAGAAAGCACAAATTTGCTTGCTTCACTCTTTTGTTTGGAATTTTCTTTCTCTTCTTTACAGCAAAGGAGTTGCATACTATTTAGAAGATTTAAAAGACCTGATTTTAGATTTCTGAAGTTTACAAACGTCTCCTTCAATAACTTTAGAACACAGTACTTACTAAAGAAAACAGACTTCTTGGAAGAAAGATTTTTCCATTTTCCACTAATATTATAGGACAGACGTACACTCTTATTTCTCCGGCTGACCAAGGAAAAGAAAAAGAAACTGAGATGCTATCGCTTCTGGCCAGCCTTTTCTCTTTTCAGTTTGGAACAGTATACATCAGAGTCTGCAGACACAAGGACAGTGACAGTCTATTCCAACTTGCTTTTCAAGAAAATCACAGTAATTGTTAAGGAAGCATTCTCAGTACTGCTATGGACATTTTGGAACAGACTAGGGAACAAGAGAAGCAATATTTAAATCTTAGGAGGCTACTAATGTTATACCAAACCAAATATAAGTTCATATACATAAAACAGTAAAACAAAGTTACTTTAATCATCATAAATTCAAACCCTCCCACACCAATGGAATCTTCTGTGTATTCCTTTCTCCCAGATAAGCTTTACCTGTTAGCACTGTATTCTTTTATCTGTTGGCTTTATATTGGTTTGTATCTGTCTGTACACATACTTCTTTATACCGATCTGTTTATTTGGGTTTTCCAAACCTATTGTGCAGGCTACACAATTCAGCTGTAACAAGACTTCTAAAGCAGACCAGGACATCTTCAGCCTTCTTTGTGTTTCACTTTGTCTCCACCAGAATCCCCAGGTCCTTTCCTGTCAAGCTTCTTTTGAACTGATCAGCCCCCATCGTATACTGGTGCCTGGGTTTGTTCCTCCCCAGGTGCAAGACTACACTTCCCCTTGTTGAACTTCTTGGGGTTCCTCGCAGCCCATTTCTCCAGCCTGTCCATATCCCCCTGGATGGCAGCACAATCAGCTGGCCTGTCAGCCACTCCTCCCAGTGCTGTGTCACCTGCAAAGCTGCTGAGTGTACTCTTTGCCTCATCTTCCAGATCATTAATGAAGACATTAAGTAAGACTGAACCAAGTGTTGACCCCTACGGTATACTGCTAGTTGCTTGCCTCTAACCACACTTCATGACACTGACCACCACGCTCTGGGCCCAGCGATTCAGCCAGTTTTCAGTCCACCTCACTGTCTGCTCATCCAATCAATACTTTTATCAGCTTCTCTATGAAGATCTTACGCGAGACACTGTCAAAAGCCCTGCTGAAGCCTAGGTAGTCTTGGTGATGTCCACTACTCTACACTCATCCACCAAGACAGTCCTTTCGTCACATAAGGTTATCATCCTGGTCAAACATGACTTCCCATCTGGGCCCATGGACATATATCTGTCCAGTTTGCTTAAATATTCCTTGACCTGATCCTCTTCCACCATAGGTACACCTTCCTTGCTCATTTACCCTGTCTTCAGGGCCTGAGATTCCTGAAGGCAGGTCTTGCCACTAAAGTCCAAGAAGGTAGCATTCAGAACCTCAGCCTTTTCAACGTCCCATGTCAGCAGGTCCTCTGCCTCATTCAATAGTGGGCCCGTGTTTCCCCTATGCTACCTATGTAGATAGAGAAGACCTTCTTGTCTTTTGACAGCCCTGGCCACATTCAATTCTGTTTTGGCTATGCTCATCCTAATAGCATCTCTGCAGGCTCAGTGTCTCTATATTTCTCTCGGATCACCTGTCCCTGCTTCCATGTTCCGTATGCTTCCTTTTTGAGTTTGCCCAGGAGCTCCTTGTTCACCCATGCAGTACTCCTGATATTTTTGTCTGACCTTCTGCTTGTAGAGATGGACCAACAACAATAAAATATAAAACTGTTACAAGTATTTATCAAATGGTTTTCTCAGCAGTGTGACCCATGGAAGACAAATTCATGAGTCTATGCATACAAAGACTCCATGTAATAATATTTAAGTAAAACTTGTAGGAAATCAACATAGACAGGAGGTAGAGTCTACATTGATAGTACTGTTCTCATTTTATTCTAAAGTATACTGTTAAAAGAAAAAAAAACCAGTGTACCTGCTAAACAGATTAGGGGAATATAATGGAACCGTGAAATGGTGTTGAAGTGTTGCCTCTTCCAACTTAAAAACCCCTTTACTATGGTATTTCTGCGAGTCACTTATTTCTAAGGAGTGTTAAAAAAAAGATCTCTCTGAGGACTGCTAAGCTTCAACAACTGCTGTACCATCCTACCGCCCAAAGAGCTAAGAGATTTCAGAGAGTGCATACAGGAGAAAATGTTTGCTCTTTATTAGTAATTCGCCTTTGCTTGAGTGCCCAACTTAGTGCTTTTCAGACTGCAGGTAGGTAGTTCAATTCCCAATAAAGTAAGGCTTTATATACATTCAAGAGGTACTTAAACTAAAGCAACTGATTTAATGCTGCTGTCTGGATCATTAGTGTGCTAGCAGGGGACTCCCAAATCACTAGTTTAAGAACTGCTACTCAGTCATTAAGGAATTTTTCAAAGTGCTGCACCAGCACTCAGGGAACTTCAAAACAAAGAACTTGTTCTGTACCCAGCTAGTTACTGGCACTTCTCAATTACAGTGATGTTTTACACGCATTTCGCGAAAGTGCAAGAACTGCACAATGTGAGGAAGAAGTAAAACATAAACTTGTCGGTACTCAAGTACTGTAATTGCAAAACTGCAGTTACCCAGACTGTTCTGTTGTGAGCTGACTATGTGACCACTCCTAAGGGATACACAATATTACAGTGAATTAATGAATTAGCACCTCAGACAGACTACTAAGTCCGTTTTGTGAAGGCCAAAATACATGTACAAGAAGGGCACAGAATACGGGCAGTGAGTGCGCTCTAGCAGAGAGCATTCTTTCCATTTTAAGGTTTCCTTTCTTGGTGCTGATGTGAAATCACCTGATTAACATAAGTAAGCCGAAAAAATGTTATCTGTGTAAACACATCCACACGCATTTCATATCATGTACTCCCACACTTATATAGACAGCATCTTGATAATTTTGAATGAAAGTGTTGTACTCAGCACAAGAAGAAAACTTGGCTGCTAAACCCATAAAATACCCATATAAACCCATTTATTAGAGATCTTAACATAAAATGAAAGTATGAGAATTTGGGACAAAGCATGGCAAGAAAGTCACCATCACCACCTGCTGCTGCACTAGAAAGATTCCATCATTTTAAAAAATGACAGCTTGAAAGAGGTATGTAAATTACTATTTAGCTTAGTTAATTAACTTACACATTCCGTTATTAGTTTCAAATTAATCTGCCATTGCTGAAATCCAAAAGTCTGCTTTTGCATAATCTCCATAAAACCTGTGTGCACCCTGGAAGTTGGTTTTATCTTCTCTGAAATAAGAGCACACAACTTCCACTCACAATAATTCCAAATAATTCTGCAGGGATGTTGACTGTAGGCAGGTAACATATTTGGTTTCCCTTTCAATAAGCTTTTTAAGCAGCAGTCTCTTACAACAACTCAAGATAGCTCCTGTCTTATTCCTCCCATGTGCCTGGAATACCACTAGCTGATAGAACAGAAATCAGGTTAAGTACTAAACACAACAGAAAAATACAGAAATTATAGCTGAGAGGTTGCTACTGGTTTGTTCTCTCATTTTTCCTAATGGGGTAAGAACTTATTGGGGAAAAAAAAGTACAGCAATATAGAGTGATTGCCACTTGCAGGGGAAAGGGGATGCTTTTCATATCTTAGGGACTGAAAACACAGTGAACAACATGTAAAACAGTAAAATACTGGAAATGCCCCTCTCCCCCCAAAGAAACTGGAAGAGAACAAAAATTAAAATTGTAAGTATATAGAAAATGTAAACAAAATATATGAAATCTCAGTGTGCCTGTTAAAAAAGATGAAACTCTAGATTCATTCTGGTTTACTAAGGATTTAGATTCCCAGGCTACATTACAGTACCTCCTGTCTGTGGGTTAAAACTCTGCCCTTCACATATTCAGCACCATAAAGAGTTGTTACAGTCAGTGGCAGCTGAGCTCTCAGAAGTTCCCACGAGTATGGAAACAACAGTAAAGTTCTGTACAAGTTTTAACCAAATATAAATTAAGAGTTAATTTATCAGGTTCTTCTAATCATTTCTTTCCTTGCCATTGCAGCTTCTACATTTTGTAGGGTGTTTATCTTAGTACGGCACTTTTTAAAATACAATTGTACTAAGTATCTGAATTTATTCATAACATTATTGGCATTAGCACATTCAAAGGGTTCTGAAAATAGAACTTGGTAAGGGTTATGTTTACACACACACTTTGAGTCTCCGTGGAGTGTCTTAACAGATAGTGGGTGGATTAATCTGCGAAAATTTAGACCTTTAAAAATGTCTTCATCAACTAGTCATAGTCTCTTTAGGCTCAGTGGAGGGAAATAGACATCTGTGAAACTAAACCTAATGCAGGTGTCTGTAACAGGTCAGAGATGTTGCCTAATTCTTTCCAGCAATTATAAAAACTATGACCAGCCTCACCAGCAAAAATTAATTTTAGGTAAATGTTCTGGTCCTTATGCTAGACCCTGGAGATCTTTTTAACATGTGAAGCTTAAGTTCTAGCTCTGCCTCCCAGGAACTTCAGAACAATGTTACATCTACAGTTCTGGCAATCTGTATTGCCTCACAACAGATTAAAAGTTTCCAGAACTGAATAGCTGAGACTTATTCTCTCACATGTGCTTTACTGTGGCTGAAGTCAGTCTTGGAAGGCAAACCATATGCAGACTAATTACCAGTATCGGGTATCGTGCCCTGCCTCTAAATGAGTTTCTTAGAGGTTGTCATGAGTGCTGACCCCTCCTCCAGTCTGTTTCTCTCTAGCATTATGTGCTGTTACCTACTTTTTCGGTGATATTCAAAGTATGAATAAAACAATGCAACACATCACACTCTAAAAATCTTGCATGCGTACTTAGAAAGTCTTTCAGAAGAAAAAATAGCTCATTGATCCATTGTTTTAGACGGGCATAAGTCTACAAGCCTGTTTCCTCCAAAAATTACTTGGTGTGCCCAATGAAAGCACAGTAGGGTTTTTGATTCCTGAACATTTCCAGTTATCATTAAAACCACAGTATGAACACATTGTTCCACAAACAGAGAAAAATATCTGAATTATTCTTCCTACAGATTTGTATCTCTTCCTATTTTTATGACAATGACATCAGCTTCCCAACATCCCTATCACACAACTACTAAACAAAACATTGTACATGCTGTGCCTGCAGCTATCTGTGCACTGGAAGGACAGTTAAAACAAATACGATGCCTGGCTGATTAGCTGCTGCAACCAGCATGTGTGATGCTGAAGTCCTGTCCTGCCTGTCCTACTCTCAAGGAAACACTAATGCTGCTTTCCAATTCAACTTGTTAACTAGTTTTCACAAAAATATGGTACAAATATTATGACCTTTGAAGCTTCTTCCTTACTTTCACCTTCAACAGAAACTGGCAAACCAATTCAGAAGTCAGGAAGGAGGGACCGGCTGATAGAAGCAGGCAGTCTCATTCAGTTACATTTAAAAAGGAAAACAGGTCAAGAACAACCTAAATATGCAATGAAAATACAGATGAAGAACTAATTTAATGGAGAAGTTAAACTGTAGGACAATACACACTGATAGACTATAATAGCTATGCAGACTTTGTTCTGCAAAGACAGTGTTGATTGACTGGGCTCAATACAGCACTGTGCATGAGAACTAGCTACAAAAACTGTTCTTCACACTATGCTTGCCCTATATGCAGGCCTTTTGCTTAAATAAGCTATATGAGGTGTCAATACAATTTTAGCACACTTGAAAACAGAATGCAAATTCAAAGCCTATGACTGCATCCATATGACCATATAGTCATAACCCTGGATTATATAGGGACATGTAATAGGTAGTCCAAAATTTTTACAGAACTCTAATATTAGCTTGAAAGATAAACTTAATAATCTATCACTTGAATTTTTATCAGTCAATATTATTTTTATGAAGTGGCACAGGCACAATACAATAAATCAATACAATGTCTTAAGTAACAGAACAAAACCTAAAAGAACAAGTACAAATCTAAGTGTGTCTCAAAGAAAATGTAATAATCCACACAGTTTTAAAAGAAAAAAAGATCTACTTTTCTAACTTGGAACTCATCATGATTATTCCTGTTATTTCCCCGAGTCATCTGTTTAAAATTTATTTTTTTCCCCTCATCAACACTTCAGCTGAACTTTATTCTTTCATAAACATTTTAAGTAAAATGAGTTATTTCAAATAATGGAAGATGCATTTTGTAGGACAGCATTCTTGTTTTATACTTCAATGTACAAAGAAAAGAAAAGATGCAATTGTGCCTTCACTTGAATATTTTCCAAATGACTGTCTTTATTTAAGCCAATATCAAGTGCACAGTCTTAAGAGACTGCAGCTTTACCTGGTTTACCTTCTTCAAGGATAAATATACAACCTTTTTATTGATTTTCTTCTCTAGTAGTTTGGAGAAACAGGGATCGAATACAAAAAATGGAGTTGGAACATTAAGATTTTCATTAAAAATTATCAAAGAACAAAAGTATGTTAACACTGTACAATACTATGGTAATTTATCTGAAGAAGATCATTATCATCAAAATCTTAGTACAATAAAAGTGAAACTGAAGAGTTGATTGAGCCAAAGCTATGACTCAATTAAAATAGAAATCCAGGAGGAAAAAAATCTTGATTATTGAAAAGCACATCAGAATGAAACATGTATAAATGCAAAAATAAATTTTCAAGACATTAGAAAAATTTTAAACAATCTTTTCCTTCTGTTTTAAAATAAAAAAATACTACTTTTGAGATCAAAACAAGTATTTTCATTTAGAGTAGTGAAATAAATGTTAATTAATTACCAATATAATTTGTAGACTGTGTGCAAAGAACATCCTAGTCAACAGTTTAAAAAGTTGCACACAGTTATCAATGTACTGGTCTATTTCTTTAAAGAGTTTATCCTATTAATAACAAATAATGAAAATTACTCTTCACAATCACTGAATAATCAGCTTGTTTCAGAAACTGGTAAGATCTACTAATTTCATTTCTGTGTGATGACAGCAGTCCTACCCTAGAAAAATAAAGCCACTTTACATTTTCTTGTTCTTGCTCTCTTCTTATAGAAGGAAATCTGCCCTCTAAATCTTTTCCAACTTCCTGTCATTAGGCCAAAGGTAAAATCCTGGCTTATTTTCTTTTCCTTCCAGTTTACAGATCTTTCAAAATATACTCAAAGCTGTTTCCCTCCCTGGAGTGATTAGTCAATTCACTACATCATAGGTAGCATTCTGGTGCTATCATAAATAAATGCAGTTTGCCAAACAATCTTGATATGCTTGACTTCATCAGTTAAACAGATTTTCTCTTCCAGTTCCAAACACAGCCATACCAACTTGTTAAGTGTCAATATTGCAGCATCCTTCACACTACAACTATCTTCAGCTGTTTGTCAGTCAGTCAAAGTCTTTTCCATTGGAATATTTCTTATACCACTATCACACAAGCTTAAAATAAACAAACAACTCATAAAAAATAATATGCATTGACATTTGCATCTAAAATTTGATCCTTCCAGTAGCTTATATTCAAATAAATGTACAACAGAGAGAAGTTTCTGCAGCAGTCTTATCTTAAAAAGTACCTGGCAAGCAATCTTATTTTATGCATTACCATTAAGGATGGAGAGGCAAACTTAGTAGTGTTGCAGAAACAACAGTGAATTTCAGTGGTGAAATGAAAAATAAGTTAAGCAAGGAAACTATTAGGAATGACTGAATTAAAGGAGAAAAAAAACCCCACCAACAAATACACAAACAACAAAAAACTAATAAAAACCACACTTAAACAAAACAAACCACGATTCACAACCCTCCAAAAAAACCACACCTGCACTTGTATCTTCATACCAGTCCAGGAAATTTAGAGTAGCTTATTCCCCACAGACAATCTATGATAAGGATAATGAATGAAATTAAACCATTTTATTATCCACCCAAGTACTCCATTTTTCTGAGATGTGATACACAGTTATGCATATTCAGGAGTCGTCTGAACTTCAAATCTGTGGCTCAGTTAAGTAACAGCATACAAGGTGTGGAAAGCATACCCTCAATCATGCTACAAATTGTATACAGCTGGCAAAAGAATTAGCCACAGCTGCAACTAAACTGGTACAGAACATGATTTTACTTTGTCTTCCAGATGAATCATGCTTACAATCTAACCAGCTGCAACAGTTAAGAGTATTTACTTTGTACTATACATGACTTAAATCTGAGTTTATGAAGTTTTCAGCAAAAAAGTGTGTTTCTGTATGCTTGGCTGACATTTATGAGCATAAAATGCAAATAATAATTAACTAAGTCAATGAAACTAGAGTATTAACCCCACTAGCTTGCATTCTACATTCCTAAGTCTCACGAAGGAAACATTAATGACTGCAATTTGCAAAGGACTGAAATTCATGTAGTACTATGGCCTTTGAAAAAGATATGCAAGACAATCTCAGCAATACCTATGATTCATCTGATTATATGTAAGGCTGAGTCAGAGCAGAACTGATGGATTACTTTACCCAGTTCATTACTTAGTAGAAAAGTAGTCTGTTGGGCAAGATTTATTTTTTTTATTTTGAACCATTCTTCACCAGAAAACACTACTTAATAAGCCCCCCAAAAACATGGAACAAAATTTTAATGGATTGTCATTACTTTTTCTTTGCTGCTGGGTAGCAGCAAAGTCCCCCTTTCACCCCAACAGCATTCATCTGGAATATTACTCAAATAACAGCAAAAAATGCTATTGTATTTATTGCTGCTGCTTTGCACAGTTCTGATCACTTTTAAATTTTATGACCTATCACTGAAGAACATTTGTTGAAAATCAGTAATAAACAGTTATAAAATTTTATTCCCTGTTTTGAGACAAAGGGAAAAAAACCCATGTTTTTATAAGTATGCCTATTTTTAAATTCTTAATTTAATGTTAATTAACAGGTTTCATTGGCAGTTCTCAGCTCTTCAGCTGCTTAACTAGAAACAGAATTAATTTCTACACACAGCTGAGTATCATTACTCCGAAGGCCCTTAGACACAAGATTCAGATATGTAAGATACGTAAGACATATTCACATATGTCTTGTGTAACAAATACTGGTTATTGAACAATGAATTTAATTGCTATTTTTACCTTTGACTAATTTATTTATCTTTTTAGAAAAAACAAATAAACTAACCCACCCACATGTAGCTTACTGAAATTCTCAATACCTAAGATGGGTTTATTTTTTTTTTTAAATGTAACCTCAGATCAGTTTTTGGAACTATTACATCCATTTTTAATAGCTATTGCAATTTTCTATTTTAAGCGTTATTTAGTGTGCTTTCAACTTACTTTAGAAGATTCTTACCCTTCCAGCCCAAATCTCAAGGCTGGAAGAAATAACACGAGCTGAGCATTGTTATTTGGTCTCAGTTTTATGTCTTTAGTGTCATTAATTTCTTTATAGTCATAAAAAATGGATATCTTTAAAAACTGCATTCATGTAACTGTCTTTTTGCATATCACAATTTCTTACATATATTCAAAGACACTAGGAATCTACATATGCAAAATAGGTTAATCTGAAGAACACTGTATTTTTACCTGTTCATCGTTGATACCAAACAGCAAGCTGAAAGCTAATACAGAA